>NC_134355.1:352375316-352975316 GCF_048569485.1 Anomaloglossus baeobatrachus
TTAGTTATAATGAGTTGGAGTGTGCAATGCAGGCAGACGCGCTCTGCAAATGTCTTTGCACTAGTGGGGACTATAGCAAAGTCCAATAGCCACGTATAGGATGCCACTAGGTACACTGAGTGTTTGCTAGTGTAATGGCTTAGTTATAATGAGTTGGAGTGTGCAATGCAGGCAGACGCGCTCTGCAAATGTCTTTGCACTAGTGGGACTATAGCAAAGTCCAATAGCCATGTATAGGATGCCACTAGGTACACTGAGTGTTTGCTAGTGTAATGGCTTAGTTATAATGAGTTGGAGTGTGCAATGCAGGCAGACGCGCTCTGCAAATGTCTTTGCACTAGTGGGACTATAGCAAAGTCCAATAGCCACGTATAGGATGCCACTAGGTACACTGAGTGTTTGCTAGTGTAATGGCTTAGTTATAATGAGTTGGAGTGTGCAATGCAGGCAGACGCGCTCTGCAAATGTCTTTGCACTAGTGGGACTATAGCAAAGTCCAATAGCCACGTATAGGATGCCACTAGGTACACTGAGTGTTTGCTAGTGTAATGGCTTAGTTATAATGAGTTGGAGTGTGCAATGCAGGCAGACGCGCTCTGCAAATGTCTTTGCACTAGTGGGACTATAGCAAAGTCCAATAGCCACGTATAGGATGCCACTAGGTACACTGAGTGTTTGCTAGTGTAATGGCTTAGTTATAATGAGTTGGAGTGTGCAATGCAGGCAGACGCGCTCTGCAAATGTCTTTGCACTAGTGGGACTATAGCAAAGTCCAATAGCCACGTATAGGATGCCACTAGGTACACTGAGTGTTTGCTAGTGTAATGGCTTAGTTATAATGAGTTGGAGTGTGCAATGCAGGCAGACGCGCTCTGCAAATGTCTTTGCACTAGTGGGACTATAGCAAAGTCCAATAGCCACGTATAGGATGCCACTAGGTACACTGAGTGTTTGCTAGTGTAATGGCTTAGTTATAATGAGTTGGAGTGTGCAATGCAGGCAGACGCGCTCTGCAAATGTCTTTGCACTAGTGGGACTATAGCAAAGTCCAATAGCCACGTATAGGATGCCACTAGGTACACTGAGTGTTTGCTAGTGTAATGGCTTAGTTATAATGAGTTGGAGTGTGCAATGCAGGCAGACGCGCTCTGCAAATGTCTTTGCACTAGTGGGACTATAGCAAAGTCCAATAGCCACGTATAGGATGCCACTAGGTACACTGAGTGTTTGCTAGTGTAATGGCTTAGTTATAATGAGTTGGAGTGTGCAATGCAGGCAGACGCGCTCTGCAAATGTCTTTGCACTAGTGGGACTATAGCAAAGTCCAATAGCCACGTATAGGATGCCACTAGGTACACTGAGTGTTTGCTAGTGTAATGGCTTAGTTATAATGAGTTGGAGTGTGCAATGCAGGCAGACGCGCTCTGCAAATGTCTTTGCACTAGTGGGCAAAGTCTGCCAGAAGTCAAGCCACGTATAGGATGCCACTAGGTACACTGAGTGTTTGCTAGTGTAATGGCTTAGTTATAATGAGTTGGAGTGTGCAATGCAGGCAGACGCGCTCTGCAAATGTCTTTGCACTAGTGGGACTATAGCAAAGTCCAATAGCCACGTATAGGATGCCACTAGGTACACTGAGTGTTTGCTAGTGTAATGGCTTAGTTATAATGAGTTGGAGTGTGCAATGCAGGCAGACGCGCTCTGCAAATGTCTTTGCACTAGTGGGACTATAGCAAAGTCCAATAGCCACGTATAGGATGCCACTAGGTACACTGAGTGTTTGCTAGTGTAATGGCTTAGTTATAATGAGTTGGAGTGTGCAATGCAGGCAGACGCGCTCTGCAAATGTCTTTGCACTAGTGGGACTATAGCAAAGTCCAATAGCCACGTATAGGATGCCACTAGGTACACTGAGTGTTTGCTAGTGTAATGGCTTAGTTATAATGAGTTGGAGTGTGCAATGCAGGCAGACGCGCTCTGCAAATGTCTTTGCACTAGTGGGACTATAGCAAAGTCCAATAGCCACGTATAGGATGCCACTAGGTACACTGAGTGTTTGCTAGTGTAATGGCTTAGTTATAATGAGTTGGAGTGTGCAATGCAGGCAGACGCGCTCTGCAAATGTCTTTGCACTAGTGGGACTATAGCAAAGTCCAATAGCCACGTATAGGATGCCACTAGGTACACTGAGTGTTTGCTAGTGTAATGGCTTAGTTATAATGAGTTGGAGTGTGCAATGCAGGCAGACGCGCTCTGCAAATGTCTTTGCACTAGTGGGACTATAGCAAAGTCCAATAGCCACGTATAGGATGCCACTAGGTACACTGAGTGTTTGCTAGTGTAATGGCTTAGTTATAATGAGTTGGAGTGTGCAATGCAGGCAGACGCGCTCTGCAAATGTCTTTGCACTAGTGGGACTATAGCAAAGTCCAATAGCCACGTATAGGATGCCACTAGGTACACTGAGTGTTTGCTAGTGTAATGGCTTAGTTATAATGAGTTGGAGTGTGCAATGCAGGCAGACGCGCTCTGCAAATGTCTTTGCACTAGTGGGACTATAGCAAAGTCCAATAGCCACGTATAGGATGCCACTAGGTACACTGAGTGTTTGCTAGTGTAATGGCTTAGTTATAATGAGTTGGAGTGTGCAATGCAGGCAGACGCGCTCTGCAAATGTCTTTGCACTAGTGGGACTATAGCAAAGTCCAATAGCCACGTATAGGATGCCACTAGGTACACTGAGTGTTTGCTAGTGTAATGGCTTAGTTATAATGAGTTGGAGTGTGCAATGCAGGCAGACGCGCTCTGCAAATGTCTTTGCACTAGTGGGACTATAGCAAAGTCCAATAGCCACGTATATGATGCCACTAGGTACACTGAGTGTTTGCTAGTGTAATGGCTTAGTTATAATGAGTTGGAGTGTGCAATGCAGGCAGACGCGCTCTGCAAATGTCTTTGCACTAGTGGGACTATAGTAAAGTCCAATAGCCACGTATAGGATGCCACTAGGTACACTGAGTGTTTGCTAGTGTAATGGCTTAGTTATAATGAGTTGGAGTGTGCAATGCAAGCAGACGCGCTCTGCAAATGTCTTTGCACTAGTGGGACTATAGCAAAGTCCAATAGCCACGTATAGGATGCCACTAGGTACACTGAGTGTTTGCTAGTGTAATGGCTTAGTTATAATGAGTTTGGAGTGTGCAATGCAGGCAGACGCGCTCTGCAAATGTCTTTGCACTAGTGGGACTATAGCAAAGTCCAATAGCCACGTATAGGATGCCACTAGGTACACTGAGTGTTTGCTAGTATAATGGCTTGGTTAGAATGAGTTGTAGTGTGCAACGCAGGCAGACGCGCTCTGCAAATGTCTTTGCACTAGTGGGACTATAGCAAAGTCCAATAGCCACGTATAGGATGCCACTAGGTACACTGAGTGTTTGCTAGTGTAATGGCTTAGTTATAATGAGTTGGAGTGTGCAATGCAGGCAGACGCGCTCTGCAAATGTCTTTGCACTAGTGGGACTATAGCAAAGTCCAATAGCCACGTTTAGGATGCCACTAGGTACACTGAGTGTTTGCTAGTATAATGGCTTAGTTATGAGTTGGAGTGTGCAGAGGACAAGAGGGTACAGTGGCAGGATTGTGGTGCTCTGGGTAGAGGAATGGAAGCCTGCCTTTCTATTCCCTCCTAATGGTGAAATGCAGGGAGGAAATCCCTGACCTTGGCTACACAGACGCTGTGGCTGTTTTCAGGACCTATCACCTATGGCTCTCTGACCCTGCCGGTTTGAGCCCTTAAAAGGACTGCTATAAAGTGCTCTCCCTAAGCTGTCTAACGCTGTGTATGCAGCGCATACAGCTGTATCGGCGATAGGACTCAGGAGGAGGACGGAGCTGCGACAGTGATGTCTGACACCAAAGACGCAGAAGGCAGATAATGGCGTCCTGGAAGAAAATGTCCGGTTTTATAATGCAGGGACATGTGACATGGACATCCTATCACACATGCCGTTGCTTCTCTGTCTCAAAGTCCACTTAGCTGTGTGTGTGTCTGGGATTGGCTGACATGCTGGCCCGCCCCACAAGACGCGCGCGCTTAGGGAAGGAAGACAAGAAAAAAAAAAAAAAGTGGCGATCGCCATTATAGAAACAGCAGTGATCTGAAGGCGCTGTTCACGCACACTATACACTGAAATGTCATAATAGTGTGATTCACAGAGTGACTTACACTATTACAGCAGAAACCAAGCTATGATTTAGCTGGTTTTTTGATGCTAGAACCGTTCTCGAACGTTTCTAGAACTATCGAGCTTTTGCAAAAAGCTCGAGTTCTAGTTCGATCTAGAACAGGCCCCAAAATCACTCGAGCCTAGAACTGGAGAACCACGAACCACGAACCGCGCTCAACTCTACACATGACCTGCCATTTTGGAAATTAATGTTTTAATTCCTATTAAAGGGTTAAAGGGAATCTGTTTTCAGGTTTTTACTATTTATTCTGAGAGCAGCATAATATAGTGGCAGAGACCCTGTTTCTTGGAATGTGTGTCTTGGTCAGCAGCTTACTGTAGTTTCATTACAATCAGTGTTATATCAGCAGATTATTATCACTGCCTTACTAGGACTCATCTACAGGAAAATCTGGCTAATCTATATAACCCCGCCCACACCACTGATTGTTAGCTTACTGATGATGCTCAGTGTACACAGGAAGATGCCAATCAGTGGTGTGGGTGGGGTTATACTCAACTCAGCAATTTGAACACTACAACATTTACAATAGCGAAAACAGGGATTTTATCAACACTACACCGAACAGTCCAGTTAAGTGATACATTGCTAGAATTAGACCCTCTGCCCCTACATTATGCTGCTCTCAAATTTCATAGCAAAAACATGCTGACAGATTCCCTTTAATGATGACTGTGTGCTGCCCCATGCTTGGCTGCAACCGAGTCGCTCGGGTCCAGACCTTCAGTGTGTGGCTCGATGGTCTCTGAACCCGGGGGTCCACGGTCACTCTGATCTAAAAGGGGTTGCTGGCGGTTTAGGGGACGTTGGTGTACGGCCGTAGCTGTGTTTAAGTTCGTGACGCCACCAACGGTTTGTGGTGAAGGTGGACACCACCGCTGTGGTTACGGGGCACCCAGGGGAGATGTTGCGCAGCAAGATGTTAACCCCTTCGTGGGTAGGGATGATGGCCCCAGGACGTGTTGGGGATCGCTGGGTGGTGCAGGGAGAGGTGCGGCCGGAGGGCACTGATGTACTCACGTTTAGTAACACACATAAGTCTCTGGTAAACCAAGGTGATGGTGGTCGGTGCCTGCAGCCGGCTGCAGTCTGGTCCCCTACCCGGTTGGTGGTCTCTGCCTTTCTCCTGCACCTGTTTGTGTGATGATGGACTACCTGAACTTGCAATACAGGAGTCCACTCCCCGGCTTGTGATTGTCGGAGGAGCCCTTTGCCCGCAGACGCTGGCCCGTGGGATCTCTCTGCCGTGACGGTGGCTTTCTATCCCCCTCGTTGGGCTGTTGTCTTCAGTCGGGACTTTGGGTGGGAAAGAACCTATAGTCCTGGCCGCAATCAGTTAATTAGCTAGCCCCCAGTAGCTTCTGGACCTATCTTCAGGGTCTGAGTACCCCCCTCTGTGCTCCGGTTTCCAGTCGGTTCCCTGGGTCGGTACCGGCGGGCCACTACCCTGTCCACCATGGTTCCACCGAGCCGTCTTCCTGGCTCCTGCAGGCAGAGGCCTCCGTATGCCTCCTAGCCAAAGGTGCCCGGGCTCCACCCGTCAGTGTGCTACAGGCCTGTCACACAGGCCTGACCTCCTCCACTGAACTCTCAAACTGATCTCTCAAAACTGATCTGCTGTGTTTCCCGCCTCAGGCCCTCTGAACTTCTCGGTGGGCGTGGCCAACCGCCTGGCTCCACCCACTGGTGTGTCCATCAAACCCTGAGGGGGGTGACTAGGGTTTTAAGGGTTGGCTGCTGTCACCTTGATAGGGGACTGGTGTTGTGCGGGGCTCTACCTGTGACTACCTGGCTGGTCCAGGGCGTCACAACTGTCCTACAAGAAAGTTAGACTTATATTAAAACCATGCTTATATATAAATATATCATTTTCAGATATTCGCCCTAAAAGAAGAAGCCCATAATTATAGTCATAAAATGCTCCACATGCTGTCTCCAGTGTTTCTCTTGAGAGGATATGAGCTACGGTATATTGTACTGCCTCATCATGTTACTTACAGTTTAGTGCACAAGCTCAGGGAGGACAAATCTCCTGATGCCCTGATAACATCACAGTCGTACAAGCTGTTTTTTAAGGACTATGCAAGTACTGGCCACCAGATGTACGGTGGCCTAGAACACAACAATTAAAAGGAAAATCAGGTATTATGTGCTCTCAGCCCTGATCATATGCCTCAATTCATTGGGAAGAGGCTGTATCCTTCTAAGTGCAGCGAGATTACAGACAATACGAGTCAACATTAGAATGATTGTTAAGGATTTCTTCTAATGTTACATTTCCTACTCACAAATACTGTCTAAAAAACAAATAAAGCAGATGGACAGACAGCTGTAAGCAAGAGCAAAATGTCAAAGTTCTGAGGGCGTTCATCATTATTAGTCTCTTCTGTCACTGTTATTTTTCTTTAGGGTGGAACGATTATTTTGTGACTGTTCAATCATACTAGGGTTTGGCGTTTATACAATTGAATAAAAGCTGTGAATACTAAGCATAACTGCAATTATGGATAGCACATATCCCCATTAATACAGTTGAATACAAAAGTTTACATACACTATCTAAAAAGACACATCTGCATGTTTTTCCTCACTATCTGACATGAAATCAGAATAAACCTTTCCCGTTTTAGGTCAATTAGGAATAATGAGAGAGAGAGAGAAAAAGGGAGAGAATGTTTTAAGGCACATTTAGTACTTTCTCCAAAGTCAAAAGTTTATATACAGTAAGAGTACTATGCCTTTAAACAATATGGGACAGCTCATATGATGATGTCATGTCTTTGGAAGCTTCTGATAGGTTTATTTGGAACATCTGAGTTAATTAAAAACACACCTGTGGATGTATTTTAATGCACAACTGAAACACTTCTTTGTGTAGCATCATGCAAAAGTAAAAAGAAATCAGTCAAGATCTCAGGAAGAGAATTGTAGACTTGCTCAAGTTTGGTTTATTCTTGGGTGCAAGATCCAGATACCTGAAGGTGCCTCGTTCATCTCTACAAACAATTATATGTAAGTACAAACAGGATGGGAATGTCAAGCCATCATACCACTCATGAAGGAGACAGGTTATGTGTACCAGAGATGAACATGCTTTGGTCAGACATGTGCAAATCAACCAAAGAACAAAAGCAAGAGACTTTGTGAAGATACTGGCGGAAGCTGGTAAGAGTGTGTTATTATCCACAGTCAAATGAGTACTGTATCAACATGGGCTGGGAGGCCACTCTGCCAGGAAGAAGCTATTACTCTAAAAGAAACAGTAAAAGTAAAGCAATAGTAAAGTGTTAGACAACTAAATAATCAATCTTATGTAAAAAAAAAAGAAAGAATATAAGTGAATGATACTTTTCTTGTATTCCTAGTCCAAGTGTGTCTAAAATTATGCGGTAATTCATTTCCTAGTATAACTTTAACTTATTAATGCTGTCATTTTACTCGATGTCCATGCAGGGGATTTTAAGCTTTATATTAGCAAAACACAGGGCTAAAGATAAAAAATGTCCACTCTAAAGGCTGCTTTACACACAACGGCATCGCTAACGAGATATTGCTGGGGTCACAGAATTCGTGACGCATATCCGGCCTCGTTAGCGACGTCATTGCGTGTGACACGAGCGACCACTAACGATCCCAAATACTCACCAAATCGTTGATCGTTGACAAGTCATTCATTTTCAAAATATCGTTGCTCGTGCTGGACGCAGGTTGTTCGTCGTTCCTGAGGCAGCACACATTGCTACGTGTGACACTCCAGGAATGACAAATAACAGCGTTCCTGCGTCCTCTGGCAACAAGGTGGGAGTGACGTGAATGCGGCTGCTCTCCGCCCCTCCACTTTTATTGGTGGCCAGCTGATTGACGTCGCTATGACGCCGCACGAACCACCCCCTTAAAAAAGAGGTTGTTTGCCGGCCACAGCGACGTCGCTAGGAAGGTATGTGTGACGTGTCGTAGTGATATTGTTCGCCACGAGTAGAGATTTGCCTGTGACGCACAAACGACGGGGGCGGGTGCGATCGCTAGCGACATCGCTAGCAATGTCGCAGCGTGTAAAGCAGCCTTTAGACCTAAAGAATTTTATTAAAGGGAAAAAAAGGATCCAGTATCAATAACACATTCACAAGACTGTGCAGAAGGTGAGTTGATTACCAAGTCTTGTTAAAGGTAAAAATTATTAACATTGAGCCCTGATATGATTTATTGATACCGATACTGCACAACTTGGTCTGAGCTGCTAGAAGAAGTATTCAATAGTTTGCTCCTCAATCCAAATATTGTAATATGTTGAGTTATTATATTGAGTTATTGGTGTGCCAGGCCAAAGGATAGCTCAATGTATGGATTTAGAGGAAAAAGAAGAATAGCCATTGCATTTTTTCTAGCCAGAAAAATATATCCCCTATTTCAAAAAGGTTGGGTGCTGCGTAAAAGCAAACAAGAAAGCGGTGATGTGGAAATCTCTTATAGCCCTATTTTATTCACAACAGAACACTTATCAGACGATGAGCGTTACACATTTTTGCATTTGACTTGAAGAGTTAACTCCTTTAGCAATTGAAGGCAGTAGCACATGTCAAAAAAGTTGGAACAGGTTGACAGGCTGGAAAAGTAAGTGTTACTAATCTAAAACAGCTGCAGGGTCACTTTGCAATATGACTTTTATAAAAAAAAAAGCATGTTGGAGAGGCAGAGTCTCTCAGTGCAAAGATGGTCAGAGGTTCTCCAATCTGTGAACAACTGCATCTAAAAATTTCAGAAAAATATTTCTCAACTTAAAGGTAGAAAAACTTTGAATGTCCCACCATCTACACCATATGATATCATCAACAGATACAGAGACTCTGGAGAAATCCATGTGCCCAAGGGATTCTTATGATACCAGGGCCCTCAGGCTGTACTGCATTAAAAACTAACATTGATTCGCCTAGTAAATCACTACATGGGCTCAGAAATATTTCCAGAAATCATTGACTGTGACCATAGATTGCAGTGCAATCCACAAATGCAAGTTAAAGCTCTATGATGTAAAAAATAATAATATTTCAATACAATCCAGAATCTTTGGGCCACAGCTCATTTAAAATGCATTATGGTAAAATATAAAACTGTTCTGAGGTCAGGTGAATCAAAGTTTGAAATTCTATAAAGATTAGTGGGGCCTCAGTGCACATCTGAAAAGCCTGCATCTAAAATGTTCTGAGGTGGATTTAGAGCCTAGCTATGGGCAGATTACACATCTTAAAAGGCACCATCAATACTGAGCATGACATAGAGGTTTTAGAACAACATACAATTGAAACCAAAAGTTTACATATACTATCTAAAAAGACACTTATGGATGTTTTTCTCACTATATGACATGAAGTCAGAATAAACAATTCCCGCTTTCGGTTAATTAGGGTTACCAAAATTATTTATATTTGCCAAATGTCCAAAAAATGAGAAAGAATGTTTTAAGGCATTTTTATTACTTTCTGCAAAGTCAAAAGTTTACATACACTAAAATAACTATGCCGTTTAACAATATGGCTCAAATGTAGCGCCCCTGAGCCACTCAGGGCACTACTAGGTACTGCATCTTCATATGGGATGCAGGGCCTACCCCCAAGGGACCTGGAACACCAGTTCCAGCAACACCTAGACACACCAAAATCCCAGTTTCTACTCCACACCAGGGGTAGTTGGCTAGTAGGACACAAGACCCACCTAGGGGGCGTAACCAGACCAGAGGACTAGACAACCTGGTGGGAGGGGACAGTGAGCAGTCAAGAGGAGTCTGTAATAGTGAGTAAAAGTGAAAAGACGTGCCTAGAGCTGAGTTGTGTAACGGCGACCCGGAGGCACAGGAGAGTGCGCCAGGGCAGGTACACCTGAGTACCGCTGGGACCAGAAACATGACAGTGATTCTTCATTGCTTTATATTTGCATACAACATGTAGCAGTATTATTTGTGAGTACAGTGAATAGCGTCAATATACATGGATATGGTATAGAACTCTAATACATGGGAATGCTAGTAAAAATCTATTATATTTCCTAATTTAGAGGTTTGTCAAAATAATCCTGCCCTAAACTGTCTCAAGCCTTGGTTATAAAAAAGGCAGATAAAGAGCTAGATGTATACAGATTATAGCTTTGCTGTGAATGAACCAAAATCCATGCTCTCTACATTTGTTATTCTAGTGTCACTAAAGAGAGACGTGCTTCAGATCCCTGAAGGGAAGCACCAGACTGAATAGACATTTGGTAGCTCCTCTGCAAAGAGCAGGTCTGGATGTGATGATGCTAAATGTTTATTTGATATTTTATTTTATCTGGTCTCTAGACAGAAAGAAGAAAATCTGTAAAACATGTTCCCAAGCAACTGTACAATTCAATGTTCTTTAATAGATCTGAGCCCAGGACACAACTCCTGCTCAGCTCTGAGCTCCATCATCATATGTTTTTCTAACAGAATACATCGGTCATTGGTAAAATCTGCAGATCTTTACTGCAATGCAGTTAAAATTGTGACTATTTCTGCATTTCTGCGATGGTTTGTCTAAAGCCCCAATGGACATGACGTCATATGGATTTGTAAAGAGGCTCCAATCGACTGTTAGGCAATCTCAATTCCAAAAAAGTTGCAACTGTGTGAAAGCTTATTTTTCTAGCCTTTAGTTAACCCTATCCCAACTTTTTCGAGATGTATTGCTGCCATCAATGACTTAAGTTTTTGTAAATGCAAATGAAATGGAAAAATGTAAAGATGAGCAAACACTACCATGCACGGGTGGTTAGTATTCGAAGCGAGCAGCTGGATGCTCAAATGGGTGAGACTCGCATACCCGAGTATAAGAGAAATCATTGGGGAACTCGAGTAAATTTCTGGGAACTCTTCTGGAAAAATGCTAAAGTTTCGTATTTCCTTCCATTATACTCGAGTACGCGAGTCTCACCCATTAGAACATCCAACTATTCGTTACACATTCCCAGCACCTAAGTATGGTAGTGCTTGCTCATCACTAGAAAAATGTCTATCTCTTACCTACTGATCTCTGTTCTACGTTCTATTGTGAATAAAATATGACTTAACATATTTCTTAATCATTGTATTCTGGTTTTTTTTCACATTTCACACAGCTTATTAAGTAAACAATTAATTCAACACTCTTTCTCAATGACAGAGAGCAATAAATAGGTGTATCATAAATCAAAAATACCCTTAAAAACAATTTTTATTAAATTAATATTAAAATCCCAACCAGGTGTAGAGTTTAGTGAACAACTTTCTAAAAGTGCAAAGTAAAGGGAGAAGATAATGCTGACCCTGTGCAAGTCACTCCCTCCTGTGCCCTAGCAGTCAATGGAGGTCGGCACCCTGTACTGCGTGATGGTGCCCCCGCTCACCATAGACTTAAGGCCACTTTACACGCTGCAATCTCGCTACGAAAACGTCACTAAGCGGCCGCCCTATAGAAGCGGAGGGGCGGAGGTGAGCGGGACGTAACATCCTGCCCACCTACTTCCTTCTGCATTGCCAGCAGCCGCAGGTAAGGTGAAGTTCCTTGTTCCTGCGGTGTCACACATAGCGATGTATGCTGCCGCAGGAACGACGAACAACATCGTACCTGCAGCAGCAACGATAATTGGGAATAGGGGGGCATGTCACCGATTAGCGATTTTGAACATTTTTGCGATGATTCAAAATCACTCATAGGTGGCACACGCAACGACATCACTAAAGCGGCCGGATGTGCATCACAAATTACGTGACCTCAACGAGATCGCTTTAGCGATGTCATAGCGTGTAAAGCAGCCTTTACTTTACCTATCCCTGTATATCCCTGCTGAAAAAAGTGCAGTGCTAATAATCTGCCATAGTGATAAAATAAAGTACACAGTGCTAATATCAATAAACAATCAAATCGGCAGATACAGTGTAGCTAAAATTAGAGGGTGCTTCTTACTTTCCAAACAGATGATAGAGATGAAATATAAGTCTGGAGCCACTCATGGACATCAACACTTCAACTTCTTTTTGGTTCATCAGGAGGTCGATGAGAATGCCCTATTCTATGGGCTAATCGGCATGAAATTCTCAATGGTCAAACTTGGAGGTGCCAGTTACCAGCATGGTGACCAGCAATAGACCACCACAATGGCTATACCCATGGTGTTCTGTGAGACACAACACAACTGTCAAACAAATTTACCAGCTGCTGAAGTATCCAAGATTTTGCATAGAAATAAACCATGGGAAACAGATTTAATCTGCGCTGCTGATTTGAAATGAAGATCCAGGACAGTGTTTAATGAACGTGTTTTTTGTCAACGCGTTTCAATGTCAGTCTGACTACTTTCTCAGGGCAACCACATAAAAATATTTTTTGAAACTGTTTCCCATGGTATACTTCTATGCACCTCTCAATGAATTAGGCACACCTTACTCCAGCGGTACCTTCAATAAGACTGGTATACAAAATATCAGTGTAAAGGAATTGGATTGTATATTTTCAAAGAAAAATGCTGGAGTACTTTATTAAAGGGCTTTTCTAATGAACAAAGTTCACTTTTATTGTTGATTTAAATCAATAGATCTTGGAATAATAATAAGTTCCACAATTGGATGTGTTAAAAAATAATGTTCCTGTGCTGAGATCTTATATATGTGTTTCCGCTGTGTACTGTGTAATGGCTGTGTCTGACCGTACAGGGACATGGTCTGATCATACCACAGCTCCTGGGCCTGGATGGAAGCAAAAAACAGTATACAGATAGAACAAAACAGGATCAGAGATGATTATTTTTGTGAGGTAAAGCATTTCTCTGCCTGTTTTTAATAAATGTTTTACCTCAGAGAAAGAACAATTTGAACTTTGCTATCATGTTAATTGTTATTTTTCTATAAATAAAACTACCTCAACTTGAAGAGCTGGATTACCTCTTTTTTAACTAACAATTTGAGATGCCATGCTGTAATGTCTGTATACTCCCTTTAACTTCCTACACTGCCCAGGAGCTGTAATATGATCAGACCATGTCCCTGTATGGTCAGACACAATCATTACACAGTACATAGCAGGGACGCATGTATAAGGTTATTTCAGCACAAGAAAATATTTTAAACAAATCCAATTGTGGAAATTATTATTATTCCAAGATCTATTGATTCGTGAACATCAACTTTGTTCGTGGGAAAACCCCTATAAATATAAAGTGTTGACAACCTGTTCATTGCCCGTTCTAATAAGAGTTTTCTGTTCCCAACTAATCTAATAACTATATAATGAAGATTCTCCTTGCCTTCATAGTTTTTAGATGAAAGTTACAAATATACCTTTCATGAACACTGCAGCACTAGCTTCAATGAATACAGTCAAAGGCTGGATTAAATCAGTCCGGTTGCAATTAATCTCCTTGAGCCTCTGTGCTGAAATCTCACTCTGCTGGAAAAGCCACTGCCTAACAGACTATTAATCAAAGGCTAGATATGAATCACATTTCTGCACCAGCATGGTCGACTTGAGACTTAGAGCTCCATCGGTTTGAATCTGATGAAGAAAGCCTGACCTGAACACAGAAAAATCTATAAATTGTTTTAATGACTAACAGGATTTTAGTGGGTTTTTTTAGCAATAATAACAGTCTAGTCTAGACTTTTCCATTATAAACAGAAATATCATAGCAAATAATACTGCTTACAAAAATTTAACTTTTGTCTATAGAAGTCTATGCACAACAGCTGTTACAGTGCCCCATATTGAGGGGGCTACATCCATTACAAAAAGAGCCCCTTGGTGATGGACAGTAACTATGCACTTTGAAGTGGTGTAACTAGAGTTCAATGGGCCTTGGTGCAAAATTTGGATCTGGGCCCCCTTCATATTGTTCATATGTACGTATATGTATGTATACATTTAGGGTTCTACATCCTAAAAGGACATATGAGTTGCCCTCCCTCCATTATCTAGTAATGTCATCCATCCTGATCAAATGTATCCCATCATGGGCTTTTTCCTGGTAAATATGTTCTCCATCCTGGTATATAGGCCTCCCATCCTTGGCTTCTTCCTGGTATATATTTCCCTCATCCTGCTAAAAATGTCCCCCATCCTGGTATATATGTCCCCCATCCTAGGCCCCACCCTTGCATATATGTCCCCCATCTTAGGCCCCCTCCTACTATAATGTCCTCATCTTAGGCCGCATCCTTGCATATATTCCCCCATCCTGGTAAAAATGTCCCCATCCTCATATATATTACCCCATACTGCTGAATATGGCTTCCATCCTGGTATATATGTCCACCATCCTAGGCCCCATCCTTGTATATATGTCCACAATCTTAGGCACCATTTTGGTATATGTCCCCACCTTTGGCCCCATTCTGGTAAAAATGTCCCCCATCCTGAGATATATATATATATATATATATATATATATATATTCCCATCCTGGTAAAAATGTCTAGCCTCTTGGTATACTGTATATATCACCATCTTGGGCTCCTTCTGCTACATATGTTCCTGGTACATATGGCTCAATCCTGGGCCCGTGGTGGTATATATACCTCTATCCTGGTACATATGTCCCTATTCAAAGCCCATCATGGTATATATGTCCCCTGTTGGTATAAATATCCCTTCCTGGTTTGTTTGTCCTACTCCTGTTATGTCTGGGCCCCTTCTGCTATTCATGTCCCCATCCTCAGTTATATGTCCAATTTTTGGTACATATGTCACTTCCTGGTATACATATCCCCTTTTGGTTTGTTTTTCCCTCTCCTGATATATAAGTCCCCATTCTCGTTTATATGTCTCCGTTCTGTTTCTTAATGCAAAAATAAAAAAAAATTGTACTCACCCTCTCCAGCTCCTACATTGTGCAACTTCCTCCTGTGTAGCCAGCCCACAGTGGCCAGCAACTAACATTGGCGTCCCTGCTATAGTGATGCATGACATCACCATCATGCGCCACCCTCAGTCGCGGGGAAGCGGATGTCAGCTGACAGCCACTGTTTGGCTGGCAGCTTGTATCGCAGTGCAGGGACCCGATAGGTATCTATGCCACAATGCATTTCAGCTGGATATGTGCCCTCGGATGCACATCCAGCTGAAGCAAGGACTGGGGTTGGTGGGCCCCCTCCACCTCCGGGTCCAGTTATGGTTGCGATCCATGCGACCGCGATTGTTCCGCCCCTAGAACTGTGAATCAGTGAATTATGAAAGGATGTAGAGTGGCTCAATGGTTACTAGTGATGAGCATGCACTACCATGCTTGGGTGCTCGGTACTCGTAACAAGCAGTTGGATGCAACTCGTGTACCTAGTATAATGGAAGTCAATGGGGAACTTCAGCATTGGCTTCCATTATACTCAGTAAATGAGTCTCACATATCCGAGCATCCAACTGCCTGTTACAAGTACTGAGTATCTGAACATTGTACTGTGTTTTTACAAAAATAAGATAGTGTGTTATATTATTTTTGTTTAAAAAAAAAGTGCTAGGGCTTATTTTTGAGGGAGGGCTTATTTTTTTTCCATGAACAACAATCACGCATTTATGCTTCAATTTACCTTGAAGGTGTATGGCCGGCTTTAGAGTTAGTAGCCTTAACCCTAACTTACATTCACAATTGCTGGTTCAGTGTCAGTGTCTCTTATGGTAACACTTACTGGTACTCAAAACCCTTTGTGTGGCAGTGGCACTCTTCACCTCTATGCGGCTGGGAGAGGGCAGAAGGCGGGAGTCTGAAACGGGACTCGGGAACGGTAGATGTGACGTCACATGTGGCTGTTTCTGAGGGAGCAAGCATGGCCGACTGGGATGCGGGATCCACGAGGTGGCATTCGGGAGGAAGGAGGAGGGACCCTGGAGTGGCAGCCAAGCACACACCACAGCGCAGTAGCAATCGGGAGGCGGGATTAGGGAGGCAGTATTTGGGAGTTGGGACTCGGGAGCGGCAATCAAGCAAACATCATAGCGCAGTAGCAGCCAGGAGGCAGGAACCAGGTGACAACACTCTGGAAATGTTCTCGGGAGCAGGTGAGAATATTTTACCCTGCCATGGTGAGAGGAAGTGGCAGGATGATTTTGGAGCTAAATTATGCCATTTCCAGTGCCTCCAGGGTTAGGTTATGTCTCTGTGATGTTAGTAACATAACCTAATGTCACGTGACATAACCTAGCACAGGAGGCGCTGATTAACTAGGGCTTATTTTTGGAGTAGGTCTTATTTTTAAAGCTTACTTCAAAATTCCCTAAAAATCAAGCTAAGGCTTATTTTTGGGGGAGGGCTTATTTTTAGCAAAACAGGGTAGTGCTCGCTAATCACTAGTTAGCACTGTTGCTTTGCAGAGCTGTGGTCCTGGGTTTGCACCAAGGACAACATCTTCAAGACATTTGCATGTTCTCCCTGTGAGATTCCTCCAACACTTCAAAGACATACTGTTAGGGAATTAAGATCATGAGCCCCAATGGGGACAGTGATGAAAATGACTGTGGTATATGATAGTGCTATATACGCAAGCATAATAAATAGAACACAGAAGGAGTAAAAACCATAAAAGAGCTAGCACATACAACCTTCTTTAAATGGGAGCTGTGAGCAGTTAGACATTTTCACTGCAGAGCTGCTGCAGACAACCTGTAGTATTACATAGAGGCTATTAGAATAAGTGGCTGGATAAGTTATGCATGGAAGGTTATAATTATTAAGCTCATTTGTAAGTTGATATTGGTTATAGTTAACACACCTTGAATAAGACACAGATTTATTAAATTCAATTTAGAATTCTACTATGTCGATCCAGAGCAAATCACAAACTCCATTGAAGCAGATGCCAATATCACCATAAATTTCTTTTCGACTCCAAGTCTGACAAAACGTCCCTGGCTTAATGTCTTATCTTCAAAAATCTAGTACCCATACCTTGTAATATGTTTTACAAGAAAGGCTTTCTGTTCTCACTTAAACCTGTTCAATGAATGACTATCCTTACTTTCTGTGGCATAGGGTTACATATTTTCACTGCTGTTAGAGTAAAGATTCCCCATCTATTATGATGATGGATAGTGTCGAGCAGAGGTGAGCGATGTTCGAGGTTCGCCAATTTCATGTTCGAGTGATTTTGGGGGGTGTTCGAGCTCGCACTCGAGCTTTTTGCTAATAGCTCGACAGTTCGAGTTATGTTCGAGAATGGTTCGATCAACAAAAACGTGGCTTTTCACAGTAAGGCTATGTGCACACGTTGCTATCTGCATGCATTCTGCATCCCCAGCACAATCGCTCTCTCTTTCCTACTCACCGATCACGGGCATCTCGCTGCACGGCTGTCAGAAATCTGCGGTGTCTTTTCCTTTTTAGAAAATGGGTGCCGCTTCATTATTCAATCAGGTATTCCGTGCTTTCCCCGCCCACCGGCGCCCATGATTGGTTGCAGTCAGACACGCACCCACGATGAGTGACAGCTGTCTCACTGCAACCAATCACAGCCGCCGGCGGGCGGGTCTATATCATGCAGTAAAATAAATAAGAAAATAATAATAATAAAAAAAAAAATTTCAGTTCCCCCCATATTTGATACCAGCCAGGATAAAGCCACACGGCTGGAGGCTGGTATTGTCAGGATGGAGAGCACCACATTAGGGGGAGCCCACCACCCTAACAATATCACCTGGCAGCCACCCGGAATTGCCGCATCCATTAGATGCGACAGTCCCGGGACTCCACCCAGCTCATCCCGAATTGCCCTGGTGCGGTGGCAATCGGGGTAATAATGAGTTTAATCATGCCAGGCGTCTCCCCGAGATACCTTCCATGATTAAACTGAAAGTGAAAGTAAATAAACACACACAGCGAAAAATCCTTTATTTGGAATAAAAGACAAAACAAAATCCTCTTTTCCCCTTTTTATTAATCCCCAAACACACATCCAGGTCCAACGTAATCCACACGACACTGTCAGCTCTGCTACATGAAGATGCAGCAGCACCGTAGAACACGATCGCGCTGTGTCCTCTCCACGTAGCAATAAAATGAATCGCGCTGTCACCAGAGACTTCACTCTGCAATGCAGACGTCAAGATTACGAAATCTGCATATATTTATCATTAGAGGCAGTAGCTCAGTGGATAGAGCGCTTGCTTAAGAAGCATAACTTTACAAGTTCTAGTCCCGGTCCCGGTAAAGAATTTAATTTTAAATTATAATTATTATATGTTTATAATTATAATTTAATATAATTATTCACTGAGTGGAGGAGCCAGACATCAGCTGTGAGCCGCGGGACACACCTCTAAAATCGGAGCAGTTCACGGAATGAGGATGCATTGCTCTCTCCTCTCTCTCTTCTCTCTCTCTCTCTCTCTCCCTCCCTCTCCCCCTCTGTCTCTCTCTTTCTCTCTGTCTCTTTTTCTCTCTCTCTCTTTCTCTCTCTTTCTCTCTTTCTCTCTCTCTCTTTTTTTCTCTTGCTCTCTTTCTGTCTCTCTCTCTCCCTCTCTCCTCTCTCTCTCTTTTTTTCTCTCTTTCTCCTCTCTCTCCTCTCTCTCTCTTTTTCTCTCTCTCTTTCTCTCTTTTTCTCTTTTTCTCTCTTTCTTTTTCTCAGTCTCTCTTTTTCACTCTCTTTCTCTCTCTCTGTGTCTCTCTCTCTTTCTCTCTCCTTCTCTCTCTCTTTCTCTCTCTCTTTTCTCTCTCTCTTTTTTTCTCTCTTTCTCTTTTTCTCTCTTTCTCTCTCTCCCTCTCTCCTCTCTCTCTCTCTTTTTTTCTCTCAAATTCAAATTCAAATATGATTTATTGGCAGGACCAAAATACAATTAGTGTTGCCAAAGCAGGAGAAATACAGTAAGTGTGGTGGGAGGGGATCAGGGTTATGGGGAGTTGGGGGCACAATTTGGGCTCTGAAAGTCCATTTAGGGGTCTTAGGTTCCCCTCAGCTTATGACATGTGGTGACATATTGGGCGGCGATCTCCACCATTGATTCCTCTTCTCCCAGTAGGAAGCGGAGTTTCATGTCCTCGTCCATGGATGGAAAGTCCGGGGTATGGGTGGTAAATTTCTGGAAGTGGGAGGCCCTCACTGCTGACTATTTGTCACAGTGCAGTAGGAAATGTGTCTCGTCCTCCAGAGCCCCCTGCTGGCAGTGCTGGCACAGTCTGTTCTCCCGCGGCTTGTATGTCTGTTGGTGCCGCCCTGTTTCCACCTCTAGGCTGTGGCGACTCAGTCTGTACAGGCTTTTGTCTGCCTGTCTTGGGGGTGGCGTAGCCTTTCCAGATATGGGGCCAGAGTGCAGTCCCTTTGCAGTGACCGGTAGATGGTGAGTTTCTGGGAGTTCTCTAATTCACTCTTCCAGTCCTCTATGTATTGCATCTTGCAGCTCTCTGAGATCTCTTTTATTTGGGGTTTTGTCAGGGTGTGTTGCTGACTTTGGCTGGACTGGCTGCCGGGGTTCCTGGCTTGCTCTGGACTTTGGCTCAGCAGGGCTTTATGATGGTAGGAGCTGGGGTTGCTGTTCTGTATGTGCGCCTGGTGTGATAGCGCCCTCTTGTGTATATTGAACCATAAGGGGAATTGGCCCAGCTCTGCCTGACAGGCTATGTTTGAGGTGCTGCGATGGACTTGGAGGAGATATTTACAGAACTCCATGTGGAAGACTTCGGTAGGGCTGGAATCCCACTTTGTGTGGTCTGGGTAGGTCACTGGGCTCCATACCTCGCTGCCATATAGCAGTATAGGGGTGATGATGCTGTCAAATATCTTGAGCCAGACTCTCACAGGTGGTTTTAGGTGGTACAGTTGTCTG
Source organism: Anomaloglossus baeobatrachus (assembly GCF_048569485.1). NCBI lineage: Eukaryota > Metazoa > Chordata > Amphibia > Anura > Aromobatidae > Anomaloglossus > Anomaloglossus baeobatrachus. The sequence goes on from NC_134355.1 coordinate 352,395,353, forward strand.
CTGATGGCGTAGAAGGTTCTGCATGCTTTCCCTCTCAGGGCTTCTGCTGCTTGCTTGAGGCTCCCGTTATTGCTTAGCTCCCGACCAAGGTAAGTATAGCTGCTGGTTTTCTCCAGCGTGGAGCCATTTAATGTGAAGGAGGGAGTGTTTATTTTATTCTGGTTCCTCTTCTGAAACACCATGACTTTGGTCTTCTTTTGGTTGATGGGAAGCGCCCATGTGGTGCTGAATGTTTCCAGTACTGCCAGGCTATCTTGGAGGCCTTTCTCGGTTGGGGAGAGTAGCAGGAGGTCATCTGCGTACAGCAGGAACTTCACCTCTCGGTCATGCAGACTGAGGCCTGGAGTGGGGGAGGACTCTAGAGCTGTTGCTAGTCCATTTATATAGCTGTTGAATAGAGTTGTACTCAGGCTGCAGCCCTGTCTGACCGCACGGCCCTGTCGGAAAAAAGCCGTCCTCTTTCCGTTCACCTTCACGCTGCATTGGTTCTCAGTTTATGAGCTCTTGATCACGTCGTAGGTTCTGCCACCTATTCCGCTCTCCAGAAGTTTCAGGAACAGTCCTGGATGCCAAACTGAGTCAAATGCCTTTATGAAGTCCACGAAACATGCAAATATTTTCCCCTGTTTTTTGCCGTGGACGTGGGTCTTGATGAGGCTTTGCAGGGTGTAAATGTGGTCCGTGGTGCGGTGGTTTGGCATGGACCCAGCTTGGCTTCTGCTGAAGATGTCCCCCTGGGTGAGGAAGGCGATAATCCTTTTATTAATGATGCTGATAACAGTTTTCCCAGAATGCTGTTGACACAGATCCCTCTGTAGTTTGCTGGGTCATACCGGTCTCCATTCTTGTAGATGGGCGTTATGAGACCTTGATTCCAGCTTTGAGGGAAGTAGCCGGCACTCAGGACGTGGGTGAATAGGTTTGCCAGTGCTGCATGAATGTCTGGGGAAGTGTATTTGATCATCTCTGGCAGGATGCCATCACTGCCCGCGGCCTTCTTACATTTTAGCAGTTTGATTCTGTCTTTTATTTCCAGCACACTGATTGGTATGTCCAGAGGATTTTGAAAGTCCTTGATTGTCTCCTCCATGTCCCTCAGTTTAGTCATTATATGCTCTTGTTCTGGGGTTAGGTCGTCTTCTGGGATATTCTTGTAGAGGCCCTTGAAGTAGCTGTGCCAGATGTTGCAATTTTGAATGTGGAGGGTGCTTTGCTTGGGATTTGTACCGATATGGCTCCATGTCTCCCAGATTGAGTTGTCCTGGAGGGAGTCTTTGAGCTGCTGCAGTTTGTGGGAGATGTGCGTTTGTTTTTTCTCCTTGAGGGCTTGCTTGTATTGCCTCTGTAGGGTGTCATGGACCACTCTTAGCTCCTTGTTGTTGGGGTCTCTGTGTTTTTGATTTGAGGCTACCCTTAGGGAGTTGCGCAGTGCCTTGCATTCTTTGTCAAACCATTTTTGGCCTTGTTTATTTGTAGGTCTCTTGGAGTTGGTCCTTCTGAGGCCTGCTAGCTCTGCCATGGTATATAGGATGTTATTAAAGTCGTTTACTGCCAGGTTGACCCCTTGCTGGTTTGATGTATAGGATTTTGTGTGAAAGTTTACAAGCAGCTCTTTAATCTCTGTTCTGTTGGTCATGTTGGTGTATTCAATGGCTAACTGTTTGGGCCACTTGAAGGATGGTGGCAAGTTGTGGAAACAGCTCAAGTGGGGCTTTTGTGTGGGTGACTTGTCCGTGGATCTCAAGTGCAGCAGTGTCTGATTGTGGTCTGACATGTGGGTGTCGGGGGTGACTATGAAGGCATTTATGTTTGCTTGGTCTATGTCTGTTATGGCATAATCCACTACACTGCTGCCCATGTGGGAGTTTAGTGTAAATCTCCCTAATGAGTCACCCCTGGTGCGCCCGTTCAGTATATACAGCCCCAAGCTCCGGCACAGGTTCAGCAGTTTTCTGCCGCTTTTATTCACCACTCTGTCATAGCTGTTTCTTGTTGTCTGTACTGAGTCTCTGTAGAAGGGCTCATCTCCCAGGACGTATGTGTTTCCGTCAGGTGACAGGTAGTCCTTCTCTGTACCTGTCCTGGCGTTCAGGTCTCCACAGATGAGCACCTTACCTTTGGACTGGAATTGGGCAGCCTCCCTCTGAAGTTCCTCGTAGATGTCCAACTTAAAGTATGGGGATTCTGATGGAGGGATGTATGTTGCGCTGAGAGGTGAGGATGAAGCTACTTATCCTCATCCAGATATGGCTTTCTCCTCTTTTTATTGCCTTGATATGTTTTTGGATCTCCTCCTTGTACCATATTAGTATGCCCCCTGAGCAGCGGCCGTGTTTGGTGTTCTTGTTTTTCTGGGCGGAGACAGAAAATTCCTTGTATCCCATGGGTGTGAGAGATTCCTCCTCTGCCCGGGCCCATGTCTCCAGGAGGATCTGGATGTCAATGTTCTTTAGCCTTTGTTTGAAGTCTGGGTTATTTGTCTTGGACCCAAAAGCTGAGGCATTCAATCCTTGAATGTTCCAGCTGCTGATAACTAAGGATGTCATATTTAGTTGATATACCTTATAATGAGGAAGGATAGATTTTCATAGGACATAACCGGATTTAGTGGTGGGTTTGTTTGGCATATTTTAGTAGTGTCCCAAGAGTTTGCTGCACAATGTGTTGAGCAATGTCCTTATTTTTGCCATGTTGAAGCCCTCTGTTGCTTTGTATTGCCATTTTGGGGCATGTGGTCTCGTGTATTTCTGCCATCTTTGTGGGCTCTCTCCGGGGATCTCTGTGGGCTGCCATCTGTTTGGTGGGTGTCTTTCTTGTGGTCTTGTGGGTCTGATTAGAACCATGTCCTTTAGCTCTTTTGCTAAATGGCTGACTCCTTGTTTATTGAGGTGTTTGTCGTCGTAGAGGTGATGGAGCGTTATTTCAGGGTGTCTTGCCAGCTATATGTTTGGTGCTGAGGTAATACTGGTGGCCAGCTCTGAGTTGATTTGCTGGGTTATTTGTTGGTGTATATCTTTCCTTGGAAGCAGGGCAGACAGGATTATTTTAGTTCTGGGGAATTTTTGCTGGGCTGCTAGTGCGAGTTTTGATAGGTCCTTTGTGATTGTCTCTTGGTGGATATCGTTTGTGCCGGTGTGTAGTATGAGGTGTGTGGGCTCTGTGAAATATGGGTTACTGATCACCTCCTCTGCTTGTGGGATCGTTGAGCAGTGATTTTTTATTAGCCGAGCCCTCGGAAACAGTCTCTGTGTGTCCAGGTATTTCCCGTTTGAGTCTATTATTAGGACTATATCAGGATCCAGTGTTTTATTTGGGCCATTTGTTTTCTGTGTGTTGGGTCTTTGAGTGTTGGTTTCCCTTGTTTGTTGTGATGATGCATTTTCATTGCTGGGGTTGATGGTAGGGGTTTCCTTCGTGTTGTTGGGTCCAGGGGTGTTGGACACCCTGATTTGTTGTGCTGGTGGGGCTGTATTGTTATTGCTGGGATTATGTGTAAAGTCCGTCTGGCTGAGGTTGTCGCAGGTCTGTGATATATCTGGCACCAGGGTAGTTGGTGCAGGCATTTGTTTTAGGGGAGTGCTTATACTTTGAGGTGCCCTCTCTAGTTTTTGTTGTAGGATTGAGGATTTAAGCTGGGTTATTTCTTCTTTGAGGTATGCATTTTCTTCCTGCAGCCCTTGAAGTGACCTTTTTGCAATTCCCACAGGTCTGTTTTCACACTTGATATTTGGTCATTTGCATTTTTCTGACCTTGGCTTCTTTGAAATTCTTCTTTGAATTCTTCTTTGAATTCTTCTCTCTCTCTCCTCTCTCTCCTCTCACTCATCTCTCTCTCTCTTTTTCTCCCTCTCTCTTTCTCTCTCTCTTTTTCTCTCTTTTTCTCTCTCTCTCTTTTTCCCTCTCTCTCTGTCTATCTCTCTCTGTCTCTCTCTCTTTCTCTCTCTCTCCCTCGCTCTCCTCTCTCTCCTCTCTCTATTTCAAATTCAAATTAAATTCAAATTCAAATATGCTTTATTGGCAGGACCAAAATACAATTAGTGTTGCCAAAGCAGGAGAAATACAGTAAGTGTGGTGGGAGGGGATCAGGGTTATGGGGAGTTGGGTGCACAATTTGGGCTCTGAAAGTCCATTTAGGGGTCTTAGGTTCCCCTCAGCTTATGACACATGGTGACATATTGGGCGGCGATCTCCACCATTGATTCCTCTTCCCCCAGTAGGAAGCGGAGTTTCATGTCCTCGTCCATGGATGGAAAGTCCGGGGTATGGGTGGTAAATTTCTGGAAGTGGGAGGCCCTCACTGCTGAGTATTTGTCACAGTGCAGTAGGAAATGCGTCTCGATCTCCAGAGCCCCCTACTGGCAGTGCTGGCACAGTCTGTTCTCCCGCGGCTTGTATGTCTATCGGTGCCGCCCGGTTTCCACCTCTAGGCTGTGGGCACTTAGTCTGTACAGGCTCAGGGTCTGCCTGTCTTTGGGGTGGCGTAGCCTTTCCAGATATGGGGCCAGAGTGCAGTCCCTTTGCAGTGACCGGTAGATGGTGAGTTTCTGGGAGTTCTCTATTTACCTCTCTCCCTCTCTCTCTCCTCTCTCTCTCTCCTCTCTCTCTCTCCTCTCTCTCTTTTTATCTCTCTCTCTTTCTCTCTCTTTTTCTCTCTCTCTTTTTCTCAGTCTCTCTTTTTCCCTCTCTCTCTCCCTCTGTCTCTCTCTCACTCTGTCTCTCTCTTTTTTTCTCTCTCTCTCCCCCTCCTCCCTCTCCTCTCTCTGTCTCTCTCTCTCGCCCTCTCTCTCCTCTCTCTTTTTCTCTCTCTCTCTGTTTTTCTCTTCTTCTCTGTCTTTTCTCTCTTTCTCCCTCTCTCTCCTCTCTCTCCTCTTTTTCTCTCTCTCTCCTCTCTCTCTCCTTTTCTCTCTTTTTCTCTCTCTCTTTTTCTCGGTCTCTCTTTTTCCCTCTCTCTCACTCTCTCTCTCTGTCTCTCCTTCTATGTCTCTCTCTTTTTTTCTCTCTCTCTCCCCCCCTCCTCCCTCTCCTCTCTCTTTCTCTCTCTCCCTCTCTCTCCTCTCTCTCTTTTTCTCTCTCTCTGTTTCTCTCTCTCTTTTTCTCTCTTTCTCTCTCTTTTCTCTCTTTCTCCCTCTCTCTCCTCTCTCTCCTCTTTTTCTCTCTCTCTCCTCTCTCTCTCCTTTTCTCTCTTTTCTCTCTCTCTTTTTCCCAGTCTCTCTTTTTCCCTCTCTCTCTCTCTGTCTTTCTCTCTTTTTCTCTATCTCTCCCTCTCTCTCCTCCTCTCCTCACTCTCTCTTTTTCTCTCTCTCTTTTTCTCTCTCTCTCTTTTTCTCAGTCTCTCTCTTTCTCTTTTTCCCTTTCTCTCTCTCTCCTCTCTCTCTTCTCTCTCTCCTCTCTCTCTTCTCTCCTCTTCTCTCTGTTCTCTCTCCTCTCTCTCTTCTCTCTCTCTCTTCTGTCCTCTCTCTCTTTCTCTCTCTTTTCTCTCTCTTTTCTCTCTTTCTCTCTCTTTCTCTTTCTCTCTCTTTCTCTCTCTCTTATTCTCTCTTTCTCTCTCTCTCCCTCCCTCTCACTCTCTCCTCTCTCTTTTTCTCCCTCTCTCTCTTTTTCTCAGTCAAATTCAAATTCAAATTCAAATATGCTTTATTGGCAGGACCAAAATACAATTAGTGTTGCCAAAGCAAGAGAAATACAGTAAGTGTGGTGGGAGGGGATCAGGGTTATGGGGAGTTGGGGGGCACAATTTGGGCTCTGACAGTCCATTTAGGGGTCTTAGGTTCCCCTCAGCTTATGACATGTGGTGACATATTGGGCGGCGATCTCCACCATTGATTCCTCTTCCCCCAGTAGGAAGCGGAGTTTCATGTCCTCATCCATGGATGGAAAGCCCGGGCTATGGGTGGTAAATTTCTGGAAGTGGGAGCCCCTCACTGCTGAGTATTTGTCACAGTGCAGTAGGAAATGCGTCTCGTCCTCCAGAGCCCCCTGCTGGCAGTGCTGGCACAGTCTGTTCTCTCGCAGCTTGTATGTCTGTCGGTGCCGCCCTGTTTCCACCTCTAGGCTGTGGGCACTCAGTCTGTACAGGCTCAGGGTCTGCCTGTCTTTGGGGTGGCGTAGCCTTTCCAGATATGGGGCCAGAGTGTAGTCCCTCCGCAGTGACCGGTAGATGGTGAGTTTCTGGGAGTTCTCTAATTCACTCTTCCAGTCCTCTATGTATTGCATCTTGCAGCTCTCTGAGATCTCTTTTATTTGGGCTTTTGTCAGGGGGTGTTGCTGACTTTGGCTGGACTGGCTGCCGGGGTTCCTGGCTTGCTCTGGGCTCCGGCTCAGCAGGGCTTTATGATGGTAGGAGCTGGGGTTGCTGTTCTGTGTGTGTGCCTGGTGTGATAGCGCCCTCTTGTGTATAGTGAACCATAAGGGGAATCGGCCCAGCTCTGCCCTACAGGCTATGTTTGAGGTGCTGCGATGGACTTGGAGGAGATATTTACAGAACTCCATGTGGAAGACTTCGGTAGGGCTGGAATCCCACTTTGTGTGGTCTGGGTAGGTCACTGGGCCCCATACCTCGCTCCCATATAGCAGTATAGGGGTGATGACGCTGTCAAATATCTTGAGCCAGACTCTCACAGGTGGTTTGAGGTGGTACAGTTGTCTTCTGATGGCATAGAAGGTTCTGCATGCTTTTCCTTTCAGGGCTTCTGCTGCTTGCTTGAGGCTCCCGTTATTGCTTAGCTCCAGACCGAGGTAGGTGTAGCTGCTGGTGTTCTCCAGCGTGGAGCCATTTAATGTGAAGGAGGGAGTGTTTATTTTGTTCTGGTTCCTCTTCTGAAACACCATGACTTTGGTCTTCTTTTGGTTGATGGGAAGCGCCCATGTGGTGCTGAATGTTTCCAGTACTGCCAGGCTATCTTGGAGGCCTCTTTCAGTTGGGGAGAGTAGCAGGAGGTCATCTGCGTACAGCAGGAACTTCACCTCTCGGTCATGCAGACTGAGGCCTGGAGTGGGGGAGGACTCTAGAGCTGTTGCTAGTCCATTTATATAGATGTTGAATAGAGTTGGACTCAGGCTGCAGCCCTGTCTGACCCCACGGCCCTGTCGGAAGAAAGCCGTCCTCTTTCCGTTCACCTTCACGCTGCACCGGTTCTCAGTGTATGAGCTCTTGATCACGTCGTAGGTCCTGCCACCTATTCCGCTCTCCAGGAGTTTCAGGAACAGGCCTGGATGCCACACTGAGTCAAAGGCCTCTCTCTCTCTCGTTCTCTCTCTCTCAATCTCTCTCTCTCGTTCTCTCTCTCTCGTTCTCTCTCTCGTTCTCTCTCTCGTTCTCTCTCTCTCGTTCTCTCTCTCTCGTTCTCTCTCTCTCGTTCTCTCTCTCTCGTTCTCTCTCTCTCGTTCTCTCTCTCTCGTTCCCTCTCTCTCTCGTTCTCTCTCTCTCTCGTTCTCTCTCTCTCTCTCTCGTTCTCTCTCTCTCTCTCTCGTTCTCTCTCTCTCTCTCTCGTTCTCTCTCTCTCGTTATCTCTCTCTCTCTCTCGTTATCAAATTCAAATTCAAATTCAAATATGCTTTATTGGCAGGATATTTGAATTTGAATTTGAATTTGATCTCTTTTTCTCTTTTTCCCTCTCTCTCGCTCTCTCTCCTCTCTCTCTCTTCCCTCTCTCTTCTCTCTCTCTTCTCTCCTCTTCTCTTCTCTCTCTCTCCTCTCTCTCTTTTCTCTCTCTTTTCTCTCTCTTTTCTCTATCTTTTCTCTATCCTCTCTCTCTCTTCTTTCTCTCTCTCTCTTTCTTAGACCTGGCGTTGATCAGCTGATGCGGTCACCTGACGGCATCAGCTGACACTATAAGTCAAGCGGTGTGGCCGGCTTTTTACCGCCCGACCGGCTAAACTATCAGCTGATGCTGTCGGACAGGAGTCTGCACTGAAGTGTGTAGTTTGTTTGCTTTTTTGCACTGATGCATCAGCTGATTGTATAAAAGCCGTTTATACAATCAGCTGCTGTGTCATGTGATTCCGGCCCTTGAACCTGACACATCATCTGATCGCTTTGCCTTCCAGGAAACTGATCAGATGATATTGGATCCGGATTGGACGGCGCGGGACCCTTGACCCAGGATTACTGCGGAGGGGGGTTCTTTATTTCAATAAAGAGGGAGTCACTAATTGTGTTGTGTTTTATTTCTAATAAAAATATTTTTCTGTGTGTTGTGGTTTTTTTTATCTGTACTAGAAATTCATGGTGGCCATGTCTAATATTGGCATGACACCATGAATTTCGGGCTTAGGGTCAGTTGATAATATACAGCTATCCCTAACCCCATTATTACCTAGCAAGCCACCCGTCACCAGGGCAGCTGGAAGAGTTGGATACAGTGCCAGAAGATGGCGCTTCTATGAAAGAACCATTTTCTGGGGCGGCTGCGGACTGCAATTCGCAGCATAGGTGCGCAGAAAGCTTGGGCACCCTGAGCTGCAGGTTCCAATCCCCAGCTGCCTAGTTGTACCTGGCTGGACACAAAAATTGGGCGAAGCCCACGTCATTTTTTTTAAATTATTTCATGAAATTCATGAAATAATTAAAAAAAAAAAGGGTTTCCCTATATTTTTGTTCCCACCCGGGTACAAATAGGCAGCTGGCGGTTGGTGGCAGCCCGTAGCTGCCTGCTGTACCTGGCTAGCATACAAAAACATGACGAAGTCCACATAATTGTTTTGGGGGGCAAAATACTCCTGCATTCAGTCCTGGATGGAGTATGCTGAGCCTTGTAGTTCTGCAGCTGCTGTCTGCCTGTATGGAGGAGAGCAGACAGCAGCTGCAGAACGACAAGTCTCAGCATGCTCCATTCACTAGTCTATGCAGGAGAGCAGACAGCAGCTGCAGAACTACAAGGCTCAGCATACTCCATCCAGGACTGTATGCAGGAGTTTTTTGCCCACCAAAAAAATGACGTGGGCTGCGCCATATTTTTGTATGTTAGACAGGTACAGCAGGCAAGCAGGCAGGCTGCCCCCAACCTCCAGCTGCCTATTTGCACCCGATTGGGAACTAAAAATATAGGGAAGCCCTTTTTTTAATTATTTCATTAATTTCATGAAATAATTAAAAAAAAAAATCGACATGAGCTTCGCCCCATTTTTGTGTCCAGCCAGGTACAACTAGGCAGCTGGGGATTGGAATCCGCAGCACAGGTTAGCCCAAGCTTTCTGGGCCCCTCTGCTGCGAATTGCAGTCCACAACCGCCCCAGAAAATGGCACTTTCATAGAAGTGCCATAATCTGGGGCTGTATCCAACTCTTCCAGCTGCCCTGGTGACGGGTGGCTTGCTGGGTAATAATGAGTTAATACTAGCTTTGTTTTACTAGCTAGTATTAAGTCAGAGATTCTTAATGTAAGGCAAGTTTGACCCGGCCATTAAGAATTTCTACTAAAGGGTTAAAAAAAAAGACACCACACAGAGAAAAAATACCTTAATAGAAACAAATTCCCAGACACACTTAGAGACTCCATGTTTATTACTCCCTCACATCCCTCCACGATCCTGGTCTTCTGTCTTCTTTGTCCTTCAACCCACGATGCTCTGCTATATCAGACAGCGCTGCATGGGAGGAAGACGCTGCTGCTTCCCATGCAGTCTATATCACTCAGTGAGTAGCAGAGGCAGCAGGCTGTAAGCAGTGACGTCACCACTGACAGGCGCGTTGCTATAGCAACGGTGAACTCTGTTATTGACCGGCTGTGGCAGCCGGTGAATAACGGAACGGGGAAGCAGAATGGGGAGCCGACCATGTGCAAGAGCATCTCGCTGGTACACGGGGAGGCACAAACGAGCACCGCGTACCAGAGAGATGCACTGACAGGACCTAGCAATGACGTCTAGCCATGTGACCAGTCTGTAGCCAATGAGATAATACACACGTGACTGGTCACATGGCTATTTTGACGTCACAATAGGTCCTATGATCAGTGCTGGTTACCAGGAAGACACAGCAATTATCGGAAGGAAAAGCGGTGGGAGACAGAGTGCAGGACGCTTCGTGAGTACCTGTAAGTGTTATGGCAATGTTTATTAACTGTATGTGTACATTTATAATGTGTTTTATTGTGTTTGTGTTTGCCTCCCATTGTTTTCAATGGGGTTCGAGAGGTTCGTCGAGCCGTTCGTTGAGCCGAACTCGAACACGGCCTCCGTTCGACGAACCAAACCGAACTCGAGCCTCTAGAGGCTTGCTCATCTCTAGTGTTGAGCAAGTGTGCTCACCACTGTTCAGTACTTGATCGAGTATCGAGGTGTTCTGGTACTCGAGGTGCTCGGCTAAGTATCGCAGGTGCTTTAATGTGTCGTTCATGAAACAATGACCACAATGCACAGGCTCACTTTACTGCATGATGTAAGCAGGCACCCCAGTGAGATTTCCATTAAAATCGTTACTCGAGTTGAGCAGGTCAGACCGTCTGGCCTGTTCGACTCGAGTACCATCTCTAATGATGAAACCTTCTTTGCTGCAGATTTCATAATAAAGGCCATAGTCAGCCCGCGGAATGCAATGTGTAGTTGTGGGTAGTTGGAATTAAATTTTCTAATACTTTTATTTGAAGAGAAGCCATTTACAAAGGATTCTGGCTGCTTTTTCTTGTAGAGAACACAGAAATACTCGGCTGAGTCAAGTTGGAGTCATAGCTGCAATTGACAGCTATGCAATGTGTATGGCAAGCTATACAGGCTGTCATAGAAAATGATCCCTGAAAAGTTCTCTGTTTTGTCTATATGCTTGATGTATTTGATTATTGTAATTATATTGTTGCTAAGCTCTCTTTAAAACAACCTGAGTAACTCCAAGTTTGATCATTTGCTTTTGTACAGAAGACCATCCATTACTAACCTTGATTGTCCTCCTCTGCATCTGCTCTGTTAAGCCATGGCCAAAATTGCACATAGTATTTCAAGTGTGGTCTGACTATAAAGTACTGTAGATTTCTAGCCATTAAAAGGTATCAACCACTGAGGACTTCTGTTCTTTTAAACATTTTTTTTATCTCTACTGGCTAACACGGTACAAAGATATATTTTACTTGTAGATTTCTATAAAGACACAACTATGTTCTTGTTAAGAAAAAAGTAATTCTGCTATTAGTTTTTATTTTTTGTTTTCTTTTAAACTATATTCACTGTGCTCTTTAAATAAATTAGTTTTTTTGCTCAATTTATATTGCATGCACTGTATAGATTTAAATATTGGGACACCAATTAACCACGTAATCAATTAATTCTATTTTTTTTTCCATTTAGTTCAATTTCGACAAGTTTATAAAATCAAACATCTAGCCACACAATCTGCCTTTATAAACATTTGTAAAAGAATGGCTTATTCTAAAGAGCTTACTCGACTTTCATCATCATTCTCATAAATTTTAACCGAACCTGTCAATATTGACAGTCGCAATATGCAAGCACTCCTGTGTATGGGGTACTTGGAGAGAAATCTTCTGGACAAATGATTGGCTAGACCATTGTTTCACTAGCAGTTATCTAAAGTGTATAGGGGCTTAACCTGGCTGCTTGCAGTAAATACTTTTTTTACATTTATTTCACCCCTTCACCCATCTGCAATTTTTCGTTTTTCATTTTCATTTTTTCCTCCCCTTCTTCCAAGAGCCATAACTTTTTTATTTTTCCATCAACATTGCCATATAAAGGGTTCTTTTTTGCAGGACAAGTTATACTTTTGAATGAAACAATTAGTTTTACCATATAGTCTCAGGTGGACAAGGCAGGCAGGGTATTTTTTTCCAGTGGAGAACTGTTATGCAACCTAATGTGGAGGTCCAAGGTGTCTACATTGTAGCGGTGTGTTGCTGCCTCGGCAGTGGAATTCAGCCATTCTCTGACTGCCAACTCAGAGAAGGAGTGAAGCACCTGATCTCTGAATTCAATCATATTTGCATGTTTCATGCGCGAGTACAATTGAAGCTGACTGCCAGCACTGCTGGATCAGAGCAACATCAGCACTGTGATCAGGTCAGCTGATTACGCTGGTGATGTGACAACTGCGCTGCATTGGAGGTGGATGGAAAAAGGAAAGAAAGACACAGGAGTTTTATTGGGGGGAGTGTATGGAGACTACATTATGGTGAAGAATGGGTAAATGTGTGAGGAAATGACAGTATGGGTGGGGAGAATGGGTAAATGTGTCAGAAGATGAGAATCTGGGGAGAGGAGATAAATGTGTGAGAAGATGACAGTTTGGGGGGGAGCAAGTGTTTGCGGAGATGACAGTATACAGTTAGGGGGTGAATGTGTTAGGAGGTAACAGTATAAGTGATGAGGACTTAAATATCTGAGGAGACAACAGTATGTGATGATGGGGTAAATGTGTGAGTACACCATTTTGGAGGGTAATTGTGTGAGGAGACAACAGTATTGCGAGGGGAGGTAAATGTGTGAGGAGACAACAGTATGGTGTCTGAGGAGACAGTGTGGGTGGAGAAATGTTTGAGGGGACATTGTACTTGAAGAAATGTGTGAGTTGATAGTATAGGTTAAGAAAAGTGTGTGGGGGAACAGTATAAAGACTAGATATGACAAGTCAATATATAGAGGGGCTAGCATGGTAGGACAGTGTAAGGGCACAGTAAAAAGATAACACTATGCAAAGGGGGAGTGTGTGGAGTATGCACAGTATAGAGACTGGACAGTATAAGGGAAACAAAGTGTGAGGGAGCAAAGTAAAAGGATCCCAGTATGGAAAAGTGAGAGCAGTGTGGAGGCCATGTACCATAGAAGGGATAGTAAGGGAATCATATTCTGTGCAGGGAACACAGTGAGGGATAATTATTCAAGGGCAGATATTTTTATTCAAGACTCAAGAGCATTACAATGACACTAATATTTGTAAGAGAACCATGTCAAAATGTGCTGCACAAGACCAGGGAAAACAAAGGTCTGCAGAGATGTTCTGTAGATGTGGAAAATCATTTTTGCGTCTGGACTAAATGGATAAGAAAAAACCCAAAACGACTTTAATCAGAGAAGATCTCATCTATAAGGTACCTTGATGTAAATGTTTATTTATAATACTTCCTGTGTCTCATCAATACTGTGGTTCCTGTGTCGATCACAGTCTGATGATGGTTGGTAACAACAACTCCCAGTATTTTGTAACTATTATTAATTATATGATGAGAACTGTAGGATCATGTGATACAGTTTTATATGGGGTTAATTTCATATTACTATTGATCGCTGTCCTAAGGTGGTCATGTATTCATTTTATAATGGTGGTTCTCATGATGTATTTATGTAAAGTTGGTTGTTCTGGTGAAGTTGCATATCAGTACTGATGATGGGTTTGGAGATGTATTTCTGACATCTGATATGACTTTCATATTGATTGCTGCACTAAGTTTGGTGATGTTTTTCCGTGCTGTTAATGGTTCTGGTGCTGTACTTTTGTACTGATGGTGCTTCTAGTGATGTATTTCTGTAATGATGGTGCTTCTGGTGATGTATTCCTGTATTGATAGTGGTTGTAGGTTTGTATTTCTGTAGAGTTGATGGTTCTGAAAATATATTTTGTACTGCCAGTGCTTCTGGTGATGTATTCCTGTAGTTAGTTCTTATCCTGTACACATGTAACAATCCATAATTCATTCGATAAAGTAATACGTTAATAAAGTATTGTGTCATCTGTAAGGTTAAGGGTTACTACATCTCTATTTATATTAGAAGCATTAATTATAACATCAAGCACTGTATCATGCCACATCCTTATAGCACATAATATACTCACTGTAAGGATTCTTAGTTTTGCTTTCTAGTACCAGTGGTTATAACATGACCATTCTTATGTGTTTTTCATACATAAAGTCAGGTGCCCAGTTAGCTTCTCCCAATGAAGCAGGACTGAAGTTTTTCATTATAATTTGAATTAGGAAGAGCAGCTAGTTCTCACGTGACTGTAGGTATGCACAACGCATATGAGCGATCTCATGACAACTTGGGGGACGCCAAACTGAATTTGTAAACATGATACAGGAAAACTGATTTGACTCTGGAGCCCAATAATTATTCATTCTACTTTTGCCCAATTCTATGTTCCCACAGAGGAAGTGTATATTTATTCTCCACTAAACTGAATAAGAGCTCTGAAAAACTTTGCATGCTTGTTTTTTGCATGCATAGCTACAATACATGTTCAGACGTTGTGACAATATCCCTTGGAGTTTACTGACATTCATGCTGCTAGAGTCATAGACTTGTCTTTTATGTATGGTTCTATTATGTTATAATTGTCTATTTTGTATGTTCTGGTTTAATCATACTATACTAACATGAAGCATAACAACTCTCTCAGGATTTTTTTTTATTGTAGCAGAATGATGATAATGTCCTTAGGAGTGTGAATCTAATCTGGGAGCCAGACAATTGAAACAAAAACTGTCAAGTCTTTGAACCCATTTCATAAAGGTGTTTAGGCCAGAATACTTGTAAAACAATATCAAAATTTGAAAAAATATGGTGCAATCAAAGCTGTGTCAAAACTTACCAACCAACTTTTGCTTTATTCCACCATTCTTGGCTAGGTCTGCCAAGATGGATGGAATTTAACCATGGCTAAGTGAGCCTATATAAGTCCTCATAATTCATGGCATTTTATTCGCCTGGAGTAACACTTCTGGCGATAACACATGGAGGTGCACTAAAATTATTTAGAAGCTTGCTTCTCTTAATGAATTACAGTGCTGGCCAAAAGTATTGGCACCCCTACAATTCTGTCAGATAATACTCAGTTTCTTCTTGAAATTATTGCAATCACAAATTCTTTGGTATTATTAACTTCATTTATTTTGCTTGCAATGAAAAAACACAAAAGAGAATGAAATAAAAATCAAATCATTGATCATTTCCCACACAACTCCAAAAATGGCCAGACAAAAGTATTGGCACCCTTAGCCTAATACTTGGTTGCAGAACCTTTAGCCAAAATAACTGCGAACAACCGCTTCCGGTAACCATCAGTGAGTTTCTTACAATGCTCTGCTGGAATTTTAGGCCATTCTTCTTTGGCAAACTGCTCCAGGTCCCTGGGATTTGACAGGTGCCTTCTCCAAACTGCCATTTTGAGATCTCTCCACAGGTGTTCTATGGGATTCAGGTCTGGACTCATTGCTGGCACTTTAGTAGTCTCCAGTGCTTTCTCTCAAACCATTTTCTAGTGCTTTTTGAAGTGCGTTTTGGGTCATTGTCCTGCTGGAAGAACCATGACCTCTGAGGGAGACCCAGCTTTCTCACACTGGGCCCTATGTTATACTGCAAAATTAGTTGGTAGTCTTCAGACTTCATAATGCCATGCACACAGTCAAGCAGTCCAGTGCCAGAGGCAGCAAAGCAACCCCAAACCATCAGGGAACCTCCGCCATGTTTGACTGTAGGGACCGTGTTCTTTTCTTTGAATGCCTCTTTTTTTTCCTGTAAACTCTATGTTGATGGCTTTTCCCCAAAAAGCTCTACTTTTGTCTCATCTGACCAAAGAACATTCTTCCAAAACCTTTTAGGCTTTCTCAGGTAAGTTTTGGCAAACTCCAGCCTGGCTTTTTTATGTCTCAGCATAAGAAATGGGGTCTTCCTGGGTATCCTACCATACAGTGCCTTTTCAATCAGACGCCGACGGATAGTACGGGTTGACACTGTTGTACCCTCGGACTGCAGGGCAGCTTGAACTTGTTTGGATGTTAGTCGAGGTTCTTTATCCACCATCCGCACAATCTTGCGTTAAAATCTCTCGTCAAATTTTCTTTTCCTTCCACATCTAGGGAAGTTAGCCACAGTGCCATGGGCTTTAAACTTCTTGATGACACTGCGCACCGTAGACACAGGAACTTTCAGGTCTTTGGAGATGGACTTGTAGCCTTGAGATTGCTCATGCTTCCTCACAATTTGGATTATCAAATCCTGAGACAGTTCTTTGAGCATGGAGAAAAGAAAGAAGACCAATGTGGTACACACAAGGACACAGGACAGAGGTTGAGTCAACTTTAATCCATGTCAACTGGCTGCAAGTGTGATTTAGTTATTGCCAACACCTGTTAGGTGCCACAGGTAAGTTACAGGTGCTGTTAATTACACAATTTAGAGAAGCAACACATGATTTTTCAAACAGTGCCAATACTTTTGTCCACCCCCTTTTTTATGTTTGGTGTGAAATTATATCCAATTTGGCTTTATGACAATTTATTTTATTTTTTTTCATTGAAGACAAATTAAATGAAGTTAATAATACCAAAGAATTTGTGATTGCAAAAATTTTCAAGAATAAACTGAGTATTATCTGACAGAATTGCAGGGGTGCCAATACTTTTGGCCATCACTGTAGGTACTCTTGTCTCCAATGTTCCCATTCATTAAAGGGAACCTGTCACCAGATTTTGGCATTCTAAACTGAAATTAGCACTTTAAGCAGCACCTGTGCTGCATTCCATGAAGGTGCACATTATCCCATGACCCCCCCAAAGTAGACCCCAAAAATACCTTTATAAAATCCCCTGACCTCCTATCTCTCCTTTTGTCCTCCTTTTGTGCTGATAGATGTGTAAAATCTCCATGTTCCCGACTCACATGGCTGAACTTTGCTCTGCCCTGTTGCCGGCAGAGCCAAAAACATAAGTTTGCCTGCTTGAACTGGTGAGTTCTCTGCACGGGCGCGAGGTTTTGCCCGGAAATGTCGATGAAGTGGGTGATGTCATCCACATTGCCAGGCAAATTCTCGTGCTTGCACAGAGAACTCGCCGGATCGCGCAGGTGGACCTATGTTTTCGACTCTGCTTGCAACAGGGCAGAGTGGGGTGTGTCTGCGTGAGCTGAGAATATGGAGATTTTGCCCGCCTACGTGAATGGCGTCCGAGGCGTCATCTACGTCAATCAGCACAGGAAGAGGGCGAAAAGAGGTACAGGAGGAGCAGATTAGGACGCTCATCGAACCGAACCAGACAATTTACATACAGGGCGTGAGATTTTATAAAGGTATATTTGTGCGGTCTACAGGGAAAGTAAGAGGGTAAGGTGCTAGTTTTAGTTTAGAAGGCCAAAATCTGATGACAGGTTCCCTTTAAGGAAGGCCTGTGCAATACCAGTCTTAATGAATCAGAGCTTTTCGTTTTAATATGAGTACATTGTAATCTTGGGAATAGTAGGATTTCTCTTTATAAATTTCTCTTGTTTTTTTTAAGATATTGTACATTTTTTCTAATTATTACAAAAATAGTTACAAAAAAATAAATCAATGGTTGTATAATTTGTTCTCCTGTGTGAACATGCCTTTTTCTCCATTACATCAGACCATGATGATTAAACTATTCAGGCACGTAGCCCTTTGGTTTTTCCTGCACAGTAATTTATTATCTCAATAAAAGAACCAGAAATGTGTTAAGATGGCGTGTATTATTAACAACTGTGGTATTGATTATTTAGATATTCAATAAAATCCAGGGAGCTTGCATAAGGTCAGCAAAAGGCCAGGGATTTACATGACCTCATGTATTTAAAGCTATTTCCAAACTTTTTGAGTACAAAATTAGGTATATAATCCTACTGTGAGGGTACGCTCATACGAGCGTATTACTCAGACAAGTGCAATGCAAGAAAATCTCGCATGCACTCAGACCAATATTAGTCAATGAGGGAGAGCTTTTTTCTCTCTCATTGACTAACTTTTTTTGAGGGTCAGCTTTTTTCTCATCCAGATTCTGGATGAGTGAAAAGTCGCAGCATGCTGCAATTGTCAGCAAGAGACATGTTACTCGCACCCATACAAGTCTATGGATGTGAGTGAAATATTGAACCGCACTCAGATGACATCCAAGTACAGTGCATTAATCGCATCAGCTGACAATGTAGGAGATGGGGAGATTAATCCCTCCCTCTACTACGCAGCTCCTGCCCTCTCCTCCGCAACTGTGATCCAATCACAGGATTGGATCACAGTTGCATGACAGTTAGCTCACGCTGGCAGCACAGCGGGGGCCGAAGGTCATTAGCATATCGCATCTGATGCACTCGCATCGGATGCCATACTATCATATGAATCCAGCCTAAAGGGGGCTTTACACGCTACGACATCGCTAATGCGAACTTGTTGGGGTCACGGAATTGGTGACGCACATCCGGCCGCATTAGCGATGCCGTTGCGTGTGACACCGATGAGCGATTTTGCATCGTTGCAAAAACGTGCAAAATCGCTCATCGGTGACATGGGGGTCCATTTTCAAAAATCGTTACTGCCGCAGTAACGAAGTTGTTCCTCGTTCCTGCGGCAGCACACATCGGTACGTGTGACACCGCAGGAACGAGGAAGCTCTCCTTACCTGCCTCCGGCCGCTATGAGGAAGGAAGGAGGTGGGCGGGATGTTACGTCCCGCTCATCTCCGCCCCTCCGCTTCTATTGGGCGGCCGCTCAGTGACGTCGCTGTGACGCCGAACGGACCGCCCCCTTAGAAAGGAGGCGGTTCGCCGGTCACAGCGACGTCGCCGGGCAGGTAAGTATGTGTGACGGGTCTGGGCGATGTTGTGCGGCACGGGCAGCGATTTACCCGTGTCGCGCAACAGATGGGGGCGGGTACCCACACTAGCAATATCGGGACCGATTTTGCAGTGTGTAAAGTCCGCTTTAGGGTAAAAATCTGAACTGGAGTTGAGAATGTCTAGTACCCTCTCAAAACATTTAGAGTTATATTCCATGAATCACATAATTTTTCACAAAACACCATAAATACATATGTATTATTAATATACAGACTAAGGTTTACATAAAAATTATTTTGTTTGTAACTTTGTGTCCTTTTTTTCAGCTCTATCTGCTCTTCTAGTTCCACATAGTTGAATGAGTGTTCCTAGTCTAAAGGTGGCTTTACACGCTACGACATTCGCTAAAGCAATGTCGTTGGGGTCACGGATTTTGTGACGCACATCCTGCCGCGTTAGCGATGTTGTTGCGTGTGACACCTATTAGCGATTTTGAATCGTTGCAAAAACATTCAAAATCGCTAATCGGTGACAACCCCTCTAATCTCAATTATCGTTGCTGCTGCAGTAACGATGTTGTTCGTCGTTCCTGCGGCAGCACATATCGCTGCGTGTGACACCGCAGGAATGAGGAACCTCGCCAGCAATGAGGAAGGAAGGAGGTGGGCGGGATGTTACGTCCCGCTCATCTCCGCCCCTCCGCTTTGATTGGGCGAATGCTTAGTGACGTCGCTGTGACGCCAAACGAACCGCCCCCTTAGAAAGGAGGCGGTTCGCCGGTCACAGTGACATCACTAGGCAGGTAAGTAGTGTGACGGGTCCGCGCGATGTTGTGCGCCACGGGCAGCGATATGCCCGTGATGCACAAATGATTGGGGCGTGTACGCACGCTAGCGATCTCGCTAGCGAGTTTGCAGCATGTAAAGCGGTCTTTACACTGCTTAAACTACATTTTCCAGCAGCACTTGTTTTTCCTTAGTGTTGCAGACGTCTTCTCCCCCTCCTGTGTGTTCTCCTGCAAGTCCCACCTCTCTGAGATATAATCAGGCTAATCTAAGGATAGGATTCACTGTATTCTCTTTACACTGTCTGCTCCTGTCCAGTAACATGCCTGACCAATTTTAACTTAAATCATCTATAAGAGTAAAGTAATCTGTGTGTGTTTACATCATTGTTATATGGTTTCTGTCGGAGCTCAACAGTCCTGCACACCTCCATAATACTGCATGCAATTATTATATAGTACAGAGTTGTATTTCTCGCCTACTGTTAAGAGATCAGTGATGTGAGACTGCACTGTTGATGCATATAGCGGAGGATTATCTTTTCTTATATGCATGAACAGAGCAACATTTATCATTTTACATCACTGATCTCTCAGTCGCAGGCAATAAACACAGCTCATCAAAGCCCCTCTTCATACAACCCCATCTTTCAGTATATCTTTTCTCTTTTCTCAGCCTCTCTATATGCAACCCCATTCTGCAGTATATTACTCCTCTCAGCCCTTTATCTACAGTCCCATCCTTCATTATATGACTCATCCCAGTCTCCTAATATTAAAGGGAACCAACCACTAGGTTTTTCCCCTATAAACTAGTAACAGTGCCATAATGATACTAGTAGGCGGCGCTGATTTTATTGAAAAAAACATCACAATAGCAATGTGCATGCGCCACCAACAGCTGTAATGACATAAAATTTAAATGAAGAAAAGGAAGCAAGGCATGAGGAGGAATCATCACAGACGACTCGACCCACAAAGTCCCACCCGGATGCTCAAGCCTGTGCACAAATTGCATATTTTCAGAAGGTATGAACAATGATTATTCTGCAATAAAGCCTCCTATTCCTCAACTAAAGGTATAATTTAAATCAGCATACTAGCGCTATTATGGCAGTGTCTCTAGTTTATAGGGCACACACCTGGTGCAGGTTCCATCCTGCAATATATAACTCTCTATAGTATATCACTCCTCTCAGCTCCTCTTTACACAGTGCCATCCTGCAATATATAACTCTTTTCAGCCCCATTCTTTGGTATATCACTCCTCTCAGCTCCTCTATATACAGTGCTGTCCTACAATATATAACTCTTTTCAGCCCCATTCTTTGGTATATCACTACTCTCAGCTCCTCTTTACACAGTGCCATCCTGTAGTATACTGCTCTTCTTAGCTGCCAGCACACAGGCATAACACTGCTTTCTGTAATGTAAAAGGATATGCCCATTTTCAACACATTACAAAAGCAATTCCATTGTAGACAGGACCCAGAGCAGAGCTATGCTGCCAGTAAGCCAGCTGAGAGCAACTGCACTACGCAAAATTGACCAGAAGCAGTGGATCTACAGCACGACAGTTCTAATGGCAATTGGAGGGTAAATATAGCCTGAACTGGAATAGTTTGGAGCTTATATGTGTAAAAGGAGCAGATATAAAATTGAGTTATACTCATGCAAATGAATAAGTGTATGTGTACATTGCTATAAAACCAAATACTGATTTTGGGAACAACCCCATACGGATTTGTGCAACCTGAACCACAAGACTGAGATACAATTTGCTGGTTGTTATTGGTTTCCATTAACTATGTCATTATGACACTAATAAATGCCATACTATGTGGCATATTTTGTTATGTTACACCTCGTACATACCACCTGCAATGTGCTATTGCTGAGTGGTATTGTGGCATTTATTTACATATGCACTGAAAAATCTGTTTAATACTGATTACTGGCAAGTAAAATGTGGGACCTCTGACTGAGGTGTAACAAATGTGTGACAATTTTGAAGAACACTACATAAATTACTAACTAGTGGGAGAACACCCTTGCTAAATAATCCCTAGGCAGGGTACCACTCACAGCAGTGAAGGAGTCTACATGTTACTAATTGGTAGGAAAGGTTATGATTAGAGATGAGCGTTGATCGAAGCGAACCATTCGCCAATTTCAAATTCGAGTTGTTTTGGGCGGTGTTCGAGTCATTTGACGAACTCGACCGATTTGCTTCACGTTCGACTGTTCGAGTTACGTTCGATAACGTTTTGATCACCAAAAGCATAGCTAGTTATTAGCTGGCTTTTCACTGTAATACTGTCAGTCACTGTTACTAATAATATTATCAAAATTCAGCGTATAGTGTGCGGGGATGAAGGGGTTTATATCAGTGCTGCTGAGTGCTGAAAGAATGGCGATCGCCATTTTTTTTCCCTAACCACGCGTACAGGGGGGCGGGCCAGGCTGTCAGCCAATCACAGACACACACACAGCAAATTGGATTTTTGCCAGACAAGCAAGGGCATGTTTCAATGGCTGTGCATGTCACATGTCCTTGCCCTATAAGACCTGACCATTTTCCCCATTGCCGCCATTATCTCAGTGCTGCAGGTGTGTGACAGTCACCGCTCCCACTTCTGCTGCTGCTGTGGGCGCTATAAAGTGCAATCGAGACATCGGTTTAGGGAGTAGGGACTAGTTTTAATTTCAGCCCTTTTCAGGGCTAGATTAGAGCAGTTCATAGCCATTTTTGCTAGGAAGGTCAGTGCTGTGCAAGGGTTTTTCACAGCGTCTGTCTAAATCAGCTCAGGCAATTCTTTGGGGCATAGTATCAGCATGTGTGATAGTCAGTGATGTACCACTGCTGACAAGAAAGCTACACCACCTCTGCATTCTACAAAACCTCTACATTTCTGCTACGCAATTTTAACTGCAAAAAGTGCAGGCAATTCTTTGGGGCATAGTATGAGTGTCTGTGAAAGTCAGTGACGTACCTCAGCTGTCAAGAAAGCTACACCACCTCTGCATTCTACATCACCTCTCCATTTCTGCTATGCAATTTTAACTGCAAAAAGTGCAGGCAATTTTTTGGGGCATAGTATCATTGTCTGGGATAGTCAGTGACGTTCCTCTGCTGACAAGAGAGCTACAGCACCTTTGCATTCTACGCCACCTCTACATTTCTGCTATGCAATTTTAACTGCAAAAAGTGTAGGCAATTCTTTGGGGCATAGTATCATTGTCTGGGATAGTCAGTGACGTTCCTCTACTGACAAGAAAGCTACACCACGTCTGCATTCTGCACCATCTGTACATTTTTGCTACGCAATTTTAACTACAAAAAGTGCAGGCAATTCTTTGGGGCATAGTATCATTGTCTGTGATAGTCAGTGACGTACCTCAGCTGTCAAGAATGCTACACCACCTCTTCATTTCTGCTACGCAATTTTTAACTGCAACAAACAGTGTCCAATTTGTTCACAAACAAAATGAGTGGCAAAAGGCCAGATGCTGGTGGAAAGGGGAACAGGCATGTTGGAAAGGGAAAAAAGTTTGTGTCCGTGGGGTAGGTGGTAAAGCAACAGTAACATCTGCTGAAGAAAGACCATCTTCCAGCCAAAGTAAGATGTCTACTACCGTGGACAATCTGATATGATCCCTTTGTTATGGAAACGAGCATTGCTACCAAAGGTAGATGAGGCACAAAAACAGCAGATGCTTGAATGGATCTCAAGTGCTCCATCAAGTGGCCTCTCATCCACCTCAACTTCAACATCCCCAAAGACTCCAGTCCTCTGAGTTTTCACCCCAATCGCACTTGCTTTCTACCAGTTCTCAAGTCTCCACCCACCCTGCAGAGTATGGGATAACAGAGATGGTTGACTCTGCAGAGCTGTTCAGTCACACTATAGCCTGAGAATCAGAGGTCTGCTCCAAAGCTGCAGTGAGTCCAGACAAAAAAATTATCTGCACTGATGCCCAGAAGCTTTGTGAGTCAGATACAGGCCCAGATGAAGAAGGTTCTGAGCATAATGTAGACTCTCATTCCCAAACTGTAACTTCTCTTGGTGGAGACAATGAGGAACATGCTGATGATGATGAGACTCAGATACCTGATTGGAATGGCAAATTAAGTATTCGGTCAGGGCAGGAATAAGTTGGCTCTGAGGACGAGGGGAGTGCAAACACACAGAGTGATGATGAGGTTGTAGATCCCACTTACTGTCAATCCACAGTCAGGCAGTCGATGAGGTCAGCAGAGGAGGTGGAGGAGGATGCTATTGACGATGAGGTTAGGTTGCGCCTTCCTGGACAGAGACGGAGTACTGGAAGCACGTCAACAACTGCATCCTCAGCCACAACTCTGCCTTTGAGCACATGTCGAGGTAGCTCTGCAGGTCGCATGGGCTCTAAGCATTGCCTAGCCTGGTCCTTTTTTGACATCGCAAAGGATCACTCAACTTATGTCATCTGTAAGATTTGTCACCAATGTCTAAGTAGAGGTCAAAAACTCAGTAGTTTGAGTACTTCGTCCATGAACCGTCACATGGATATGAAGCATAAGTCGCAGTGGGAAGCTCAGTGTGCTACAATGCGGTATAGCGGAGCGGGCCAACCACCGTCTGCCCCTTCAAGTGCATCCGTGTGCTCTTCATCCTCTGTGACGGTGGGGTCAGCAGTCCCACATGCTTTTTGATGCAGACCTTCCACCTCTTTACCCGCAACAGGCAGTGTGATTGGCAGGTCGTCAGTTGTTTTGGAAGTGGAAACAGCTGCTGGTGTTGAGCTCTCTCAGACATTGCGAGCACCACCTTTGGATGAAGGCAACATTATGTCTCCGTCTGCACTTTCCTCACAGACCAGCAGTTATCCAGGGACACCCAACTCAATGCCATTTCAGCACAGCAGCCAGCCCTCGGTCCCTCAGATGTGGACAAGTAAAAAACCATTTCCTCCTAGACATGACAAAGCTAAGAGGTTGACTTTCAGCATCTGCAAGCTGTTGGCTACCGAAATGTTGCCTTACCGCCTGGTGGACACACAGGATTTTCGAGACCTTATGTCCGTTGCTGTGCCCCAGTACCAGATACCCAGTCGCCACTACTTCTCTAGAAAGGTGTGCCTGCTCTGCACCAGCATGTCGCACACAACATCACCGCTTCCTTGAGAAACTCTGTGTGTGATAGGGTGCATTTCACCACAGATACTTGGACAAGTAAGCATGGACAGGGGCATTACATGTCGCTGACTGTGCACTGGGTAACTATGGTGAGAGATGGAGAAGGGTCTGCTGTACAAGTCTTGCCATCCCCACGATTGTGCGTCAATCCTCTGTATGTAGAAGTTCC
The DNA here is from genome assembly GCF_048569485.1 of Anomaloglossus baeobatrachus. Lineage (NCBI taxonomy): Eukaryota > Metazoa > Chordata > Amphibia > Anura > Aromobatidae > Anomaloglossus > Anomaloglossus baeobatrachus. Next base: position 352,419,988 of record NC_134355.1, read on the forward strand.
TCAACTGTTTCTGCCTCTTACTCCTCCTCTGGGTCCTCCACCTCCACCCAAAGCCTGTCTGGTCAGGCCACCCGCGTTGTAACTGCGCACAAGGAATCCTGCACACCTCCTTACTATGCTGGCAGCAGAGCTCAATGGCATCAGGCGGTCTTTAAGTTGAAATGTCTGGGAAATGTGAGTCACACAGCTGACCAGTTGTGGTCAGCTCTGGAAACTGAGTTTCGTCAATGGTTGTCTCCACTCAACCTGCAGCCAGGGAAGGCCGTGTGCGACAATGCTTCAAACCTGGGTGCGGCCCTTCACCGGGGGACTGTGACACACGTGCCTTGTATGGCTCACGTGTTGAACCTTGCTATCCAGAAATTTTTAACCCACTATCCCGGCCTAGATGGGCTTCTGCACAGTGCACGATCACTATGTGCTCACTTCCGCCATTCACACGCCGCAGCTGAACAACTTGCATCGCTCCAGAAGTCTTTCGGCCTGCCGTTTCACCGCCTGAAATGCGATGTGCCGACACGTTGGAATTCGACTCTCCACATGTTGCAGTGACTGTGGCAGCACCGCTGAGCCCTGTTGCAATACGTTAAGACGTATAGCCTGGGTCAACAAAATCCAGAGGTGGGGCAGATCACGCTGCTGGAGTGGTCTCAGATCAAGGACCTATGAACCCTTCTGCGCAGTTTTAACATGGCGACGAAGATGTTTAGTGCTAACAATGCCATTATCAGCATGACAATTCCAGTCATTTACATGCTGGAGCACACTCTAAACAGTATTCGGAGTCAGGTGGTGGGACAAGAGGAAGGGGAGGAAGTACAAGAGAATTCGTATGCGGAAGGGATACCAAGATCTACAGGTCCAGACGATCAGCAGCACCAAAGTGGCAGGCATGAGATGCTGGGGGAGAGGGATTAACAAGGGCGCATGGTAGCAGCCAAACTGTTGAGGAATGTTCTGGAGCCCAGGAAGAAATGGAGGACGAACTGGCGATGGGCATGGAAGACTCAGCGGATGAGGGAGACCTTGATCACATTTCTGTTGTGCGAGGTTGGGGGGAGAGGGCAGAGGAAGGAAGCATAATTTTCACCTCGCCGCCACCAACACAGCAAGGACTTGGTCCTCCTTGATGCGCAAGACACATGAGCGCCTTTTTGTTGCACTACCTACAACATGACCCTCGGATTGTCAGAATTCGAAGTAATGCTGATTACTGGGTTGACTGGGTTGCCACACTCTTAGGCCGGCGTTACATGGGACGATATATTGTGCAATTACATCAGCGATCGCACCCGCCCCCATCGTTGGTGCGTCACAGGCAATTTGTTGCCTGTGGCGCACAAAGTCGGTAACCCGCTGTCACACGTACTTACCTCCCAAACCACCTCGCTGTGTGCGGCGAACATCCTCTTCCTGAAGGGGGAGGGACGTTCGGCGTCAAAGCAACGTCACACAGCGGCCGCCCAATAGAAGCGGAGGGGCGTAGATGAGTGGGACATAACATCCCGCCCACCTCCTTCCTTCCGCTTTGCCTGCGGGACGCAGGTAAGCTGTGCTCATCATTCCCGGGCTGTCACACGGAGCGATGTGTGCTGCCTCGGGTGTGGAGACACGGCGCTCAGTGGGTGCTCTTGTCCACTGACCCAGCCGCCTTTAGAAAGACAGCGTGGCTCAGGGCTCATCCAACTGACCGCCGATCTCCTTAACCGTGGTCGGAACACTACTCAAACAACACAGGGTGAGGGAATCACAATATTAAGACTTTATTGGATCCCCAAAATATTAACGGCACATAACACATAACCAGCAAAACACACAAATGTAACAGGAAACAGAGTCTCACCCTTCCGCTGGCTCACCAGGGATTTACAATGTCCGTGCTCAGAGCTTCCAGGGCTACTTACTCCAATCCAGCAGCATCCCGCTTTTGGCGGGCACCCACCGAGGATGGAATAATGCCAGATTTAGGAAGCTGGCAGAGGTCCGCAAAGTCTGTAGCCAGGTGACCAAATTGTCCCAACCTGGGTTTCTTCCTTAGGTAGTCCTTGATATCAAAGCCGAATCCTTGCATTCAGTGCTGAAGTCCATATAGTGTTATTATCCAGGCTTGCCAATCGAATCCGCAAGTCCTAGATTGGTAGCATGTAGCCAAAGTCTCCCTGAGCAAAATGAACAGTCCTCCTTCTTATACCCCTGAGCTCTCCTTTCAGACCATTGGGGTCTTCACGATTGGTGGAAAAGACTTGGCTCTTATTGGCTAGATTTCAAGCTATATTCAAATATCCAGAGACAAGTGTGGGACAGGTATGTTACCTCACATCTAGCAATTCACTTAGTAATACAATGGGAACTTTGCATAATTGAGTTATCTGGGTGTCTGGACTCCAGTGGCCAAAACAATTACATGAGTCAACAAGAGCCTTGTAAAAACAATGAGGGGCTTATCCCCAGTCCTTAAACAAACTATCTTCATGTCTAGCTGAATGTTAAGAAACTTTAACCCATGAGAGTCCATGTCGTCACATCGGGAACGACAAACTACCGGCGGGCAGAAGAAGGAACGACTTTATGAAAATGAACAATGTGTCAACGAGCAACGATAAGGTGAGTATTTTTGCTCATTCACAGTCGTTCATAGCTGTCACACTCTACGATATCTCTAACGATGCCGGATGTGCGTTACGGAATCTGTGACCCAGGCGACATATCGCCTGATATATTGTAGCGTGTGACACCGGCCTTAGATCCCCGGTACAAGTCAAAATTTGACGAAATAATTCCTGCCATAGAAAGTGACGTACGTATGCAGGAGTATCAGCAGAAGCTGTTACACAATCTTAGCTCGGCTTCTCCACTAAACACCAGTGGTGCACAGAGTGAATCTCACAGTTCTAACTTGCCAACAATGGCACTGTCAAGTCATCATCACTCAAACCGTACCAGCAACACCATATTTGGTGGTAACAGCAATTTTATGGAATCATTTCATGGATTTTTTAGATCATCCTTTGCAAGGCCACAAGACACAAGAAGTCTGACACATAGTCAACGCGTGGAGAGTATGATACAGGAGTATCTCCAAGTGAATATCGATGCCAGGCCCATGACTCTGCAACTGGAGCCTTGCACATTTTGGGCTTCCAATCTGGAAAAATGGCCTGAGCTTGCCACTTACGCCTTGGAGATCTTGTCATGTCCCACAGCCAGCGTTCTCTCGGAATGTGTCTTCAGTGCTGCTGGGTGTGTGCTGACAGATAAGCGCACGCGTCTGGCCACTGACAATGTGGACAGACTAACGTTCATGAAGATGAACAAGTCATGGATCTGCAAGGACTTTTCTACCCCTGTGTCATCCTGGGGAGAGTAAAGGTTTGTGGATTTTTGATTGTGCTTCATGCAAATCAACATGTTAAGTTTGCAACTCTGGGACAATTGATGCCACTTAAGTGGTGTCTGTGGCCCAATTTTTTGAAAAAAATGGAGACTCTAGCTGGAGTCCCCTTGCTGTGTTTTAGATGATCGTTCATCAAGATGAACAAGTCATGGATCCGCAAGGACTTTTCTACCCCTGTGTCATCCTGGGGAGAGTAAAGTCTTATGGATTTTTGATTGTTCTTCATGCAAATCAACACGTTAAGTTTGCAACTGTGGGACAATTGAGGCCACTTAAGTGGTGTCTGTGGCCCAATTTTTTGAAAAAAAGGAGACTCTGGTTGGAGTCCCCTTACTGTGTTTTACATGATTTTAGAAGGGCATGACATGCCTATATCTGCGTCTTCTCCTTCTTTGACTCATCCTGCTCTTTTGTTTCAGCATGAGTATATGTACTTGTCACTTTTCCATGTGTTTGTGGTGTCTTCTGAGTTGTTTGTCAGCTTTTGGACACCTTTAAAAATGTTTTCTATGTTTTTGTATGTGTTTGTGTTTGCCTCCCATTGTTTTCAATGGGGTTCGAAGGTGTTCGTTGAACGTTCGACGAACACACCCACCATTCAACGAACCGAACCAAACTCGAACACTAGGGGGGTGGTTCATCTCTAGTTATGATGTCTTATTAAAATGTTAATGCACTAACATTGCTCCAGTAATGTTTCCAGAAACAATAAAAGATTCCTATTTTCAGCCAGTATAAGTCAGGAAAATGCATCAGACAATCAGAGGAGAGGAGAAATTGTGCAACAGTAGAAATGCACCTATGCCATAGCTAAGTAGCTAGTTGGAGTGAGTAATACTTGTTGTGCAAAGTGCATTATCGCAGGACTTTAGATACTGTAGGTACAAGGTTAGCCAACCACAATGAAAGAGAAGATAGTCACAGCAGATCAAGTCTATGAGCCTGATACATCAAGACAAGCTTTGTTCACACCAGTCTTGAGGGGGTAAATTGGAGTCAGATGCTCGTGATTCATTAAAAAGTATACACCTCTTTATGAGTCAGTAATGTGACGTGAGTGGCATACACCTGGGTGCTCCTGATGACTAATCCTACTGCAGTCCCATCTGGAGTAAGATTTGTGGTATAGCGAATGCTGCCATTTGTTATGAATTTAATGAGTGCCAGTTATTATGCCACCATGCCACCCCAGCTCCTTCCACTTCCTTGGATCTGGGCAAAAATTCCATGAGAACACCATAAGTCGCATAAACTTACCACAGCCATGAGTTGTGCCAAAATTATGTAACTTTTCAAAACGTTTTACACCACAATACTGGCGGAAAAGCTTTCATATTAGCACAAAATGTTTGGTAAATAGGGCCCCATATGTTCATGTCTGATTGGGAAAAATCATACCATGTCATGTCTGATTGTGAAAAAGCCATTGCCTTTTGTGAGATTTTTAGGACCATTAAGTTCCACACAAGGGACACATGTACTTATTAGCTTACTGGTCATCCCTTAGGCCGGAGTCACATTTGCGAGAGACTCACATGAGTCTCTCATTGCATCACTCAGCACGGCGCACACTCCCTAACAGGAGCGGGTCGGCTTCATGTATTTTTATGCAGCTGAGATGCTCCTGTCCGGAGGGCAGCAGGCCGTGCCGGGTGAAGCGATGTGAGACTCACATGAGTCTCTTGCAAGTGTGATTCCGGCCTTTGAAGAAGTATGTGGAGTGTGAAGAGAAATTTGGATGACAATCCAGTGGGAGTCTGTATGGGATAATAGAAAATGAGTAAAATAGGTCAAAACAATTTTCAACAACTCATTTTAGGTAATTTATTGATTTTAGTGGAAATTCCCATTTTAGACTCATGCACACCATTATAGAGTCTGTGCCACTGCGCTCAGGCCATATAGCTCCTTTAGCATTGTACAGTGCAGCTTTTTTGTACTGTCATAGTTGTTCCTAAACTGGTATTGCCTCTATACACATACACCGTGTGCAGAATTATTAGGCAAGTTGTATTTTAGAGAATTTTTTTATTATTGATCAACAACTATGTTCTCAATCAACCCAAAAGACTCATAATTATCAAAGCTTAATATTTTTGGAAGTTAGAGTGTTGTTTTTTTTTTAGATTTGGCTATCTTAGGAGGATATCTATTTGTGCAGGTAACTATTATTGTGCAGAATTATTCGGCAACTTTATAAAAACCAAATATATTTCCATCTCACTTGTTTATTTTCACTAGGTAAACCAATATAACTGCACAAAATTTAGAAACAAACATTTCTGACATGCAAAAACAAAACCCCCAAAAATTAGTGACCAATGTAGCCACCTTTCTTTATGATGACACTCAACAGCCTACCATCCATAGATTCTGTCAGTTTCTTGATCTGTGTATGATTAAGATTGCGTGCAGCAGCCACCACAGCCTCCCAGACACTGTTCCGAGAGGTGTACTGTTTTCCCTCCCTGTAGATCTCATATTTTATGAGGAACCACAGGTTCTCTATGGGGTTCAGATCAGGTGATCAAAGGGGCCATGTCATTATTTTTTCATCTTTTAGACCTTTACTGGCCAGCCACGCTGTGGAGTAGTTGGATGCATGTGATGGAGCATTGTCCTGCATGAAAATCATGTTTTTCTTGAACGATACCGACTTCTTCCTGTACCACTGCCTGAAGAAGTTGTCTGACAGAAACTGGCAGTAGGTCTGGGAGTTGAGCTTCACTCCATCCTTAACCTGAAAAGGTCCCACAAGTTCATCTTTGATGATACCAGCACATACCAGTACACCACCTCCACCTTGTTGGCGTCTGAGTCGGAGTGAAGCTCTCTGCCCTTTACTGATCCAGCCTCTGGCCCATCTTTCTGGCCCATCAAGAGTCACTCTCATTTCATCAATCCATAAAAGCTTTGAAAAATCAGTCTTAAGATATTTCTTGGCCCAGTCTTGACATTTTATCTCATGTTTCTTGTTCAAAAGTGGTAGTTTTTTAGCCTTCCTTACCTTGGCCATGTCCCTGAGTATGGAACACCTTGTGCTTTTTGATACTCCAGTAACGTTGCAGCTCTGAAATATGGTCAAACTGGTGGCAAATGGCATCTTGGTAGCTTCACGCTTGATTTTCCTCAATTCATGGGCAGTTATTTTGTGCCTTTTTTGACCAACACACTTCTTGTGACCCTGTTGGCTATTTGCCATGAAACGCTTGATTGTTCTGTGATCACGCTTCAAAAGTTTGGCAATTTCAATACTGCTGCATCCCTTTGCAAGACATCTCACAATTTTGGACTTTTCAGAGCCCGTCAAATCTCTCTTCTGACCCATTTTGCCAAAGGAAAGGAAGTTGCCTAATAATTAAGCACACCTTATATAGGGTGTTAATGTCATTACACTACACCCCTCCTCATTACAGAGATGCACATCACCGGATTTACTTAATTGGTAGTTGGCTCTCAAGCCTATACAGCTTGAAGTAGGACAACATGTATAAAAAGTATCATGTGATCAAACTACTCATTTACCTAATAATTCTGCACACAGTGTAGAGTGGAATAGAACATGACAATTTTTCTGCATAATTTGGAAATAGTCCACCAAAAGAAATTCTGTATGTTTCTGTATGTATTAGAGCCATGTCAAAAACAGAGCTACAATATTAACATACTTCCATGCATGAACCTTAATTTGCAATATCCATAACTTTGGTTATTTTTCTGTAGGTTGTACCTATCCGCCTGTTCTGCCTTGCGAAGATATCTGCTGGCTAAGGTGGTGACTTTCCTGCTTCCTTTGACTTCACATCAACAGAGCAGCTCTATCTCTTCTGGTCTGCTCAGTTAACAGCGCCATTATCCTTATTGACAGCTGGCTCTCTGCAGTGAAGCACTGGAGATCTGACTGTAAATCAACATGACATTGACACCTTGGAAGAGAAGAAGCTGTTTTTTCAATGTGACTTCACTAGAAGCACAAGATTTGGTGACAGTAGTGGTCTATGACTTCCCTGAACCAGCAGAGATCGTCTCCAAGCAGAACAGAAAGATTGTTAGCAACTACTTTTTGATAAATTCTTAGCCACATATGAAAAAAGCAGCCCTGGATAGCCTCTGTAAAGGGCTTTTCCCCTTTTAGATAATTTTGACCCCAGGTGTACTCATCTACTCTATGTCCATTGGTAAGTCTTGGACACTGCTCCTGGTGCCTGACAATGGTTGCAGCACTGATTTCACATTGACAGTATGGCAGCCAATCAGTTAGCTCAGTAGCTCTTAAAAGAACATTCTTTCTACATTGGCAGAGCCACTGAGCTCACTGATTGGCTGCCACACTGTCAACGGGAAATCAGTACTGCAGCCAGACACCAGGAGCAGTGTTGAAGACTCACTAAAGGACTATGAGTACAGCGCAGTTTGTTATTTCTATTTGTGTACCCAGTACACAATGGTCCAAGTGATTTACTAAAAATCTTTACATGTCCGTTTTTGCTCTAACTTACAGTGCAAAATCACCTATACATGAATTTGGGCTCATGAAAATCAGTACAGCATCAGTTTGCAGTCAGTGTGCTGTTCATTATGGATAGAAGAAGCTTTGCAATTTTTTTTGTGAAAATAAGTGATGAGATACTATCGCCAATTATTGACACACTGACAAAATGCTGAAGACAATCTAATCCAAAACAGTGGAGAACAATTGTCCGCGTTTTTACATAAAATACAAATCCCTAACATGTGAATGACACCTACGTTTCTCTTATAGTCATATGTCACTTTGGCTCGAAACAAAAAAACAACTTAATGCGGTTTTCTGCCTGTAGAAAACTTTCTTCTATATGCTGATAGGCTTATTTCTCATGAGAGTATAAAAAAGTCTTGATTTTCATTCAAAAAGATGGATGAATTTTCTGTATTATCATCTGTATGCAATTCTCATGCAATCCGTATGTCCATATTTTTCATCCATATGGGATCTGTTTTTATACATCAGCAGTTAATAAAATTGACAAGACTAAATATAGTTTCCTATGTTAATCACTGAAATGTATCTTTAAAAATTGGATGATACAGAGGATTTTTATGGAATCTGATTTCTTTTTGCATACCTATAGACTTCAATAGACTCATAGAAATACAGAAGAGTATAGTGGATGATGTGACTGATTTCACATGAACACTCGTTCCACATGTAAAATTTGAACAGTTCAATTGAATAACACTGGTCCATGGACAAGGCTCCATAGGTCACTTGTGGTCAGTGGCAGACACAGAATATCTCACACTCATAAGAATTTCCTTACCTGCCATTGACTGCAAGTGACCTATAAAGCCTTGTTGTCAGAACATTCTCAGAACGAGGCTCCATAGGCCACTCATGGTCAGAGGTAGGTATGCTGCCACTGACCGGGGGTTACCCATGAAGCCTTATACTCACAACAATGTTCAATAGGTTTCGATGGTCATCATGGGACACTCCGCACTGGATTACATTCGGAACTTTGAAAATGTATTTTTAATTAGTAAATTGGTGAACAAGGGCGTGTGGTGGAGTCTTTATTCATCATTGGATTACGTCGGAACTTTGATAATTATTTTAAATTAATAAATTGGTGAGCGATGGAGTGTGATGCAGTCTTAATTCAAACAAACTTTTATTTTGTGTTTGTTTGTTAACTGTACACTTATAGGGTTAGTAGTGGGAGATATATTGCTTCTTTGTGATTTGTAGATTTGGTGCAGAAATCAATCTGCAGCATGTTAATACTTTCAGCGTTTTTGCATCACTTTTTTAGCCATTGACGTCAATAAAGTCAGTCAAAAATGCTATAAAAACACAGGTATAAAAATGATCGCAGATACGTTGTGGATTTATTGCATTTTTCTAGAATTTTTGCATGTATTTTTGGACATTAGTGAATGCTATAGAGATAGTTAATACAAACCTATTTGACCTTAGTGTCACACTGAGTGTCAAATGCCCCCTGGGGCACCTTTATATGGTAACTATGCTTCTACATTACTTACAGGTGTATTAGACATATTATAATGGTTGTGTGTGGTTGTTATTTGCTTTTGCACCTTGGTCTGCTTGGTTATTCTTTTTTTTAATTTATTTATTTATTGAATCATAAAAAGTTGTCCAATAAGCTCCACCTATATGTAGGGGGGTTATGCAATTATATGTCTGTATATCTGTATGTCTACATATCTGTCTATCAATATCAATCTATCTCTCTATTATCTATCTTTCTATATGTCTATCTATTATATATCTATTTATTATCTATCTCTATCTATTATCCATATCTATAGCATTAATTGGTATCCAAAAACGCTAGAAAAATGCAGAAGAAAAACGCATGCAAAAACGCATAGAAAACTAGGCAAAGCGCTTGTTTTTGCATTTGTGTTTTTCTTGCCAACAGATGCAGAAATGGTGCAGAAAGTTCTGCATCCAAATACTCAACGTGTGCACATACCCTAAAGGTGCAATGTTGTTCACACCACTTGAAGGAATAATGATAACATTATTGATTTTTTTGGCTTGTACAAAGACCTTCCAGAGATTTTCTTATTAGAAAACCAGATGAGATGTTATTGGATTTCACATGAAACATGGTCAAAACCTTCAGTTCTTTCATTTTCAATTGAAACTAGCCAGCTGAAACATTGCAACAAATAGCTTATGTTAGTGTTTTTTCCGATGTAGCAAATTAGCAATCAGTTGTGAATCTTGGAAAAAGTAAAGCCATATGACAAAAGGCCATAACAAATCTAACCCAGAAAAAACTGTTAAAGGGGTGGTCCAAAACATTGAGTTAATACTAAATATCTGTCTATTTAATGTAATAATCTAATCACCTGTCAAACATATCCTAAGTAGATAGTCCCAATCGTTCCTTCTCTACTCTCTCTAGCTGCTTTATTTTTTAACTTATTTTTGTTCTGATAATATTTTATTTGAGAATTCCAGTGCATACTGGGGTATTAAAATGGGACGGCATCATGGGACAGGACTGCGGTAACTCGATCAGTCTTTGTTCCCCTCCTGGTACGAAGCATTATCATCATAGGTGTCTGTTTCAAGAACTAGGCTTGTTCCTGCTCTACCGATCATACATCAGTTGTCAATTCTGACAAATGCATAGTATGAGCTCTCTTGTCACTGTACGATTTTCTTTCTAATGCACAGTGACAGTGCATTTCCTTGCTGGCTCTGATGAGAAGTGAGGAGCTGGCAATAGAGCGCACTCTCAGTACACATTGTAAAGAGAGAACATGTTGAGCAAAGACCAGCTCCACCCTAGAAAGTAACATTCGTTTCAGGACAGGGCTTGTTATTACTCTTTGCTTCTTGCATTCTCTCCTTAAAAGGTTCACTGTCAGTGTGCTGTCCTACTAGTATCAAGGGAGAAATCGATTCAATTTAAGTCCTAGCTAAGCTTCCTTTACCTGAAGCACAAAATCAGTTTAAGGCTGTGTGCGCACGTTGCCTTTTTTCCGGCGTTAATGCTGCGTTTTGAACTGCAGCGTTTCAGTGCCAAATTGCATGTGTTCTACTTCCCCAGCAAAGTCTATGAGAAGTCTGAAAATTCAATGCCCATGTTCTGTTTTTAAACGCAGCGTTTTGGATGCCAAAAATTGTTGCGGAATAAAAGGCAGCATGTCAGTTCTTTTGTGCGTTGTAGCTGCGCTCTCCAACCATTGAAATCAATTATGTGGGTCAAAACACAATCAAAATGCACTTGGACTGCATTTTTGTTGCGTTCTGCATGCTTTTTTGACAAGCAACATGCAGGTCTTTTCAGTCTCTCTCTGTCGATGTCGGTCAATCTCTCTCTCTGTCGATGTCGGTAAATCTCCCTCTGTCTGTTGGTCTTTCTCTTTCTTTGTCAGTTGGTCACTCTGTCTGTTTCTTTCTCTGTCCGTCGGTTGGTCTCTCTCTATCTGTCTCTCTCTCTGTCCGACTCTCCTCCTCTCTCACACTCACCGATCACCGGCACGGCGCTGCACAGCTGTCATAAAGCTCCGGCGGCTTTTCCTCTTTTGAAAATGTTGGCTGCTCATTATTCCATCTCGTATTCTCTGCTTTCCCCGCCCACCAGCACCTGTGATTGGTTGCAGTCAGACACGCCCCCATGTCGAGTGACAGCTGTCTTACAGTAACCAATCACAGCTACCAGGGGGCAGGTCTATATCGTTCAGTAAAATAAATAAATAATAAAAAAAAAATGGCGTGCGGTCATCCCCAATTTTGATACCAGCCAGGGTAAAGCCACATGGCTGAAGGCTGGTATTCTCAGGATGGGGATCTCCACATTATGGGGAGCCTCCCAGCCTAACAATATCAGCCAGCAGCTGTGCGGTATTGTCGCATCCATTAGATGCGACAGTCTCGGGACTCTACCCGGCTCATCCCAAATTGCCCTGGTGCGGTGGCAATTGGGGTAATAAATAGAGTTGAGCGATGTTCGATTTGAACCGTTCGCCAATTTTAAATTCGAGTGGTTTTGGGCGGTGTTCGAGTCGTTCAACGAACTCGAACGATTTGCTTCAAGTTCGGCAGTTCGAGTTACCGTTCGATAATGGTTCGATCACCAAAAGCGTGGCTTTTCACAGCAAGGCTATGTGCGCCCGTTACGTATCTGCATGCGTCCTGCGTCCCCAGCACAATCCCTCTCTCTTTCCTACTCACCGATCACGGGCGCGGTGCTGCACGGCTGTCACAAAGCTCTGGCGGCTTTTCCTCTTTTGAAAATGGCTGCCGCTCATTATTCAATCTGGTATTCCCTGCTTTCCCCGCCCACTGGCGCCCATGATTGGTTGCAGTCAGACACGCCCCCACGATAAGTGACAATTGTCTCACTGCAACCAATCACAGCCGCCGGTGGGCGTGTCTATATCGTGCAGTAAAATAAATAAATGAATAATTATAAAAAAAAAACAAACTGCGGTTCCCCCCAATTTTGTTACCAGCCAAGATAAAGCCACATGGCTGGAGGCTGGTATTGACAGGATGGAGAGCGCCACATTATGGGGAGCCCACCACCCTAACAATATCAGCCAGCAGCCGCCCGGAATTGCCGCATCAATTAGATGCGACAGTCCCGGGACTCTACCCGGCTCATCCCGAATTGCCCTGGTGCGGTGGCAATCGGGGTAGTAAGTGGTTAATCATGGCAGGCGTCTCCCCGAGATACCTTCCATGATTAACCTGTAAGTGAAAGTAAATAAACACACACAACGAAAAATCCTTTATTTTGAATGAAAGACAAAAAAAATCCTCATTTACCTCTTTATTAATCCCCAAACAACAATCCAGGTCCGAAGTAATCCACACGATGCTTTTAGCTCTGCTACATGAAGCTGACAGGGAGCACCATAGAACACGAGCGCTCTGTGTCAGGTCCACGCAGCAATTGAAGTGAGCCGCGCTGTCACCGGAGACTTCACTCAGGTAGTGCCTGCATGTGATATATCTCTACTGCAATACAGAGGTGAAGATTACCAAATGTTCCTACAGTTTTCATTAGATGCAGTGGCTCAGTGGGTAGAGCTACTACCTTAAGGCGAATTACTTCACGAGTTTGAGTCCCAGCTGTCCCAGTAAAGAATTTAAATTAATTTGTTTTTAAATTATAATTATTATTTATGTATCATTATAATTTAATTTAATTATGCACTGAGGGGAGGAGCCGGACATTAGCTGTGAACCGCGGGACACACCTCTAAAATCGGAGCAGTTCACGGAATGAGGCTACATTGTTCTCTCCTCTCTATCTTCTCTCTCTCTTCTCTCTCTCTCCTCTCTCTCCTCTCTCTTTCTCTCTCTCTCTCTTGTTCTCTCCTTTTATCTCTCTTTTCTCTCTTTTTCTCTCTCTCTCTTTCTCCCTCTCTCTTTCTTTTTTTCTCTCTTTTTCACTCTCTCTCTTTTGATTTTTTTCTCTCTCTCTTTCTCTCTCTCTTTTTCTCTCTCTCTCTTTTTCTCCCTTTCTCTCTCTTTCTCTCTTTCTCCCTCTCTCTTTCTCTTTTTCTCTCTTTTCCGCTCTTTTTCTCTCTCTTTCTCTCTCTTTTTCTCTTTTTTCTCTCTCTCTTTTTCTCTTTCTCTCTTTTTCTCTTTCTCTCTTTTTCTCTCTCTTTTTCTCTCTTTCTCTCTCTTTTTCTCTCTTTCTTCCTCTCTCTCCTCTTCTCTCTTTCACCATCTCTCTTTTTCTCTCTATCTCTCTTTTTCTCTCTTTTGCTCTCTTTCTCCCTCTCTCTTTTTTTTTCTCTCTCTCTTTTTCTCTATTTTTCTCTCTCTCTTTTTCTCTCTCTTTTTTTCTCTCTCTTTTATTCTCTTATTTTCTTTTTCTCTCTTCTTTTCTCTCTCTCTCTTTATGTCTCATTTTCTCTCTTTTTCTCTCTTTTTCCCTCTCTCTCCTCTTTCTAGCTGAATAATCCACTTCTGGATGCTCTACTGCAATACAGAGGTCAAGATTACCAAATTTTCCTATGATTTTCATTAGAGGCAGTGGCTCAATGGGTAGAGCTACTGCCTAAGGAGAATAAGTTCAAGTCCTGGACGTTACGGTAAAGAATATAATTTATTTTAATTATTTATTTAGAATTATAATTTAATTTAATTATGCACTGAGGGGAGGAGCTGGACATCAGCTGTGAGCACACCTTTAAAATCGGACCAGTTCACAGAATGAGGCTGCATTGCTCTCTCCTCTCTCTCTTCTCTCCTCTTCTCTCTCTCCTCTCTCTCTCTCTCTCCCTCTCTCTCTTCTCTTTTCTCTCTCTTTTCTCTCTCTCAGACCTGGCGATGATCAGCTGATGCGGTCACCTGACGGTATCAGCTGACACTATAAGTCGAGTGGTGAGGCCGACTTTTTACCACCCGGCCGGCTAAACTATCAGCTGCTGCTGTCGGACAGGAGTCTGCACAGAAGTGTGTAGTTTTTTTTTTTTTGCACTGATGCATCAGCTGATTGTATAAAAGCCGTTTATACAATCAGCTGCTGTGTCATGTGATTCAGGCCCTTGAACCTGACACATCATCTGATCGCTTTGCCTTCCAGCAAACCGATCAGATGATATTGGATCCGGATTGGACGGCGCGGGACCCTTGACCCAGGAATACTGCGGAGGGGGATTCTTTATTTCAATAAAGATAGAGTCACTAATTGTGTTGTGTTTTATTTCTAATAAAAATATTTTTCTGGGTGTTGTGTTTTCTTTATGGTGGCCATGTCTAATATTAGTGTGACACCATGAATTTCGGGCTTAAGGCCAGTTGATAATATACAGCTAGCCCTAACCCCATTATTACCCAGCGAGCCACCCGTCACCAGGGCAGCTGGAGGAGTTGGATACAGCGCCAGAAGATGGCGATTCTATGAAAGCGCCATTTTCTGGGGTGGCTGTGGACTGCAATTCGCAGCAGGGGTACCCAGAAAGCTTTGGCACCCTGCGCTGCGGATTCCAATCCCGAGCTGCCAAGTTGTACCTGACTGGACAAAAAATTGGCTGAAGCCGACGTCATTTTTTTTTTAAAATTATTTATTGAAATTCATGAAATAATTAAAAAAAAAAGGGCTTCACTATATTTTTGGTTCCCAGCCGGGTACAAATAGGCAGCTGGGGGTTGGGGGCAACCCGTAGCTTCCTGCTGTACCTGGCTAGCATACAAAAACATGGCGAAGCCCACGTAATTTTTTTGGGGGGGCAAAAAACTCCTGCATACAGTCCTGGATGGAGTATGCTGAGCCTTGTAGTTCTGCAGCTGCTGTCTGCTGTCTGTCTGTATGGAGGAGAGTAGACAGCAGCTGCAGAACTACAAGGCTCAGTGTCCTCCATCCAGGACTGTATGCAGGAGTTTTTTGCCCACAAAAAAAATTACGTGGGTTTCGCCATATTTTTGGATGCTAGCCAGGTATAGCAGGCAGATACAGCTGCCCCCAGCTGCCTATTTGTACCCGGCTGGGAACTAAAAATATAGGGAAGCCCTTTTTTAAATTATTTCATGAATTTCATGAAATAATTAAAAAAAAAAATGACATGGGCTTTGCCCCATTTTTGTGTCCAGCCAGGTACAACTAGGCAGCTGGGGATTGGAATCTTCAGCACAGGTTGGCCCGAGTTTTCTGGGCCCCTCTGCTGAGAATTGTAGTCCGCAGCCGCCCCAGAAAAAAGTGCTTTCATAGAAGCGCCATTGTTATGATCCGGAACCATGGAAGACCACCACAAATCATTGGCAAAAAGATGACAAGAGCATTGGCAACTAATCTGGCCGCCATCCCCTTACTAACCAACACAACTAGAAGTAGCCGAGGGGTGAACTAACATCCTGTGCACCGCGAACCCAGCCAGAGAACTAACTATCCTAAAGGTAGGAAAGATGAATAACTCTCTGCCTCAGAAAATAGACAAGAATAGCAAGCCCCCCACATTCAAAGACTGCGGTGATATAGGAAAAACACAATACACAGGTAGATGACAGGATTAGCAAAAGGTGAGGCCCCCACTGACTAAAATAGGAAAGGACAGGAAAGGGACTGATGGTTGCCAGAGAAAAACCCTGCAAAATACCAACTTCCTGATAGTACAAAAAGGCCCTCAGATCGCTCGATCTGAACTCCGTCCTATACCAGGTGCCCTTGTCATACCAATGAGCAGAAAACAAGAATTATAACAAATTCAACAAGCCACAAACATATGGTGTCAGAGTTCCGGGTTTTCCAGTTTTCTTTTGAAAGAGCTTGCCCTTTGTTAACATGGAGTTTTCTGTTCTGTTGCCCTACTTCCTGTCCATCTGTTTAAAAGCCGCCCCTAAAGCTTAGTCCAGTGCCTGAGTATATTGCTTCCTGTGTACTCCTGCCCTGCTGCTCTCATCTCCTGATTGCTGTTTGGATTCAGTGGAAACACCTGACACCAGCTCTGGACTTCACCTCTCATCCAACTGTGCTCGGACTCTGTCTGCTGTCTCTGGACGGCATTTCTGCCTGGTCCCTTCCATTCATATCCACCCTATGACTCTCATCACGTACGGACATTTTCTGGACTATATCTGCTGCCCTTTGTGTCCCGGCTGCTGTGCATTTAGGCCTTCTGGGGTGATTGCCGGACAGCCCCTGTATAGGGGTTCGCTCTTGGTGGTCTCCCTGGGGGAGTCCGGTGTGCAGCCCGGGAATTCCCTTTTGCTCTGAACTCAGCAGGTATTTACTGTGTTTATGTTCCACTGTGTATATACTGTTCTGTGTGCATTTTGCAGTTAAATATTACTGTGTATATCTTTGTTCTGTGTGCATTTTGCAGTTACATATTACTGTGTATATCTTTGTTCTGTTTACATATTGCGGTTACTTATTATTGTGTATTTTCTGTTCTGTGCACATTTTGCGGTTACATATTGTAAAACGTCTTTTGCACCAAGAACTCGTCTCTGGTTGTCATTGCCCTAACGCAATCGAAATCCTCAGTACATACAGTAGTATTACATTATACTCAGGCCATAAAAAGGATTTCGCTTGGGCAATGACTGAGACACGAATAGATCAGCTTTTCTCCATGATTAACTCCTTGCAGCAGGAGATGGAGGCGGTGCAAACTAAGCTTAGAGATGTGGAGGTACAGCTGGGCCATGATCACCAGGTACTGGGTCCGGCTATTCAGGATTTGCAAGTCAGAGTTAAGGCTCAGGAAGCCACCCCCGCTACATCCGTATCAGCTGCCGGTATGCCTAGGTTACCCCCGTTTCGTTTCAGTGGTGATTGTAGTCAGTTTCGTGGGTTTGTTAACCAGTGTATACTGTTTTTTGATGTACATGCTGATTATTACCGTTCTGAGCGGTCAAAAGTGTTATGTATAATCATGTTGTTAACCTCACGAGCACTGGCTTTGGCTAATCCTATGATAGAGAATCGTGATATCCGTTTAAATAACCTGGATGACTTTTTAACAGCAATGGCGCAAATGTTTGATGATCCTAATCGCCGTGCTACCGCTGAATCGGCTCTGCTTTCCTTACGTCAGGGAAAGCGGTCTGTAGTCGAATACGCCACTGAGTTCAAAAGGTTAGTGGTAGACACCGACTGGGGAAACAATGCACTGTTGTCCGTTTTCAGAAAGGGTTTGTCCGGTACCATCAAGGACGAGTTAGCTCGTGCTGAATCTCCACAGGATTTTGAACTGTTTCTCCAACACTGTGTGCGTATCGATACCCGCTTGACGGAACGCCGACAGGAAAGATGGGCAGCGGTAAACCGGGTAACCAACTTTGCGTTTCCTTCTAGAGAACCCGCTCACAAGACGCCACGGGAGGCCGAGGATGTTCCTATGCAAGTGGACTCTCTACAAAAGCGAGAGACCAACGAACGTCGTGAACACCGGCTCCGTGAGCGTTTGTGTTTCTATTGTGGTCAATCGAACCATTTTCTGATTGACTGCCCAAAACGTCCAAATCGCCCAAATAAGGTATTGGCAGCAATGGCAGAGTGTGACAACACGGACGCAGAGTCCGATATATCTGAGGCAAGTGGACACCTGGATGCGGTATTTCCCTTGACTTTGATGTCAACTTCACCTAAGGACTCAGAAGGGAAATACACCCATTGCTCGCTTCCCATTCAGATACGGTGGGAGGGACAGTTAATTCCTACATCTGCTATGATAGACTCTGGGGCAGGGGGAAATTTCATGGACTCTTCTTTTGCAAGGAAACACGGTATCCAGACTCAACAAAGATCCTCACCGGTTACCATGGAGACGGTAGACGGTTCTCCATTAGTTTCTGGACCAGTTGATCGGGAGACAGTACCCTTAGAATGTGTGATGAAACCAGGTCAGCAGGAGACCCTTGTTTTCATGTTGATTTCTTCTCCCCATTTTCCGATTAATTTTAGGAATTCCTTGGCTGCGGTCTACAAATCCAGTCATCGATTGGGAGACTAAAAAAATATCCTTCCCACTCTAGAGTGGTCCGACCATTAGTCCAACTGTGCCGGTTCCAGTAACACCGAGTGCGGAGGGCACTGTACAGGTACCTGTTCTACCCCCGGTTTATAATGACTTTGCTGATATATGCGACAAAAGAAAAGCAGATCGGCTTCCCCCGCATAGACCGTATGATTGTCCCATAGACTTACTCCCAGGGGCAGAGATCCCGTTTGGTCATGTCTATCCGTTGGCGGCACCTGAGTTACAAGCACTAAAAGATTACATCGATGAAAGCCTAGCCAAGGGATTTATTCGACCTTCTACCTCTCCAGCAGGGGCACCCATCTTTTTTGTGAAAAAGAAAGAGGGGACTCTGAGACCTTGTATCGACTACCGCGAACTAAATAAGATAACCATTCGGAACCGGTATCCGTTACCGTTGATTTCCGAACTATTGGAGAGAGTACAACAGGCCAAAATATTTACTAAATTGGATCTCCGTGGGGCATATAATCTACTCCGCATACGTCCCGGGGACGAGTGGAAAACAGCGTTCAGATGTCGGTATGGACATTATGAGTATCTAGTGATGCCTTTTGGACTTTGTAACGCTCCTGCGGCTTTCCAACACCTAGTCAACGATATTTTTAGGGATATAATGGACCAGTTCATGGTGATTTACCTGGATGATATCTTGATCTTTTCTGATTCCCTACAGGAACACCAGGAGCACGTCAAGACAGTACTTACCCGACTGAGGGATAACCACCTGTATATTAAACTGGAGAAGTGCGAATTCCATTTCTCAAAAATACAATTTTTAGGATATGTCATCTCTCCTCAGGGACTGAACATGGAGTCTGGCAAGATACAAGCAATCCTAGACTGGCCGGAACCGGGGAACATCAAGGAGGTACAACGCTTTGTTGGTTTTGCTAACTATTACAGACGCTTTATTCGTAACTTTTCAGAGATCGTCCGTCCTATCACTCTGTTAACCAAGAAAGGACAGAAGTTTGTGTGGTCTGCCCAGGCCCAGGAAGCTTTCAATCGTCTCAAGATTTGTTTTACCTCAGCACCAATACTAATACACCCAAATCCCGCACTCCCCTTTATTGTGGAAGTCGACGCTTTTGATTATGCATTAGGGGCTATCCTTTCCCAAAGGACTGGGGACAAGAATCTCTTGCATCCGTGTGCTTTCTTTTCTCGCCGGTTGTCCCCTGCAGAAAAGAACTATGACATTGCGGACAAGGAATTGTTGGCGATTATTGCAGCTTTTAAGGAATGGAGACACCACTTACAGGGAGCTGCGCAGCAAGTGATAGTACTCACAGATCATCGTAACCTGGAATTTCTTAAGTCTGCCAGGTGCCTGTCTCCACGGCAAGCCCGTTGGAGCTTATTCCTTAACCAGTTCAATTTTATCGTTACATACCGTCCAGGTTCACGTAATGGGAAAGCCGATGCCTTGTCCCGAATCCACGCCATGGACTCCATGCCTGGAACCCCGTCTCAGACCGTGTTATCAGATGCCAATTTCGTTGGAGTAATCCAGGACCAGGACTTGTGGAAGGACATCAAGCTGGCCTATGATGGTGACTTATTTCTTGCTGCCCCCCCCGAATGATGTGACTCTTGTCCTTCGGAATGGTGTGTGGTTGAGAGAGCGACGTATTTATGTCCCGGAGGCTGTAAGACTTCGGGTTCTCAAGTTGGTCCATGACTCCGTGTTGGCAGGTCATAGGGGGGTACAGAAGACGCAGGAATTTCTGAGTCGTTTTTTCTGGTGGCCAACCTGTTTAAAGGATGTGAAAGACTATGTCCACTCATGTGTGGTTTGTGCCCGGTGCAAGGTCCCTCGTGTGGCCCCTACGGGACTCCTTCAACCGTTACCCGTTCCATCTCGCCCTTGGGGATCCATCTCAATGGATTTTATTGTAGAGTTGCCAGTCTCAGGCGGTCACAATACCATCTTAGTGGTGGTGGATCGGTCCATGTATCGGTCTTCCCTCAGCCGCAGAGACAGTGGATTTGGTTATCCAGAATATATTCCGATTACATGGGGTACCAGATGAGATCATCTCTGACCGGGGCGTGCAGTTCACGTCTAAGTTCTGGAAGGGGTTTTGTTCGGCACTCCAGATTAATGTCTGTTTGTCTTCTGCATACCATCCTCAGACAAATGGACAAACCGAACGGACTAATCAAACCCTGGAGCAGTACCTACGATGTTATGTCAGCCATCTGCAGGACGATTGGTTGAAGCTGCTTCCTTTGGCGGAGTTCTCGTATAACAACACTCAGAGCAGCTCCACTAAGGTAACGCCTTTTTTCGCTAACTTGGGTTACCATCCGAATGTTTTGCCTAGGTCACCGGTGGCGGTTTCGGTGCCAGCGGTGGAGGACAGATTGACGGAGCTACGACAGAATCTGGAAGTTTTAAAGGACACTATGGCTTCGGCTCAGGAGCGTTACAAGAAGTCGGCAGACACTCACCGGAAACAGGCACCCATGTATAAGGTAGGGGACTCGGTGTGGTTATCCACCAAAAACCTGAGATTGGGTGTTCCTTCGCAGAAGCTGGGGCAGAAATTCATCGGTCCGTTTAAGATCACCGGAATCGTGAGCCCTGTGGCCTGTCGGCTGCGGTTGCCGCACCATTTAAAGGTACACCCGGTCTTTCATGTTTCTCTACTCAAACCCGTTTCCCCTAATACGTTTCATGGTCGTATCGTGCCTCCTCCTCCGCCTGTGATGGTTGACGGTGAGGAGCAGTTCGTGGTTGAGGACATTATTGACTCCCGGCTCCATCGGCATCGGCTCCAGTATCTGGTACGTTGGCAGGGGTACTCCCCCGAGGACGATTCCTGGGAACCTGTGGGTAACATTCGAGCGCCCCGGAAGGTTGCTCAGTTTCATCGGCGGTACCCAGACAAGCCGGGCCCTGATCCGTCCTGAGGCCGTTTCTTGGGGGGGGAGTACTGTCAGAGTTCCGGGTTTTCCAGTTTTCTTTTGAAAGAGCTTGCCCTTTGTTAACATGGAGTTTTCTGTTCTGTTGCCCTACTTCCTGTCCATCTGTTTAAAAGCCGCCCCTAAAGCTTAGTCCAGTGCCTGAGTATATTGCTTCCTGTGTACTCCTGCCCTGCTGCTCTCATCTCCTGATTGCTGTTTGGATTCAGTGGAAACACCTGACACCAGCTCTGGACTTCACCTCTCATCCAACTGTGCTCGGACTCTGTCTGCTGTCTCTGGACGGCATTTCTGCCTGGTCCCTTCCATTCATATCCACCCTATGACTCTCATCACGTACGGACATTTTCTGGACTATATCTGCTGCCCTTTGTGTCCCGGCTGCTGTGCATTTAGGCCTTCTGGGGTGATTGCCGGACAGCCCCTGTATAGGGGTTCGCTCTTAGTGGTCTCCCTGGGGGAGTCCGGTGTGCAGCCCGGGAATTCCCTTTTGCTCTGAACTCAGCAGGTATTTACTGTGTTTATGTTCCACTGTGTATATACTGTTCTGTGTGCATTTTGCAATATGTAAAACGTCTTTTGCACCAAGAACTCGTCTCTGGTTGTCATTGCCCTAACGCAATCGAAATCCTCAGTACATACAGTAGTATTACACATGGACCCAAAGAGGCTATATTCCACACAGAACTGCAGGGAGTTCCTCAACAATCCACTGAGGGGGAAAATCCCTGGAAGGAAATAAACTGAAACCAACCACAACAAATGACAAACCCAGATAAGTAAAGAACCAGACAATAAATAAAGAGCAAGCACTTATCTGGAGTAGATGTGGTGTAGAGCAGGATTAAGCAGGCTAGAGATACAAAGAACAACTGACATCCGGCAATAGCCTGCAATCAGACCAGGACTTAAATAAGCAGACAGTTAGCAAAGTAAACACCCATTGCACAACACACCTGGTCTCTGTCCAAACCTTTCCTGGCCACCAGAGGGAGTCTCCCAGCAGCCAAGACATAACTAACATTCACAACACGCCATCATCTGGCGCTCTATCCAACTCTCCCAGCTGCCCTGGTGACGGGTGGCTCGCTGGGTAATAATGGGTTAATACTTGCTTTGTTTTACTAGCTAGTATTAAGCCAGAGATTCTTAATGTCAGGCAAGTTTGACCCGGCCATTAAGAATATCCAATAAAGGGTTAAAAAAAAAGACATCAGACAGAGAAAAAATACTTTAATAGAAATAAATACACAGAGACAATTAGAGACTCCATGTTTATTACTCCCTTTCACCCCTCCACGATCCTGGTCTTCTGTCTTCTTTCTCCTTCAACCCATGCAGCTCTGCTACATCAGATAGTACTGCATGGGAGGAAGACGCTGCTGCTCCCGTGCAGTCTAATCACTCAGTGAGTGAGCAGAGGCTGCAAGTTGTAAGCAGTGACGTCACCGCTGCCACCGTTGAAATAGTAATTTGACAGGCGGGTTACTATAGCAACGGTGATCTCCGCTATTCACCGGCTGTGGCATCTAGTCTTTGCATGTGGGCTGACTCTGTAAAGAGCGCACACATGCAGGAACGGGGAGCCAAGCATGTGCCCAAGCATCTCGCCAGTACACGGAGATGCTCAAATGAGCATCGCGTACCGGAGAGATGCACTGACAGGACCTAGCATGACTTCTAGCCATGTGACCAGTCTGTAGCCAATGAGATAATACACACGTGACTGGTCACATGCTATGACGACGTCACGGAAGGTCCTATCATCAGTGCTGGTTACCGGGAGGGTGCAGCGATGATCGGAAGGAAAAGTAGCAGGAGACAAAGTGTAGGACGCATCGCGGGGACCTGTAAGTGTAATGGCAATGTTTATTAACTGTATGTGTACATGTATAATGTTTTTGTATGTGTTTTTGTTTGCCTGCCATTGTTTTCAATGGGTTCGAAGGTGTTCGTCGAACGTTCGCCGAACTAAGCTGCCGTTCGACGAACTGAACCGAACTTGAACACTAAGGGGGTGGCTCAACACTAGTAATAAGGAGGTACTGGCAGCCTATAGCTGCCACTAAGTCCTAGGTTAATCATGGCAGGCGTCTCCCTGAGATACCTTCCATGATTAACCTGTAAGTTAAAAAAAATAAACACATACACCCAAAAAAATCCTTTATTTTGAATAAAAGACAAAAAAAACACCATCTTTCCCCTCTTTATTAATCCCCAAATGCCCCTCCAGGTCCGACGTAATCCACATAATGCTACATGAAGCTGACAGGAGCGGCCACAGACCATGACCGCTCTCTGTCAGCTCCACGCAGCAACTGAAGTGAGCCGCACGATCAGCAATGATATCACTCAGGTTACCCGTGGCCACCGCTGGATCCTCCAACTGTGACAGCAATTTGCCCGAATGACTGAAGTGATCAGCTGTGCCGTCACTCAGGATACCCGCGGCTACCACTCTCAGGTGGAGGACTCCAGCTGTGGCCGCGGGTAACCTGACTGATGGCACCGCTGATTGCGCTGCTCATTTCACTCACTCAGGGGATTAGCCGTCATTGGTGAGTTCTTCACCTGTGATTGCAAATCAGGCTGCGGCGCACAGACAGAGTCGGGGGATGACAATGAAGTCAGGTTAAGTTCATCCGAGTTCCTTATCATCGCGCATTGTCAAAAATGCATCCAAAACGCATGGAAAACGCATGGAAAATGCATCCAAAATGCATGAGTTTTGAATGCATTTTTTTTACAAACGCAGTGTTTACATTTGTCCAGCCTTCCTGAGGGTGCATTCTTTTCCGCACTGCATAAAACGCAATGTGCGCACATACCCTAAGGCCTTAAACCTAAAGAAAAATACCCTAATGAAGACGCAGTGATTTCTTGTCATTCCATCCTTGGAGGCAGAAGCCAGAACACATGCTTTTGCCATGTTCCCCTATCATGCTCTACCCCTGCTTTTTATGTAGCCTTGTTAGGTGGACAGAAGTCACTACAAAAACAAATACACTGTGTTAAAAACCATACAGGATGGGATATTTAATGAATTTGACATGTATCCTAATGTACTGTGTAATATACTCACTGTTAGGATTTTGCTGTTTTTACACTCTCTGTGCTCATCTAGTGAGTACTCATTATGCAATTTGGATACAACCAATTTTGTATTGACTTCTTTCTCTACCATATCAGTGTAACAAACAGTACTACATTCTTCATAACTACAGTACTTAGTTTACATTCTTTATTGAGCAATGCATGAAATATATTTAGCAAAATCCTAACTTAGACTGGTTTCATACACCAATCATAAATGCTATTTTTCACAACAGTGAAAGTAACATTAGTGCCCAGCCGTTGCCTTACAACGACTAGCTCTGTCCATCGGATTTCATTGACTATACTGTAATGAAGTTACTTGGATCATTGTGCCTTGTAGTTTTGGCCTCATACACAGCGGATGTTCTATAAGTGGTTTCTACAGTTATGTAAAGAGAACCTAAGGCTAGCCAACTTACTGTTTCATGCTTGGTAATAGAGCTCTATCTACACTAGCCTCAAATGATATAATAATTATATATTTTTTAGACCTCTGATTCTGTGCTGGATGCACCATATGACAGATCTAAACATTGAGGAATATACAAAAGAGAAATGGTCTCGCACTACCAAGCAATACCTGAACAGGTGTCACAGAAGACAAAGTCCGCTCGGTACTCCACATGAGAAGCCGGCGAGGGGGTGCTCATCATAAGAAACAGGAAACATCCGATGAATAATCCATGGTAGCAGAAGAGATGGCACTGTCCACCATAAGCCGTAAAATCTTCTTTATTAAACCGGTGTTCAGATTAAAATATGCGGGAGAGAAGCTGTGTGCAGGCCCTCTATGGGCGACAGTTGTTTCACACATTAATGGACCTGTAGAAGCGCGACTGTGCGCGAATGGCCGTCGTCCATAGAGGGCCTGCACCCATCTCCTCTCCCACATGTTTTAATCTGAACACCGGTTTAATAAAGAAGATTTTCCGGCTTATGGTGGACAGTGCCGTCTCTTCTGTTACCATGGATTATTCATCAGATCTAAACATTGACCAAGTTACAAAACGTTGATGGCAAGAATATCTCTTCCACCAATAATGCAGAAAACCATGATGGAACCCTTGACGGATGCTTATGTGAACAAAGCCTTAGAAAGTAAACATAAAGTTATCTTATTAGGAGCATATCTACCACTGGGGAGCTCAGCAGGAGAAAGTGATGTGAACATTAGTGGCTATGACAAACCTTGTAGACACAGACATTATCTCACCTCATTATATCTCCCCTGTTATCACTAAAAACAAGGAATGAAAAATGGCTTTCGTGCTGAGTTTTTAACAAAAAATACCAACAGTGTGGATCGTAGGTAATAATGCTACAAAATAAGACGACCACTGTGGACCTCTTTATTAAATTTTTATGTTAAGTTGTGCTCATGCTCTGCCGTGTTTTTAATTTTATTCTGTTTTATCCAGTTTTTAGATATGGAGGCATAATAAGAAGCTGATCAGCTCTGGCGTTAGATTGTATCTGGTAGAAGTAAATGGTTATTTATGAAGATAGCTATAGCACACAGTGTATGCTAATTCCAAAGAGGTCAGCAGGAGACGTACATCTGAGGAGAACATCAAGCTAAGATAAATTGAATACAAGAGATAGCTCCTTCTTGAATATGTATTCAAGGCTCCTTGCTCATCTCTGCAGCAAGATTATGTAAATACCACTGAAGCTCATAACTCTGCTGGCAGCAACAAATTAGATAAAATTATTTTTCACATTCAATGCAATTTATTCAACTCAAGCGGAATCTAAGCAGATTGAAGGCAGGATTTATAGGACTGACATGCTACATCTTTTTTTATTTCAATTCCAAAAACCATGTTATTTCTAAGCCCTATGTGAAATGGAGTGGATGATGATATGAATGCACACACATATTTTATAATACAGCTAAAGATGGTGCTGAGGAATCACTTCACATTATAGAAGGGGCTACCCATATAGGCTTGTTGTGTGGCCCCTAGCTTTCAGGATATATATATGCCTTTTCTGTGGCATGTTGTTTTAGAAAGTCATTGAAAGCAAACGACAGCCACATTCTTTATTGCAGGGAATAGAGTGCACAATTGAAACACTGTGAGTATCACTGTTGTCAGAGGCACTGTCTGGGTAGCACTGATATTGGTAGCACTGTGAGGGTAACGCTGATGTGGGATGAACTGTGTGGGTAGCACTGATGTGGGAGGCACTGTGTGGGTAGCACTGATGTGGGTAGCACTGATGTGGGAGGCAGTGTGTGGATAGCACTGATGTGGCCAGCACTGATGTGGGAGGCAGTGTGTGGGTAGCACTTAAGGCCCTGTCACACACAGAGATAAATCTGCGGCAGATGTGTGGTTGCAGTGAAATTGTGGACAATCAGTGCCAGGTTTGTGGCTGTGAACAAATGGAACAATATGTCCATGATTTCACTGCAACCACAGATCTGCCAAAGATCTCTGTGTGTGACGGGGCCTTTATATCGGAGGCACTGATATGGGTAGCACTGATATGGGTAGCACTGATGTGGATAGCACTGATATTGGAGGCACTATGTGGATATCACTGATGTGGCTAGCACTGATGTAAGGTATCTCTGTGTGGGTAGTTCTGATGTGGGAGGCATTGTGTGGCTAGCAGTGTTGTGGGAGTCACTGTGCAGTTAGCACAGATGTAGGAAACACTGTGTGGCTAGCAGTGTTGTGGGAGGCACAGTGGGGATAGCACTGTTGTGGATGGCACTGTGTGGCTAGCAGTGCTGTAGGAGGTACTGTGTGGGTAGCACTTTTGTCAGAAGCACTTTGTGATATCCAATATTGTGAAGGCACTGTGTGGTTAGTAGTGTTGTGGGAGACAATGTGGGTCGCACTATTGTGGAGGCAATGTGTGGCTTGCAGTGTTGCGGGAGGCACAGTGCTGGTAGCACTGATGTGGGAGACAATGTGGGTAGCACTGTTGTGGAGACACTGTGTGGCTACCAGTGTTGTGGGAGGCACAATGTGGATAGCACTGTTGTGGGAGACACTTTATGAGTAGAACTATGTTGCTGCCACCATTATGAGGGTTGTGTGTTTCTGAACTCTGTGGCTATATGAGTTGGGTTATAAGCAATGTCAGGGAGCATTATGTCAAGTCCAGACGATGTCTAGTATTCTCTTTGGTGCTTTGTATTATTCAGCAACCTCAGGCCCTGCATTAGGAATAATAAAATGCATCTGTCTTACCCATACACTACAAAGTGGATAGTTCATGAAAATGCAGTACCCTCTTCTTCTCTTTTGAACTTGCACTCATTGGCAGAATGAGCTATTTTTTCCATATTATCCTTATTTAGAAAGGAGTGGCAGGGAGCATGCTCAATTCATTATCTGTGAGGCTGCCGGAAAAAGCCCACACATTGCAGTCCCATAGGGAATGAATGAAGTGGCAGTTGGGGATTCTATATGTGATAAAAAAAAGTTAAAAATGCCCCTTCTGCTCTTCAGTATGGGTCTGAGCGGTCAGACTACCACCGATCTTCAGTATAAGTCATCACTTATATTGTGATATTGTGGGGTAGCATATCTTCCCATGACCATCTCTTTATGCTTTATTATGGTCCTTAAAGGAGTTGTCCGACATTAGCTTACCAAAAAATTTTGAGTTTATATGTGCTGTATTGTCATATAAAACACGCCTACATTGTTATTTTTTGTTTTCTAACTTTTGTTCCTCTTGAATTATGACTTTATTCTCTGCAGCTCTTTGTTTACATTCAGCTCCAGCAAACTGACAACTTCCTGTGCTAAACCTCACAGTCAGAGCTGGGACCGCCAAGCCTCACTGTCCAGCCATGCCCTCTGCACACACATTCCCTGTCAGTATTCTGCCCCAGCACCTGACCTGTTATCACTCTAGCAATGGAAATAACAGCCCCACATTGGGCTCTGCACCCCCCCCCACACACACACACACACACACCCACACCAGGCTCTGCGCCCCACACCACATCAGGCTCTGCAACCCCCCCCCCCACACACACACACACACACCGGGCTCTGCGCCACACACCACATGAGGCTCTGCAACCCTCCTTCCCCCCACGCACACACACACAAGGCGCTCTGTACCGACCCCTTCTCCCAATCGTTCTCCACTGACCCCCCCACCATCGTTCTGTACCGAACCCTACCCCCATAGGGAACACATGTAGGCTACATTCACATGACCGTTCCGTTTTTGCGGTTCGCAAAAAAACAGAAGCAGCAAGAAAGATAAATAGATGTGTACATATAGAGATGAATAGATAGATATAGAGACAGAGAGATAGAGGGATGAATGAATGAATGAATAGAGGGAGGGATAGATAGATAGATAATGGATAGAGGGATAGATAGATAATAGATAGAGGGATAGATAGATAGATAGATAGAGGGAAAGAGGAATAGATAGATGAGAAAGACATATATAATGTCTTACCCCCTGCATATTCTAAGCTGGCACCCTTTAGTGACTTTCATGTGGCATTGAAAAGAAAAACAAATCCGGGTCCGGTGTAATCCAATAAGGAGGTTCCACGACGATGCATTCCATAGTCACTGTCCCAGTCAATGAAGAACAGAACATTCCCCATTGGCTGGGAGAGTAATGCAGTGACCTGAGTTAACATCAATAGGTCAGCCCAGGTCACTGCAGGGGATGGCGAGTGCTGCTGTCAGGAGGTTAGATGAAATCATTACCTGCTGTGACGATCATCTGCACTGCTGATGTCAGCGCTGTCACTTACTTCTATGCCCGCCGCGTTCTCAGCAGTTTCACCCGTGACGTCACCGCTAGTGACGTGAGAACGCAGTGGGCATAGAAGGCAGTGACAGCGCTGACGTCAGGAGTGAAGCGAAGATCGTCACAGCAGGTAATGATCTCATCTAACCTCCTGACAGCAGCGCTCGTCATCCCCGTGGCTGCCCGCGCTGCAGTGTGAAAAGCTGCTGATTTTGCAGTGCACTCCTGCAGAATCAGCACTCCGGGGCTGGAGCGGGACACAGACCGCACGGGCACTCCTGCTATCCTGAGCAGGGGGCCCGGTACTGGCGGTGACACCGTGGTGGGGAGAGTACGGGGTGCGGGGGAATGTGTGGGAGGGTGCAGGGAGGGGGGCACAGACTCCACGCACTGTACCCGCCCAGCAGGGCGGCAACAAGCTGTTCACAGATTTGCATGTCAACATGGTCCTGCCCATGTTGACATGAAATGACCGGAAGCAGCAAAATCGCAGCAGGAGCGGTCACATGACCGCTCTGAGCCGGGGGAGAGGGGCTGACAGCAGGTCAGGTAAGGGCTCACTATCTACTTACCTGCCCCAATGTAGCCCAATAGGGTAATAATAAAAAAAAAGTCAAAATAAGCTGGATAATCCCTTTTAGAGTTGTGGAAAATAATTTGGCCATTAGGACATAAACTGCATAAACTATTGTGTATCAATAAATCCAGTAAAACTCCATCCTCATATTGATTAATTAAACAAATATATAATCCAAGATCTCCATGGAATTTTTAATGTTTTCTTCTAAAAGTGTAACTGTCATCAGGAGAACTTGCAGCAAAATATCTGTGTCTTCCTCTAGCTCCTCCACCCTCCTCTCCTCCCTTCATCTCCATAGAACTGTAGGAGCACCAACTGTCATCTCCTGTCTCAGTAATGTGATAATTTGTCTTCATTAAATAATTAAGAATATTGTAGATGAAAGATCTGTCAGGGAAACATCTGATAAGATGTATTACACAGTGTTTCATGTGACTATTGAGTTGTGAAAAAAAAGTGTGGTTACTCTAACAACAATGTAATAAATTATATACAACTTGATCACACAATGTGATTTTGTTAGAGAGTTTTGAACCCCCATAGGACCATTCTATGTGTAATTACCTCCAACAAGTCAATGGAATTACCCTTCTATGTCAACGATGGAGGAGACAATTAGTTTTAACAGTAACATACACTAATTAAACAAATGGTGATAACCTATGTGCAGTCACCATGTTCCGACTGACATAAATTTTCCCGTATCTGGAAGGTACAAATGCTGATCACTCTGGACTACACCATTAAGACAAGTAAAGTCTGCAAACAACTCTGCTTCTGAAAGGTACCACTTTGGGGATGAATGCTAAAAAGTCAGTAAATAAATATCTCTTCAATTTGGGCAAATTGGTAATTACATAGAGCATTGCACAAACCTGTCTAGAGAAACAGTGACTGGACCCATTGAAGTTTGGGTTTGGCGGGTTCACCCAGACTTTCGATAAAGTTCAGTTTTGGGCCCGGGCTTGACCTGAACCCCATTGGAAGTCACTGATTGGGCAGTTCGGCTTCCCACTCACATGCAGCCAGCCGTAAAAAGAGCACCTTCTAGGGAGAGAGGACAGGTGTTTCTTTTTTTTTTTTTTTGGGTGCACACTATATCCAATAATGCAGGTTTTACCTCCACTGCAAGCCATTAAAAACTCAAGCACAGTAATGCTCACCTGAGTGGTCAGCATATGTAAAGCCCCGGAATTCTAACACTGATTTTTTATAAAGTCTGTGTTCGATACCACCGAACTATAACGTTCAGATCCGCTCATCTGTATTAGAGAAACCATTAAAATCCATATAATGAAGATGCTTCTACTGCTAAACTGGGGGAGAACTACGTATGCAACAACTTCTAAGACATGATTTACTCTTTGAAGTCTTTTGAAAAAAAAAATTATGTTAAGATTAAGAATAAAAAGGAACTAAAGAAAAAAATGCAAGTGAAACAAAAATCCACATTTCAAGTTTTTCAAACATTGCCAAAATAGCTTGATCCAAGACTCTTAATACAGCAAAGGCATGATTTATGTTAAATCGGAACTCAGAGTCCATGAGTAATTGTGAAAACTTTCCATAACAATAGTGCCTAAATTCAAGGAAACATTCACACATACTGTAAACATATCCGATAGCCTTCATCACTTAGGGGTACAACATTTTTTAAATAAGCTAAGCATGCTGCTATGTCTGTTTCTCAACTCTCTCCATCGACCTCTGCCACTACATAGCGCCATGCTTGCTGCGTGCACTGTTGACAGAAGTCTGCCTCGGACTGGTGGTTCATCCAAGACAAGGTATCTATGTCTTACCAAAACGCGTTGATTATCTGTTGTAATCACCTCTATGCTGTGAGCCTTTTGCAGAGCCACTCCCTATTTAAACCCTAGCAGCTATCGTCTTGCAGCAAGTTATATTTTGGTATTACTGCCAGGGTCTTTTGCTTTGTGTAGCCCTTTTATCCTATATCTCTTGATATTTAGTTCCTGACCTTGGCTCATTTTTCTGTTTAACCAATTGTCTCCCAATTCTATCTCTGACTTTGACCTCCTGGTATCGATGCAGCTTGATGACCCTTCTTTCTGTCAGCTCCCACTCACTCCATGGACATAGCCCAGGGTGCCTTCTGTATAACCACAATCCTGTATAGGGGTTAGTGAGTGAAGGCCAAAGTTCTCCTGGCACCTACTAAACTTGTGCAAAGCCTGTACTTGGAAGCCCAATAAAAATCTGCCAGGCAACCACAAATAGAGCTGCTTTACAGATTCTATGTCACTGTATATAGTAATATCATGACTTTAGTTCTATTCAACAAGCAATCATAATAAATCTTGTCAAACTTCTAAGGGAGTTTAGTGATTCAGATGTGTTGAACTGATTCACCAATTGCGACTTGTGATTTTGATGTCAAAAGTCATGAAAGCAGTTTAAGGGCTCGTGCGCACGTTGCGTAATTTCATGCATTTACGCTGCGTATTGCACTGCAGCGTAAATGCATGCATTCTGCATCCCCAGCACAATTTATGAAGATTGTGCATGAGACGTGCGCACGATGCTTTTATGAACGCAGCGATTTGGGTGCTAAAATTTTGACCCAAATCCGTGCGTTCATAAAATGAGCATGTCAATTATTCTGTGTGCTATGGATGCAGCTCCCACTCTATGGTGGGGGCAGCAGCCGTAGCGCATGAAATCGGGATTTATTCTGATGAAACACTGCATCCATTATGCAGTGTTTCTGCAGCGATTTGAAGTGCACATGTGCTGTCAAATCGCTGCAGAAATTTCAGCATTTACGTGCGCACAAAGCCTAAGACAGGGAAAAAAGACCATTTTTTTACATTGTGCCAAATTCATGAATTGTGTGCACATTTTGATGAAACGCCAACTAATGCCACCAATGCCACATGCAAATGATTAATCTGGCCAAAGTGGTATTAAAAAAAGCGAGAACTTAATACCAAAGTGGCAAAACACTGCTACATGGTCATATGGCATGAAGTGGCTTGTTCAGATTGACATCTAAAGCACAGACGGATGTTAGAAATGCCTAAAGAGTTTATTCTCTTCCATGTGAACTAACTGCAATAAATAGGCATTTCACTAAATACTTTGCTTTACCAAATCCATCAGTAAACACCTGAGCTGCTGTTTTGGTCACATGATCACTTTCACCAGGTTCTAGCCTCGGTAAATTGGCGTGCAAGCCAGGCTTGCCATGTTGGTGGGCGGAGCTTGCACAGTTGGGCAATGATTACACATGAGTGGGCATGGTTTGCTGCATGGATGGTATGGGTTGAATTCAGCAAAGCTTACTCTATTTCTGTGAATGCTGCTGCTACAGACCCAGCTCACGCTGCAGACCCAGCTCTCCCTTGTATCTGTGCAGTATTATACAGTAGTCTGGCCGTCTGTAACAAGCGGTATCCGCCGCTGTGTTCTACCAAACAGTGGCAGATACCGCTTGTTTCAGACGGCCAGTAATGACGCTTAATCATTAGCGTACCAACAGCTATCCCTGACTTGTAAAGCCAGATATCCTGTGCATTTGTTAATTTCATGTACTAGTTACTGACGAAGGTCATACATTGACTGAAATTTTTAACTGCACTGAATATGAAATAACAATAAAAAAATCACGTTTTTCACTTTATCTGGGACTGCCTCGTGCTTATTAACTCACTATATGGTTTGGAAACCTACGTGAGCACCCCATATACGGAACTCTATAATTGTGGAAGTGCCTTATCCTATTGAACTGAGCCCCATGACCATAAGCATGAAAATCACATCTGAATGAAGTGACCATGTGAGGACTGCTGAAACCAGCAAGCAGCGCTGAATCCTGACAGTGAGTATAATACATGCTGTTGGGATTTTCCCTTCTGCCTTTGACAAACTTTTTTGGTATTGGACCCAAGACTCCCCTGTCTCATAGTTCGTCCATGAGATTTGATGATAGTTAGTGTCACAAATAGTAGTTTAAAGCTTGCTAGCCTCCGCACTGAAAGTGCAGCTTCTGGGAGGAAATGAACAGTACATAGCAAGAAGCGGCTGTAACCATGCCCTGCACTAATTGATCAGTATAGAGCTGGCTGTCTGTCAGTGCCAGGGTGTGTTTACAGCTGAGACTCATTGAATACTGAGCGGTGATAGAAGCTGCTCCGACCACATCACTATGACTGAAAGCCGGAAGCTGCTGGGAGGAATAAAATTAATTTCCTCCCAGCAGCTGAACTTATAGTGTGGTGAGCGCACGGCTTTAGAACGTTATTAACCTGCAGATTAAACATATTTCTGCAGGTTAATAGCATTTTTTCACATGACAGTTTCCCTACTATTTTGGATTAAGGTATCTCTGGAATAATTACTGAGCTTAGGAAGTAATTTATAATATCCTCTCACTTATTGTCAGAGCGTTCAGGTCATCTTTTACTTATGATAGGATTTCTCTACTGGTCTGGTTCCACCAAAGGAGATTGTAGATACTGGTTAAAGGTATGATTATATCTAGGGTTTGGAGCAAATTCTCCAAATCAGAGCTAGAAAGAGAAATAACTAGGGAACCACATTCTAGTTGAATGGTATGTCATTGTTATAGGTACTGAAAAAAGCATGCATTTGAAATGTGATAAAGTCCTGCATATTTTTGAAGGACAGAAAATTGGATTGTTTGTAAAATAATTGCTCTAGATAGTAAATTCTATTGGATGCCCAAGAGGCCATTCTTCCATGTTTGTACAGATGTGACTTGTTTTTAGTAGGCATTGAGGATCAATATACACTTTCCATGAGATCACTAGTGTCCTAATGGGAAGTAGGAAAGTATTTTTGTTTGTCTTATACCTAAATAGTGAGTTTGCTAATTCTTCATATGACCCTCATAAGGCCTCATACAAGGCTGTTCTCAAAATGGCTAAGATCACTGTGTAATCACCAGTGTGGGTAAATTAACTGGAGTGTTAAGAAGTAATTGCATATATTATGACTTGCTCTTCCTGTTAATATAAGGCCTGTTGGGTAGCCAGACTGAACCTAGGTGGTTTATCATGTTAGGAGATGGATCGAAGGACACCATCTAGTTGTTTAAACATTATATTATTACATGGGCAGTTATGAAATAGATACAGGAATTTAAGCTCCAAATTAAATTTGAAAATATTAATGAGACTTATCAGGAACAAAGAAAGGGATATCCATGGTCAACGTTTGTTCTTTGGAGATAAGAAGGGGATGCTAGATCAAGTTGTCTGAATTATGGTGTATCAACTCTCATTTGCATTCTTGAATATTTAAATAGATTCATATAAGAAACAAAGTATATGACTTTAGTGGTCTTCACACCAGTTACTCTCAACTCGAATAAGCCCATTTTAGTTTAATTCACTCTTAGCTTAAAAAAAAACCACATCTCTAAACTGTTTCCAATAGTGAAGCCAAGGAAGAACCATTAGCTGCGAGATAAACCAGGGCATTGGTGACTTATAATGATATTTTTTCAGTGGTTGACCCTCTTAAATAATAAACTCTGATTGACCCTCTACTACTGCCAGGAGCTCAATCGTGAGGGCAAATAACAGTGAGGGATATAGGACAGTCTTTTTTTGCCACGCTGCAAGTGTAATGTCTCAGATACATCTTGGCTCTAAATCTAGCCATAGGTGCTTTATACAGAAGCTGAACCTAAGCTAGAAATTTGCAATCTATATTTTCCCTATGATAAACATCCCCAAGATGCAGCCATTCAATGAAATCAAACACCTTTCAAGAAGCAAAGCAATCAAGCAAATCCAGAAATTTCCAAGGTCATTATGGTCCTTTCAATTGGTGAACCACCTAGATTATATGGTCTCATTCCGATTAACTGCTGATGGAGTTAGAAACACATGAGAAAGCCTCCCTCCATTTTCATGGCTTTGTTTGTGTACCGTGAAGCTACAGGCATCTGTGTCTTTCACTGTCATAATGACCTTACCGATGCACTGTTTGTGACTCTTCATGTGTAATATAAAATATATTATTTTCTACAATGTAATAGTAAAATCTGACCTAAGATACAACATAAACTGGTTATTATATTTGAGTTCAGTTGTACTATGTAATTGGTCTGTACAAGAACAGAGATCTCACATGGATATTCCGGTGGCCGGTCTGTTGCCAGGAAACAACACTCGCATTAATGTTTCTAATATTTGCCTCACGTTAAAGGGTGTTTTTTTTGTCCAATAAATACTTATGTATTCAACCAGACAAATGTTAAATAGATGTTCACTGGGAATCAGTTTACTGGGACCCCAATAATTATGAAAATGGGGGGGTCTGAGAGAGGAGCATTAGTGCAACGGAACTGAATGGAGTAATGGTTAGATTAAAATGTATATAGTGGCCAATTTTCAATTATTTCTTTTTGGGAGACAGACAAGAGCTTGTTTTTGCAGGATGAATTGTAGTTTTCAAGGACAACATTGA
Source organism: Anomaloglossus baeobatrachus (assembly GCF_048569485.1). Lineage (NCBI taxonomy): Eukaryota > Metazoa > Chordata > Amphibia > Anura > Aromobatidae > Anomaloglossus > Anomaloglossus baeobatrachus. The sequence continues at coordinate 352,456,152 of NC_134355.1, forward strand.
CTAGAGTTAGAAAAATGAGAAAAACATTTCCAATTTTGGAGAAATAGTTTACAAAACATGATTCCTGCCATTGTTTTTGGGGTTTCACTTTTATGATTTGTGTGGTAAAGTGACTTAGTAAAATGATTCTTGAGGTCTGCGCAATAAAAAAGATGTATATATATGTTAGAGTGATCGAAAAAGGCTGGGGGATTGATGCGGCGGCTGTGCAGGGGCTGTAGTGACTGGTGTGGGGTCTGCAGCGGATGGTGTGGTGGATGGTGGGGAGTCTGAGGCGGATGGTGCTGGGTCTGCGGCGGACAGTGCTGGGGCTGCTGTGCGGTGCCTGCAGCTGCTGTGTGGGGTCTCCGGCGGCTGCTTCTGAGGTGGCTGTGCAGTGTCTGTGTTCCGAGCCGCTCGGATCCGTGCTCATACTGCGGGTGGTTGCTCGAGCCTCTCACGGACCCGGGGGTCACGTCGCTCTGCAAGGGAGTTGGCGCTACACGCGGGGATTTGGGTGGTGAGTTCCACGACCGGGGCCACGGTGGTTTGGTTTTGGATTTTAGTTCATGACGCCACCCACGGGTTGTGGTGATTGTAGACACCACCGCTGCGGTGAAGGTATGGGTGGCTCCCGGGAGCGGTGTAATGGCGCAGCTAGGTGTTGACGCCTCTGTAGGTAGGGGGTGTTGGTCCCGGGGCCCGGTAGGCGAGGGCTAGGGTGCAGGGTGAAGTGTTGCGGTGCGGTGCCTGAAGGCACTGGTGTACTCACTCTGACACAAGATACTGGAGTCTCTGGTAAACCAAACAGAGGGATGAACGGGGCTCGCAGCCGGCTGCAGCTTCTCCCAGAATAGGTTGGTGGTTTCCACCTTTCTTCTGCACCTCTGTGTATAAAAGTTTGACTCCTATGCCTAGACACCGGTAGTCCACTCCTCAACTTGCATATGCCGTAGGAGCCCATTTGCCTGCAGACACTGCCCCTTTGGGTCTCTATGCCTTGGCGGTGGCTTTACCCTGTATGGTTGGGCTGTTGTCTTCGAAAGGGACTTGTGTGGGATAGGTCCTTAAGTCCAGTCCGTTATCAGTTGATTCGACTTGGCCCTGTCGGTTCAGAGCTTTGTACTGGCTCTGAGTACCCTGCCTGGTGCTCCGGTATCTATTTGGTTCCCCGGTTCGGTTCCGGTGGGCCACTACCCTGTCCCGTTCCCTCACGGTTCCACCGGTTGTCTTCCCGGTCTCCTGCAGGCGGCCACCACCGTCTGCCTCCTTGCCAATGGTGACTGGGCTCTGACCCAGCCACTTGGTAGTCTCTTGGCAGCCTGGACACAGGACTGCCTGTGAACTTGACTGCTCTACACTTCCTCCTGACTACTCTCCTCTAGAACTAGAACTTGACTGTGTGTTTTCCTGCCTCCAGGCCTGTGAACTCCTCGGTGGGCAGAGCCAACCGCCTGGCTCCACCCCCTGATGTGGACATCAAACCTGGAGGGTGGTGACAAGGTTTTTAGTTTGACTGATGTCACGTAACCGGGAGGGGGTGCGGTGTTGTGTGTAACTACCTGGGACGACCCGACTAGTCCAGGGCGCCACATCTGCAGTGGCTGTGTGGGGTCTTCGGTGGCTGCAGCGGCTGTGCATTGTCTGTGTAGGGTCTGCGCGAGGTCTTTGGTGGCTGTACTGGCGCTGCGGGTAGGGCGGTGAGGACTTCAAATAATGCTGCCCGGAGTTGACACATGCGCAGATGGAGCTCTCAGCTCAAGCTCTCATCTGCGCAGGCGCTGTCTCTGGCCCATTGATCTCTCTCTAGCGGACTGCGCCCAGAGGTGGCGCTTCCGCCGATGAGATCTCAGCTTGTCATTGAGCCTAGAGCTCAATCTGCGCTGACTCTGGGTGTCATTTCTTTGAAGCCCTCATCACCTGCAGCCACCGCAGCAGCTGCCCCAGCATGGCAGCCCGAGCTTCCGCTGCAGCCCGAGCCTCCATCGCCGCTCCAGCACAGTCTACAGTTTCTGGCACACCCACCGACCCTGTCTCCTGTGACTCCTCCACCATCGCTATTGCCCCTTCCAGTAAGACACCACCGGATTACAAGATGGACCCCAATTTTTTTTCCCCTTTTTTGCTCTGAATTTGGGGTGCGTCTAAAGGCCTCGTTACACACAACGACGGATCTAATGATATATCGCCGGGGTCACGGATTCCGTGACGCACATCCGGCATCGTTAGCGATGCCGTTGCATGTGACAGCAAGGAACGACCGTTAACGATGGAAAATACTCACCTTATCGTCCATCATTGACACGTCATTCCTTTTTAAAAAATCGTTGATTGTTGAGCACGCAGGTTGTTCGTCGTTCCCGAGGCAGCACACATCGCTACGTGTGACACCGCGGGAACGATGAACTGCAGCTTACCTGCGGCCGCCGGCAATGAGGAAGGAAGGAGGTGGGCGGCATGTTACGACCGCTCATCTCTGCCCCTCTGCTTCTATTGGGCGGCAGCTTAGTGACGCCGCTGTGACGCCTCACGAACCGCCCTCTTAGAAAGGAGGTGGTTCGCCGACAAGAGCGACGTCGCTAGGCAGGTAAGTACGTGTGACGGCTCCGAACCATTTTTTGTGTGCCATGGGCAGCAATTTGCCCATGACCCCCAATGACGGGGGCGGGTGCTTCCACCAGCGATATCGCTAGTGATATCGCTGCGTGTAACACCCCCTTTATAATCCGTCTTATAAAATTAAAAATACGGTAATTATAATGAATTGGTGGAGAGGACATGTAATTATAACTAATTTGGGGAGACATGTAATTATAATTAATTTGGAGGAGAAGACACGTAATTGTAATTAATTGAGAGGGTGGTAGCATGTAATTTCAATGAATTGTGGGAGAGGACTAGAGTTGAGCGCGGTTCGCGGTTCGAGGTTCTCCAGTTCGCGGCTCGAGTGATTTTGGGGGCTGTTTTAGATCGAACTAGAACTCGAGCTTTTTGCTAAAGCTTGATAGTTCTAGATACATTCGAGAACGGTTCAAGCAGCAAAAAGACAAGCTAATTACTAGCTGGCTTTCCGCTGTAATGGTGTAAGTCACTCTGTGACTCACACTATTATGAAATTTCAGTGTATAGTGTGCGGGAACAGCGCATTCAGATCACTGCTGTTTGGATAATGGCGATCGCCATTTTTTTTTCTTTTTTCCTTGTCTTCCTTCCCTAAGCGCGCGCGTGTAGTGGGGCGGGCCAGCATGTCAGCTAATCCCAGACACACACACAGCAAAGTGGACTTTTAGCCAGAGAAGCAACGGCATGTGTGATAGGATGTCCATGTCACATGTCCCTGCATTATAAAAATGGACATTTTCCTCCAGCACGCCATTATCTGCCTTCTGCGTCTTAGTGTCAGTCACCGCTGGCTTAGCTCCTGTCTCCGATACTGCTGTGTACGCTCTATACACAGCACTATACAGAATAGGGATAGAAGTTTCTTTCAGCCCTTGTAAGGGCTAATACCGGCAGGGTTGGAGCCATAGGTGACAGTCAGGTCCGTGAAAACAGATTTTAACAGCTACACAAGATGACAGCGTCTGTGTAGCTAAGGTCAGGGATTTCCTCGCTGCATTTCCCCATTAGGAGGGATAGAAAGGGAGGCTTCCTTTCCACTACCCAGACCCACAACCCTGCCACTGTACCCTCCTGCCCTTTGCACACTCAAGCTCATTGTTACTAAGTCATTATACAAGCAAACACTGAGGAAACTTAGTGGCATCCTAAAAGTGGCTGTTGGACTTCATTAATGTCCCACTAGTGCAAAGATATTTGCAGCACGTCTGCCTGCATTGCACACTCAAGCTCATTGTTACTAAGCCATTATACTAGCAAACACTGAGGAAACTTAGTGGCATCCTAAAAGTGGCTGTTGGACTTCATTATTGTCCCACTAGTGCAAAGATATTTGCAGCACGTCTGCCTGCATTGCACACTCAAGCTCATTGTTACTAAGCCATTATACTAGCAAACACTGAGGAAACTTAGTGGCATCCTAAAAGTGGCTGTTGGACTTCATTATTGTCCCACTAGTGCAAAGATATTTGCAGCACGTCTGCCTGCATTGCACACTCAAACTCATTGTTACTAAGCCATTATACTAGCAAACACTGAGGAAACTTAGTGGCATCCTAAAAGAGGCTGTTGGACTTCATTATTGTCCCACTAGTGCAAAGATATTTCCAGCACGTCTGCCTGCATTGCACACTCAAACTCATTGTTACTAAGCCATTATACTAGCAAACACTGAGGAAACTTAGTGGCATCCTAAAAGTGGCTGTTGGACTTCATTATTGTCCCACTAGTGCAAAGATATTTGCAGCACGTCTGCCTGCATTGCACACTCAAGCTCATTGTTACTAAGCCATGAAACTAGCAAACACTGAGGAAACTTAATGGCATCCTAAAAGTGGCTGTTGGACTTCATTATTGTCCCACTAGTGCAAAGATATTTGCAGCACATCTGCCTGCATTGCACACTCAAACTCATTGTTACTAAGCCATTATACTAGCAAACACTGAGGAAACTTAGTGGCATCCTAAAAGTGGTTGTTGGACTTCATTATTGTATCACTAGTGCAAAGATATTTGCAGCACATCTGCCTGCATTGCACACACAAGCTCATTGTTACTAAGCCATTATACTAGCAAACACTGAGGAAACTTAGTGGCATCCTAAAAGTGGCTGTTGGACTTCATTATTGTCCCACTAGTGCAAAGATATTTGCAGCACGTCTGCCTGCATTGCACACTCAAACTCATTGTTACTAAGCCATTATACTAGCAAACACTGAGGAAACTTAGTGGCATCCTAAAAGTGGCTGTTGGACTTCATTATTGTCTCACTAGTGCAAAGATATTTGCAGCACGTCTGCCTGCATTGCACACTCAAGCTCATTGTTACTAAGCCATTATACTAGCAAACACTGAGGAAACTTAGTGGCATCCTAAAAGTGGCTGTTGGACTTCATTATTGTCCCACTAGTGCAAAGATATTTGCAGCCCATCTGCCTGCATTGCACACTCAAACTCATTGTTACTAAGCCATTATACTAGCAAACACTGAGGAAACTTAGTGGCATCCTAAAATTGGCTGTTGGACTTCATTATTGTCTCACTAGTGCAAAGATATTTGCAGCACGTCTGCCTGCATTGCACACTCAAGCTCATTGTTACTAAGCCATTATACTAGCAAACACTGAGGAAACTTAGTGGCATCCTAAAAGTGGCTGTTGGACTTCATTATTGTCCCACTAGTGCAAAGATATTTGCAGCACGTCTGCCTGCATTGCACACTCAAACTCATTGTTACTAAGCCATTATACTAGCAAACACTGAGGAAACTTAGTGGCATCCTAAAAGTCGCTGTGGGACTTCATTATTGTCCCACTAGTGCAAAGATATTTGCAGCACGTCTGCCTGCATTGCACACTCAAACTCATTGTTACTAAGCCATTATACTAGCAAACACTGAGGAAACTTAGTGGCATCCTAAAAGTGGCTGTTGGACTTCATTATTGTCCCACTAGTGCAAAGATATTTGCAGCACGTCTGCCTGCATTGCACACTCAAGCTCATTGTTACTAAGCCATTATACTAGCAAACACTGAGGAAACTTAGTGGCATCCTAAAAGTGGCTGTTGGACTTCATTATTGTCCCACTAGTGCAAAGATATTTGCAGCACGTCTGCCTGAATTGCACACTCAAGCTCATTGTTACTAAGCCATTATACTAGCAAACACTGAGGAAACTTAGTGGCATCCTAAAAGTGGCTGTTGGACTTCATTATTGTCCCACTAGTGCAAAGATATTTGCAGCACGTCTGCCTGCATTGCACACTCAAGCTAATTGTTACTAAGCCATTATACTAGCAAACACAGAGGAAACTTAGTGGCATCCTAAAAGTGTCTGTTGGACTTCATTATTGTCCCACTAGTGCAAAGATATTTGCAGCATGTCTGCCTGCATTGCACACTCAAGCTCCTTGTTACTAAGCCATTATACTAGCAAACACTGAGGAATCTTAGTGGCATCCTAAAAGTGGCTGTTGGACTTCATTATTGTCCCACTAGTGCAAAGATATTTGCAGCACGTCTGCCTGCATTGCACACTCAAACTCATTGTTACTAAGCCATTATATTAGCAAACACTGAGGAAACTTAGTGGCATCCTAAAAGTGGCTGTTGGACTTCATTATTGTCCCACTAGTGCAAAGATATTTGCAGCCCGTCTGCCTGCATTGCACACTCAAGCTCATTGTTACTAAGCCATTATACTAGCAAACACTGAGGAAACTTAGTGGCATCCTAAAAGTGGCTGTTGGACTTCATTATTGTCCCACTAGTGCAAAGATATTTGCAGCACGTCTGCCTGCATTGCACACTCAAACTCATTGTTACTAAGCCATTATACTAGCAAACACTGAGGAAACTTAGTGGCATCCTAAAAGTGGCTGTTGGACTTCATTATTGTCCCACTAGTGCAAAGATATTTGCAGCACGTCTGCCTGCATTGCACACTCAATCTCATTGTTACTAAGCCATTATACTAGCAAACTATGCTGCCAGTTTAAGGGCCGTAGTTGCATTGTCAGGGATAATTATTGTTGTTTCTTCTGCTGTTAATAATGCTAGACCACCGCTGAAATCTACACCACCTCTCAATTTTTACTACCACATTTTAAGTGCACAATCTTGTCGCAATCAAAATGAGTGGCAAAATGACAGATGCTAGTGGAAAGGGGAAGAGGCGTGTTGGAAAAGAAAAAAAAGGGTTTGTCCATGGGGAAGGTGGCAAAGTTCCATTAACAGTTGCTGAAGATAGACCATCTTCCAGCAAAAGTAAGATGTCTACTACTTACCGTGGACAATCCGATGTGCTCCCTTTTTTACGGACACGAACAACTGGAACAAAGGTAGATGATGGCCAAAAAAGGAAAATGCTTGAATGGATCTCAAGTGGTCCAACAAGTGCCCTCTCCACCACCTCAACTACCGCATCCAAAAAACACCAGTCCTCTGAGTTGTCAGCACAATCACACTTGCATTCTCCCAGCTCTGAAGTCTCCATCCGCCCTGCACAGTATGGTGGAACTGAGATGGCTGAGTCTGCAGAGCTGTTCAGTCACACTATAGCCTGGGAATCAGAAGTCTGCTCCCAAGCTACAGTGAGTACAGACCAGGAAATGGTATGCAGTGATGCCCAGAACCTTTGTGACTCTGATTCAGGCCGTGAGGACCAAGTTTCTGAGCATAATGTTTACCCTTTTTCACAAACTGTAACACCTGTTGTTATAGACAATGAGGAACATACTGATGACGATGAGACGCAGATACCAGATTGTGATGACAACTTAAATATTCGGTCAGGGCAGGAAGAGGCTCGGTCTGAGGGTGAGGGGAGTGCAAACACAACAATTGATGAGGAAGTTCTAGATCCCACCTACTGTCAACCCACAGTCAGGCACTCGAGGAGGTCAACAGAGGCGGTGGAGGAGGATGCAACCGACGACAAAGTTACCTTGCGCCTTCCTGGACAGAGTCGGAGCACTGGTAGCACATCTACAACTGCATCCTCAGCCACCACTCTGCCTCTGAGCACTAGTCGGGGAGGCTCAGCAGGTCGCATGCCCTCTAAGCCTTGCCTAGCCTGGTCCTTTTTTGACATAGCAAAAGATCAGCCAAATTATGTGATCTGTAAAATTTGTCGTGATTCTGTTAGTAGAGGGCAAAATCTCAGCAGTTTGATAACTTCTTCCATGAATCGTCACATGAACAAATATCATATGTCCCAATGGGAAGCTCACCATGCTGCAATGCGGCCTAGCGGAGCGAACCATCCACCGCCTGCCCCTTCCAGTGCATCCGCGCGCTCTTCATCTTCTAGGACTGTGGGGACAGCTGTCACACCTGGTTTTCCACGCACAACTTCCACCACTGTAACTGCAACAGGTAGTTTGCTTGGTAGGTCGTCAGATGGTTTGGAAGGGGAAACAAGTGCGTGTGTACAGCTCTCTCCGACATCGATAGCACCAACGTTGTATGAAGGCAACATCATGTCTCCGCCTGCACTTTCCTCACAAACCTGCATTTTTCCAGGGACACCCTACTCAACACCGTCTACACACAGCAGCCAGATCTCTGTCCCTCAGATGTGGACAAATAAAAGGCCATTTCCTGCGACCCATGACAAAGCTAAGAGGTTGACTTTATCCCTCTGTAGGCTCTTGGCTACCGAAATGCTGCCTTTCCGCCTGGTGGACACACAGGATTTTAGAGACCTTATGTCTGTCGCTGTGCCCCAGTACCAGATGCCCAGTCGCCACTACTTCTCTAAGAAAGGTGTGCTCGCGCTACACCAGCATGTCACACACAACATAACCGCTTCCTTGAGAAACTGTGTGTTAACGGGTGCATTTCACCACCGATACTTGGACCAGTAAGCATGGACAGGGACGTTACATGTCGCTGACTGGGCACTGGGTAACTATGGTGATAGATGGTGAAGGGTCTGCTGCACAAGTATTGCCGTCCCCACGACTTGTGTGTCAATCCTCTGTCTGTCCAAGTTCCGCCACTGATTCTGCCTCCTCCACCTCATCTGGGTCCTCCACCTCCGCCCCAAGGCTGCCTGGTCAGGCCACCAGCGATCTCACTGCGCAGAAGGAATCACGCACCCCTCATTACTATGCTGGCAACAGAGCGCAACGGCATCAGGCGGTCTTTAGCTTGACATGTCTTGGAAATAGGAGTCACACAGCGGCTGAGTTGTGGGCAGCTCTGGAGACTGAGTTTAATAAATGGTTGTCTCCACTCAACCTGCAGCCTGGTAAGGCCGTGTGCGACAATGCTGCAAACCTGGGTGCGGCCCTTCGCCTGGGCAAGGTGACACACGTGCCTTGTATGGCTCACATGTTGAACCTTGTTGTCCAGCAATTTTTAACACACTATCCAGGCCTAGATGGCCTTCTGACCATGGCACGAAAACTGTCTGCTCACTTCCGCCGTTCAACCGCCGCAGCTGAGTGACTTGCATTGCTCCAGAAGTCTTTCGGCCTGCCGGTTCATCACCTGAAATGCGATGTGCCGACACGCTGGAATTCGACTCTCCACATGTTACAGCAACTGTGGCAGCACCGCCAAGCCCTGGTGCAATACGTCATGACATATAGCCTGGGCCAACGAGATGCAGAGGTGGGGCAGATCACCCTGATGGAGTGGTCTCAGATCAAGGACCTATGCACCCTTCTGCACAGTTTCGACATGGCGACGAATATGTTTAGCGCTGACAATGCCATTATCAGCATGACAATTCCAGTCATTTACATGCTGGAGCACACGCTAAACACTATTCGGAGTCAGGGGGTGGGACAACAGGAAGGGGAGGAACTACAGGAGGATTCATATGCGCAAGACACAACAACATCACCAAGGTCCAGACGTTCATCATCACCAACGCGGCAGGCATGGGACCATGGGGGACAGGGATCAACAAGGGCGCATAGTAGCAGGCGAAATGTTGAGGAAGGTGCAGGAGAACATGAAGAAATGGAGGACGAACTGTCCATGGACATGGAAGACTCAGCGGATGAGGGAAACCTTGGTCAAATTTCAGTTGAAAGAGGTTGGGGGGAGATGTCAGAGGAAGAAAGAACGGTTAGCACCTCTATGCCACAAACACAGTGTGGACTTGGTCCGCATGGCTGCGCAAGACACATGAGCGCCTTCTTGCTACACTACCTCCAATATGACCCTCGTATTGTCAAAATTAGAAGTGATGATGACTACTGGCTTGCCACACTATTAGATCCCCGGTACAAGTCCAAATTTTGTGACATAATTCGAGCCATAGAAAGGGACGCACGTATGCAGGAGTATCAGCAGAAGCTGTTACTCGATCTTAGCTCGGCTTTTCCACCAAACAACCGTGCAGGTGCAGGGAGTGAATCTCCCAGTTGTAACTTGACAAACATGGGACGATCTCGTCATCTTCAACAGTCTACCCATACCAGTAGCACCGTATCTGGTGCTGGTAACAGCAATTTTATTGAATCTTTTTATAATTTTTTTAGGCTGTCCTTTGCAAGGCCACCAGAGACAACAAGTCTGATACATAGTCAACGGCTGGAGAGGATGATACAGGAGTATCTCCAAATGAACATCGATGCCATGACTTTGCAAATGGAGCCTTGCTCATTTTGGGCTTCAAATCTTGAAAAATGGCCAGAGCTCTCAACTTACGCCTTGGAGATTTTGTCGTGTCCAGCTGCCAGCGTTGTCTCTGAACGTGTCTTCAGTGCTGCTGGGTGTGTGCTGACAGATAAGCGCACGCGTCTGTCCAGTGACAATGTGTAATAGGGATTGCAATTCTAAATGTCCTACGGCTATACCCATTAAACCTCTCCAGAGCATTTACACTGTGAGAACATATATTTACCAGGTAACTCAACCCAGATACTCACATTTAATCCATGGGTTTGTGTATATATATACGCTGGTTTATTACCTACTCACCCCCATACCTTTATTCACAGGAATTGCTCCCTGTAACTAATAGAAAAAAACAGAGCCCAGGGTCTCCCCTCTATCTCTTCTTTCTCTGCACCTGCAGTACTCATCTTTGGAAATTAGCTCTCCCCTTCCATGGAGGTATGTTTTACAACTTTATATACACTACTACTGCCACTGTCCGTATTTGGTATGATATTCCCATGGTAACTTGCTATATATTAAATGTTCAAAGACTTAATTTGACATGGAAATTTTAAAAATGAAATTTTTCAAAAAAAAAAAAAAAAATTTCAAAAAGAATTTTTTTCAAAAAAATTCTTTCAATTATGTATATATGTATATTTCCTTTACGTTAATAATGTATTTCAAATAGTGATTCTATTTTATTCTATCCTCCTACAGTGTAATACGGCGTGAAGGCCTATGCTTAGGCCGAAACGTCCCTTCCACTTGTATTATTTTCACTTATTTTCTACTTATATCATTTAAAAAATAAAAACACGAAAAAATCTTTGATTGAAAAAAACGAATCTGTTGGTCTTTTTATACTTCGTCTTGAATTGAGAGTGCAGTGTTTCAACCTGTACAGTGACAATGTGGACAGACTAACGTTCATCAAAATGAACAAGTCATGGATCCACAAGGAATTTACTACCCCTGTGTCATCCTGGGGAGAGTAAATGCTTGTGGATTTGGAATGTGCATGATGCAAATCAAAACATCCTGTTTGCAACTAGGGCACAAGTGCTGCCACTGATGGGGTGTCTGTGTTGCCCAATTTTTGGAAAAAAGGGAGACTCCGCTTGGAGTAACCCTTGCTTACATTGTTTTTAAAAATGATCCAAGATGAACAGATCTGGGATCAGGAAAGACTTTGCTACCTACCCCGGGGTCATCCTGGAAACGGTTAAGTATGGCGTATTTTTGAATGTGCTTGATGCAAATCTAGCTGTGAAGTGTACAACTGGGGCACAAGTGCTGCCACTGAAGGGGTGAGTGTCTGTGTGGCCCAATTTTTGGAAAAAAGGGAGACTCCGCTTGGAGTAACCCTTACTTACATTGTTTTTAAAAATGATCCAAGATGAACAGATCTGGGATCAGGAAAGACTTTGCTACCTACCCTGGGGTCATCCTGGAAACGGTTAAGTATGGCGTATTTTTGAATGTGCTTGATGCAAATCTACCTGTGAAGTGTACAACTGGGGCACAAGTGCTGCCACTGAAGGGGTGAGTGTCTGTGTGGCCCAATTTTTGGAAAAAAGGGAGACTCCGCTTGGAGTAACCCTTGCTTACATTGTTTTTAAAAATGATCCAAGATGAACAGATCTGGGATCAGGAAAGACTTTGCTACCTACCCCTGGGTCATCCTGGAAACGGTTAAGTATGGCGTATTTTTGAATGTGCTTGATGCAAATCTAGCTGTGAAGTGTACAACTGAGGCACAAGTGCTGCCACTGAAGGGGTGAGTGTCTGTGTGGCCCAATTTTTGGAAAAAAGGGAGACTCCGCTTGGAGTCACCTTGCGGTGTTTTACATGATTTTAGAAGGGCGTGCCATGCCTATATCTGTGTCTCCTCTTTTTCCTTCAAAAAAGGCAGAAATCCAGCATCAAGGAGAGCAGTGGATTAAAACTTGCTTTTATTGGAAAGGTAAAAACAAAAAGTGGTCCAGTGAGCACAGAGGCACAAGTATTATGCGTGTAAACCAACGCGTTTCGACCAGAGCGTCTTATTCATGCCATGAATAAGACGCTCTGGTCGAAACGCGTTGGTTTACACGCATAATACTTGTGCCTCTGTGCTCACTGGACCACTTTTTGTTTTTACCTTCCCAATAAAAGCAAGTTTTAATCCACTGCTCTCCTTGATGCTGGATTTCTGCCTTTTTTGAAGTTGTCTTTCCGCCCGGGCCAGGGCGTTCCCTGCATCGGTTGGAGTCCAGGAGTGAAGAGGGGTGAGCTGACTATGGTTCTTGTTTCCTCTTTTTCCTTGTCCTGCTCTTTTGTTTTCGCATGAGTATATGTCCTTGTCACTTTCCCATGTGTTTGTGTTGTGTTGTGAGTTGTTTGTCACATTTTGGACACCTTTGAGGTTGTTTTCTAGGTGTTTTTATGTGTTTGTGATTGCCTGCCATTGTTTCCTATGCGGTTCGAGTTCGGTTCGTCAAACGTTCGCCGAACCGAACTCGAACGGGACCCCCGTTCGATGAACCGAACTCGAGCCGAACCACGGCCGGTTCGCTCATCTCTAGAGAGGACGTGTAATTCAAATAAATTGAGTGAGGAAGCATGTAGTTATAAAGAAATGAGAGAGAAGACATGTAATTATAATGAATTGAGAGAGTGACAGAAGCAATGTGGGTGGGGGGTTGAGGACACAGAAGAATGAATAGTACTAAATTGGCTAAAAGAGTACAGTGGCTAATTAATTACTATTTACATTTGGTGGTAGAAAAGTGGCTAATACTGCCTTATCAAGTTATATTTTGAAATTTTGCACATTAGCTTAGTACTGTATATATTTATGGAGCTGTGTATATTTTTATTCAACTGCATAGCATGGAGAATTCAGAAAATATACTTTTATACATATACAGTTATGGCCGAAAGTGTTGACACCTTTGAAATTGTTCCAGAAAATCAAGTATTTCTCCCAGAAAAGTATTGCAATTACATACGTTTTGTAATACACGTGTTTCTTTCATTTGCTATTTTGGAAAAAAAAATATGAGAAAAAAAGGCAAATTGGGCATAATTTCACACAAATCTCTCAAAATGGGCCAGACAAAATTGTTGTCACACTCAACTTAATATTTGATTGCATACCCTTTGGAATAAGTAACTGGAATCAATCACTTCGTATAACTATCAACAAGCTTCTTACACCTCGCAACTCGAATTTTGGCCCACTATTCTTCTGCAAACAGTCTTTCATATTTGAAAGGCACCTTGTCCCAACAGTAGGTATCAAATCTCTTCACAGGTATTCAAGGGGAATAATACCCGGACTCATTGCTGGACACTTCAGAATGCTCCAGCACTTTGATTTGATGCATTTCTGGGTGCTTTTTGAAGAATGTTTGGAGTCTGCTGGAAGACCCATGACCTAGGGTGCAAACCTAGTTTTCTGACACTGGACACTACATTGCAACATAAAATCCTTTGGTCATCTTCAGATTTCATAAATGCTTGCATAAAGTGAAGGCACTCAGTGTTACAAGCAGCAAAACAACCCACAAAAATCTATGAACCTCTACCATATTTGACTGTAGGTACTGTGTTCCGTTGTTCAATCTGTTTTGGTAAACAGTAGAAAGATTTGCTTTACCAAAAAGCTCTCTCTTGGTCACATCTGTCCATAACATGCTTTTTTTTTGGCTAAAGGCCCTGTCAGACATAGAGATAAATCTGTGGCAGATCTGTGGTTGCAGTGAAATTGTGGACAATCAGTGCCAGGTTTGTGGCCGTGTACAAATGGAACAATATGTCCATGATTTCACTGCAACCACAGATCTGCCAAAGATTTATCTCTGTGTGTGACGGGGCCTTTACTCACATACATTTTGGCATACTGCAGTTTAACTTTTTTATGTCCCTGTGACAGCAGTGGCATCCTCGCAGGTCTCCTGCCATAGCGACTCATTTCATTCAAATGTGGACGGATAGTTTACATTTACACTGAGGCACCCTGAACCTGCAGGACAGCTTGAATTTCTTTTGAACTTAATTGGGGCTGCTTAGCCACCATCCGAACAATCCTGCGTTGGAACCTTTTATCAATTTTTCTCTGCTGTCCATGTCCAGGGAGATTAGCTACATTGCCATGGGTTGTGATTATTTTGAATATCTTACGCACCGTGGACAAAGGAACATCAAGATCTCTGAAGATGGACTAATAATCTTCACATTGCTGATATTTTGCAAAAATTTTGATTATCACATCCTCAGACAGTTCTCTTCTCCTCTTTATGTTCTTCATTTTTAGAGTGGCACACACAGGTACACAATGCAAAGATGGAGTCAGTCAACTTATCCCCTTTTTTTCCGGTTTAAAGTGTGATTTTTATATTTCCCACACCTGTTACTTGCCATAGGTGAGTTTGTACAAGCATCACATGCTTGAAAAAAAGTTATTTACCCACAGTTTTGGAAAGGTGACAACAATTTTGTCCAACCCATTTTTGGAATTTTCTGTGATATTGTGCCCACTTTCCTTTTTCATATGTGTTTTTGTGCTGTTCCAATACACACAAAGGAAATAAACATGTGTATAACAAAACATGCAATTGCTATAATTTTCTAGGAGAAATACTTAATTTTCTGCAAAAATTTCAAGGGTGCCAACTTTTTCAGCCATGACTGTACAGACACTGTACATGACTTTTTATTTTTAGGGGCACAGTGATCAGTGCAGTGACTGAGTCACAGCTTTAAGATGTCAACATGAAGGTTTGAAAAGATGAAGAAGGAAAAAGAAAATGGTTCTAGTCAGATAAGACATCAGCGGGAAGTTACTAGGAGTAAATATTTTTCTGTATTTACAAAGTATGGCTTGCAGAGAGATGGAAGTAATACTCTTGCTCATAAAACAAGCTCCGTTATTATTTTTACCGCTCTCACCTATTATATATAGTCTCCTCTTACTACGTAAAACACTTTTTTTTACTACATAGCATCCCTCTTGTTTTGTATACTAGTTTTCCTTACTATATAGCATCCACTTTTGTTTTATATAGCATTTTATAGCATTTTCTCTTATTACATAGCATCTTTTCTTGTTATCTATAGTGCCAGCTCTCATTACATAGCATCTCTTCTAGTTATTTATAGCATCATCCCTTATTACATAACGTCCTGTCTTGTTAGTATAGCGCCATCCCTCATTACATAGCATCCTCTCTTGTTACATATAGCGCTATCCCTTATTACATAGTCTCTCATACGGCTATGTAGAGTGCTGTAAGTTAGAGACAAAACTCCTTTTGCTTACAATTGTGTATTAGAGTACGTGTGTTCATCTCATGAGCTATCACATGGCCTCACAAAAACAAAATGTGACATGTCACATTATACATCAGATACTGTGGATGCCCACACACTAAACTGCCAGGGGTCTTTAATACCCTAATAGCATCTATAGTACATTTAAACAAAACATAATTGAAAGCATTTTTTCAGTTTCTTATTTGTTACATAGAGATTTAATGGCATGCTATAAAACCGGTGGCTGCACAAACAGAAACATAATAGCTGAAACACAAATATGCCATGCTTTCACTTTCCTCTATTAGTCAATAATATTTTACATTTATTATTGTTCATAAATGGAAACTTTAGTTTTACTATGTATGCCTGGATAAAAGAACTCAGCGGTATGTCTAAGGTTTAAACCAAGTGATATACTGAACATTATGATAAAAATAGGTTTTTCGAACAATCATGTGCAAAGGAGACACTGTTTGAACACATGTACCTCCATTCGTCTTCCATATAGTGTTCTCCATATGAGCAGGAGCAGGTTATTTAAGGAAACAGGTTGAATTGACACAAAGTGTATCTATATATATAATTGCCTTATTCTGTCTGTCTGTCTGTCTGTCTTGCTCCAAAATTGTGTCCTTACGGTGACAAACAGCGGACTGGCCGCTCGCCTCGCCTCGGCTCCGCCCCCTGCACGGATTAGCCGTTCGCCTTGCCTCGGCTCCGCCCCCCCGCACGGATTGGCTGCTCGCCCAGGGCCCGCCCCCCACACAGATTGGCCTCTCGCCCCGGCCCCCTGCACGCATTAGCAACTCTGCTACGCCCCACCCCTCTCACGCATTGCACGCTCGCTTTGGCCCCGCCCCCCTGCACGCATTCCCCAAAACGACACGGAGCCCCGACTCCCAGGTGAGTGCTGTACCCCCGGGAGCCCACACCAGCGTACGCCGCCAACCCAGCCGACACATACCCTCGCATTGCTGGGGTTGACGGCGTACGCTGGTGTGGGCTCCCGAGCGAGCGGGGTACTCTGGTAACCATGTAATATTGTGTAGCATGGTTACCAGCGTACACCGGCTCCCAGGTGAGCGCATCAAGGTCCTGCAGCGGCGGAACACACACACACACGCACACACATAAGAACAGACACACATCAGATCACACTCACTCTCACACACACCTCACACACACATCAGATCGCATCCACACACTCAGATCATCCCGTGATATCGCTTGCTTCTCGGCGGCAATCCTGTGCGTGCAGTGACCTTCCAGGACCTGCCGGAGGATCACGTGGCCAGAAGCATGTGGTATCTCCGGATGTTGTGAGTGTGTGAGGGCGTATGTGCGATATCGTCAGTGTGTGTGTGTGTGTGTGCGTGTATGCGATCGGATGTGTGCGTGTATGCGATAGGATGTGTGCATGTATGTGATAGGATGTGTGCGTGTATGCGATAGGATGTGTGCGTGTCGGGGGATGGAGCACGATGGAGTGCGCAGCATGGGGGATGGAGCACGTTTGGGAGTGCGCAGCATGGGGGATGGAGCACGTTTGGGAGTGCGCAGCATGGGGGATGGAGCACAATGGGGAATGCGCAGCATGGGGGATGGAGCACAATGGGGAGTGCGCATCATGGGGAATGCAGCACAATGGGGAGTGCACAGCATGGGGAATGGAGCACAATGAGGAGTGTGCAGCATGGGGGATGGAGCACGATGGGGGGTGCGCAGCATGGGGGATGGAGCACGATGGGGGATGCGCAGCATGGGGGATGGAGCACAATGGGGAGTGCGCATCATGGGGAATGCAGCACAATGGGGAGTGCACAGCATGGGGAATGGAGCACAATGAGGAGTGTGCAGCATGGGGGATGGAGCACGATGGGGAGTGCGCAGCATGGGGGATGTAGCACGATGGGGAATGCGCAGCATGGGGGATGGAGCACGATGGGGAGTGTGCAGCATGGGGGATGGAGCACGTTTGGGAGTGCGCAGCATGGGGGATGGAGCACGTTTGGGAGTGCGCAGCATGGGGGATGGAGCACGATGGGGAATGCGCAGCATGGGGGATGGAGCACAATGGGGAGTGCGCATCATGGGGAATGGAGCACAATGGGGAGTGCGCAGCATGGGGATGGAGCACGTTTCGGAGTATGCAGCATGGGTGATGGAGCACGATGGGGAATGCGCAGCATGAGGGATGGAGCACGATGGGGAGTGCACAGCATGGGGGATGGAGCACGATGGGGGGTGCGCAGCATGGGGGATGGAGCACGATGGGGGGTGTGCAGCATGGGGGATGGAGCACGTTTGGGAGTGCGCAGCATGGGTGAGTGAGCACGATGGGGAATGCGTAGCATGAAGGATGGAGCACGATGGGGAGTGCGCAGCATGGGGGATGGAGCAAAATGGGGGGTGCGCAGCATGGGGGATGGAGCACGATGGGGGGTGCACACCTCCCCCCAAAACACACACACACCGCCACACACGCACTGCACAACACACCACACACACACTGGGAACCACAAACACCGCCCTACACAGACACCCACACACACAGACAACGCCGCACACACACAACACCCAACACACAAACACCGCGGCACACACAAATATACGCACATGCCGCACAACACACACATTGCACAAAACATACCTCCCACCAAAACACATGACAACACAAGGCCTACCCATTAAATTAAAGACACCACACTTGAATAAAGTAAATGGCATAAAATGGCCGTGACATTTATTAAGGGTTACATAATAAATAAATTAATTAATAAATAATTAAAACCAATATTTTATTAAAATTCTTCCATAACCATATACCATAAACAACCAGTCCGCCAGTAAAACTGGCGACTTTACCCAATACTTTCAAAAAGAAGTCCATAACCAACCAGTCCACCAGTAAAACTGGCGACTTTCCCACTAACAAATGTCACGACGAGAGCAGCTCATGAAGTAGTCTTTCTCCAGGGGGGGGGGGGTGGGTGTTCTTCTTGATCTTCAATTCTTCTGACAGCCAGCTGACGGAAGCAGCTACTTTTATAGTTAAAATTACCCGCACTTTCTCCCAGCTGATCCAATCAGCTGGCAGCAAAACGGGCGCGCAAAAACCAGACTAAACCTGTCAGAGCCAGAATACCTCAGAGCCACTGACTGAAAATTTGTTAACCCTTTCTGCACCTGAATAAAATGTTAACCAAATTCACAACCAAATAGTGAGGCCTGTGTTATCATGCGGTCGCTACGGCATACAAGATACCGTGCTCTGAACATGACAACACAAGGCCTACCCATTAAATTAAAGACACCACACTTGAATAAAGTAAATGGCATAAAATGGCCGTGACATTTATTAAGGGTTACATAATAAATAAATTAATTAATAAATAATTAAAACCAATATTTTATTAAAATTCTTCCATAACCATATACCATAAACAACCAGTCCGCCAGTAAAACTGGCGACTTTACCCAAACGCCAAGGACTAACAGTCCTTGGCCCACCCCCACTAACAAATATCACAGCCATTTCTCGATACAATTTTGGAGCCCTAAATTGAATATGTCCAATCCCACGTCTGACAGATGGACTAAATCATCCCTGTAAAGGCCACTCAGAAAACCCTCCAGATCAAGATGTCTGTAGGTTGACCTATTTATAACTGGTAAAAACCTTTCCATGGCACGGTTTATCCTTTTCCGAATCCGCTCCCTGAACCTCAGCCTGTCACAATGCCACTGCAAACGGGGGACGATTTCGGAAAAGACCAAACCCGCATCAGGAAACCATGACCTAATGATTGAAAGGTCTCTTCGCATGGCAGCAATCAGATCAAGAGTTTTCACTTTCCCAATATCATTCCCGCCCAAGTGCAAAATGATTAAATTTGGAGAAGGCCACAATGTTTTTAAACAGCTCATCTCCTTCATCAGTCCGTCCCAGCTCATACCTCTAACGCTGTACCACAAAATGTTAAAATGTTCAATATTAATGGCTAAATTCTCTCCATATGACCTTCCTGATGCTCTTCTCTTGGCCCAAAATATGTAAGAGTGTCCCACTATCCAAATGACAATGGGACCTACAAAAAAGAAAAAGAAATTTTATACTAACAACCTTGGACGGACATAAATTTTGTAACGCTTTGACTCCCATCTCCCAATCCCCATAATTTTACTAGCCGGTAACCCCCTTATGGCTGTTCCGTAGCTGCCCCTATACGAAAAGAATGGGCTACCAATACAAAACCTCAACGACTTATCAGTAACAAAAACATCTGAAAACATCAATCCTGACAACCGACTCCTACTAACAGAAACAAACTCACTAATCCTAAAAGCTCCAAAATATGCTAAAACGAATGCCACCCTAAACACCATTGACTCAAAGTCATTAACGCAAATATATGGCAACACATTCCACAATGAGAGCAATAACTTAAGCGAAATAGGTCTACGATTATCCGGCTTCCACGTCCTTTTCCTATAACCTTTCAAAGCCTGTTGAACTGGGAAAAAACTCTTCAATGATAACAGACCATGCAATCTCAAGAAAAAAGACACACCTGAAAAAATATTAGAAACTGACCCCACCGCTAAATTCTTTCTCATCAAAAATCCAGAAATTCAAGCGCTAAACTCACATTACTCTGAAAACAATCCACTTTATGAAAAACACAAAAATTCTGCCATTCTAACCATGCGGCCGAATACCTGGCCCATGTTGAATCAGCAATAGACCTCTTAATAGCCGAAACAACTAAGCCATCACTACATTCCATAAAGCTTCTGGGCACGGGCTCCCGAGAGAAATTGCCATCGGTTCCATACAAAAAAGTTCTTCCCGATCCTGCAGAGACAGAGCATTGTCCAACTTATTAACCCTGTCTGGTTCCTGCTATCTGATACCAACAGCATCCTTTGATTTGACCACAACTTACCCCAGACCTCAACCAACCGCAAAACTGGAAATAAGGACATTACCGTACTATTGCCCGTCACAACACTAACCTTCCAATAATTGCGCCAAAACTCAAATAATAATTCACCTTGACAAAAAACACCAACACCGTACTCACCCTGACCAAAAAACAACTACAAAACGTAGGAAAGTTCAAAACTCCCGCCGAAAAAGTACCGCCACATAAACAAATCTTCCTTAAGCTGATGTGCCAAACTAATATAAGAACCCGAAGATGATAACCCCTGAGTATCAGCCTTCTGTCTGACTAGGAAGCGCCTTAACCAACCCAGCATGTTTTGTAACCTCACTAGAGTCGCCGCCTTTAAAAATGGACTCTTTACTGTTGTGTTGCTGCTGGTTACTCTGATTCTGTTTCTTAAAGCATTTGATGACGGCATGATTGCCCCCGCAGAAGGAGCACTCATGCCGAAATCTGCAGTTAGATGCAAACTTACAATTTGATTCATTGTAAGCGAAACAAAATCCTTTACTAACAGTAGAATTATTAATACTCTGTCTACCAAACTGGCTTCTCTGAGGAAGCATCAGATTCAGCCAAAGACCGATGTCTTTTTGACCCCACAGCATACTGCGATGGATGGCTAACTTCTGACGAAAACTCTCATCATAAGTCAGCCATGCCTGACCGCCGAAGCTGCGATAAGCTTCCAGTATGCTGTCAAGGTGCTGAAATAACCCCGAACAAACAGAAGGGTTCCTTTCCCCTAAAACAGAGGAAAAGATGCAAAATGCCTGCAGCCAGTTATGAAAAGATCCAAGGGGACCTTTCTTCCTATCATCCAACTCCGTCTTATCCTCTTTATTAACATTTTCTCTGTTAGACGGAAGCAGAGAAAATAAATCAATAAATTCCCCCTTATAAATCTTTTCTTTAACTGGCTGCGGCAGATGAAAACCCAGGGGAGACAAGTCACATGTCAATGCCTCCTTAAATAAATAACCAGGCAATGACATGGACTCCTGACTACCAATAGGGGCTGCACTACCCCCCCTAGGCGTCCCTCCCCCTGCTAACAATTCTCCTAACACCTTCCTAACTACAGACTCCATACTAACAGACAGAGGGTCCACACACGAGACAGACAGGGGAACATTGAACATCTCACCCCTCCTTCCGCTCTGCGATCCTCGGCCCTCCTCAGGAATTCCAGCTTCTGCAGCTGAGCCACGCTGACGATCCTGTTCTCTGGCTCCAGCTGGCAGATCATCTTCTTCAGACGGGGAGTCAGACCAGGGGGCCCCCGTCGCTCTTCCGGCCTCCGGCACGCTCACACTTGCTGGTGCAGCCCTGCTCCTGCTAGGATTTTCAAATCCCTGGGTCAGCGCCGCGCTTTTACGACGGCGCTGACTAGATGATCCACTCTTCCTCTTCCTGGACACATGACCGGGTGCAGGAGGATGACGTGCTGAAGTCCCGGCAGACAAGATGGGCGTTGATAACTCCGCTCCGGCATTCCCCTCTTCTCTGGACGATGACACCGGAGGGAGGAAGCTGCTGCGTCTCTGGGACCTCCTCCTTGCTGGGATTTCCTCAGTCAGCGCTGCCATCTCCTCAGGAGCGGTGAGTTGAATCACCGCAGCGTCGCAGTCCATCTCTTCCTCCGCTTCTGCTGGCCGCCTGGGCACCGCCAGGCATTGTTTAAGCCAGGCTTCTCCGCCGACCTCGCTCGCCCTCTTCATGAACTCCTGTAGCAGGCTCTCCATCAGCTGTTCTTCTTGATCTTCAATTCTTCTGACAGCCAGCTGACGGAAGCAGCTACTTTTATAGTTAAAATTACCCGCACTTTCTCCCAGCTGATCCAATCAGCTGGCAGCAAAACGGGCGCGCAAAAACCAGACTAAACCTGTCAGAGCCAGAATACCTCAGAGCCACTGACTGAAAATTTGTTAACCCTTTCTGCACCTGAATAAAATGTTAACCAAATTCACAACCAAATAGTGAGGCCTGTGTTATCATGCGGTCGCTACGGCATACAAGATACCGTGCTCTGAACACACACACACCCCACACCCACACAAACCGCGCAACACACACACAACGCTACAGACACACAGCGCTCCGCAAACAACGCAACACACACAACGCAACACACAAACAACACCGCTCTCACCCCCCGCCACACCCAGACAACACCCAGGACATGTACAGCGCCCTACACAAACACTTGGTAACTACACACAACAACATCTATATATATATATATATATATATATATAACAAAAATCATACATTAACTACACAATACGTAAATTCTAGAATACCCGATGCGTAGAATCGGGCCCCCTTCTAGTATATATATATATATATATATATATATATATATATATATATTTATTTATATAAAATGTGTGTGTATATATATATATATATATATATACACAGTATATAGCTTTCAGAATCACACATTTAAATATTATTGGACAATGGGCAAACTGCTGTCTACCAATTGTTTTCCTAAACTACATTTTTATTTTTTTTTAAATCTCAACATGACATTTTAGGAAAGCGAGATAGAACTGTAAGACATTTATAAATTTCACAACTTTTTAGATAGTCAAAGTTATGGCTCATACTGTATGTAGAGATGAGCGAGTACTTTGTAATATTTGTGTATTTTTTCTGAATAGCGAGTACAATGCAAGTCAATGAGAAATGCAAGTATGCAAAGAGGTCTGGGGGCCTGAGGAAAAGGCTGAAATCGATGGGGAAGGAATGAAACTGAATGGGGGAGCCTAGAAAACTCTCTCTTTCTCTCTCTCTCTCTCTTTCTCTCTCTCTCGCTTTGCTCCACTCCCCGGCAGCGCCCCTGGTAAGTATGAAGCGCGGCCAGCCAATCACAGTAATGCAACAACATAGATGGCTGCGGCAGTACTTTGATTGGTTAAAAAGCCCAGCATGTTTAGTAACTGCAAATCAGGCACCAAAACTGCTGGGCGGGACATCCGAATATAACGAGGCAAATACACAAAAACTTGCAATATAACGAGTAACCCGAATACCATACTATTCATGCCATTAGCGAATAGTAACAATTACACTTGCTCATCACTCCTCATATGTGAATTATCCATATTTGATAACCAGTATATAAAAATGTGAGAGCTTTTTTTTATTTTACTACTAGAATAAAATAAAGAAATGTACAAGCTATGGTCTAATATACAGTTAGAAATCCTCCAAAGAGTAATAAGTCATACAATGTGGCTTCAGGAGCTATTTCTGAGATCAAAAAGAGGGATATTAGAAAAGCAAAGTGGAGCAAAGACTCTAAAATAGGGACCCTTGGGAGATACAACATATAGTCATGTAGTAAGACCAAACACCAAAACCAACAACAGTCATAGGCCTTGTTCACAATATCAAATTATTTTATGTAAAGGGTGACTCTGCATATGAGGAAAACTCTCCGGTGATAGATGTACTGTAAATAGCTTCTCAAGATCAATGAAGGTATAAACTATCAAAGATTTGATATTTTATGACCTGTTTTATAACCATCCAAATCTATGTTGGGAAAAAGCTTTTATTGTGACATTATTGGATATCATAAAATTTAAGTGAAGTGTTGTATATGATGTAAAATGGTTCAAAAGAAAAATAAAATGCTTAAGTGCCATTACCTTCACTTTGGGTCCTTACTTCTGAGTCATCTGTTTAGAAGCCCAACTGGATAATAAAGCATTCAGGTTGTTTGGTCTCTTAAGCTTCCAGAATCATGGGACATTTTTCTTGATATGTTGAAGTCGAGACTCATTTCAGCCTGTAATATTTCTTGATCTAAAAGAGAAAAAATAGAGAAACCATTTTTGCCTATACAATAAAATAGATATAACAAGTATTATGATGTAGTGACACTAGTGGTTCTGCTTAGTGATGGAAGCAGTGAATATGCATGAAGGTAAATGAGTGACCCTGGAAGTAGAGTGAGCGGCTCGGAAGCAGTTATAGTTGTGATTGACTCTCGGTAAGTAGAGAGTGCTCTAATCTCCCTATCCCTTCTACCACCATTTTTAGAAGTCAGATTCTGGTCCCCATAGTCTTGTATGGGGATTGGCGTTCGGTCAGTTATCCAGGATCAATTCCAGGCTCGGGACCATTCTTTCTTTTTTCTTTTTTTGTCTGCGAGTTCGCTCATCACTAGTTTTACTACTTGCAGGAAACAAGAACCGCTCATTGTAATAGTTCAAAACAACCTAGGACTCAGCATAACAAATAAGCCCCAAACTGATGTACAGACGATTATACAAGAATTCATGCACCTGCCTCTCTGTACATCTCTTCAGGGTAGTGTTTAGTTTGCATACAGAGCATACTGACTTATGTACATCCAAATAAAATATAATACTTTAATATTATTATATAGAGCACGACATTTCCTTACAAATACATATACAAGGCAAGCTGGTATATGCTAAGCTTCTGGGTTGTGGTGTATTTCACTTGATTTATAATTGCTTAGCACCAGTTGTACACATCGGGTCCTAAATAATGGAATTTATTGTTAGGCTCTGCTTCCAGTATGAGCATGTGAAAGATTACATTGAATAGCTAGGTTTCTTTTCTTGGTCTGTTTTAAAGGAGACAATTAACAATAGAAAAATAACACAGGAGATGGCATTGTTATGAAGGGTGCTCAGGTCTTTTACCTTTCTTGGGATGACCTTGATATTACATATCTTGTCTGCTATATAAGGGGAACACAAGCCAGATTGGTTTCCAATATAAAGATTTATTATTATACGTATGATGATGATCCATTTATAATGATTTGATACTGTGATCTACTACCTTTTAATCTCCAGCTATTGCAAAACTACAACAATCAACATTCACAGAAAGCCTGCTGAAAGCTACAGCTTGATGATGACTAAGCTGGGTGTTCTGCGCGGCTGATGAGGATCCAAAGGAAGATTCAAGGAATGGTAGGGATCCAGTATATTGTCAAAGCATTTCAAAGTCTTTTATTTGTGTTGTTTCCTAAAGAAGAAGTTGGATGACTTCGAAATGCGTTGATAAACTGTTTTTGTACCATTCATGTTTTCTTGAATCTTCTTTTGGATCCTAGTGTGACGCCCTGGCAAAACCAGGTAGTCACAGAAGTAGTCCACCCTCCTTGATCCCACTTGAAACCCACACCCAGGTACAACGCACAGCCATTAAAGCCTAGCCACCCCCTCATGACAATAGGAACACACCAGTGGGCGGGATCAGGCAGATGAGAACGCCCACCTAGGGGTCCTGAGGTGTCAGGGGCGGGAACACGACAGTTGAAGTTGAAGTAGAAGAGGAAGTTGAAGTCTGACAGTTGACAGTGGAGGAGTGTGGAAGTGCAGTGGGGTCAGGGGTTGGGGCCCCTGGACTACCAGGATAGGTGGCAGACAGCAAACAGGACCACAGGCGACAGAGATCCGGTTGCAGGAGACCTTAAGTGGACCGGGGCAGGGTTGTAGCCCGCCGGTGCCGACAGCTGGAATCCAGACTGGAGGTTGTGCACAGTCGGGGTACCTAGACCGTAGGACGAGGATGGTTGCAAGCTCCCTTGTTAATTGACCAGCCGGGGACAAGGTTTCAGGCCTTGTTCCACAGAAGCCCAGAGAGCGAAATGGAAGCCCAACGCAGGGGATAGGGTGTCCGTCAGAACCCACAGAAATCCCAAGGATCAGATTTTGCGGGCCACAGCTCCCAAACATACACAGTACCGGGAGTGGACTTCCCCGTTCCATGCGGAGTTGTCCCACAGAAGACACAGACACTAAGTGCAGGAGGAAGGGATACATGTTTGCTACACCTGGGTGTGAGACCCGAATACACCCGCCAAAAGTGACCGGTCACTGGCAACTTGGTTTACCACTGGACTTGTGTGCAATTCTTTGAACAGTGAGTACATCATTGACCCCCGGTCCAACCCGGCACACCACCTCCAGCAGCCATCACTCCCATGTACCAGACCCTGGGACTACGCCTCCCCTACCTGTGGAGGGGATCCCATCTTGCTGCCCCGCTCCATCAGTCCCGGGCGCCCCATCACCAGGCAGCAGCGGTGTCACCATTCCTCACCGCAACCCACGGGTGGAATCACCGACACATCAATCCCCTGTAAATATCCCCGTCTGACGGTTGTGAGGATGGCTGGCCGTGCGAGCCCGGGTCCGGTCACGACTCGAACTGCAGCAGCGAACCCGGATCCGAGCGGCCCCAGAAGCGGCAGCGGCCCCCACCCGCAACACTAGCAGCACAGAATATCCATGTTTTCTTCTTTAGCACTTTGTCTGATCTCTAACCCATGGGGCTGCAGAACCTGATAATTTCTGGGTTTTTTTATATGCTGTGTATCACACAACTGAACCAGGTGAGCAATACCTTTTACAACCGTCACTAGTTATCGGATATTCATATAACTCTATTGCGCTGTTTCTCCCTTGTTGTTTCTCCATAACCTACTACATGGGCACACCTGCAACTATTTGGGTCCCTGGAAGTTTAAAGGAAATCTGTTACCAGATGTTACCTCATCTGTGGGGGGAAAGACACTCCGATTTTAATGATGTATCACTTACTGGGCTGCTTACTACAGTGTTGATTAAAAACTGCTTTCTCTGCTGCAAATCTATCAGTTTTCTGAATGCTGAGATATGGATAATCCCACTCACATCACTGATTGGCAGCTCTCTATTTACACTGTGCATAGGCAGAAAGCGGCCAATCAGAGGTGGGAGCGGGGTTGGACTACCTAGCAGCATGTTTACTAGCCCTCTAGTGTTAGTTTCCTGTTGATAAAATATTTTATAAAAGGTACAATAAGCACAGCAGTAAGTGACACATCACTGAAGTCTGGCCTCTGTTTCCTCATTATTCTCCTCTCTGAATAGGGTGCAAAATCTCAGTGACCGTTTCCCTTTAAACTAATTCCCTGCTTACAGATATTGTGTTACTTAATTAATCTATATACAAGTAGAAAGGGGAAAAAAAGTATTTAGTCAGCCACCAATTGTGCAAGTTCTGCCACTTAAAATGATGAGTGAGGCCTGTAATTTACATCATAGGTAGACCACAACTATGTGAGACAAAATGAGAAAACAAATCCAGAACATCACCTTCTCTGATTTGGCAAGATTTTTTGTGCAAATTATGGTGGAAAATAAGTATTTAGTCATTTAACAACATGCAAGATTTCTGGCTCTCACAGGCCTGTAACTTTTTCTTTAAGAGGCTTCTCAGGCCTCCATTCATTACCTGTAGTAATGGCACCTGTTTGAACTTGTTATCAGTATGACACCTGTCCACAACCTCTAACAGTCACACTCCAAACTCCACTATGGTGAAGAACAAAGAGCTGTCAAAGGAAACTAGAAACAAAATTGTAGCCCTGCACCAGGCTGGGAAGACTTAATCTGCAATAGGCAAGCAGCTTGGTGTGATGAAATCAACTGTGGGAGCAATAATAAGAAAATGGAAGACATACAAGACCACTGATAATCTCCCTTGATCTGGGGCTCCACACAAGATCCCACCCTGTGGTGTCAAAATGTTCACAAGAACGGTGAGCAAAAATCCCACAACCATATGGGGGGGCCTAGTGAATGAACTGCATAGAGCTGGGACCAAAGGCTACCATCAGTACCACACTACCGTGCCAGGGACTCAGATCCTGCAGTGCCAGACATGTTCCTCTACTTAAGCCAGTACATGTCCAGGCTAGTGATGAGCGAGCATGCTTGTAACTACTCGGTACTCGCACGAGTATCACTGTACTCGGGCTGCTCGGCGGGTACCGAGTAATTTTGCAATACTCGTGCTTTACTCGTGGTCTTCATCCCTGCATGTTGGCGCTCTTTTGAGAGCCAGCCCTCATGCAGGGATTGGCTGGCAGACCACTGCAATGCCACAGCCCTGTTAGTTGTGGAATTGCAGTGATTGGCCGGCCTGCACAGCGTGACCGAGCCTTTATACCGGCCGGCGCGCTGTGCTCTGTACACAGCCATCTCATATTCCCTGCTTTCCACGCCCACAGGCGCCTATGATTGGTTGCAGTGAGACACGCCCCCACGCTGAGTGACAGGTGTCACACTGCACCCAATCACAGCAGCCGGTGGGCGTGTCTATACTGTGCAGTAAAATAAATAAATAAATAATTAAAAAAACGGCGTGCGGTTCCCCCCAATTTTAATACCAGCCAGATAAAGCCATACGGCTGAAGGCTGGTATTCTCAGGATGGGGAGCCCCACGTTATGGGGAGCCCCCCACCCTAACAATATCAGTCAGCAGCTGGCCAGAATTGCCGCATACATTATATGCGACAATTCTGGGGCTGTACCCGGCTCTTCCCGATTTACCCTGGTGCGTTGGCAAATCGGGGTAATAAGGAGTTATTGGCAGCCCATAGCTGCCAATAAGTCCTAGATTAATCATGTCATGCGTCTATGAGACACCCTCCATGATTAATCTGTAAGTTACAGTAAATAAACACACACACCAGAAAAAATCCTTTATTAGAAATAAAAACACACACATATACCCTGGTTCACCACTTTAATCAGCCCGAAAAAGCCCTCCTTGTCCGGCGTAATCCAGGATGATCCAGCGTCGCATCCAGCGCTGCTGCATGGAGGTGACCGGAGCTGCAGCAGACACCGCCGCTCCGGTCACCTCCACACTGCAAATGAACACAGCCGCGCGATCAGCTGCTGTCACTGAGGTTACCCGCGGCCACCGCTGCATCCACCGGTGGCCGCGGGTAACCTCAGTGACAGCAGCTGATCGCGCGGCTGTGTTCATTTGCTGTGTGGAGGTGACCGGAGCGGCTGTGTGTGCTACGGCTCCGGTCACCTCCATGCAGCAGCGCTGGATGCGACGCTGGATCATCCTGGATTACGCCGGACAAGGAGGGCTTTTTCGGGCTGATTAAAGTGGTGAACCAGGGTATATGTGTGTGTTTTTATTTCTAATAAAGGATTTTTTCTGGTGTGTGTGTTTATTTACTGTAACTTACAGATTAATCATGGAGGGTGTCTCATAGACGCCTGACATGATTAATCTAGGATTTAGTGGCAGCTATGGGCTGCCATTAACTCCTTATTACCCCGATTTGCCAAAGCACCAGGGCAAATCGGGAAGAGCCGGGTACAGACCCAGAACTGTCGCATATAATGTATGCGGCAATTCTGGGCGGCTGCTGACTGATATTGTTAGGCTGGGGGGCTCCCCATAACGTGGAGCTCCCCATCCTGAGAATACCAGCCTTCAGCCGTATGGCTTTATCTGGCTGGCATTAAAATGGGGGGGACCGCACGCCGTTTTTTTTTAATTATTTATTAATTTATTTTACTGCACAGTATAGACACGCCCACCGGCTGCTGTGATTGGGTGCAGTGTGACACCTGTCACTCAGCGTGGGGGCGTGTCTCACTGCAACCAATCATAGGCACCGGTGGGCGGGGAAAGCAGGGAATAGGAGATTGTTTAATGAGCGGCCGGCTTTTTCAAAATAGTAAAAGCCGCCGGTCACCTCCACGCAGCTAATGAAGGGAATAGCGCGATCAGCTGCTGTCAGTCAGGTAACTCCCGGCCACCGCTGGATCCAGCGGTGCCGCGATTAACCTCAGTGACAGCAGCTGATCACTATACTCACATCAGTTGCTGCATGGAGCTGACTGGAGCGGCGGTGAGTAGCGCGATCAGCTGAGCTGTCACTGAGGTTACCCGCGGCCACCGCTGCATCCACCGCTGGATCCAGGTAACCTCAGTGACAGCTCAGCTGATCGCTATACTCATCTCATTAGCTGCGTGGAGGTGACCGGAGCGGCGGTGTCTTCTGCAGCTCCTGTCACTTCCATGCAGCAGAGCTGGACGCGACGCTGGAGGACTGTGGAGTACGCCGGACATGGAGGGTTTGTCGGGGTTAATAAATTGGTAATGAGGGACTTTGTTAGTGTTTTTTATTTCTAATAAAGGATTTTTCGGGTGTGTGTGTTTTTTAACTGTAATTTACAGATTAATCATGGAAGGAATCTCGGGGAGACGCCTGACATGATTAATCTAGGATTTAGTGGCAGCTATGGGCTGCCATTAACTCCTTATTACCCCGATTTGCCAACGCACCAGGGTAAATCGGGAAGAGCCGGGTACAGCCCCAGAACTGTCGCATCTAATGTATGCGGCAATTCTGGGCGGCTGCTGACTGATATTGTTAGGGTGGGGGGCTCCCCATAACGTGGAGCTCCCCATCCTGAGAATACCAGCCTTCAGCTGTATGGCTTTATCTGGCTGGTATTAAAATTGGGGGGACCGCATGCCGTTTTTTTTAATTATTTAATTATTTATTTCACTGCACAGTATACACACACCGGCTGCTGTGATTGGTTGCAGTGAGACAGCTGTCACTCAGTGTGGGAGCGTGTCTCACTGCAACCAATCATAGGCGCCGAAAAGCAGGACAGCAGGGAATAGGAGATTGATTAATGAGCGGCCGGCTTTTTCAAAAGAGGAAAAGCCACCGGAGTTTGAACAGCTGTGCAGCGCCGCGGCAGTGATCGGGGAACGGTAAGTAAGAGAGAGGGGGGGGAACTGACCGACAGACTGTGAGAGGGGGACAGACAAGACAGAGAGAGACAGACCGACGGACTGAGGGAGATAGAATAAAAAAAAAAAAATGACCGACATCGCTAGTAAAAAGCACAAAACGTGCGTTTTGGACATCGGAGTGCCACACAAGGTTTTCATGTAAAATCTTTCATGTATTAATCTCAAAAAGTAACATACACCAGCTCTATCTCACTATTGGGTATGTGCCCTTAACATTTCCGCCATGAAAATTCATTTTGGTGTCATTTTGGAAGGTTTTCTGGTGAGTCCGTAAAAATGACGTAAAACTCGGACAAAATTGTTCACATCTGTGACTTTTGAGTGATAAATGCTTCAAGGGGTCTTCCCCATGCTGATGCCATGTCATTTGAGCACTCTTCTGAGACTTTTGTGACATTTTTAGGGTTTCTCCATGCTGCCGGTGGTCATTTCACAAAAATACTCGGGTCTCCCATAGGATAACATTGGGCTCGGTGCTCGGGCCGAGTACACGAGTATCTTGGGAGGCTCGGCCCGAGCTTCGAGCACCCGAGCTTTTTAGTACTCGCTCATCACTAGTCCAGGCCCGTCTGAGTTTGCTAGAGAGCATTTGGATTTTCCAGAAGAGTATTGAGAGACTATCATATGGTCTGATGAAACCAAAGTAGAACTATTTGGTAGAAACACAACTCGTCATGTTTGGAGGAGACAAAATGCTGAGTTGCATCCAAAGAACACCATACCTACTGTGAAGCATGTGGGTGGTAACATCATGCTTTGGGGCTGTTTCTCTGCAAAGGGACCAGGCAAACTGATCTGTGTACATGAAAGAATGAATGGGGCCATGTATTGTGAGATTTTGAGTGCAAACCTCCTTCTATCAGCAAGGGCATTGAAGATGAAACATGGCTGAGTCTTTCAGCATGATAATGATCCCAAGCACACCGCCAGGGCAATGAAGGAGTGGCTTCGTAAGAAGTGACGCACCGGGGGTTACTCGTCACCGGGCGCTGTCGGTTTGGCTTGTCACAGTGGCCTGGCTGGGTTCCGTGACCCCGGCGGTGTCAATAAAGATGGGGATGGGGATGATGGAAGTAGTTATTCCTGACACCATCTGTGGTATGAGGCCAGTTATCATCTGCCACTGTGGGAAGTCTCTCTGCTGGGGTAGATGGTGACGCAGCTCGGGTGTTGCAGCTCTCCAGAGATAGGGAGACAGCGAGGATGGTGGTGGTAGTAGTCGCCTATGGTGCAGGGGCACGATGATGGCAGCGCCGGCAATGATTTGACGACACAGAGGCTGCAGTTCAAGTTCTTTACTCACTGAAGTCACACCGCCTTTGGAGTGCCATGTCCCGCTGTGATGGGCTTCAGCCGATCCCGGATAGTTCAGAGGTCAAGGCCGGTGTTTCCCTCCGTGTGTCCTTTCCAGTGGTCTTCCCTCCACCCCAGCTCCTGGGCCATGGAATGGATCACGGATGCTTGCTGCACTCCCCGCGAACGGGATCCCCCTTCTTCCTAAGAACCCAGTTCGAGCCTCCAGCTCCTGACCACGGGCCCTGTCTTTCCTTGTTACTACTGGCTGTTGTCTCCTCCTGAGTGCGTCCTGACGCTTGCTGTATTCGGAGCTAACTGAACGCTATGTGAGATGGCTCCTAACTTCCCCTGCAGGTGCCCCGCCTCCCGGGTTACTGAACTATTGGGCAAGAGGTCCCATACCTGATGATGGCTACCCCTGGCACCTACCCTGGCCCAGTCCCAGTGACAGAGCTCCCGTGTTATGTGTTGGATGTGCTGTGGTGGTTGTTTACAGTTGATGACCTTCTCCGTATCCGAGATGAATACTGCACCTCGTGTGAGGTGCAGTACCCTGTGGCGCCTGAAGCCGCAGGGGCGCCACAGAAGCATATGAAGGTCTTGTAGTTGCCTAGCCAGTCTCCAGATCTCAACCCCATAGAACATTTTTGGAGGGAGTTTAAAGTCCGTATTGCCCAGCGAGAGGCCCAAAACATCACTGCTCTAGAGGAGATCTGCATGGAGGAATGGGCCACCATACCACCAAAAGTGTGTGCCAACCTTATGAAGACTTAAAGAAAATGTTTGACCTCTGTCATTGCCAACAGAGGATTTATAACAAAATATTGAGATGAACTTCCGTTACTGAACAAATACTTATTTTTCACCATAATTTGCAAAAAAAATCTTGCCAAATCAGACAAGGTGATTTTCTGGATTTGTTTTCTCATTTTGTCTCTCATAGTTGTGGTCTACCTATTATGTCAATTACAGACCTCTCTCATATTTTTAAATGGGAGAACTTGCACAATTGGTGGCTGACTAAATACTTTTTTCCCCCACTGTATATTGCACAGAAGAGAAACCCTTGTGTTACTCAAGTATGACAGAACTTTGTCTACACTGTGTGCCGAATTATTAGGCAAGTTGTATTTTAGAGGATTTTTTTTTTATTTTTTATCAACAACTATGTTCTCAATCAACCCAAAAGACTCATAAATATCAAAGCTTAATATTTTTGGAAGTTGGAGTGTTTTTTTTTTAGTTTTGGCTATCTTAGGAGGATATCTGTTTGTGCAGGTAACTATTACTGTGCTGAATTATTAGGCAACTTAATAAAAAACAAATATATTCCCATCTCACTTGTTTATTTTCACCAGGTAAACCAATATAGCTGCACAAAATTTAGAAATAAACATTTCTGACATGCAAAAACAAAACCCAAAAAATTAGTGAACAATATAGCCACCTTTCTTTATGATTACACCCAACAACCTACTATTCATATATTCTATCAGTTGCTTGATCTCTTTACGATCAACATTGCGTGCAGCAGCCACCACAGCCTCCCAGACACTGTTCCGAGAGGTGTACTGTTTTCCTTCCCTGTAGATCTCACATTTTATGAGGGACCACAGGTTCTCTATGGGGTTCAGATCTTGTGAACAAGGGGGCCATGCCATTATTTTTTCATCTTTTAGACCTTTACTGGCCAGCCATGCTGTGGAGTAGTTGGATTCATGTGATGGAGCATTGTCCTGCATGAAAATCATGTTTTTCTTGAACAATACCGACTTCTTCCTGTACCACTGCTTGAAGAAGTTGTCTTCCAGAAACTGGCAGTAACTCTGGGAGTTGAGCTTCACTCCATCCTCAACCCGAAAAGGTCCCACAAGTTCATCTTTGATGATTCCAGCCCATGCCAGTATCCTACCTCCACCTTGCTGGCGTCTGAGTCGGAGTGGAGCTCTCTGGCCCATCCATCTGGCCCATCAAGAGTCACTCTCATTTCATCAGTCTATAAAACCTTTGAAAAATCAGTCTTAAGATTTTTCTTAGCCCAGTCTTGACATTTTATCTCATGTTTCTTGTTCAAAGGTGGTCATTTTTCAGCCTTCCTTACCTTGGCCATGTCCCTGAGTATGGCACATCTTGTGCTTTTTGATACTCTAGTAACGTTGCAGCTCTGAAATATGGCCAAACTTGTGGCAAATGGCATCTTCGCAGCTTCACGCTTGATTTTCCTCAATTCATGGTCAGTTATTTTGCGCCTTTTTTGCCCAACATGCTTCTTGCGACCCTGTTGACTATATGCCATGAAACGTTTGATTGTTTGGTGTTAACGCTTCAAAAGTTTGGCAATTTCAAGACTGGTGCATCCCTGTGCAAGACATCTCACAATTTTGGACTTATCAGAGCCAATCAAATCTGTCTTCTGACTCATTACAGAGATGCACATCACCTGATTTATTTAATTGGTAGTTGGCTCTCAAGCCTATACAACATGTATAAAAAGTATCATGTGATCAAAATACTCATTTGCCTAATAAGTCTGCACACAGTGTATGCTGGATAGGATTGAAGCAAACCCTTAAGCCTGCTTTACATGTTAAGTTTTTCGCATACGATATCATATGCGATCGTAATCGCCCCCATCGTATGTGCGGCACGTTCAATTTGTTGAACGTGTCACACAAACGATTAACCCCCGTCACACGTATTTACCTTCCATACGACCTCGATGTGGGCGGCGAACGTCCACTTCCTGGAGTGGGAGGGACGTTCGGCGTCACATCGACGTCACGCGGCAGCCGGCCAATAGAAGCGGAGGGGCGGAGATGAGCGGGACGTAAACATCCCACCCACCTCCTTCCTTCCGCATTGCTGGCCGGGAGCTGCAGGACGCAGGTAGGATCTGTTCATCGTTCCCGGGGTGTCACACACTGCGATGTGTGCTACCCCGGGTACGATGAACAATCTGACGTTCAATTCATGAGAAATGAACGATGTGCGTGCGATGAACGTTTTAACGTTCAATCACAATCGCACGTACCTGTCACACACTATAATGTACTTACAATGCCGGATGTGCATCACTTACGACGTGACCCCGCCGACACATCGTAAGATATATTGTAGCGTGTAAAGCGACCTTTAGGCTTGGTTCACACACTGCTTTGTTTCTGATTATTTTATGAAGGGAAAACCTACTCTTTTGGCAATAAAAATGCTGTTTACAGAAGCAAGTTTTGCTGCCTTTTTTGCTGATTTTTTTGCTGCTTATTTTGAGCATGTGTCATTATCTACAGAGCATGTTTAATAAATTACGGTAAGTTACATTCACCGAAATAGCAGCAAAAACATGATAGCGTTTTTGAAGCATTTTTGCACTTTCTCATTGCTTTCCACGGTGAAAAAAATGCTGTAAAAATGCAGAAAGAATTGACATGCCGCAGTTTTCAAAAAAGCAGCAGTTTTCCACTTCAGTAAAAAAAAAAAAGCAATTGTGTGTATCATATTTCTGGGTTCTCCAAGCTTTTGTTGGTACTGTAAAAAAACAGCTTTTAATTTGCATAAAACAATCTTAAAAATGCAGCAAAAACGTAATGTGTTAACATAGCCTGGCTGTGGAAGTTTTCTGCTGGATGTAATCAAGAATCCCATTCATTGACAGAAGGCAGATGTTTTACAAATGGTGGGAAATTAAAATGCAAATACAGTTTAACTTTTCATTATATAACAATTAATTTTTATTAGCATTAAAGGGTATTCCCATCTCCAAGATCCTATCGTAATATGTAGTAGGTGTAATAATAATAATACCTCCAATTAGAAATGTAGCATAGTTCTGATAAGCTATGTTGCTTACCTCATGTGCAGGGCATTGCAGGACCTTAGGTATACCTGGTTACGACCATGCATATAAACATAGTTAGTTGCTCATGGTCATAACCATAGATATCTAATGTCCGGCTAAGCCCTGAACATGAGGTAAGAGACATGGCTATATCAGGAGACCTATACTACATTTCTAATTGGAGGTATTTGCTAATCTTCTTATTATTACATTTACTACATATTGGGATTGGAGATGGGAATACCCCTTTAAGGTTGAAAAGTCTTAGGCTATGTGCGCACTTTGCAGTTCAATTCTGCAGCGAAAAAGTCACTGCGTGTGCGTCTCAGAATGCAGCTGAAAAAGCTGCGTTCTGAGATGCATTTTGCAGAACGCAAAGTGCGAACATTCCTGGAGAGAATTCATGCATTCTGGATGCTTTCTCTGCCATAGACAGAGTGGGAAAAGCATCCAGAACGCACATTTTTCACAGAACGCACCCACTCGGCTCTGCAGCATCCCCATACACTTGCAGCAGGGCCGAGTGGGACCGCACTGTCACTGTCATGGCTGGCTGCGGGACAGTGCCGCGCGATCAGAATGAACTCGGATGAACTTCCCCCGACTTCATTGTGATCGTGCGGCTGTGTGCGTGTGCCACGGCTTCATTTGCGGTCACACGTGAAGGACTCACCTGTGATCGCAAATCCCCTGAGTGACTGCAGTGAGCCGCGCAATCAACTGTGCTTTCACTCAGGTTACTCGCGGCCACAGCTGCAGTCCTCCACCAGAGAGCGGTGGCCGCTAGTAACCTCAGTGACAGCTCAAGCTGATCGTGTGACTCACTTCAGTTGTTGCATGGAGCTCACAGGAGCGGCGTTGTTCTAGTGCCGCTCCTGTCAGCTTCCGATGTAGCAGAGCTGGTAGCCTCGTGGGACCTTGCGTGGATTACGTCGGACATGGAGGTGTTTTTGAGTGATTAATAAAGTGGTGAAAGAGGGTGTTTTTTTGTCTTGCATTCCAAATAAAGAATTTTTTGGATGTGTGTGTTTATTTACTTTAACTTACAGGTTCATCATGGAAGGTATCTCGGGGAGACGCCTGCCATGATTAACCTAGGACTTAGTGGCAGCTATGGGTTGCTGCCATTAACTCATTATTACCCCGTTTGCCACTGCACAAGGGCAAGTCGGGATGAGTCGGTAAAGTCCAGAAACTTTCGCATCTAATGGATGCAGGAATTCCGGGCGGCTGCTGGCTGATATTGTTAGGCTGGGGAGCTCCCCATAACGTGGAGCTCCCCATCCTGAAAATACCAGCCTCCAGCCGTATGGCTTTACCTGGGCTGGTATGCAAATGGGGGTACCGCACATTGTTTTTTTTTCATTTATTTATTTATTTTTTTAACTGCTCGATATAGACACGCCCATCGGTGGCTGTGATTGGTTGCAGTGACACAGCTGTCACTCAGCGTGGGGGCATGTCTGACTGCAACCAATCATAGGCACCGGTGGACGAGGAAAGCAGGGAATACATGATGGATTAATGAGCGGCCGGCTTTTTCAAAAGAGAAGAAGCCGCCACAGTATGAACGCCGTGCAGCGCCGCGCCGGTGATCGTGGATCGGTGAGTATGAGAGAGGGGGGAGGGAGAGACTGACATGGACAGAGAGAGAGATAGAGACATAGAGAGAGAGAGACCGACAGACAGACCGACCGACAGAGAGAGAAAGACAAAAGACCTGCCTTTGTTATGTTAAAAAAAAACATGTGGATCGCAATAATAATGCAATGCAAGCGCACTGCTTCACATTTTGCCAGCGATTTTCTATAAATCATTGATTTCAATGGGTGTAGAATGCAGCCAAAATGGCAAAAACAATAGACATGCTGCTTCTTTGAACGCATGGTTTTTGCCACAAACTATGCAAATTAAACTCTGCATTTGGAAACGCAAAGTGCAGACAAGAAATCCACATTTTCCATAGACTTTGCTGAAAAATCAAAACGCATGCATTTTGGCATGAAAACGCTGCAGTTCAAAACGGACCTAAAAAGCAGCTGAAAAGCAGGTGGAAACGGAAAGTGCGCACATAGCCTTAAAGTGACTCTTCAGCATTTTATTTGTTGCAACCTTCATAAATTCAACCTCACATACTAATTCTTGTAAAAAAATATTTATTATATTAATTGGGGCTGATACTGAGCTCTTAGTGCCTTATTGCCTACTGTCGGATAAGCTCCTTCTAAAAGTGGTTACAGGCAGTCTGAATTGAGTTATTTAAAGGACTGGTCAACTACTAGGACAACCCCTTCTGATTCCACTTGTTTCCCACAGTTAAAATTAAAGACCCTGTACTCATCTCCCATTCTGGCGCCATTCCAGCAATGTCAGTAATCGTGGTTTGGGGCTCAAGTGACAAGACACGAGCCCCACATCCAACCACCGCCGGCTTCTGTCGCCCCACCTTCGGACCAAATGAGCAATCAACCGGAAGTGAGTGGCAGCCGCAGCGTCACTTCCTGTTGATTAAGTAATTTGGTTTGAAGACGAGGAGAGAGAAGCTGGTGGTGATTGGCTGTGGGGCTCGTGGTGTGATGTCACAATGTCATGTGAGCCCAACAGCGGTGGAACGGCGCAAGAGCGGGAGGTGAGTATAGGGCCTGTTATTTTAACTGGGGAAACAAGTGAAATCAGAAGGGGTTGTCTTGGTAGTGGACGAGCCCTTTAAATCTATCTTTACATGGGATATTTGGAATTCAATATCAGATATATAGGGGACTGAGAATAGGAAATCAATTAGCACAGAATATTGCATTTCAAGGTCTGCTAAATTAATAATTCAAAGAGCGTTTTTGTTACATTATCCGGTTCACCATCCAAACAAGGTAGGCCATGCTTTTCATTTTCATATAAAAAGAAAACAATCCCTATATGCCTTAACCACGCGCTATTCATTCTAATACAATGCAATGTGCTTTAACAAAGCAGTCCCATGATAGGCTGGAGAATTACTGAGGTATAAAAATATCTAATGCTGTTAAGGGATTTCTTACTAAAATGCTGTTCTTCATGTTTGTCCTCATCAAGAAAAGCATGATTGTGTTCCAGGGCACAGCAGAGAGTAACCTTGAAGAAACCATTAAACTGCCGGTAGCTGAGGCATTGATATCACATTGTAAAATCAGTGAGCTATTCATTCATCATGCACTGTGTCGGCAGTATGTAAAATTAATTTCAGGTCTAAAACTTCTTCTTTTCAAATTATAAAGATGCCATTTATGTGCAGGAGAGTGGGAAAATGGGGAAAATAAAACTGTTTGTTAGAAATAAAATATTGGATGGATAACACTTAAATGTGTCGTTACTAAAATACAAGGCTCAGCAATTTTACACTTCGAGTATCCTCTAATGAAATGGTCTACATATAAAAAAAACGATATGCCCAAGGTCAGCAGTTTATAAAAACAAATAAAAAATACTGTAAAACTTCCATTGGAAAGCAGTGTTGCTATACATAACATGTGTATAGAACAGTATAGTATTTAGATGGCCATGAGTCACGTACATGTTCCATCACATCTAGAACACATACCCATTATAGACTATGGGCTGTTTACATGTTTGTGATTTTTTTATTTTTTTTTATTTTCCGTGGACCAAGTGGTTTAGAAAATAATCCTGGAGATGTGTCCGTTTTTGATGCAAGTCAAAAGTCTATGGGTCTGTGAACATCACTGATAGCACACGGTTGGCATCAGTGCACAATACAATAGGTGTATTGTCTGAGATTAATAGAGTAATGCAAATTATTTTTTCCTTTATTAAAGAAAATCATTGATGAAGCACCCAAGGCAAAAAACAAACTATTGACTTTGACCCCCAAAGCTAGAACAGTGGGGTATTGGTAATGTATATTAAAGTGAAGCTGTCAGGTACAATATGCACCCAGAACCACGAACAGTTCTGGGTGCTTTTAGTAATCACTGCCTAATTGGCCCAGGCTATAGTAGCATAGATAAAGAGATCTTTTAAGGAAGTATTTCAAAAGATCCTTTATGATATGCTAATGAGTGCAGGGGCTTGTCGCAAGAACGTTAGTTCCTGTGCTCATTCCGCTCTCTTAATGTGGCACGCCTGAGGCTCAGTCGTCACAGGGCATTGTATCTGACTTAACCCTCCGTCACATACAATATGCCTGACAGGCACATCTCTTTTACTTTCATTTATCCTTCCTCACCAGATTGTGAGGAAATCCCCTCCCTCCAGGTAGTCTCCTGTCTCTAGCAGCTCTGTGAAACCTCATACCACAGTTGGATTGCAGAGCTTCAGGAGGACAGATATAACTGCGCTAATCTCTCAGGCTCATTGTATGTGAACACGTCACACTCAATAAGGTTGGTATTTTATGTTTTTATTCATCACATGCTCTGCAAGTGTAATTTTTCTGGGGAAACTTCAGGATCTAATTCTGATTGAATATGTGTTTAATAGTACTTAAGGTACCTTAAAATTAAGTTTGTTTCCATAAATTTTCTTTGTAGAGTTTTTTGACAGAGTCGAACTGGGGACTATTTGGCGAGAGTTTTGAAATGTTTGTATTTCAGAGTTATTAGTTTTATGTTAAGCAAATGTTTTTTTTGCACCTGATTGTCAGGGCCGGGCGGTCGGGCAGACCCAGGAGGTGGATCCACTGGGCCGAACTCTAAGATGGTGGTAGGGAGTCCGGTAGCTGAAGCACTGATGGGCAGCAGAACAGTCCGTGCAAGTGAAGGTAGCGGAGGAGTCCCTGGGACCACGGAGTCACAGATGGCAGTCCGGGTGACGTAGCTCAGGTTCGGAAGCCAAGATGATGTCAGGCGGGGTCCGGAACCTTTGGAGCAAGATGACGGGTCACCGCAGGGATCCGAGATGGTACGGACTGTCAGATGGCAGACGGACAGCGTGCGGGGCTCGGGATTCAGCAGGACTGGATGGCGAGGCGGGATCAGCTCTAGAAGAGAGATACGTAAGTATGGCAGGAAAACACAAGGAGACCTGACTCCTAGCTCAGAAAACACGAAGATCAGGCCCCGCCCCCTTGGACAAGAACCCCCTTTATACCCCGTACCTGTCTAACCTCATTTCCTGTTAATGGGCGCTGGCCCTTTAAGAAAGGGTCAGTGACCGCGCGCGCGCCCTAATGCGCATGCGCGCGGCCCGGGTGCCAGAAGCCAGGGAAGGAGGCTGAGAGGAGGACGCAGGGGAGCCGGCCAGGGCCTGGGAGGCCGTCGGGCGCCGGGATCGGCGGCCAGGGAGCCTAGGAAGGACGGGCACAAGAGACTGGGACGCGGGGAGCGTGGCAGGTGAGCCGGGGAGCGGGACAGGAGACCCGGGAAGGGGAGCCGAGGACCCGGGGAGCGTGACAGTACCCCCCTCCCCACGCCCCCCTCCCCGCAACCGGGACATGAAGGCACGGATCAGAGGAGAGCCCACATTCTCCCTGGGTTCCCAGGATCTATCCTCAGGACCATACCCCTCCCAGTCCACCAGGAAGAACTGCCGGCCACGAACAGTCTTCATGGCCACGATATCCCGTACCGCATAGATGTCGTCCTCAGCAATAGGAGGAGGAGCCGGACTGGCAGCAGCGGAGAAGGGACCAAGGAACACCGGCTTGAGTAGAGAGACGTGGAAGGAGTTGGGTATTTTCATCGTGGTCGGAAGCCTCAGTTTGTAGGAGACCTCATTGATCTTGCTGAGGACCTTAAACGGCCCGATGTAGCGAGGCCCCAGCTTGTAGGAAGGTATCTTCAGTCGGATGTACTGGGAAGCAAGCCAGACCAGGTCACCAGGAGAGAAACACGGAGGGTCTAGACGCCTTTTGTCAGCGTGTTTCTTCATCCGCTGGGAAGCGCGCCCAAGGGACGCCTTGACAGAGTCCCAAATAGTAGCGAAGTCACGGGCTACAGTATCAGCAGCAGGGACATCCGAAGAAGGGGATATAGGCAACGGGACGGAAGGCTGCAGTCCGTAAACGACATGGAAGGGAGATTTGGAGGACGACTCACTGACGTGGTGGTTATGGGAGAATTCAGCCCAAGGCAGAAGCGTGGACCAGTCGTCGTGATGGGCGTTGACATAGTGACGTAAGAAGGAGGTCAAGATTTGATTGACCCTTTCCACTTGGCCATTAGACTGAGGATGGTAAGCGGAAGAAAAGTCCAGAGTCACTCCCAGATGTTTGCAGAGAGACCTCCAGAAGCGGGAGGTGAACTGAGTTCCTCTGTCGGACACGATGTGGGAAGGAAAGCCATGCAAGCGGAAGATATGTTGTATATAGGCTTCCGCGAGTTTCTGAGCAGAGGGCAGTCCGGGCATAGGGACGAAGTGAGCCATTTTGGAGAACCGATCCACCACGACCCATATGACTGTGTGTCCGGATGATACTGGCAAGTCCGTAATAAAGTCCATCGCTATGTGTTGCCATGGAACTGAGGGTATCGGCAGAGGCAGAAGACGGCCATAGGGCAGGTGTTTGGGCGTCTTGTTCCTGGCACAAGAGGGGCAGGCAGAGACAAAGGCGGCAACGTCCGTGCGAAGGGATGGCCACCAGTAATGGCGTACAATCGCACCCCATGTTCTCTTCTGGCCTGCATGGCCGGCTGTTTTCGAGGCATGACCCCAGTGTAATACTTTTTGCCTGTCGGTCTCAGAGACATAGGTCTTCCCGGGTGGTATCTGGGCCAGAGTGACAGGGGCCACCGGAACAATCTTGCTAGGAGAGATGATAGGTTGGGTAGTCTCTTCCTCTTGCTCCAGAGGCATGAGAGACCTAGACAAGGCATCAGCGCGTATATTCTTGTCTGCGGGTCGGAAGTGAAGCTGGAAGTCAAACCTGGCAAAGAATAAGGACCACCTGGCTTGTCGTGGGTTCAGTCGCTGAGCGGACCGCAGGTATTCCAGGTTCTTGTGGTCCGTGTAGATAATCACAGGGTACACTGCTCCTTCCAGGAGGTAGCGCCACTCCTCCAGAGCCAGTTTGACCGCCAATAGTTCTCGGTCACCGATGGTGTAATTACGTTCAGGTGCTGAGAAGCTTTTAGAGAAGAAACCGCAAGTCACCATCTTCCCGGAGGAGGATTTTTGCATGAGCACTGCTCCGGCTCCTGAGGAGGAGGCATCCACCTCTAAGGTGAACTGGCGGTTTAACTCCGGTCGGTGGAGTACAGGAGAGGAGGCGAATGCTCGCTTCAGGGAGCAAAACGCGGCGTCGGCCGCAGGTGACCAGTCCTTTGGATTAGCCTCCTTTTTGGTCAGAGCGGAGAGAGGAGCAGTCAGGGCGGAGAAGTGAGGGATAAACTGGCGGTAGTAGTTGGCAAATCCCAGGAACCGTTGGATTGCCTTCAGTCCAGACGGGGGAGGCCAGTGGAGGATGGAGGAGACCTTCTTTGGATCCATCTGCAGCCCAGTACCCGAGATGATGTATCCCAGGAAAGGAAGAGAAGACTGCTCAAAGACGCACTTTTCATATTTGGCGTAGAGATGATTCTCTCTCAGTCTTTGTAGAACCAGCTTTACGTTCTCTCTATGGGTCTGGAGGTCCGGAGAGAAGACAAGGATGTCATCCAGATACACTACTACACATACGTAGAGGAGGTCCCGGAAAATGTCGTTCACCAGTTCTTGGAATACGGCAGGAGCGTTACACAGACCGAAGGGCATCACGCAGTATTCATAGTGCCCATCGCGAGTATTAAACGCGGTCTTCCATTCGTCTCCAGAGCGGATACGAACTAGGTTGTAGGCACCCCGAAGATCCAGTTTGGTGAACACACGGGCTCCTCTGAGCCGATCGAATAATTCGGGGATGAGCGGTAGGGGGTACTTGTTTTTTATGGTAATCTGATTCAAGCCCCGGTAGTCAATGCATGGGCGTAGGTCACCCTCTTTCTTCTTAACGAAGAAGAAGCCTGCTCCCGCAGGAGAGGAGGATCTCCGGATGAATCCCTTTGCCAGGCTTTCCGTGATGTAGGTGGACATGGCCCTGGTTTCGGCTGGAGACAACGGATATATCCGTCCTCGAGGTGGTGTTGTTCCTGGGAGCAGGTCAATGGCGCAATCGTAGGGACGGTGTGGCGGAAGTACCTCGGACTCCTTCTTGTCAAAAACGTCCGCGAAGGACCAATAGGCCGAGGGCAGACCCGGTAGGTACTCAGGAACCGGAGGTCGTCGGACTGGTTGTATAGACTTTATACATCTTTCATGACAGGCAGAGCCCCAACGGGTGATTTCGCCAGTACCCCAGCTGACTGATGGTTCGTGTGTTCGCAACCAAGGAAGTCCCAGCAGGATTTGATGGGACATGTGTGGAAGGACGTAGAGAGAGATGTTCTCGGTGTGCAGAGCACCGATACGCAG
This sequence comes from Anomaloglossus baeobatrachus, assembly GCF_048569485.1. Taxonomy (NCBI): domain Eukaryota; kingdom Metazoa; phylum Chordata; class Amphibia; order Anura; family Aromobatidae; genus Anomaloglossus; species Anomaloglossus baeobatrachus. The sequence continues at coordinate 352,500,751 of NC_134355.1, forward strand.
TTCCACCGGCTTGGTGATCCAGGAGATGGTATCAGAGAGGGGTCTCCCATCCACCGAGGCAATCAGTAGGGGCTTCTCGAGTAGAGTAACAGGCAGCTGGTATTTGTCCACCGTGGCCTGCTGGATAAAATTGCCTGCTGCTCCGGAGTCGAGGTATGCCTCAGCCGTGAAGCGCGTCTCTCCTGTTGATACTTGTACCGTCCACATAACTGGGTCTGAGAGAGTCCCAGCACCTAGGGTGGCCTCTCCTACCAACCCTAGGCTTTGGAGTTTCCCGGCCTTTCCGGACAGGAGCGTAGGAGATGTGTGCCCTCTCCGCAGTAAAAGCAGAGGCCCTTGGCGAGCCGCTCTGCTCGACGTTGGTCAGACTGTCTTACTCGGTCAACCTGCATGGGTTCGTGGACAGGAATCCCAGCTGTTGATGACTGTGGCACAGAGGATTTCTGTGGCGGGGAGGAGTGCCGTACCGCACGTCGCTCACGAACCAGCTCTTTGGAGCGCTCCTGAAAACGAATGTCCACTCGAGTGGCTAGGGCAATCAGGGCATCTAGGGTGGAGGGCACGTCACGACCCGCCAACTCATCTTTGATGCGACTCGAAAGTCCTTCCCAGAAGGCGGCTGTCAGGGCCTCATTATTCCACCCGAGTTCAGAAGCCAAAGTGCGGAAACGGATGGCGTATTGGCCCACCGTCAGTGTTCCTTGACGTAGGCGGAGAAGTGATGAAGCAGACGCAGAGGCGCGTCCTGGCTCGTCAAAGGTACTGCGAAAGGCCTGCAGGAACTCTTGAAGATCCTTGGTCATGGGGTCCTCCTTCTCCCACAAGGGGTTCATCCACGCCAGTGCCTCGCCCTCCAGGTGAGACATGATGAAGGCGACCTTGGCTTGGTCGGAGGCAAACAGATGTGGCAGCTGCGTGAAATGAAGGGAACATTGGTTTATGAAGCCCCTGCAGGTCTTGGGATCTCCAGCATAACGAGGTGGTGACGCCAAACGGAGTCGGGAGGCATCCGACGCGGCTGCCACTGGTGCGGGAGCCGTGGATTGCCTAGTGGGGGACCTGGTTGCCGCAGGCGTCATTGATGCTTGTAACGTGTACAGGCGGGTGTCCACGGAGGTCATAAATTGCAGCATGCGGGTCTGGACTTCACGCTGGCGTTGGAGTTCCTCTTGCAGGGCCAATAGTGCTGCAGCGGGATCCATGGCCTGATCTTACTGTCAGGGCCGGGCGGTCGGGCAGACCCAGGAGGTGGATCCACTGGGCCGAACTCTAAGATGGTGGTAGGGAGTCCGGTAGCTGAAGCACTGATGGGCAGCAGAACAGTCCGTGCAAGTGAAGGTAGCGGAGGAGTCCCTGGGACCACGGAGTCACAGATGGCAGTCCGGGTGACGTAGCTCAGGTTCGGAAGCCAAGATGATGTCAGGCGGGGTCCGGAACCTTTGGAGCAAGATGACGGGTCACCGCAGGGATCCGAGATGGTACGGACTGTCAGATGGCAGACGGACAGCGTGCGGGGCTCGGGATTCAGCAGGACTGGATGGCGAGGCGGGATGAGCTCCAGAAGAGAGATACGTAAGTATGGCAGGAAAACACAAGGAGACCTGACTCCTAGCTCAGAAAACACGAAGATCAGGCCCCGCCCCCTTGGACAAGAACCCCCTTTATACCCCGTACCTGTCTAACCTCATTTCCTGTTAATGGGCGCTGGCCCTTTAAGAAAGGGTCAGTGACCGCGCGCGCGCCCTAATGCGCATGCGCGCGGCCCGGGTGCCAGAAGCCAGGGAAGGAGGCTGAGAGGAGGACGCAGGGGAGCCGGCCAGGGCCTGGGAGGCCGTCGGGCGCCGGGATCGGCGGCCAGGGAGCCTAGGAAGGACGGGCACAAGAGACTGGGACGCGGGGAGCGTGGCAGGTGAGCCGGGGAGCGGGACAGGAGACCCGGGAAGGGGAGCCGAGGACCCGGGGAGCGTGACAGTGATTATGTGTAGTCTCTTTTATTACATCCCTATGAAGGTCACTGATCACTTTTAGAGCACTGAAATTGCAAACATTAGATATTATAGGTATTTTTCTAGCCTTCGCCTGACAGTCACATTGTATGTGAACTCGTTAGAACCGATATTGTATGTGACGGAGGGTTAAGTTGCAATGCTCATCCCGGGTAAGAAGAGGTTAACCACTGGTGCTTGGAGCTTACACAATACACTTACATAAACACCCAGTTAGTGAGCCAGAACTTACATTATTCAGGAACCCAGGCTGGGAAATTCCCGGGCAGGATGAGTCATCAAAAATCTGGGGGCTGCCTGAGAAGTGAGCGAAAACACTGAGTTTCACTAAAGATCAGTCCAGGACACAGGAGAGAGAACAGCTTCAGACAGAGAAGTGCAAGGCCTCTGGGGGCTGCTTAATGGCTCCCCCCAGAGGGGCCGAACGAGCACCGAGAGACTGAGAGAGAAGCAGGAGACAACCGAGTGGAGATGTGAGAAAGAGGAGTTCATACGGTAGCCGAAGGGTGAGCCCCAACAGCGCCTTTGGGACTGGCACACAGGGTGCAGAAGCCCTAGAGTAGAATATACTTCATGATGGACTACTAGAATCTGCCAGGGAAAGGGGATTTCATGTACCATTGCCCACCACAGAGATCCTGGGGCACAGCAGCATATAGAGACAGGAGCCACGGCCACGGTCGGGTCCATAACAAGTTTTGCGCTGCCTGCATACGGGATGGCAACTAAAGCCAAGGACACTGGGGTCCCCAAGTAGCTTCATGTCACGGGGATCCACACTACAAGGAGCAAGGAGGAAGGTCTCACAAGCTTTACAATACCAATGGTGGCCTCTGGTTCATCCGGGATTGGCTGGGGCCCATCATGGCGATGACCGGTACTCACACGAACTGTGAGTAAAACACCTGGAACCGCAGCCCCTGTGTGAGACTCTGATTTGCCAGCGCCACCGCCGCCCCGAACTTCGGTACCAACGGCCCTTCCCTGTTTCCACCATCCTCCCCGGGGCTCGCTCCACCTGTGGGGAGCTGGACTATCTGAGCTGCGGTAACATCAGCCCCGGAGGAGAGCGACATCTCACAGCAGCGGCTAATCCCTGGCCGCGCACCATGGGTGGCGCTGCAAAGCAAGCCCCCATTTCCCCCTGCACCATCTTTTATGTAGCCGACGGGGCCACGAAGCCAGGTCAGGCCATTCACAGCAGCCCCACAAAACCACTGGCCTGGTGACGAGTAAGCCCTACAGGTCCTGTGGGGTGCTACATTAGCATGTTCGCATGCCCACGGGGGCGTGCTAACATGCTATTCAATGCACATTGCCTAGCGTCATCATCGGCAGTGATGTGCGTACCTATGTCCGTTGCACCCCCTCAGAACACCGGTCTTATTGTCAGTGTGCATGGATCAGAAGTCCCTACACTTCCAGAAGTGCAGTGACTTCTGATCAAGCGCATTGCCCGGTGTTCTGATGTGGTGACACACAGGTACGCTGATGATGCTAGACATCAGCAGTGACACTAGGCAGTTAGCATTGAATAGCATGTTAGCACGCCACTGTGGGCATGCCAACATGCCAACATGCTAAGAGAGCAGAATGAGCACAGGAACTAACGCCCTTGGGACTAGTCCCTGCACTCATTAGCATATCATAAAGGATCTTTAAAAATACTTTTTATAAAGATTTCTTTATATATTCTGCTTGATGCAGGGACGGTTAGGCAGGGATTAGCAATATAGACCCAGAACTGCTTGTGGTTCTGAGTGCATACAGCACCTGACAGGTTCCCTTTAAGCTTTCTTATTTTAGACTTCTATGCGTTCTTCAATATATATTTTAACTGGTTGAATAACTCCTTTGTGTAAGTAAAGCATACACTGTTTGCAGTAAAAGGCCTCTACAATCACATATTCAGCAATTACCAGTTTATTTTTTACCAATAATAAATGCCGTATATTCTTTGAAAGGAAATGTGGCAGCAGGTTTATGCTATGTAATCTGATCATGTAGGGGAAGAGACCCTGATTCCAACAAATGTGTCACCTCCTGGGCTGCTTGTTTTAATTTATATTAACTCAATGTTTTATAAGTGGGAAATTATCACTAGAGGACTAGTTGTCTCTGACCATGTAGTCCTTCTTCTCTCAATAACTCTGATTAGAAGCTTTCTGCCAATGTACAGTGTACACAGAACGCTGTCAATCAGTGGTGCAAATGGAGTTATACAGAGAACTGATAGATCATCGGCAGAGAAACAATGATTTTTTTAAACTTACACCTGCTCTCAGATTACATTGCAAAAACCTGATCACACATAACAGTGAAGCATTACATGATTACATGCGCAATTTATATATACAGAATATACAATAATATAACCAATTATCCTTACTGTCATTCACTTAGACTTTAGGGTTCTATTTCCTTCAATAAATAGGGAAAGAAATTAAACTAGGTGAAAATAGCGAATAGCAGTGCTAATGATTACCATGCCGTATGTACAATATGGGTAAGAAAAAGCAACAGGTTAGGCAAGAACCATTCTTAAATTGCTACTTTGCTATGGAACCCCAGGGTTTCCAGACACCCAGTCAATTGTTCTCTTCAAGAAATGATATTCATCTTACTCAGAAATACTTAGAATTTTTCAAACAAAATATTGAAGTCTCTGGATGTTTTTACACCGATCAACCGCCATCATTAAACAACCGCTAATCAGGAACTTGTTTGCTGATCAGTAGTTGTCTATCAGCCGGTGTAGACAGACAAACTGTATTTCCTACACCCACAACTTTTAATTTGCACAATAAATTAGGTGCATTGTAGCAAAAATCTATCCTTCCTCATAGCAGATGAAGATTTCTTCTCCTGGCACAAATACAATGAAAAATGTGCAAAATGTAACAGTTTTGCGCCTCTCAGGCTGGTTTCACACATCCGGCTTTTCACCAGTTTGCCAGATTCGGTGCACGCCAGTACAGTGTAAACAGTACAATGGCAGCGCGACAAGCGCCGGTCACATGCTGTCATGTGACCGGAGCATGTTACCCAGAAGTTGCAGTGCTGCTATTGTACTGTATACACTGTACAGTACTGGTGTGCGCCGAATCCGGCAAACCGGCGAAAAGCCGGATGTGTGAAACTATGCTTACTCTACCCCAAATAAGTATAAGACTTGTCTATCAAAATGGCAAGCTTAGCAAATATTCATCAGGTTTGATTATGCAACTATAGTTACTTCTTCAGCCCGACAATGAGATTAATGTTTCATATGTCTTCATCCAACCAAAAGTAAGGGCGGCTTTGCACGTTGCAACATCGCACATGCGATGTCGGTGGGGTCAAATCGAAAGTGACGCACATCCGGCGTCACTTTCAACATCATAGTGTGTAAATCCTAGATGATACGATTAACGAGCGCAAAAGCGTCGTTATCGCATCATTGGTGCAGGCTCCGACTTTGTCAAAATTACGCTGTCGCGACAGGTGCGATGTTGTTCCTCATTCCTGCGGCAGCACACATCGCTGTCTATGAAGCCGGAGGAGCGAGGAACATCACCTTACCTGCCGCCGGTGGCTATATGGAAGGAAGAAGGTGGGCGGGATGTTTACATCCTGCTCATCTCCGCCCCTCCGCTTTGATTGGCCGCCTGCCGTGTGACGTCGCTCTGACGTTGTACGACCCGCCCCCTTAGGAAGGAGGCGGGACGCCGGCCAGAGCGACGTCGCAGGACAGGTGAGTGCATGTGAAGCTGGCGTAGTGATAATGTTCGCTACGCCAGGAATCACATGATATCACTGCTGCGACGGGGGCGGGGACTATCGCGTGCGACATCGCAGTATCGGCTTACGATGTCGCAACGTGCAAAGCCCGCCTAATTGTAGAATTTTTTTTTTGTCAGCAGAACTCATATTAGACTTCACACATTACAAAACATAAACATTTCGCTTTTGCAGAGCTACAAAGCAAGTCTAGATTAAAATAATATACAGTGTGTGTATGTGTATATATATATATACATATATATATATATATAAATATATATATATATATATATATATATATATATATGTATATATATACATATATATATTAGATATATAATGTTTAAGATACCTGTTAGAAACCTCTGGCCACCAGAGAGCATTAAAACACATTATCACCAATAAATCCAAGACCTTGGAGAATTCAGGTTCTTTCAAAACATCTACACAAACCTCCAATTATAGGAAAGCCATGACCCGGCGACCTAATCATAAAGGTTTATTTTATTACTAGGCCATAGAAATCATTAAAACGATCCACTGTGGAGATCCACAATTTCACAGTTTCTCTATTTCCTTCTCTACTGTGGATTCTTATAGATGAAAATTCACAAAACAAAACACAAAATTTCCATTTATGAAAACTTGTTCCTAAGAGTAGTCAGCCTTAACTGACGTCCCTTAAGTATTAAAGAGGGTGGGAGGGTGTTTATATAATTCAATGCTGTAATGATGAACATGGCATTTTGTGGCAGTCCGGAGCGTTCTAGCAAATGGAATTGCTTATTAAATCTACTAAAAACATCATAGCTATTACTGCTGTACTTTTCCATCTAAATGCTCTATCATCAGAAACATATAATATATTGCTTCAGTAAGCAAAACTTTGTTCACCACTGCAAAGTGAGAATTTATTCTGTACTACATTGCAGAAATCATGATATTTTATAGGGTTTTCATCTAATTGCGCAGTGGAGAGTGTATACAAAAATACTACACTTTTGAGTTATAGGACTTTATTACTAATGGTCACATCCATCAGAAAGTAACTAATCCATATTTCAGGTGTCACTTTATATACTAGGAATTAGAAGGGATGTACACTACTTTAATATTGATGGTCTATCCTTAGGAAAGGTCATCAATGTTTGATCGGCCAGGGTCCTATACCTGACAATCCAACTGATCAGCTATTCTCAGTGCTGGCAGAGGCAGCAGGTGGCCACAAATGCTCAATTTCAGAGCTTCTCCAACTTCTAATAGCAGTGGCAGCAGGGTACTGCACATCCTCCTACTATTGTTTTGAATAAGAGGTGGATTTGCAGTACCCAGCCATGGCCACTATCAGAAGACAGGGCAGTGCCAGAACTATTTTGGTCTGCCTGCTACCACCACCAGTATCGAGAACAGCTAATCAGTGGTGGTGTCAGGTATCCAGCAGCTACTAGAGATGTGCTGCCTCTTGGGTGATCAGAACAGATGAGATTCTATTTCTGGCAACAGGTGATGGATCATGTGACTATTTGAAGGAGAGTGGTCATAAATGGGCTGCACATGAAGTGAATAAACTAAGAGATGCTAGCAGTGAAACTGACATTAATCCATGCTGTACCAACACAAAGCAAATACATTTAAGATACAGAGCCTCACAAGTTACTGTCGAGCTCAGATGCTAGAACCGTCACAAATATCCTAAGGACGGAAGGCACTCATGATATAATGTTAGAACTTTAGAAAATGGGAACAATGGTACATGCTAGGAAGCCTAAGAAGGGACACCCATGGTCTACTACAGGGGAAATCAGGAGGGCATACCTGCTTATATTTCAGAGGCCTGCATGATAGGGATTGAGAAAGGCATATATAAATGACCACATAGGGAGCATCATGAAAGCTGATTCAAAAGTATGCAAGTTCACTGATAGAAGCATCAATCCAATTTCACATAAAAACAAATTGGCAATTGTCCTTTATGACAGGTCATAAAGAAAAGGTGCATAACTGAAATATCTATAGAAAATACTGAATAAAAGATTTAAAACCCTGTTGAAAAAGAAATGTGATTTTTTTATTATAAAAGAAAAATTTGAGAAAATAAAGAAAACATCATCAATAAATAATTTATTTAGCTTTGTGTATTATTTATGTATATGATTTTACTCCTGGTAACATAATTTGTTAATACTACCATCAAAGCTGAGTCAAATATAACAGGATCTGGGTTGCTATTGTCTACTTGGTGGTCCAAAAACAACACCACACCTGTACATACCGTAGGTTCTTTGTGATATCGGAGCTCAGCTCCTCTTCAATGCAGCTGAGCTGCAATACCAAACACAATCCATGGAGAAGCGTGCTTTAAAAATGATCTGTCAACATTTTTAACCCCATAGATTGCCATTAGGCTGATGGTTTTCTTACTGGTAAAACAATAATGAATAATAGGACTATTATTTTGTGTACCATTATGTCATTTTTATTTAATTAACTAATGCGATATAAAGTCTCAAACTCAGCAAGGGAATTATCCAACAGGATCACTCAACAAAGACCACCTACCAGGCAAATAGCTGTCTACTATCATAGAAAGGTATAAGTATGGCTGCTTGTTGGTCCTCTAAGTATAAAGTGAGTGCATGTGGAGGCATTCTTTCTAAGGTTCCTTTCAGATGTCCATATTTCATGTACATGTGACATACATTTTTCACATGGATGCCACATGTACCCATGTTATTATATGGTGTTACTCACACGTCCGTGTTTTTACAATGACCGTGTGGCTTCGCACGTACAGAACATACGGAGACATGTCTGTTTTTTCTCCGGTAGCACCAGTGTCACACAGATTGTACCCTGCTGTGATCCATGTGACATCAGTGTGACACGTACCGGAGAAAACACGTGTCTTTGACATAAAATAGTTTTCTATACTCACCTGTCTCCAATGCTGCAGTCTTCGGCTCTGCTGTCACTTGCTTCCGACACCCACTCATTATGCTCATTGCATATTCACTGCACCACGGACCTGGTAGCAGCAGCATTGCCAAAAACATCAACATCGGGGACAGCATGGCTGGGGACAGGTCAGTATCCAGCAGAGTGTGTGCAGTGACATCAGGAGATCATCAGAGTATCCAATAAACTCAGCTGACCTCTTGGCAACACCCGCACTACTGCGGGTGTCACAACACTAACTTCACAGGTTCACCAGAGTTCATTGTGAACTACGGTGAACTCCTGATATTACTGCCGCGACACCCGCGGCAGCGCAGGTGTCACTGGGGTGTCGTCAGGAGGTCATCAGAGTTCATTAGATACTCCGATGAACCCATGACATCACTGCCGCGGCCACACACACACTGCTGAGGGCGCCCCTGCGGTGACCTTGGCTGACCTTATGAGTGTGTGTTCCTACAGGGGCTGCTCTCACAATCAATGGGGAACGTTTGGTTCTCCATTGAATTTGCCAGCAGTATGGGATCGACATGGAGCCCCCTAATTGGGTTACGGCGGACCAGGATTAGGGCTTTGACAGGGAAATAAATTGGAACAGAGGGTATCTCTTGTCTTTAGTTATTGAATAATTTTCTCTTTTTATGTCTTTTCAAATTCACTTTTGGAGAACGTCGTGGGATCTCGCCATGGATTACGGCGGACCTTTTCTATTTTTTAAAATAAATAAATAAATAAATTGGTGAACAAGGGCTGGAGTTGTTTTTTTTTTTTTTTTGCTCAAATGAACTCTTTTATTTTCCTTTCAACTACTGGATTAGCAATTGGGGGTGTCTGCTAGATGCCACCCATTACTAATATCAGGGCTTGATGCCAACTGGAGCTGGCATCAACCCCACAAATATTGCCTCATTTGCCACCACACCAGGGCAACGGGAAGAGCCGGGTCCAGCACCAGAACTGGCACATCTAATGGATGCACCACTTTTGGGCGGCTGTGGATGCACCACTTTTGGGGCGGCTGTGGGCTGCTATTGTTAGGCTGGAAAGGGCAAAATAACCATGGCCCTTCCCACCCTAATAATATCAGCCTCCAGTTGTCTGCTGTACCTCGGCTGGTTTTAGTAAAATGGAGGGGACCCCACGTAATTTATTTTTTTTTAAATAAAAAAAATGAAAAAATAAGTGTGGGATCCCCTCTATTTTCAACCAGCCAAGATACAGCAGAGAGCTCAGGGTTGTAGCCTGCAGCTGCTGCTGTATCTATGCTGGAGATGAAAATTGGGGGGGACCTCAAGTCATTTTTTTTAAATTAAAAAATAAAAATGCTGCAAAACAGCTGACCAAGCTAGCTATCTGTATATCTATTGAGCTATTCTATCTGTTCTTTCTTTCTTTCTGTCTATTTTATATGTTCTTTCTTATTGTCTTTCTTTATATCTATCTATCTATTTATTTTATCTGTTCTATCTATCTATCTATTTTATCTGTTCTATCTTTCTATATATATATATATCTATAATCGTTCAGGCTTTGCCCTCTTTTACACATTACAAAAACATTCATTTCAGGATCATGCATTTTTTACTGGTATCAGTCACATGGATGTCACATGTATGCAAACACGAACGTCACTCGGATGTCACAAGGATCACACACGGAAGTCACATGGATGACCATACCGGTACGTCTGGCTTGTACCTGTATAAACATGGACATTTGAAAGGGGCCTAACACTGTGCAGAGTTGCACTGAATATTATGTGAGCATTGTAGGCTATCAACAATACAATTAGTGGCAAATTAAGCACAACATAGGCCTTCAAATGGTTGCCCAGTGCCATATTCCCATGCTGAATCAATAGTTGAAGCACATACAGCCATAGCCCCAACACCGTAATACAAGAGACAAAAACCCATGCTGACATCCCCTCATCTTATTAGGCTTATGTGATACAGTCATATGAAAAAGTTTGGGCACCCCTATTAATGTTAACCTTTTTTCTTTATAACAATTTGGGTTTTTGCAACAGCTATTTCAGTTTCATATATCTAATAACTGATGGACTGAGTAATATTTCTGGATTGAAATGAGGTTTATTGTACTAACAGAAAATGTGCAATCCGCATTTAAACAAAATTTGACCAGTGCAAAAGTATGGGCACCTCAACATAAAAGTCACATTAATATTTTGTAGGTCCTCCTTTTGCAAAAATAACAGCCTTCAGTCGCTTCCTGTAGCTTTTAATGAGTTCCTGGATGCTGGATGAAGGTATATTTGACCATTCCTGTTTACAAAACAATTCCAGTTCAGTTAAGTTTGATGGTCGCCGAGCATGGACATCATGCTTCAAATCATCCCACAGATGTTCAATGACAGTCAGGTCTGGGGACTGGGATGGCCATTCCAGAACATTGTAATTGTTCCTCTGCATGAATGCCTGAGTAGATTTCGAGTGGTGTTTTGGATCATTGTCTTGCTGAAATATCCATCCCCTGCGTAACTTCAACTTCGTCACTGATTCTTGCACATTATTGTCAAGAATATGCTGATACTGAGTTGAATCCATGCGACCCTCAACTTTAAGAAGATTGCCGGTGCCGGCATTGGCCACACTGCCCCAAAGCATGATGGAACCTCCACTAAATTTTACTGTGGGTAGCAAGTGCTTTCTTTGGAACGCCGTGTTTTTTTGCCTCCATGCATAACGCCTTTTTGTATGACCAAACAACTCAATCTTTGTTTCATCAGTCCACAGGACCTTCTTCCAAAATGTAACTGGCTTGTCCAAATGTGCTTTTGCATACCTCAGGCGACTCTGTTTGTGGCGTGCTTTCAGAAACTGCTTCTTTTGCATCACTCTCCCATACAGCTTCTCTTTGTGCAGCGTGCGCTGTATTGTTGACCGATGCACATTGACAGCATCTGCAGCAAGATGATGCTGCAGGTCTTTGTAGGTGGTCTGTGGATTGTCCTTGACTGTTCTCACCATTCTTCTTCTCTGCCTTTCTAATATTTTTCTTGGCCTGCCACTTCTGGGCTTAACAAGAACTGTACCTGTGTTGTTCCATTTCCTTACTAAGTTCTTCACAGTGGAAACTGACAGTTTAAATCTCTGAGACAACTTTTTGTATCCTTCCCCTGAACAACTATGTTGACTAATCTTTGTTTTCAGATCATTTGAGAGTTGTGTTTGAGGAGCCCATGATGCCACTCTTCATAGGAGATTAAAATAGGAGAACAACTTGCAAGTGGCCACCTTAAATACCTTTTCTCATGATTGGATACACCTGCCTATGAAGTTCAAAGCTCAATGAGGTTGCAAAACCAATTTAGTGCTTTAGTAAGTCAGTAAAAAGTAGTTAGGAGTGTTCAAATCAAGAAATTGATAAGGGTGCCCATACTTTTGCACCGGTCAAATTTTGTATAAATGCGGATTGCACATTTTCTGTTAGTACAATAAACCTCATTTCAATCCAGAAATATTACTCCATCATTTATTAGATATATGAAACTGAAATAGCTGTTGCAAAAATCCAAATTGTTATAAAGAAAAAAGGTTCACATTAATAGGTGTGCCCAAACTTTTTCATATGACTGTATATGTTTTCAACCTTGAATGCACAGAGCAATCAACAAACCTGGCATCCTTTGCTCTGGTCTGAGTATTATTTTCATTAGGGTCATGTTTTTACCATGAATTTCACCAAATAGTAGTGTTTTCTTATACTTTTGTTAAATCATGCAAAAAAAATGCATTATGATTTATGATTAGCATTATACATATGTATATTAATGGTGAGTGAGCATGCTCACCATTGCTTGATACTCGATCGAGGATCGGGGTGCTCGGGTATGCTCGGTGCTCAGCGAAGTATTGTGGGTGCTTTTATGTATAGTTCATGAAACAATAAACACAAAGCACAGGCTCACTGCAGTGAGTCATGTGAGCTGGCACCCTAGTGAGAGCTATTTACATCTCCGAATGGCTCTTACTGGGGGTAAAAACAACATTTTCAGATGAAGTGTGTCTGACGACCCTTTCTTGAAAGTGCTTTATTTATGGCTGACTGTGGGTGTAATGCCAAACTGTTCATGCGTTACTCGAGTCGAGCCCATCGATGCATCCAACCTGCTCGACTCAAGTAACGAGTACTCAAGCATTTTAATTTTCACTCATCATTAATGTATACATGTAATATTCTGAAGCATAAAATACAAAACCAGACAGTCACTCACAGCGTTGAGTTATACAGATTAAGGAAAGACACATTCACTGATTTTTTACATATTTAATATAACCTGGAGAATATTCATCACAAGATCATCACATTGCTGATATGATGGGAACAGTGGCATAAGCCCTGTCAGAGTTTATAAGCCCACTGATGTTAACGATACCTTCTCTGCCAGTTTGTGTGAGTTTTCCTCTTATGAACCACCAGCAAGGAGACCTAAAACCTGTAGAGGGTCAGAGAGGATCAGAGCCAGAAAGCAGAATGACAGAATTAAAGTCTGCAGAGCAGCGCAGGATTAGAGCTCCTGACGGCACAGGCTGTCGGTAACAGCAGTCATGCAGTGGACGCAACTAAAAGAGCAGAATTAACATGGGGTCATTTTAGTAAAACAAACAAATATGAAAAGTTTATCTGAAAATTTGTTTGAAAAAAATAAAAAAATATATGTAATTGCAACAAATGAAATAACTATATTTTAGAACATAATGCTTGATAATATTCAGTATTGGCAATTATATGTCCCTCGGTCCTTAAATAGGTCCTTATTGCTTTAGTCATAAGCACACTTTGTGTCCTAATGTACTAAATAGTGCTGATTATTAAACTAGAATCTAGTTTTCCTTATATCACGAGGCTTAACACTAGAAGTCCCAGAGAGGGGTCATTTAACATTTCTACCTTTGGAACCCAGAGACGGGTCCAATGACCTGAAGGATTTTAGCTATCATCTTATAATCACCGTCTTTTGCTCTGTAATTAAGGCCATTACTGTCGCACCACAGGAGGTTGTTGTTTTCCATTGAGTTTAGCCATTTAGTTTCTAGTTAGTTATATTCAATTTATTGTATTTGTCATTTGACCCTCTTTCGGGACTTCAGGGGGGAGCTCGAAATTTCTGGGACTTCTAGTGTTAAAAAGATAATTGATGAAAAAAATAGCACCAGGTTTTCATTGACATTGGGTTGGTGGCTACATAGAATCTGAATACTGCTCTTTGGTCCTCTTGTAATCCTAATTGCACATAAAAAGTAGTGGCATACTTTACAGAAATCAGAAAACATTTTTTAATCCTGCTGATTTTGGTCAATTCAATTATTTTATTTTGTTTAATCTAAAGGCAAAGTTTACATGGCACTTTGCATAATATAGGAAAGAAACTGTGCAGCTCAGGAACATACAGCCATTTGTTAGGTTGCTAAAACTAGAAGTCTTCTCTGATATCACATCCTGCTTTGGTGATTCTGCCTCCTTCATGAAGTTTACACCTCATAGGCCGCTTTCACACTGCATTCCAATCTCCGTTCAGTGGTCCCGTTGGGGCTTCTGTCTGAACCCCCCCACAAAACGGGTTTCGCACGTACAGTATGTGCTGAAGAGGCCATTGACGATAATGGTGCAGATGGAGTCGCTGTGTGCTCTGTCTTGCACCATTTTCAGAGGTATATGCTTACTGGAGGATGTAGTAGACTGCATCTGGGTGTCCGCCTTCAATAAGCAGATACTCCCAAAAATGGTGCATGACAGAGCACATGGTGACTCCATCTGCACCAATATAGTCAATGGCCTTGTTAGCACATACGTTTTGTGGGGGGGGTCAGATGGAAAACCCGACAGCACCACTGATCAGGGATGGGAAAACAGTGTGAAAGCAGCCACACTGTTAAAACAGTGAGTTTTCTGCTTCCATTCATCTAGTTATCTCTGCTCTCTGGCGCCAATGTGTGGCAGCAGCAAAATAGCAAAATAGAGTCTAAACTCCTTGGGTTCCCAAATCCTTACAATTTTCAGCTAGTTTTGCGAGGGGACATTACAACAGTCATTTTCCCTGTAGCAACCACTGCGGGTGATAAGTGGTAATAAATACCTAATTGAGGAAAAAGAGATAATGAACTATTCGCAAACTGTATAAAAATGACACACTACAGTATTCTAAAAAATTTACTTAAAAAACCCACAATCTAAATATAACATCGGTTTTCCATAGTATAAATACAGCGAACAGCAAGGAATATACAAACACAAGATGATAATGAAGGGAATGTCACATTAAAGTTTTTTTGTTGCATGGCTTAACACCAGCAAATAGTTACAATTACAATATTTATTACACTAAGGAAACCCATCATGGGTTTCGCGTTTTTGCTTCTTCAGGTGAGCAATAAGCTTAGACTTTAATATGTCTTTGCTTTCCTCATCACTGTCTTGTTATCTACATTTATCATTCCAAAAATAAAGTATTTTAGTGTTTTTATAACTAAAATAATTGCCCTACTCGCCCCTTATTTTTTATTCTATGGTAATGTTATTCTTTATGATTCTACACCGCATTCAAAATTATTATGCAAATTGAATTTGTATCAAAGATTTAGTTTTTTGTTTTTCAATTAAACTCATGGATGGTATTGTGTCTCAGGGCTCTTCGGATCACTGAAATCAATCTTAAACACTTGTGATAATTAGTTTACCAGTCTAATAAAAGGAAAACTACTTAAGAAGAACGATCCACATTCCTATGCAGGCCACAGGTTTCAAGCAATATATGAAAAGAAGGTATGAAAACATTAAATGTTTCACAAAAACGTAAGCGTGATCATTGTATTGTGAAGACATTTGTGGCTGATACACAGCACAGACGGGTTCGTGCAGATAATGACATAATGAGGAAAATTTCTGCCAGACAAATTCATCGGATTAAGAGAGCAGCTGCTAAAATACCATTACAAAGCAGCAAATAGAAATTTGAAGCTGCTGGTTCCTCTGGAGTCCATGAATCTCTAGATGTAGGATCCAACAGAGGCCTGCAGTAGTGAATATGTGACGCCCTGGCTTATCAGGTCGTCACAGGGTATTGTGCAATCTGCCCTTCTACACGGTATCCACCCTCCTTGGTTACGGGTCCTGGTCCTTTGGTGTTGCTAACAGCTTAGCCAATCAAAATCCTAGGAACACTTTACACTGAACCCACCAGACACACCATTGGGAAGCCTGAAGGGAATAGGGCTGCCCACATGGAGGGTTGGTAAGGGAAAAGTGAAGAAAGTGACAGTTGAGCTGAAGTCGAGCTGAGGTTGAGCAGAGGAGAGGAATGTGTGGAGGTGACTGTCTGCAAGGGAGAGGTCACAGGAGGAGCAGGGCTCCTGAGTACTAGGTGGCAAACGTTGGTCTGGGCCTGGTAGGAGCTGGAACCCCAGTCGCAGGCGATTGTGTCAAGGGACACGGACTGCCAAGGAGGGCAACCGGCGGCCTTGGGCACGATGGAGTACGTGGACCCTAGGCTGGAAAGTAGCTTCTCGCATTCCGGTAATTTACCTGACGGGGGTGAAGACTTCAAGTGTCATCCCCAACCCGCTCCAAAATCGGGGTACTAGCGCACCGATGGGATAGGACTTTCTCAATACAGTCTAAAGAAATCCTATGCATGAACCCTGAGAGCAAGCTCACTCCATTAGCCATATGAGTGAGCGGGACCCAAAGAGTTTAATACCCAAGGGTCCAACAGAGACAGAGGTAACAAGGACAAAGCCACAGGCTAACAGCAACACCAAGGGCACAGACCCAAGTGTGCTCCCTACAAGCTGCAGTGGTGCTCAGAATTCTGGTTTACAAGCTGTCGGTGTTATTCCTGGACTGAGTGAGTACACTTAAAACCCCTGATCCTATCCCCAACAGCACCCAAATACCAACCGCCCAACGGACCCCGGGACACAAACCCCCTACCCACGGAGGGGATAAACATCAGGCTGCCACACCATCGTCACCGGGATCCCCAATGGCAGCGGTGGTCCCTCACATTACCACACACCATGGAAGGCGTCACGAACATTCTCATCCCCCTGTACATAGCCCCCCTTACATCGAGTGGCCGCACGACCCCCGGGTCCGGAGACCCATCGAGCCACCGCGGATCCGGATCCGAGCAGCCCGGCTGCTGGTACGGGGGCGGAACACATACACTTACTGATCAACCACCTTTAAACAATGCTCAAAAGCAGACATGGTTGCAATGGGCTTAGACATACTGTATATGAAGACTAATTTTAAAACAGTCTTTTTTATTCATGAGTATCCTGGATGGTCCAGATGGTTGGAGTATTGGATGGCTGGTGGATGGTCACCACGTACCAACAAGTCTGCAACATCAGCAAGGAAGTTGCAGACCGAAATCATGAGGAAAAAGCTGATAGGCCTATTTAGGGTCCCTGAATGTGTGAAAATGACCTCAGCCAAGTATATACAGTCTCTGATTGGCCACTTTATTCCATAGTACAAAAAGAACTGTGCCATTGATAGCAAAATAATCTTCATGCATGACAAGTCACCATCTCATGCTGTATAAACTAACTCTGAGTTATTGGCTTCTATGGGTATAAAAAGAAAATAAAACTCATGGTATGGCCACCAGCTTCCCCTGACCTCTACCCTATTGAGAACCTTTGGAATATTGTCAAGCAAAAGATCTATAGGGCAGGGAGGCAGTTCACATGTTCACATCAAAACATGGGCAACGCTGACATCCTACAAAGAAGTGTGAGTAGAAACTACCCAAAAACTCACAATTTCAATGGATGCAAGAATTGTGAAGGTGATATGAAAAGAAGGGATCATATGTTAACATGTAACTTGGCCTGTTAGGATGTTTTTGATTGGAAAATCTTTTTTATTTTAGTAAATGTGACATCATAATGCTAATACTTCAAATTCAACAAATGACCATTTTCAGTTGCTTGAAACCTATAAAATGTTTGGAACCTCAGTTTTACATAATAATGTGGACCAGTGCATTTTGAGTTCTTAGGCTATGTGCACACTAGAAGAAGGATTTTATATAGCGATGATTAAGCTAGGACTTAGTGGCAGCGATTCGCTGGTATTAACTCGTTATTACCCTGATTGCCACCGCATCACGGCAATTGGGAATAGCAGGTAACACGCCGGGACTGTCGCATAATGGATGCGACATTCTCGGGGCAGCTGTGGGCTGATATTCTTGGCTGCGGGGGGAGGCAATACAATGGTCCTTGCCTTCCTCAGCCTGAGAATACCGGGCTGCCACTGTGTGCTTACCTTTGCTGGACGGTAAAAATACGGCAGAGCCCACGTTATTTTTTTTTTATTTTTAATATGTACGTTTGATTTTTATGTGTATTATATATGTCTGTGTGTGACTGTGATCTGTGTATGTGTACTGTCTGCTCAACTTCTACTTCCTGTCATAATGACATCACTTCCCTGCAAAACGCAGGCCAGTGATGAACATTATGTCCCGAAAAACGTGAAATAACGCGGGAATAGCGCAGGAAAACGCAATGAAATGCACATAATTTGCTACCTGAGGCATTTCATGATTACATTACAGTCAATGGAGTGAAATAACGCAGCTACATGCAGAAAAGAAGTGACTTGCTCATTCTATTTCTCAAGAAAATCTACAGAAAGAATTTTCTTGAGAAAAAAACGCAGTGTGCACACAGCTAATTTTTTTTCCATAGGTTTTGCTGGGGAATGTCTGCAGAAAGATTACAACCAATTTCTCAAGAAATTTCTGCAGCAAAAACGCAAAATAAAAAACACGGGTAAAAACGCAGTGTGCACTCAGGGCCTTATAGTTTTGAGAAAAATACTATTATCATTGGAAGGTTTGTCAAATAAAATTTGACTTAACTCTAACTTGATCTTTTGAACATAATACTTACTCATTTAGGAAAATCGTATTTGCAGAATAATTTGAAATGCTGTGTACTAGATCATTGGTATTTTGCTACTCTAAATTCTTGTTCAAATGTATCTCATATGGTATTTTGCCATTCTACTCTGGTCCAAATCTGTTGTTGAGGCTATTCAGATGAATGTACGTGTGAAAAACATTGCACTGTGCAGTAGTTGCAGTATTCTTTCCCTTGTATCAATTGAGAATCATCTATTCAAGTCTACGGGTGTGTGACGCCCTGGCCTATCGGGTCGTCACAGGGTATTGTTCAATCTGCCCTTCTGCACAGTATCTACTCCTCCTTGGTTACGGATCCTGATCCTTTGGTGTTGCTAACAGCTTAGCCAATCAAAATCCTAGGAACACTTTGCACCGAACCCACCAGACACACCATTGGGGGGCCTGAAGGGAATAGGGCCTCTCAGATGGGGGGTTGGTGAGGGAAAGTGACAGAAAGTGACACACACTCGGGAAGTGGGACAGGAGTGAGAGGAGAGAGAGGTCACCGGTCTGGAGCAGAGCTCCTGAAATTACTAGGTGGCAGACGTTGGTCTGGGACTGGTAGGAGCTGGAACCCCGGTCGCAGGGGATTGCGTCAAGGGGCACGGACTGCCGAGGAGGGCAGCTTGCGGCCTTGGGCCGTCACTGGTCAGGGGCCAGGGCACGACGGGGTACGTGGACCCTAGGCCGGGAATTTAATTCTATAAGAGGTTCTAATGTCCTCTTATTTGGTGATTATTAGAATTAGGAGTGTACGTTGTGCACTCCTGTTTTAAATGTTTGTGACTATCAATAATACAATATTTTGGATAATATATTCCATTGTGTGGCATCACATTTTTTGAATCTTTATCGGAATTTTTCCTATTATATTAAAATCCTATTATGGGGATCATTATGGTCAGATGATATCTGCTTAACATGCATAATTATAGTATTTTATATCCCTTTTTTTCTATGAAAATCTGTTCAATCATTATTTCTGTGTTATTCACAGTTTTGTTTTCTGGATCCATGGATTTCAGGGCACGCGATAACACTTGGCGTTCCCATATTAATGAGGCGTTTAAAGAGGACCTCACCTGTGGTTTTAGTAGCAAGCCCGATAATCAGGCGGATATGCAAAGATTGAAACAACTATTACATAAGAGAACAAAACTCTGGTGGAATAAAGGTTTTTTGGAGCAATATGTTGCCAGGGGATTAATACCGCGTGGTTTGCGCATTCAGGTCTTCCCCTCCTTCCCCATCCAGGAAGAGTGGTTCACCAATGCATGGGAGAGTTGTGCAGATACCTGCTCCAAACAGTTCATGGAGCTATAAATTAAATTAAATGAGGCTAACGTAGGAGAGTTGGAGGTTGAGATTGAGACCATCCAAGAGAAACTTAAAAAAGACCTAACGGAGGAACAACTTACCAAATTCAACAAAGAAGTTGATGGGGAATTTGTGAAGTGGGAGAATGAGGTCAGGACAACTAAAACTAAGAAACTCCAAAGAGACATAAATGACCGCGCTAACAAGCAAATGTATAGATGGAGAAAAGGTCGGGTGCATCAACCTAATTACAGCAGACCTAGATCTATCTCCATATCATCCCGTACTTCAGGGGATAGCACGGAGGTGGAGGAGAAAGAGGAGAATCATATGCCTCTGAGCATTAACAATAAAAAATTCAATGGAGGCCCTAGACAGACCCGAGAAACAACTCAGGGGAAAAGAAAGGGTATCTCTCCCACAACATCACAGGAACAACAGAAAAACAAAAAAAGTCAACTGGAGGTAATTAATCTGTCTACTCATTCTCTGACTAAAGCCCAGGTGCAGGTCCTTCAGTTGGGATTGTCATTTGTGCCTACTGGCACCTTTGATCTCTTTACCACTGTAAAGGACCTCCACCTGTTCGCTCGAAAACTAGTACTGCATAAACTCCATCATAAGGCTGATAAAGGTGAGGAATCATTGACGGAGAGGGAGAAGGAGGCTATTGCCACTTTGGAAGAGTTGGAGAGAGAGGGTGATGGTGGTATGTCTATGACCTTTCCAAGGGAAATATTGCCAAGATCAACCACATTTCCCCCTTTGTCTATCTGTCCGCAAATTGAGATTTTTGTCAGGTTAGTTACCAAGGAGCTTGAGAAGATTCCGAGATACAGCTCTGGTGATAACCTGACTAGACATCAGCGTACTGCCATACAAGAACTGCGCAGTATGACTGATATTGTAATAAAAAATGCGGACAAGGGGGGAAATGTGGTTCTTTGGCCTATAATCAAATATGAACGCGAGGCGTTCAAACAGTTGAATAATCAGGAGACATATCTGAAGCTCACCACAAATCCAACCCCTGGCTACAAAATTGAACTTATGTCCATTTTGGATGAGGCCCTACCAGAGGGGATTATTACATCTAAAATTAGAGATGGACTCCTGGTAAAAAATCCCCGATTACCGACTTTTTACTTGTTACCTAAGGTTCACAAGGATGCCACCAATCCCCCTGGACGTCCCATCGTCTCGGGGATTGGTGGTCTTTGTGAACCAATCTGCACCTACGTGGATTTCTATCTGATACCATTGGTGCAGAATTTACCATCATATCTACGGGACACAAACGATTTATTGAGGAAACTGGATGGTGTGCACATGGAGGATGACATGTGGCTGGTTACAGCGGATGTGGAGTCCCTGTACACCTGCATTTCACATGAACAAGGTATTGAGGCATCTAGATACTTTTTGTCTTGTAGCTCATGGGAGGGATCTCTGTGTGAATTTATTCTAACACTGCTGGACTTCATCCTCCGCCATAACGTTTTTACTTTTAAAGACCGGTACTTCCTGCAGAGACGTGGTACGGCCATGGGAGCGGCGTGTGCACCATCGCATGCGGGGCTGTTTCTGGGTAGGTGGGAGCAGACTGTTTTACACGAGCTGCCACTTGCCCAGAATATAGTTTGCCGGTACAGGTACATCGATGACGTGCTGCTCCTGTGGCAGGGGACACGGTCTCTGCTGGATGCTTTTATGGATGAGCTAAACCGGAATAATTATAATGTTAAACTGACATATAAGGCAGACCAACACAAAATGGAATTTTTGGACGTTATGGTGGAGGTTGGAGAGGGAGGCATGATTGAGACGGACCTATTTAGAAAGACCACTTCCGTAAATGCATTGTTACATGCCTCATCAGCTCACCAGAGATCAACCATTCGAGCTATTCCTGCTGGTCAATTTCTGAGGGCCAAAAGGATATGCTCTACACGTCAGAAGTTTGAACATCAGGCTGATGAGCTTCGTGTGAGATTCAGGGAGAGGGGATATGGCGTCCGTGGAATTAAACAAGGATATATGAGAGCCAAACACACATCCAGAGAACATCTCCTATATGGACATAATACAAGGATATCGGATGGTGGTGCGAGTTATACTCGGTTCATCTTCACGTACAATGGTCAGTGGAGACAAATCAGGGATGCACTGTCCAGACATTGGCCCGTCTTACAGATGGACGCAGTTCTGGCCAGTGATTTGCCAGGAGTTCCGTTACTAACTTCTAGAAGAGGTAGGAGCCTACGGGACCTCCTGGTGGATAGCCACTATGTGACCAAGACACCTGGGGGCCTGTTTAGACATAATACCCCCGGGACGGGAAGCTTTACATATAAGTCAGGTAATATCATTAGGGGCAAGGAGTTTTTTTCGGCCGATGGTAAACAACGCTTTTGTATCAAGAAGTATATCTCGTGCAGTAGCACGCACGTAATATACTATGCCAAGTGCCCCTGCGACTTGGTCTATGTGGGCCTGACTACAAGACAATTTCGTATTCGTATACGCGAGCATGTTCACGACATTTTGAAGGCACCTACCGTGACGGACCTATCGCTGTTGAGGACCTCCCCAGGCACTTCAAAGTCCACCATAATTGTGACCCTAGTGGGCTGAAGGTGGTGGGGATAGACCTTGTCAACGGTGGGATCCGTGGGGGTAACCTCAAAATGGCCCTCTCTAGACTAGAATGCAGGTGGATCTTCTCTTTGGGGACCCTGGCCCCTGCAGGATTGAACGAACAACTAAGTTTTGCCCCATTTCTTAATACCTGAATTTTCCAAATAGAGGGTTTTTGTTCTTTAACCTATTATAAGGGTTGTTTTGTGGTGTTTGTCCTATGGACGACCTTACTATAATATCTTCCTATTATCGTGCTGCTTTTTAATTGCATGTTGTTTTATTCCAGTAACTTTTTCATCTGAGGAGTATTTGGACTTCCTGTTTCCCCTCCCCTTTCCCGTGTGTCCTCCTAGTGATGGGATATGATCTCGGAGTCAAGCATAAGGACGCTACGAAAGACCTGATGGCTGCTCTATGAAGCATCACTGGATATAATTGTTGCACTTAATGTGGTTTTGTGTTCCAATATGATGTTATATGTGTCCATACATCAATATTTGTGATATACAGTGTGGTAGCTAAATGGACGTATCTGATATATGGAGTGGACATCCAAATTTATTGAGTGGGGGTATCACATTAAATGATAAGTAGAGGACATGCTGGTCCAATTATGGATACCGATCAGAAACTCAATGTGGATGTGCAACCATTCTACCATTGCGCCCTGTTACCCAGCTCGGTGTATGTGGATGTGACCATATCCAAACTAATTGACGCACTCTTTGGTGTTTGGCTGTGGTCACATCCATCTATATGGACATGGCATGTCTAGCATATGAACTCACCAACATGATGGGTTCTCCTTACTGTTTGATTATGAAGCATTATTGGATATAACTGTCGCGTTTACACGTATAGATGTGTGTTTACCCGAGTCCATATGTGCCCATATAGTGGAGTGGTGACCTGCCTATGATATAGTCAAGTGGACGTGTCTTTTGTATGATTGTGACACTCAGTTCTGTTGAGACACAAAAAAGGAGGAAGGGCACCAACCCGTAGGATCTCCTGGTATACAACAAACTATGCCAATTAAGAAAAAGAAAGGTATACCAAACACGGGATCACCACAGAATTATGTTATATAGAAAAAATAACTTTATTGTACAAAACCACATGTCTCCAATCCGGGAGTGTAGTACATACAAAGATTAATTAAAAACACTTAAAAAAGCCCATGGCATAATGAACCAAACACATAGGGAAACATTAATATCAATATGTAAATGAACTTATACAATTAACTTCTCCTTACGCACAATGAGTACAGTTATATATTATAGGTGATACATTGGCCTTATAATTCTTAGTGTGTATTGAGTAACACCGTCAGTTTTAATTACCACAGAAAAGTACAAAAGACCACTATCCGTGATCTGCATAGAGTCCCCAAGGAACTATTTAGTATTATGGTTAATGCTGTAGAGAGACCCAGTATAGATCATAGGGTCCTGAACAGCACAGCAAGATATAAAATTGCAACTGTATCAGCACCAACACTTAATGACAGTGATCTATTATTACCCCAGACAGACCAGAGTGCCAGGACTGCACCAAGCATTAGTCTAGCCACGCCTGTATTTACTGCCTATAGGATAAGCTACCTCTAGCAGTAAATCCAGCTATAGAGGAACCCCAAAGGATCATAGTAAGTATTGCTATGTTATGAAAAAACACAATGTGAAAACATGGGGTCCTGCACAATTGGCTAGTTGTCACTCAAGACAGACCAGAGCATTATGCTTGTACAAAGTGTTAAGATAAACCAGTCTATACTCACTATCTGTAAATCATCACTAAGATGGAATAAACCATATAAGTATAAATAGCATAAGGAGAAGGGTTTCCCAATGGAATGACCCCACGCGTATCGCCACCTCTAAGGGTGGCTTCCTCAGGGGAAAGAGAAAAGCTGTGCAATGCCCCCTCGTGTGTCCTATTTAAGGAAGATGTATTATCACTTACCAGTGATGCAGCTGGAGAGTTTCGTGTATTCGCAGCGCTCCGATGGCGGCCGCCATCTTACTTGAGTCACGTGACATGAAAAAGTTCCCCCCTCAAGCCCATACTGCGCATGCGCCGACCGTCAAAGCGGACAGTGCTCAAAAAGTCATGATCGCATACCGTTAAGTATGCTGACCGTAGATATAAAGTGTAGCGGCACTCAGATGTAACAGTTATTATCTATACAAACTTGTACAGCGCCAGCAAAACTAATCCACATCACATGACAGAGGGAGAGCCGCCCCCATCAAATATTGCGCATGCGCTGGATACAAATGCTTATAGCGCTATGAAATCGCGCTCACACCCGGCGCCTAGCATTAAGAATACCTTATACGAGCCCATAGCTTATAAGCGCCTCTAATAAACATACATATGTAAGTTCCTACAGTGCAGACACAGGAAATGCATATCGTCTACCCATGTGTGCAGCTGATTTTACACTTATCATAAGATCACATTCTCAAACACGAGGTAAATGGTACACGATATCATTAACCCTTTAAGAAATATGTTCAGATATAGATCGAATAGCTCCCTATTCATAACCTATAAGCAAGATTTCATTATTGATCAAATCAGGAAAAATTACAAGTACAATGTATCACCAAACCCTCACATAATGTACAATATCGAGCGGATACTAAAGCCTTTTGTAGACAAATGCGCTGAGTATTGAATATTAGACCCTCAAAAGGTATACTTGTAACCTGAGCACTGGACTCAATACGAATATACAATACCAAATGAGATTTAGTCCCTACTTGGGATTATTGTTGATAACTCAGTGAATAGGTATACTAAATATATAGTTCAAACCATCCCCAAAAGGAATGACCCACATGGGCCATGCAACAATAGAAAGGCCCCAAAAATATGGATGCCTGCATATATGGAGGGGTCCGCACCCAGACCTGTGGGGCTCAAAGGTCAGGAACAGAAAAAACATTCTCATTCAATAATTTTATATATAGGGTCTAGTTTGGTACAGGTCAAATCACAACTGTAGAGGTAGGTGAAACGTAAGGACCCATAAAGAACACAACACTTAGTTCCGAATCCATGGTTGCAGTCCGCTCCTCTTCATAATATCAAGTTAAAGACCACAATCCTTGTTTTATCCTTTTCTTTACAAGGCATTATACACCGGTTGTTGTCACCAAAATCCGGCCACAGCATTCAGAGTACTCCATCAAGACGGGCCCAATGATACCAAATGGAGAAGAAGTGAGCCCAAAAATTCCGCCCGGTATCTTCTTCACTCTCTGACTCCAATTATCTTCACCTTAGTTGATCTTCCTTCTTCTTCATTTGGTCCAATCGCTTTCCCTGACGGGTACAGAAAGCTAAGGGAAGAGGAGACGGAAAAAAAACTAGACAATAACAGAGCTAATAATCTAACTATAGGGGAGAGGCGAACTTTATCTAAATTAAAAAACAACAAAGCGTTCTTAATAAAAGAAGCAGATAAGGGGGGGGAACGTGGTATTATGGCCAACAGAAATGTACGTTAGGGAGGCAAAGAGACAGCTGTCCAACAGGGAGTGTTACACAGTACTACCGTCAGATCCAATCTAGATAAATTTCTGTCTGCAGCACATGACCAAGGGACTATTACTTTGAAGGAAAAGAATTTTCTAACAACAAAAGATCCAGTCACACCAACATTTTATATGCTACCCAAAGTTCATAAGGGCCGTCTGGAACCTCCAGGCAGGCCAATAGTATCAGGAATTGGGGGCCTATTTGAGAGGCCTGGTATCTATTTGGATTTTTACCTTCAACCCCTGGCACAATCTTCTCTATCGTATGTGAGGGACTCCACACACCTAATTGATCAACTGACACACTTGGAGATTGCACCTGAGGTCCTCTTGGTTACACTAGATGTGAAGTCGTTATATACCTCAATCAGCCATGAGTTGGGATCAAAGGCAGTTTCCTTCCTTTTGGATAATAGAACGACTGGGAACAGGAGGCACGATTCCTTTATTCTTGACTTACTCTATCTGGTGTTAGATAGGAATTATTTCCTGTTTGACAGGGTGTATTATCGCCAGAGGTCCGGGACCGCTATGGGGGCTTGTTGTGCGCCACCCTATGCTAATATCTTTCTAGGGTGGTGGGAGGAGACACAGGTCTACACTTTGGAACAATACAAAACCAATGTAGTATGTTGGTTTAGGTATATCGACGATATACTGTTTTTTTGGTCAGGAACATTGGAGCAGTGTGAATCCTTCATTGCCACCCTGAATGACAACACCTTAAACATCAGGTTAACATCTAGCATCTCCACCAGGATAGTAGAGTTCCTTGACCTTCAGATCACTAAGACAGAAGGTGCGATACGCACGACTCTATACCGTAAGCCAACAGCTACTAATAGCCTGCTACATTACAGCAGCTTTCATCCCACGCACGTCAAGAATGGTATCCCTAAAGGACAGTTCATGAGGGTCAAAAGGAACTGTAGTGAAAATAATGATTTTGAGTTACATGCCCTTGATTTGACCAACAGGTTCTACAAAAGGGGATATCCGAGAAAAGTGGTCTCTGGAGCTTGGCAAACCTGCAAGACTACGGAACGGCAGACCTTACTCCAACCGAAAGTACGGAAAAAACAGGCGACAGTGAGTATTATCACGCCTTTCAACAATCAGTGGCAGGATCTTTATGATCTACTGCATAATAACTGGGACATCTTGCGGAGCGACAAGAAGTTGATCCCTTTTTTAGGTGAAAAACCTAGATTGGTAGCGAGGAAAGCCCAGAATCTATGTGGCATTCTTTCCAGCAGCCACTTTACTAGACCGAAACAGAGTCTGGGCACAGGTGTGAAATTGAGAGGAACTTTTCCCTGTGGAGCATGTACGGTATGTCCTTACATGGTGGCTGGTGACCATATCTCCCTATCGATTCCTCCTAGGCGAATCACCTCTGGGGCTTACTATAATTGCCGGACCAGGAATGCAGTTTATGTCCTTATTTGCGGTTGCCCTAAAGTGTATGTTGGCGAAACCACACAAGAGGTAAGAAGGAGGGTACAACAGCACTTTTCAAGTATTAATACGGCAGATGCGGACGTCAGGAAGGGCAAAGCGCTCACTTCGGTGGCAGCCCACTTTCTAACCCATCATGGGGGACAATTCAATACAATCAAGGTCATCATAGTTGATTCCATCAAACAGAACCTAATGGGTGGGAACTGTACGAAGGAGCTCTTACAGAAGGAATCCCGATGGATATACACCCTTAAGAGCTTGGCTCCACATGGTTTGAACGAGGAGCTACTTTATACCGGGTTTTATAACACCATTTGAAACTGCAAGTTTGCACAAATTTCCTCATTTTTTTTTCCGTCTCCTCTTCCCTTAGCTTTCTGTACCCGTCAGGGAAAGCGATTGGACCAAATGAAGAAGAAGGAAGATCAACTAAGGTGAAGATAATTGGAGACAGAGAGTGAAGAAGATACCGGGCGGAATTTTTGGGCTCACTTCTTCTCCATTTGGTATCATTGGGCCCGTCTTGATGGAGTACTCTGAATGCTGTGGCCGGATTTTGGTGACAACAACCGGTGTATAATGCCTTGTAAAGAAAAGGATAAAACAAGGATTGTGGTCTTTAACTTGATATTATGAAGAGGAGCGGACTGCAACCATGGATTCGGGACTAAGTGTTGTGTTCTTTATGGGTCCTTACGTTTCACCTACCTCTACAGTTGTGATTTGACCTGTACCAAACTAGACCCTATATATAAAATTATTGAATGAGAATGTTTTTTCTGTTCCTGACCTTTGAGCCCCACAGGTCTGGGTGCGGACCCCTCCATATATGCAGGCATCCATATTTTTGGGGCCTTTCTATTGTTGCATGGCCCATGTGGGTCATTCCTTTTGGGGATGGTTTGAACTATATATTTAGTATACCTATTCACTGAGTTATCAACAATAATCCCAAGTAGGGACTAAATCTCATTTGGTATTGTATATTCGTATTGAGTCCAGTGCTCAGGTTACAAGTATACCTTTTGAGGGTCTAATATTCAATACTCAGCGCATTTGTCTACAAAAGGCTTTAGTATCCGCTCGATATTGTACATTATGTGAGGGTTTGGTGATACATTGTACTTGTAATTTTTCCTGATTTGATCAATAATGAAATCTTGCTTATAGGTTATGAATAGGGAGCTATTCGATCTATATCTGAACATATTTCTTAAAGGGTTAATGATATCGTGTACCATTTACCCCGTGTTTGAGAATGTGATCTTATGATAAGTGTAAAATCAGCTGCACACATGGGTAGACGATATGCATTTCCTGTGTCTGCACTGTAGGAACTTACATATGTATGTTTATTAGAGGCGCTTATAAGCTATGGGCTCGTATAAGGTATTCTTAATGCTAGGCGCCGGGTGTGAGCGCGATTTCATAGCGCTATAAGCATTTGTATCCGGCGCATGCGCAATATTTGATGGGGGCGGCTCTCCCTCTGTCATGTGATGTGGATTAGTTTTGCTGGCGCTGTACAAGTTTGTATAGATAATAACTGTTACATCTGAGCGCCGCTACACTTTATATCTACGGTCAGCATACTTAACGGTATGCGATCATGACTTTTTGATCGCTGTCCGCTTTGACGGTCGGCGCATGCGCAGTATGGGCTTGAGGGGGGAACTTTTTCATGTCACGTGACTCAAGTAAGATGGCGGCCGCCATCGGAGCGCTGCGAATACACGAAACTCTCCAGCTGCATCACTGGTAAGTGATAATACATCTTCCTTAAATAGGACACACGAGGGGGCATTGCACAGCTTTTCTCTTTCCCCTGAGGAAGCCACCCTTAGAGGTGGCGATACGCGTGGGGTCATTCCATTGGGAAACCCTTCTCCTTATGCTATTTATACTTATATGGTTTTTTCCATCTTAGTGATGATTTACAGATAGTGAGTATAGACTGGTTTATCTTAACACTTTGTACAAGCATAATGCTCTGGTCTGTCTTGAGTGACAACTAGCCAATTGTGCAGGACCCCATGTTTTCACATTGTGTTTTTTCATAACATAGCAATACTTACTATGATCCTTTGGGGTTCCTCTATAGCTGGATTTACTGCTAGAGGTAGCTTATCCTATAGGCAGTAAATACAGGCGTGGCTAGACTAATGCTTGGTGCAGTCCTGGCACTCTGGTCTGTCTGGGGTAATAATAGATCACTGTCATTAAGTGTTGGTGCTGATACAGTTGCAATTTTATATCTTGCTGTGCTGTTCAGGACCCTATGATCTATACTGGGTCTCTCTACAGCATTAACCATAATACTAAATAGTTCCTTGGGGACTCTATTTAGATCACGGATAGTGGTCTTTTGTACTTTTCTGTGGTAATTAAAACTGACGGTGTTACTCAATACACACTAAGAATTATAAGGCCAATGTATCACCTATAATATATAACTGTACTCATTGTGCGTAAGGAGAAGTTAATTGTATAAGTTCATTTACATATTGATATTAATGTTTCCCTATGTGTTTGGGTCATTATGCCATGGGCTTTTTTAAGTGTTTTTAATTAATCCTTGTGTGTACTACACTCCCGGATTGGAGACATGTGGTTTTGTACAATAAAGTTATTTTTTCTATATAACATAATTCAGTTCTGTTGAGATGGTCTGTTATAGTATATGTGAGACAATGGATACTTCTGTCCAGTTGTGGACACAGACCGCATACATAATTTGAGTGTGCAAACATACTATTACTGGTTCTTATAGTCTGTATTCAAGCACAATAATAAATCTTCCATATTAAAATAAGGAGACTTGTGTTATTTGGCGGAGGCTACACTCTGCTATATGGATGGGGTACGCTAGAACACTGACTCACCAACACGATACAAACATGTGATGTAAATGTTATCCTTGACTGCCCGTCTGTGATGTCCATCTTTGACCCTCCCAGCGCACCGTCCAGATGCGATTCTCGGGTGTATACACCCGGCGGCATCCTAGGCGGCCATGCGCATGCGTTAAAGACGTCACTGGAGAATTTTGCTTCTACGCATGCGCAGTTGGTCGCCGCTTACCGCCGGTTTGTGTACGGATATTCCCGTGGCGCGATGTACGCGTGCGCACGATTGGCGGGCGGATGGACATCACCTGGAGGCCATGGGGTATTTAAGGGAATGGGAAAGGGGTCCATGACAGCGTGTGGTGCCCCTGAAAAAGGTACCCGAAACGCGCGTCGGGCGTGGACCTTGGACCGGCTCCCTTATTACCTTGACCTCCGGTATGTACCTTAGATTATGATATACCCCGTTCTGCTCATTGAGCATTCCGGGTGACTATACTTTACACACCCGCTGGTGTAGCTAGGTGGAGGGAGTTTACTTTTTGTACTTGGGCATAACTCTATGGGTTATTTGATTGGCGATTTGCCTTATGATTTCCCAGGTACAGTCTTTACACTTAGTGTCCGGTCTTGGTCCCCACGTTGGCGAGGTTCTAATGTCCTCTTATTTGGTGATTATTAGAATTAGGAGTGTACGTTGTGCACTCCTGTTTTAAATGTTTGTGACTATCAATAATAAAATATTTTGGATAATATATTCCATTGTGTGGCATCCCATTTTTTGAACCCTAGGCCAGGAAGTAGCTTCACACGTCCCGGTAATTTACCCAACAGGGGTGAAGACTTCAAGATTCATCCCCAACCCACTCCAAAATTGGGGTACTAGCGCACCGATGGGATAGGACTTTCCCAATACAGTCCAAAGAAATCCTACGCGTGAACCCTGAGAGCAAGCTCACTCCGTTAGCCATACGGGTGAGCGGGACCTGAAAAGTTTTATGCTTAAGGGTCCAAGAAGAGAAACAGGTGCCAAGGAAAGGGCCACAGGCTAACAGCAACACCAAGGGCACGGACCCAAGCGTGCTCCCTCCAGGCTGCAGTGGTGCTCAGAATTCTGGTTTACAAGCTGTCGATGTTATTATTCCTGGACTGATTGAGTACACTGAAAGCCCCCCTTTCCGCTACCCAACGGCAACCCAATCTCCAACACCCAATGGGCCCCGGGGCACAAACCCCCTACCCACGGAGGGGTTAAACATCCAGCTGCTACACCATTGCCACCGGGATCCCCCAGCAGCAGCGGTGGTCTCCCACATTACCACGCACCGTGGGTGGCGTCACGAACTTACACATCCCCGGAACATATCCCCATTCTCTTTTTAAATTCAAGTGTTCGCGCAAACCCTTGGGTCCGGAGACACCTTGAGCCACCGCGGCTCCGGATCCAAGCAGCTCGGCTGCTGGCACGGGTCGGTACAGGTACACCACAAAAAATTGGATGCCTCATGGATGGTGAAGAGCAAACCCTAACAGTAAAGTTCGCTGTTCATACTGAACATGGACGTTACAAAAAAGTCAGTGTTTGAGTTCAGGTGTTTTAAGCATGCTTTGCACTCAAATGAGCTTCTCTGTGATGGGGTACACTCAGTGATCAGTCCAGTGTGAGCCGCTAGCAGTGTTTGAATGACCCTCAATGGGGGCAAAATCAGCGTTATCGAATGTAGTGTGTACAAAAAAAAAAGAAAGGAAAAAACTCATCCACTGGAAGTGTTCTTTTTATGACTGGCTCTATATATGTGGGTGAAGACTTGAATTGTCCAATTAGTGACTTCCAATGGGATTCAGGTCAAGTCCGGGTTCAGAACAGAACTTTATCTAAAGTCCAGCTGAAACTGCCAAACCCGAACTTCAACAGGTCTGCTCATCTCTACTCATGGATCATTTGTGTAGCATTTGATTTTTATGGATATATTGCCATTATCAACCTAGAAAACTATATCTGATCATCTACATTTCAAAATATTGCTGGATAAAAGTAGATGTGACATGGACATTAAAAACAGACACAAAGATGGCAAATAAATGCCCCGTGGATGTGAAAAACAGACACATGGATAGAACTATCCCTATAACAATATGGCTGGAAATCGTCTGCATTGTCTGGATGAATTTTGTACAATTTGTCATAAGATCATCTGACTGCAGACCAGACCCTTAAATTAGACCCCCAAATTAAAAACATCCACAGTAAGACACAAAAAAGGTATTTAATGACTTGTTCCCTATCTTAGCTCTTCTTGTCCTTGTAATTCTCTGCACAAGGTTCTTGATGGCAGCCAGCATCAGGACATTGTATGCAGCACTGCCCACGCAACTTAGTGTTAGTACCGTGTATGCATCGATGGACAAAATATGCAGATGCTGGCAATTTTCAAGACCTTGTGTGCTGGACTCTGAAGGATATGTATGGTTTGTGGGTGACCCCATAACTATTCCATTGCTGTACTACTTTTTAAGTTCACGTATGTGTTCCTGTATTGATTCCTCCTATGTCCTGGGTGAATACCCCCATCAGTCTATCAGACGGAGATATGCATTGACAGCAGTTTTACCAAGCCAACATCAGTGCTCTGCAGCTCTCCTACAGTGTTTGGAGCTGAATGCTAAAACCTTCTGCTTACAGCATTGCCTCATACTAATTGGATAAATCTTCTAATGCTAGAGGAAAGCTCAGGATTTACACAAGACTTTTAAGCTTGTCTTAAAGTGTGCTCAACAGCCGTGCGATTTCATGGCAGACTTTTCAGATCATTTAACCCTTCCAATCAGTAATGCCCTAAAGCAGCAGGAGTAAACAGTTTTTCCCATCAATTCTTGCTGTAAACTGCTAAACACTCTATAAACCCCAGATATGGGTTGCATATGGGTCTCATATATTATCGGCAATTATTTTTTTGAGGATTTACTGTATATTTTAGATAGTAAAAAAAAATGTTCAAATGTTGATGCCAAAATTCCTTTAAAATAATAAAAAGGAAAAAAATAAGTAGCATCAGCAACAATGACTGGGTAGGTAACAGTATTGGCAAAAAAAGAGGAAGTCAGATTAAGTGAGCTTGTAAAAGTGACACGCAAGTGCCTGGAGTCCAAGAGAAAATGTTAATAATGTTCAGAGCGAAGATCAGTCCATATAAAATAGAAATAACCCCTTCAAGTCTACCATCTGTATATTTAAGACGACAGTTTGATGGCAGATTACATTTAGCATACTGCAATTTCCTGGCCCAAGCTGTCATTGTGACAACATGATTCTACCCAAGTGACAAAGAACTGAAATAATTATATATTTCCTATAAAATGAAAAATCATAAAATAAAGAAGAAATACTCCCACTGTCCATGGAACATATTTACCAGGGCATGCCCTGCCTAAAATGTCTCTGTCATCAGTTATAATATGCCTACATAATGTAGAATGTAGTTTTCTCCAAACTGGTCCCTTATTTTTTTTTCCTGCTCTTAGGCTTTATTCACACAATGCATCACATGAACACAGTCTTAGGATATGATCATAAGAAGGTTTTTTAAGGCGGAAACATCTGCCAAGATTTTCAAGAGAAATTCATGTCAAAATATGTGAGGAAAAAACCTCTGCAAGGTTTTCAAAGCATTCTTTATAATGGATTTTTGAGTGGATCCAGTGTAAAGTCTCATAAAAATGTGTGAGCATAAGTTGTCATGTCACAATAAATTGATGACCTGTCCATAAGATGGCTCGTATATGTCAGATGGTGAGGGTAAAGGTTCAGAGCCCCATTGATCTGATATTGATTCAAGAACTGAATAGAAGCTGTTCTGCAGCACCTAGTTCAGCCACTATATATTGAATGGAGCATAGCATTGTAGTTCCATTCAATGTATAAGCTGCCAGAGGTTATTACAGCTCATCGTAGGACGTGCCGGTTTTGGAACCCCACTGATCTGATCTGTTTTTAACAAATATCTTTTAACCGGACTACCCCTTTAAACAAAAATGTGCTTTATATGGCTGTTTTCCAGAAACCAAATACTAAAGTGCGTGCCAAGTAAGGAATACAGGCTTAAAAACTTAACAGGTACTTTGATTTTGAAAGTAATGTTGAATCAAGCAACATATTATAAAATTAATGAATGCTATTGGTAATACAAGCCACATAGATATTAGCTTGTAAAATTTGGATTCTAATTTATAATACATGTAAGAGGGAGTAACAAGCTATACACTACGTAAGATAAAAGCTCATCAATAAAAAACAAAGGTACTAGAAAAAGCAAGTGATTTGCAAATTTGCTAATTTTCATAGTGACCAAAGCAATTGAATAACATGAGAATACTCCTTTAAGTGATGTATGAGCTACTGTATACTACGTAATAATTAAATATATATCAAACATAGTTGATATTAGATTACAAAATTATAGCGTGCAATATGTAAACTATATTTCCCAGAATAAGATTAATGAATAGCTTAGATATCAGGAGGAATGGAAGAAATAACAAAGGAAGAGTAATTATATAAAATTGTGGACTAAAGTTTTATTTTTATTTTAATACAGAATACTATGGAAGTTCAGCCTGGGAGAAAATTGTGCCTAATTAGCATAATTACACACACTATCTTTTATATCCAGAACACATAATAAAATTCATCATTATTCTTTAAAGAAAATTAGGCTGTTTTATAAATTTAGCACAACAGGTTCAACAGTCAGCCTAATACCCGGTAATGATTATAGGTAGGTGGTTGTGAGGGTGCCTAAACTAGTCAATTATGTAGAGAACAATACCGTGAGACATCATCATTGTTTTTTCGATGACCTCTGGAGAACAGGTGGGCATTGAATAAAAAAAACAACTCTTTGTCGTTCAGTGGAAACAAGTTTTTTTTATCAAGTAATAAATTATACTTGGGTAGATTTGTTCATTTTATTTAGATTTGATTTGAATCAAATACATTTGGGGTCAATCAAATCTTATTGAAATGGTTTAACCTTCGTCCGGCTGAGTAGGTACAATTGTAACTATTCCGTTTTAAAATTGCAATAAAAAATTTTTCCCGAAAGCCGTAGAGGGCTGAAATTTCGTGACATCTCGGCAGTTTTGGTCCAGAATATATTGGCCAAATTTCAGTAAAATATCTCCACCCCCTTCCGAGATAAGGGGTCGCTGTTAACGTTGTAAAATTATGCAGCCTGACGAAGGTTAAGAAAAAGTAATCTATTATATTCACTTCTCCTTGCCGTGGGTCGGCAATATTTTTATACAAAAAACTAAAGTATATGAAATGGATCTGTGATATAAATTATACTGATGTTGGTTTTCAATACTTTCATGATAAAAGTTTTATTATAATAAAAAAATCTGACTTTGATGGTGAATTCCCATTTTTTAATATTCTTTCTGGAACTTGCCGTGCTATAATACTTCATTGCACCTCTTCTAACTCTTTAAATATGTGAGCAGACTTTTCCCATATAGTACATAACTATCAGATTAGTGGATGTTTTGGATGTTGAATCCCACATCGATCTGATATCGGTTGTTATCAACTCCACCAGAGGTCAAATGCAAACACAATCTCATGGGGGCGAAACATCAGAGTGGGCCCCTTCTGGTAACCCTAATTACAATTATGGGAGTCACTCCCTGATCATGGGTAAGAGGAACCTCAGCCGACAACTATGCTGTTACCGAAAATATATCTCTTCTCGGATGTGCCGGTTAGTTTTTAGATATTTTCTCTACACAAAGACCAACACTTAGGGGCACTTTGCACACTACAACATCGCAGCTGCGATGTCGGTGGGGTCAAATCGAAAGTGACGCACATCCGGCGTTGCAGTCGATATCGTAGTGTGTAAATCCTTTTTGATACGATTAAGGAGCGCAAAAACACCCAAATCGTATCATCGGTGTAGCGTTGGTCATTCCCATAATTTCAAAAGGACCGATGTTACGATGTTGTTCCTCATTCCTGCGGCAGCACACATCGCTGTGTGTGAAGCCGCAGAAGCGAGGAACATCTCCTACCTGTGTCCTGCAGCTCACGCCGGCTATGCGGAAGGACGGAGGTGAGCGGGATGTTTACGTCCCGCTCAGCTCCGCCCCTCCGCTTCTATTGGCTGCCTGCCGTGTGACATCGCTATGACGCCGCACGACCCGCCCCCTTAATAAGGAGGCAGTTTGCCGGCCAGAGCGACGTCGCAGGGCAGGTGAGTGCATGTGAAGCTTCCGTAGCGATAATGTTCGCTACAGCAGCTATCACCATGATATCGTAGCTGTGACGGGGGCGGGGACTATCGCGCTCGGCATCGCAAGCATCGGCTTGCGATGTCATAGTGTGCAAAGTGCCCCTTACAGTATATAACATATGGAGAAAATACCAGTCCTGCAGAACATACAAGTGACTACAGTACAGTTATAGATGGTGACTTACAGCTGCCATTCTTTCTGATGAAGTCTTTCACTTTTCCCGTCTTTTCCGCCTGGCCCATACAGACATGACAGTTTCTTCCTGCCGCAACTGTCTGCAGAGATTACAACAAAGACATTTTTGACTTCTCACTAGAGATGAGCAGACCCATGGAAGTTCAATTCGGCGGGCTCAGCTGGACTTTTCATCAAGTTCAGTTTGGGACCTGTACTTGACCTGTATCTTTATCGAAGTCAGTAATTGAGCATTTCAGGTCTCTGACCTCATGCAGTCAGCCGTTAACAGATCACTTCCAGTGCACACTACATCCGATCTTGTAGGTGGTAACAGGTTACCCGAGGCCGGCTGGTTTCACCTTCAGGTCCCAGTGCCAGTTCATGTATCAACTCTATCATGGGACCACACTTTATGAGGGCCCCCACATTAGTCCCTACAATATATGACAGTCCTCACACTGTATGACACCCCCACAGTCACACCACAAGTTTTAATTAAAATAAAGTGATTTTGTAGATGTCAAATATGTATAGCTTTACTTTTATCTAAATGGTGAAAAAAATGAGAAATTTGGCAAAAACAGAATTGCACATTTGTCTCCATTTTCTGAAACCCGTAATGTTATCATTTTTCAGGATCTGGAACTCAGTGATAGCTTATTTTTTGCATCTTGAGCTGATATTTTTAATTATACCATTTTTTGGTAGATTTTATGTTTTGATCGCCTATTATTGCATTTTAATGCAATGTTGCTGCAAAAAGACCCGTAATTCTGGCGTTTTGATTTTTTTTTTTTGTTACGTCCATTACCGATCAGATTAATTGATTTTATATTTTGACATATCGAACATTTCTGAACGTGGTGATACCAAATATGTGTTGTTTTTTATAGTTTTATTTTCGATGGGGCAAAAAAAGGGGTGATTTGAACTTTAATTTTTAAAAAACTTTTTTTTTTTTACTTTTTATTGATTTTACTAGTCCTTTTAGGGGACTTGAAGCCTACACTATCTGATTGCATTTGCTGTTCAGAGTGATGCTTCAGCATCCATCTGAGCAGCAGAAATGCTTCTCTCCTGTGAATGCTGGTGGTCTGCCGACATTCACAGGAAGTGAGTCATGACAGTAACAGGGGTCATCAGTGGACCTCTCACTGTAATGACAACTCATATGTGCCCAGTGATCGTAACATGGGACCGCCAATGGCAGCAGGAAATGGCACAATGCCTGCCAGAGCATATTAGATTGTGTTGTCAGAGTTTGAAAGTGCAATCAAACTAGTTAACAGGCATGGGTGGATCTCTTGTTAGCCACATAAGTCCACTGATCACGTCCGTGAGACGTTCATGTTCGAGTGCTGGAAACTAGGTGTCCAGTATGAACCCTGAACTTTACCATTCTGGTTCATTCATCCCTAACACTCATCTATTAGTGAATGTGAGAATAGGTTGTAAATTGTAGCATACAAGAATAAAAAGATTTTTCAACCAGCATGAGCAAAATAGTAACAATGCAGTGAAATGACAAGAATCTGCATAACTAATCATATGCTAAGTGGTTGCAAGTCATATTTATGTATGAGGCAACAAACATGATTATCTATAAAATGATGGTAGTCTCACGTTCAAAGCTGTAGTGAATGATGAGATATGGAGCCTGAATGTCAAA
This sequence comes from Anomaloglossus baeobatrachus, assembly GCF_048569485.1. Lineage (NCBI taxonomy): Eukaryota > Metazoa > Chordata > Amphibia > Anura > Aromobatidae > Anomaloglossus > Anomaloglossus baeobatrachus. Next base: position 352,539,369 of record NC_134355.1, read on the forward strand.
AGGTCAAAATATTGTTACCCTTTTGCTTGTATGTGTCATTTTAGTCTCAACTCTATCAGCTGCAACTCTATATTAAGATGAACTGCAATTCCCAAATACATAATATACATTAAGATTTTCATTCTCTATCTTTTGTTTTCCTCACTTTCTAAACTGCTCCTAATAAATGCTACCCTCTCTATTATTTTATTTCAGGTATATTGAAGGCTACTGCATAAAAGTAGATTGCCTTGGGCGGTACATAATGGGTGGATGATCTACACATTATGCCATTGCAATGATAATGTAAAATTGTTCCAAATCATATGAGTAAGCAACAATAGCAAAGTAAGGTATTGAAGTTTAATGTGTTCTCAATTGTCTCAGAGGCTGCCTGAAAAGCCATCATCTCATTTTGATTGCTTCACAAATCACAACTTAGAAAAGTTCTAGAGACAAAGATGACAGCCCATTAATCTCAAGGAGCTGCAGGTTGAGGGAAATAATACCAAAAATCCTAAAGGAACCTGAAGGATGTTATCAGTTGCCAGTGTTCACAACTTTACAGGTTCAGTAATGGTGCGGTGCTTTTCATGGTGAGTAGGCATAAAAATTGATGAATATAAATAATAGAAAAATAAATTTCATCTACATATAAATTCTGCAGCATTGAATGGGGGTCTTTTGCAATATGTTATAGGTAAGTTCTACAGTTAGGTCTAGAAATATTTGGACAGTGACACAATTTTCGCGAGTTGGGCTCTGCATGCCACCACATTGGATTTGAAATGAAACCTCTACAACAGAATTCAAGTGCAGATTGTAACGTTTAATTTGAAGGTTTGAACAAAAATATCTGATAGAAATTGTAAGAATTGTACACATTTCTTTACAAACACTCCACATTTTAGGAGGTCAAAAGTAACTGGACAAATAAACCAAACCCCAAAAAAAAATTTTTATTTTCAATATTTTGTTACGAATCCTTTGGAGGCAATCACTGCCTTAAGTCTGGAACCCATGGACATCACCAAACGCTGGGTTTCCTCCTTCTTAATGCTTTGCCAGGCCTTTACAGCTGCAGCCTTCAGGTCTTGCTTGTTTGTGGGTCTTTCCGTCTTAAGTCTGGATTTGAGCAAGTGAAATGCATGCTCAATTGGGTTAAGATCTGGTGATTGACTTGGCCATTGCAGAATGTTCCACTATTTTGCACTCATGAACTCCTGGGTAGCTTTGGCTGTATGCTTGGGGTCATTGTCCATCTGTACTATGAAGCGCCGTCCGATCAACTTTGCGGCATTTGGCTGAATCTGGGCTGAAAGTATATCCCGGTACACTTCAGAATTCATCCGGCTACTCTTGTCTGCTGTTATGTCATCAATAAACACAAGTGACCCAGTGCCATTGAAAGCCATGCATGCCCATGCCATCACGTTGCCTCCACCATGTTTTACAGAGGATGTGATGTGCCTTGGATCATGTGCCGTTCCCTTTCTTCTCCAAACTTTTTTCTTCCCATCATTCTGGTACAGGTTGATCTTGGTCTCATCTGTCGATAGAATACTTTTCCAGAACTGAGCTGGCTTCATGAGGTGTTTTTCAGCAAATTTAACTCTGGCATGTCTATTTTTGGAATTGATGACTGGTTTGCATCTAGATGTGAACCCTTTGTATTTACTTTCATGGAGTCTTCTCTTTGCTGTTCACTTAGAGACAGATACACCTACTTCAATGAGAGTGTTCTGGACTTCAGTTGATGTTGTGAACGGGTTCTTCTTCACCAAAGAAAGTATGCGGCGATCATCCACCACTGTTGTCATCCGTGGACGCCCAGGCCTTTTTGAGTTCCCAAGCTCACCAGTCAATTCCTTTTTTCTCAGAATGTACCGGACTGTTGATTTTGCTACTCCAAGCATGTCTGCTATCTCTCTGATGGATTTTTTCTTTTTTTTCAGCCTCAGGATGTTCTGCTTCACCTCAATTGAGAGTTCCTTAGACCGCATGTTGTCTGGTCACAGCAACAGCTTCCAAATGCAAAACCACACACCTGTAATCAACCCCAGACCTTTTAACTACTTCATTGATTACAGGTTAACGAGGGAGATGCCTTCAGAGTTAAATGCAGCCCTTAGAGTCCCTTGTCCAATTACTTTTGGTCCCTTGAAAAAGAGGAGGCTATGCATTACAGAGCTATGATTCCTAAACCCTTTCTCCGATTTGGATGTGAAAACTCTCATATTGCAGCTGGGAGTGTGCACTTTCAGCCCATATTATATATATAATTGTATTTCTGAACATGTTTTTGTAAACAGCTAAAATAACAAAACTTGTGTCACTGTCCAAATATTTCTGGACCTAACTGTATATACCCTGTGTCCCCGGTGTGCGCTCCCAGCAGGTATGCTCCACGCTGCCCCCCCCCCTTTCTTTGGCCAACACTCACACATCAGATCGCATACACACACTATGACACACACACTTCTGACCGACACTCACAAATCAGATTACAAACACACACACACACACTATATCGCACACACACTCACCACATCCAGTGATACCACTTGCTTCCAGCCAGCTGGGGACTCTCTGCTCTTCTGTCTCTATGATGCGTTTCACCACTGGGTCCTCCATGCATTTCACCCACAGGTCCTGGCTCTCAACTGCACAGTGTCGTAGGTCCTTATGCTGCCCAGAAGCAATCTATATCACTGGATGTGGTGAGTGTGTATGCAATCTGATGTGTGATTGGGTGCATGTGCGATCTCATGTGTGTGTGAGATCTCGGGTGTGTGTGTGATCTGATGTGTGTGTGTGATCTGATATGTGTGGGTGTGTGTTCCGCCACAGGTCCTAGATGCGTTCCACTGCTCCTGGTTGGTGTCTGGTGAGAATTATTGCGGGGTCTTATTTCTTCTCTCTTTTGGGGGGTGTCTGCTTTCTATAATGAAGTGTCCTGCAGTATTCTTTAACTTTTTTAGCTGCATTGACACTTTATTATTAAACCTCGACTAGGTCGTATTTTCGTGGTAGGTCTTATATTTAAGCCTTGCTGAAAACTCCTGCTAGGTCTTATTTTCGGGGTAAGTCTTATATTTAACCGTTGCTGAAAACTCCTGCTAGGTCTTATTTTTGTGGTAGGTCTTATATTTAAGCCTTGCTGAAAACTCCTCCAAGTTCTTATTTTCATTGTAGGTCTTATATTTAAGCCTTGCAGATAACTCCTGCTAGGCCTTATTTTCAGGGTAGGTCTTATTTTCTGGGAAACACGGTAGGCTATTACTTGCTTTACAGTAGTAGGAAAAACTCAGTACTTACAGTACATTAGATACAAATAAATCTTCATTTCTTGGTTGCTTTCAAGAAATGAAGATTTATTTGTAACTAATGTACTGTAAGTACTGAGTTTTTTGAAAACATATATGACAGTTCAGTTATTATCATTGACTTTTGCCAAAAAGCTTGCTACCTCCTTCATGACTGAGCTATTTTACTTTTTTTTTACTTTAGTTTTTTCCGCCCCTTCTTCCAAAAGCCATATCTTTATTAATTGTATGTCTACATAGCCATGTGAGAGCTTGTCTTTTGTGGGATAAGTACTTTTGAATGACACCACTCAATTTATCATGTTATGTACTGGAAGCCTAGAAAAAATTCCAAGTGTGTTGAAATTGCAAAAAAGTCCAATACCACAATTGTTTTTTGAGGGTTTTTTTATTTACCATGTTCACTATATGGTAAAACAGACCTGGAAATATGATTTCCCAGGGCAGTATGATTATGCACATACCAAAATGTATAGTTTTTTTTATAAAAAAAAAAAAAGTACATCTTGCTCGTATTGTCATTTTCCGTGACCCATAACATTTTCTCTTTTCAGGATTTGGGGCTATGTAATGGCTTATTTTTTGCACCCTAAGCTGACGTTTTTAACTGATACTATTTTGGGGTAGAAACAATATTTTGCATTGATTGTAATGTTGTAGTGGCCAAAAAAAACATAATTCTGGAGGTTTTTCCTCATTACGCCATTTTACTGATCGGATTAACTTGTTTTTTATTTTGATATTATAGATTTTGACTTTTACAAACACAGTTACTGTATACCAAATATGTTTGCTTCTCTAAATGCTTTATTTTTAATGAGACAAAAAGGGAGTGACTTGAAAGTTTATAATTTTTAAACATTCTTAACTATTTACTGTTTTTATTTATCCCCTTAGGAGACTTGAGCCTGTGATCCTCTGATCGCAATCGGTGAACCACAATCACATGACAGGTGCTTTGAGAGACCTACATAATAGCATTTCACCCTACCGGTGCATGTTAAATGTCACTGTCATAGATTAACAGAATGAACAGAACCGCAGGTGAAGTCCAGCTCCACCGGCAGCTGTTAGAGGCAGGTGATGGCAAAAAAATGTAAACATCAACTACATGGAAAGCTCTCATCAAAGTGAGGGACACAACATAAGACGTAAATGTACAGAATATTTTGTGAAGAGGTTAACAAGAAGCCATAATAATAGGCAACATGACGACACATTGTTTTTTTATATTTACATAAAGAAAAGTAAAACATCAAATAAGAATATTGCAGGTCAATAAATTGTCAACTGTAAGTATATACAACCGTCATCTTTTTGTTTACTATTGATGCAAAATTAGTTTTAGAATGATAAAAATAGTATGTTACACAAGAAAAAAATGTCCCAGTGCATCTATTCACAAAAGCAGGATATGTATCTGATTAGAGATCAGCAGATCGATCCACAGAGCATCAAAGTTGAGTGGAATTTCCTGAAATTTGCAGTTCTGTGTGATTTTAAATACTTTGAGAGGATCGAAAATATATGCCCATCAGCCATTTTGGTTAATCAAATAGGGCTGGGGAATGGTAAAAAAAACAAACAGACAAAAACCCAGCTAATACATCACCGCTTTCCTCTCCAGCCACCCCGCTGATCAGAGCCCACTGCCCGGTGCTTTTCATTCCCATCTTAGACCTCTTCTCTATATGTCTTGACTTCTGACTGCGACCAAGCCTTGGGGTGGTAAGGTCGCAATGTCAATACATCATGACATGTACCACTGGCTTACAATTTTGCTATATGAGGTAAAGGCAGTCACATACAGGCACTAAAATGCTGAACACAGTTTGTTCAATAAAATGGTGCCGAAGATTGTGGTACTATTTTATTGAAGACCTGAGTACTGTGGAAAATGAACACTCCCCACCCACAGCAGCAATGGCGGTGTGGCGCGATATTCAGATAAAGAAAAGGGTTCATGCCAGAGGATGCCGGAAGAGGAGGAATACTCGCAAGAACCCGACCCACAAAGACCCGCCCATGTTGCCCACATCAATCAAAGTGCAGTGCACATTTAATCAACCAAGCATCACATCTTTCTATAACAAATATACCTGGATTTAACATCTTAGTGCCAGTATGGCACTGCCTTTAACTCATATAGCAAAATCCTGCTGGTTGGTTCTCTTTAAGTAGAGTTCGGTCTATAACCCACACTATGCAAGAATACTTGTGAAGGATACTCTATGGGTAGATAGAAAAAAAATATAATAAAATAGAAGCAAAAAAAAATTAATAAAATGGGGTTACTACAAGCTAATAAAAATCATAGTTCACCAAAATTTACTGATACTGCAAATTAATGATACAGCAAATCACATTGAGGTACCTACTATGAGGGATTTTAGCTACCTGCATATAGATTGTGAAACCATCTGGATCTTATAAATAAAACAGTCTTCTTGTCAATAGCTAAAGTAAAGATGATTAACTCTCCCGACTTGCACGTGACCCAACTAGAGGACAGGCTCTTTATCAGTCACAATGAACCTACCCAGAATTACAAAGGTGCAGGTTGTAGGGAACCTAGAAAATAGTGACCATAATAATAAATTTCAATTTGATATTCAATGAGATGTTTGGTCTAGGAGCCTCTAAAATACTAAACTGCAGGATGATGGTGTTCAATCAGTCTAGAGGTGCCATAAAAGTATACAAAAATGTAAAGAATGTGATACATAAAGAAAATCATGTAAACTAAAAAATGGAGGCAGTGAATACATTTAAACACAAGAAGGGTAAACTGTGTGAAAACAAAATATTCTTTAATTATATATTTTTAAGAAAGTTAAAACTGGAAAATACAGACTTGTAAGCTTAACCTTTAATATTTGAAGTTCTTTAAAGAGAACCTTTCATCAGGCTTTAATATGGTAAAGTAGAGAAGTGGCCATAATGGGGCTGTTATATTGATTTAATAGATACCTGTAGTACAGAAATCTGCAGCCTTGTTCTCGTTAAATTCCTTATCGACGTTTTGGTGCAATATCTCTTTACTGCACTGGGGCGGGACTAAGAGGCGGGAAGGTGGGTAGGGTCTTTGGGATCTGCCATGGACTCACCACGTTTGTGCTTGAATAATTTGCTTTATAATCTAAATAATCATATATTTAATCATGCTTTAATTCTATTAGTGTGGGAGTGATTCAACTTATATAGTCACGAGTTTTATAATCAGCAAAAAGAAAGTGTTTTTCACTGACTATAATTTCGGTTGATAACTGCAAGTCTAGTTTCTCTTGGATAAAGCAAGATAATGTCAAGGTCAAGTGACATCTGTAGGGTATTTCCAAGTAACACATATGTAAATGTCATCAAATAACAACTGTCTACTTCTGTGTTTACTCTTCACTATATATACTCTGGTCTGTATGTGTATGTCAAACAATTTCATATTGTCACTTTCGAAGCTTGAATAAAGCCATTTCAATTGACTCTGGATCAGTAAGAGTTAATTTTTCTAAAAGTTTGTATGAGATTCTTTTTTACATGTTTGCACTAGCACTGGTCACAGCAAGGGCAGCGTCTGGGCACATTGATTTCCTGGCCAATTACATTTAAGGCTACTTTACACACTGCGATATCGGTCCCGATATCGCTAGTGTGGGTACCCGCCCCCATCTGTTGCGCGACATGGGCATATCGCTGCCCGTGCCGCACAACATCGCCCAGAGCCGTCACACATACTTACCTGTCCGGCGATGTCGCTGTGACCGGCGAACCGCCTCCTTTCTAAGGGGGCGGTCCGTGCGGCGTCACAGCGACGTCACTGAAACGTCACTGACCAACCGCCCAATAGCAACGGAGGGGCGGAGATGAGCAGGACGTAACATCCTGCCCACCTCCTTCCTTCCGCATAGCGGCCGGGAGGCAGGTAAGGGGAGCTTCCTCGTTCCTGCAGCGTCACACGCAGCGATGTGTGCTGCCGCAGGAACGAGGAACAACTTCGTTACTGCTGCAGTAACGATTTTTAAGAATGGACCCCCGTGTTGCAGATTAGCGATTTTGCACGTTTTGCAACGATGCAAAATCGCTTTTCGGTGTCACACGCAACGGCATCGCTAATGCGGCCGGATGTGCGTCACAAAATCCGTGACCCCAATGACTCCGCATTAGCGATGTTGCAGCGTGAAAAGCTCGCTTTAGGCTAGTTTCACACAGCCGTATAAAAAATCATCAGAATTCCAGTCAAAAAACTCAAGACAAGACCATTTCCTAAGTTAAAGAATTGTAATAATGTACCAGTAAAAAAATGTTTTTTATATGCTGACTCCATACGACATCCGATATTTTTGCGCACCCATAGACTTGAAAGGATGAGTATAATCCAACACATGGAAGAAACTAGTGCATGTTGAGATTTTTTTTCACATTCAGATTTGGTCAGTGAAAAAAATTCCTCACATACAACTGCCTCATTAAATAATACATAACTCACATCAAGAGCCATTAAGTTGTAAGCACCAAACCTGCCTAACTAGGCGGGGAAGATGCCAGCACTACTCATTATAGGAATAAACAGCAGGAGAAGGAGAGTAAAGTGCAAAATATACATAATTTTTATTAAATACACAACAAGACAAAAATTTCATTAAAATGGTACACTACCAATGATTCCCAGGGATACCAACATATAGGACTAGACCAGTTAAAATAGCCAATCCAGTAAGTCAAAAGATTAACTAGTAAGTATCTGTATAGATGGCGGCCAATAGCCTAGGAAAGTCAAATAGTTGGTAAGATATACAGAGGAAAAGGGGGCTGCTTAATAAGGAGTAAGGTATAGTCAGATCAGACCGTGGTTACCCACCATGTAAGGGTGGGGAATCATGGTGATCCCGCTGTAACTTTGTTACTTTGGTTTTCCACCTTGATAAAGCTATCCTCGCGAAACGCGCGTCGGATGGAGACCCCAGGCTGTTCTTAGGGATACTTTTCTATACTTCATAGGGACTGCTTTTTATTGTGGCTGGCTCTCCCGTGTTGGTGTACTCTGCACTTCAGCACTTTAGGTAAGAGAATTTTCTCAATTTGCACACTTGTGCTATATGATTACTCCATGTTAATTCTTACTCTGCTGTGCACTAGTATTTAGCAACAGTTTAGCCAGCGGGATCACCATGATTCCCCACCCTTACATGGAATGGGTTAATTAAAGTAATCAGAAAAAAATTCAAAATTAGGGATATTTGGTTTAGAAAAAAAGTTTTTTTCATAAAAGTATAATATTTGAAACCCAAAGTGAACAAATATTCTGAACAGATACTTGTAAATACGCTATCATAGTGGCAATATCATAATAGCATAGTAACTAAAAACCATTACAAGCAGAAGTAAAAAGCTGGATTATATACTATTATATACTATACTGCCGCTATATTTTGTATATAAGTAGAAGTTTTCTAATTGTCATAATTGCCATTTTATTACACTTATAATAATGTTCATACTCAGTATCCTAACAATATGGAGCTCTTCATTTTTATGAGACTTTTTTTGCAGCATGTGTTGCATTCAGTACAGCTAATAAATAGGTCTCGGGAGAACTTTCTAGCTCGCTGCATTGACCTTTTAATTCTAGTAGGACAGTAATAATCCTAACAAGGCTCTTTCTTTTCTACTTTAAACAATCCAAAGGTTATTGATGGCTTTCTCTGGTTTGCAGCTCTTATGTTTAAAGGCTTTTGTGGTAGTTTCAAAATGCTATTTTTTATAATTGAGTTGACTTCTTCTCTTTTTGCAAATCATATGGTTAACAACTTAGCAATATACATAACCCTTCTGCTCTATATACACACATTTATTGCCCCTGGACAATGCAGTAAAGTGAAAAATGGCACTTTTGAAAATGGCTGTGATGTCACCAAGATCACTTATGTATTACTGTATATCCTACCATGAGTTTTATACCCACACTACTATAAATTCTATTTAAAGATTAACCAAACTTTTGACCTTTGTTTTGACTATTTTTAGACTCTTTAATCATCTGTGTATTGGTGGGATCTGGCTCCTAAGACCCCAATGATTAGTTAAAAGACCTTTGTGTGTAGTTCTGGAGGAAAAAGGGCACAGCTTGTGAGACCTGAGTGAGCACACAGATCGCAAAAGATTTAATTGAAAGTTAGAAGCTTTTTCTTTCACTTGATCACATCTTTTGAAATTCAAATTTACCAGGTTTAGTCAATTTTTGCATGAAAACTTGAATATGAAGTAATAAATTTGGCAAACGTTTCACGTACTTCAGTTTAGCTGAAAAAATGTGACACTTTAAAGTCTCATAGCACTTTATCCGACGCCTTTAAAGCTCTTTAGCATTCATAAAGTCTTAGGTGTCTTAGGCCTCATTCAGATATTCATGTGACACGTGTTGTATCCATTTTTTTCGTGACACGTATCAATTATAATATATGGTGCTATACAATGTCCATGTGGGGTTTTGATGGACCGTGTGTTTGTGAAGCTCACTCAGAAATATGTCTTTTTTTCAGGCAGTACGGCTAAAAAGTGCCAAATACAAGCCTACGGGTCCATGAAGAACACGTACAGCACACAGGTAACATCTATGTGCCATCCATGTGCTGTATGTGTTTAACATTGCAAAGTATAGGAGAAGCTTTGTAATTTATTTAGTTAATGATCTGTGAAAAACACTTATGACACACTGATGGTAAAAACAGACACTCAGATGTCACACTGATGCAAAACCCTGATTGATATCAATGACATTTTTTTCACATATGTGTTTAAATATGGAAGTGTGAAAAAGGCCTGAGTAATCATGATGAAAATGGGTGTAAACCAAGTATTTACCAAAAGCCAATTCAATAACACAGTGTAGACTTTTCATGTTGTTTTAAATTAAAAAAAATTCAAAAATTATCTTTCCTTGTCTTTTGTGATCATACAGACCGTTCTGTGCAGAACATTCCCTGAAGTTGATGGTGTCGATGTTAGAGGTAACATCATCCTGCTGTGAGTGATGTGCCATATATTTCATAAAGCCCTCATACTTCCTCCCTATTGATATGTTTGCCAAAAGCAAAGAAGGCAAGATTGGTAGTAGTACTATCTACATGGCTGGCACTAGTGGTAGTAATGGTGCTTCTGCTGCTAGTGGTTCCCAAATTCTAAGCCATAGTATGGTCATTTTTCATTCACATTACCCCATATATTTGCATTTGCCATAAATTTTGTACAATACTATAATTCCCTTTTAGCAATTTCATAAACTCTAATTATTCAACTATTGCCAACAATAATGAATTAAGAAATCATAGGGAGATAAGTACACATACAGAAAGCAAAATATAACAGCAGGCCACAGTATAGATGTGATGTGTATGGTTGTCAAATTGGACTAGTAAAGAAGGCGTGCAAAAACAGACTTGCACAGTTAATAACTCACAAAAAGTTGCCAAACAGTAAATAATTATTTCCCCACATAAGTGAGGAAATGCAATGATACTATAAACTAAAATCCGAGGCTGGTACTCAGATTAAAGAAGCTAAAGAAATCATAGTAATAAAATATTAATTTTTATTCACATTTTTTTAAATCATTTTAAATTAATTCCACAGTATAATACCCGGGGACATGGAAGTCAGTCACATTAACATAGTAATAGTATTAGTATAAAAAAAGTATATGAGGTCTTAGCACATTAAATATTTAAAATCACAGTACAAACAGCAGATAGATAAATAAATACATCTGTCATGGAAAGTGCATATGTAGAGCCAGTAAAAAATGGTATTTATATATATTGTGCAAAATTGCTGCTTGATTAAATCAATCACAAGGATATGATAATAATTACACCATATTGCCTTATATCAAAATTACTGGATTCAATACTGCAACTACTGCAGTTTCAATGACAGGGGAATCACATTCTATCATTGTGTTGTAAACATGACTGGAATTGTTAAAGTGCTAAGTGCTATGTAATAAGTCTGGGACTTATAGTTCCTCTAATTCGTCCATTATGCATATCAAATGCTTCTGAGACTGAGACTAATTAGTCCGCATATTCACTGCCATATAAAGATCACAAGAAATATACTACTTACTAGCGACCGTGACGTCCACGTCCCTCTACCCCAACGTACATTTTGCAACTTCTTCTTTGGGGGGCGTATAGGTCCCTGGGTATTATACTGTGGAATTAATTTAAAATAATTTAAACTAAATTTTTAATAAAAATTGATATTTTATTACTATGATTTCTTTAGCTTCTTTAATCTGAGTACCAGCCTCGGATTTTAGCATATATGCACAGTTACTGTCTATATTTTTTATTTTTTTTTCAACCTAAATTAAATTCCTTCATCAAAAATATGACTTATTAAGAAATATTAGGTAGGAATACCCCAAAAAGCCAGCACCTGAAATCATCTGCAGTGTTGCTGTGACCTGTAGATATGTACGATTTGAATAGTAAAACAATTGTTTGCATCTCACGCTCTTTGTGAAGTAGACGGTATCAACTAGATGTATGGATTTTGCAGAATTTGTATTTGTAAAGACAATTATTTCCCTTTCACAGAAACTATTGCACAAAAAATGTAAAAATTTAGTGCAGTTGCTTATGACAAGAAGGCACAGAAAGTGATTTCAGATTTTTTTAAACTATTGTGCTCTCTTGCATCTATATCCTAGTGCATTAAGAATGATCAACCATATCATTGATCAATCAGCTTGAGTCTGGCTAGAACTTCTCCTATCTATTTCTCCTCTTAACAATTAAATCTCTTTATTATTATGATGAACACTTTATTACTCCCTTCTTTTTTATTATTGCATTTATTAAACATATTACTATCTGGGGTATTTGTCCAATTTTTTAGGACTTTCTCGTTCTGTCTCTATTGCTGATTGTTGAACTTTGACAAATGCAAACGATCCTAAAATTTTTCTAAAATAGCTACCGTGTGCTTTTCTAAGGCTTTTACACTGGCTAGGATAGTCCCTCTGAATTGACTGTGCTACACCCTGTGATGTGATAGCTGCAAGGAATTCTGGAGAAGTATATGTGGTCATGCCTGAAGTCATGTCAGCCTACTGTCACCGATGCAATCTTCCGCAAAGTGTGCATTTTTTTTAGACTTGCACGAACCAAATCAAATCACAAATGGTTTGAATTTGCCAGGACCTATGATTTTCATGTAGTTTGATTCAAATTTGAATTGATTTGATCATCTTCTTTAATTTTTATTGAATCCATAGTGTGCTCAGTTGCTGAGTAGCTGAGCGCACCTGGTTTCTGAGCTACACACTTTTCAGAGCTCTTTTGGCAATCAGTGTGGTTCTCAGAATCCATGTTGCTATGATTCTGCAGGCAACCGTAGTACTGTACAGCTTTATTTCACTTTTATTGTTCATGTTTTACTGCCAAGATTAGATCTAGTGCTAAAACTCTACAACCTATAATATAATCTATAATATCTAGATATATTTATAAACACTGAAACATATGTTAGCAATATCCACAATATACTCTACCCTCACCAACACTCCATCCTCCCCCCCATTCGATTTCACCTGAATGACTTAACTAAAAAATACATGGTGGATTTTTGTAGGAGTGTCACCAGATGGTATATACTTTTTTAAATTCAATACAGTGCCTACAAGTAGTCTTCAACCCCCTGCAGATTTAGCAGGTTTGATAAGATGCAAATAAGTTAGAGCCTGCAAACTTCAAACAAGAGCAAGATTTATTAACAGATGCATAAATCTTACAAACCAACAAGTTATGTTGCTCAGTTAAATTTTAATACATTTTCAACATAAAAGTGTGGGTCAATTATTATTCAACCCCTAGGTTTAATATTTTGTGGAATAACCCTTGTTTGCAATTACAGCTAATAATCGTCTTTTATAAGACCTGATCAGGCCGGCACAGGTCTCTGGAGTTATCTTGGCCCACTCCTCCATGCAGATCTTCTCCAAGTTATCTAGGTTCTTTGGGTGTCTCATGTGGACTTTAATCTTGAGCTCCTTCCACAAGTTTTCAATTGGGTTAAGGCCAGGAGACTGACTAGGCCACTGCAACACCTTAATTTTTTCCCTCTTGAACCAGGCCTTGGTTTTCTTGGCTGTGTGCTTTGGGTCGTTGTCTTGTTGGAAGATGAAATGACGACCCATCTTAAGATCCTTGATGGAAGAGCGGAGGTTCTTGGCCAAAATCCCCAGGTAGGCCGTGCTATCCATCTTCCCATGGATGCGGGCCAGATGGCCAGGCCCCTTGGCTGAGAAACAGCCCCACAGCATGATGCTGCCACCACCATGCTTGACTGTAGGGATGGTATTCTTGGGGTCGTATGCAGTGCCATCCAGTCTCCAAACGTCACGTGTGTGGTTGGCACCAAAGATATCGATCTTGGTCTCATCAGACCAGAGAACCTTGAACCAGTCTGTCTCAGAGTCATCCAAGTGATCATGAGCAAACTGTAGACGAGCCTTGACATGACGCTTTGAAAGTAAAGGTACCATACGGGCTCGTCTGGAACGGAGACCATTGCGGTGGAGTACGTTACTTATGGTATTGACTGAAACCAATGTCCCCACTGCCATGAGATCTTCCCGGAGCTCCTTCCTTGTTGTCCTTGGGTTAGCCTTGACTCTTCAGACAAGCCTGGCCTCGGCACGGGTGGAAACTTTCAAAGGCTGTCCAGGCCGTGGAAGGCTAACAGTAGTTCCATAAGCCTTCCACTTCCTGATGATGCTCCCAACAGTGGAGACAGGTAGGCCCAACTCCTTGGAAAGGGTTTTGTACCCCTTGCCAGCCTTTTGACCCTCCACGATCTTGTCTCTGATGGCCTTGGAATGCTCCTTTGTCTTTCCCATGTTGACCAAGTATGAGTGCTGTTCACAAGTTTGGGGAGGGTCTTAATTAGTCAGAAAAGGCTGAAAAAAGAGATAATTAATCCAAACATGTGAAGCTCATTGTTCTTTATGCCTGAAATACTTCTTAATACTTTAGGGGAACCAAACAGAATTCTTGTGGTTTGAGGGGTTGAATAATAAATGACCCTCTGAATAAACTTTTCACAATTTAAAAAAAAAAAAAAAGAAATAACATTCTTTTTTGCTGCAGTGCATTTCACACTTCCAGGCTGATCTACAGTCCAAATGTCACAATGCCAAGTTAATTCCGAATGTGTAAACCTGCTAAATCTGCAGGGGGTTGAATACTACTTGAAGGCACTGTATATAAGTGCTACATGTATTTATATTTCATTGGACTGCTCTGCATATTGTTAACTGTTTGTTTTCACTGTGTTTTTAGTTCATGTGTAGTGGGGGTCTCTGTTAAAGAAAAAGTGTTAAACTAAGCATGTCACAAATTTTCCACCAAAGTAAATATATTTCCAAATGTGCTACTGACATTAATTTCTCAGCAGATGTCAATAACAACTCATCCAATCTGCACAAACAAATAAATCAAACCATAGACTGTGTAATACTGAGAAATGACACAAGGAAAAAGCATTGAACACGCTTGCTGAATTGTATTTAATACTTCGCACAAAAGCATTTGTTGGTTATGACAGCTTCAAGACATTTCCCTGTATGGAGAACCTAGTTGCATGCATTGTTCAGGTGTGATTTAGTATATTCTTCCACACAAACATTCGTCAGATCCTGAAGCTTTCGTGGGATCCTTGAATGAACCATGAGTCTTGGGCGGGCTTTGCACGCTGCGACATTGCAGGCCGATGCTGCGATGCCGAGCGCGATAGTCCCCACCTCCGTCGCAGATGCGATATCCTTGTGATAACTGCCTTAGCGAACATTATCGCTATGGCAGCTTCACATGGACTCACCCGTCCTGCGACCGTCGCATAGATTTTGTATTAGATTTAGATCATGTGATTGGCTGGGCCATTTTAGCAGCGTAATTATTTCTCTGAACCTGTCACATACACAGCTCAGGAAATAATGCAAATATCCCACCATTGCCTCCAATATGTCACATACAGCACTCCACTGCCTCCAATCATCAGGACAATACATAATTTACAGAGTATTAATGGACGAGGTGATGGCTGCTTTCACTACTGGCCAATTAAACTCACAGTGACCGTATTTTATATATACAGCCGATTCCAATGCATTGAATATAAATATACCTTGGAGTAGTAAGCTCCACTTCATCTCAAGAAAAACTACCAGCTAACATCATCAATCACTGATACAGGCTGATTGGACACCCGTTACACCTAGTGTATGGCTTTGGAGATGTGGTTTAGAGCAAGAGGACAAAGCTATTAAAATTTTATATATTTAATCCAAAATGTAGACAGTGTTTATAAAAACATACAAAATATCTTACAAAGTGGAACAAAACAATATAGCATATACACTTACATACACTAAAAAGGAGTAGCAAAATAAAATTACTAAACCTGTGTCATGGAAATAGCATTAGAGCTAAGTGGAGGGAGGTACTCCTTAGGAATATGGACAGAACCAAAGCAAGCTGTACCCTCCAGGACTGACAAGGATCATAATTTGGTATTTGCCTTAACATAACATAAGTTACACCCTCATACCCCCCCTCTGGTGAGTCATAACAAGGCTGGTATTCAGAAAACTATAGGGTGTATCTTAGTTTTAGAAAATTATAAGATTTGCAACTTTTCCAATATCTTGGCTCCTGGAGGTCCCAAGCAGGAAATATTACTGTCATTTTTCCTTTTATGATTTTATCTGTTTATAGATAGGTGAAAATATTTATGCCATATTTCCTATCTGGCCGATATCCATTTGGCGGGACCCCAGCCATTATCCTGCAACGGAAAGCGATGTTTTGCATTCGCAACTTCATCGCAATGTATACAATATGATTTTTCTATCTATTAGATCGACTCCTTCCTCATTTCCAGAGGAAGGGGTCAGCTGCATTGGGTTCATGTAGAGGTGTTTGATTTCAAGCTATTGGTTTATTATCATAATTATGAGACTTCTTATAGATTTGCAATCATATCCATAACAGAAACTAATTGACAGTTTCATTGGCTGTGTGATTGGGATCATTGTCTTGCTGAAATGTACACTCTTGTTTCATCTTCATCTTCCTGGTTGATGGCAGCAGATTTTTATCAAGAATGTCTCAGCACATTTGTCGTTTTATCCTTCTTTCACACACATGATGTTTGCAGTGCCATATGCTGAAAAACAGCCCAACAACTTGATTCCAAACTGCACTGTTAGTGTGTTGTTTTTGAAGTCATATGCAGGGCATATGTTTTGGTTTCAAAACATGTATGTATTATGGCATCCAAGGAATTCAATTTTAGCCTCATATGAGAACAATTGAATTACAAAACATTGGGACTGGCAAATAGAATGAACAAACTGCGGTGGAGTATAACAATGGGGGGTGCAGCTGGTATACCTCTCTAGTCAGCCAAGTTGAAGACAAATCCAGTGGGAGCCAAACCTGATTCATTTTAATGAATGTGATCTTGCTCACATTAGCCATAGACAGAAAGATGTGCCTGTCTGTGATCACAAACTCTACCATGCTAAACACACGTTCCAACAGTACATTTGCAGCAGGGCAGGCCAGCAACTCCAAGGCATGAAGGACAAGCTCAAGCCATGTGCCCAATTTGTAGACACAGAAATTAAATGGGGCAGAACCATCACTATCCAATCCAATATGTGGACTCATCTGGACATATACTCTTCCATAATGTTGTTGAAATGTTTATTCCTGCTAATACGAACCATATTAGAAGGTAGTGCTGGATGTTGTGGAGTGCTGAGGAAGTTTTTTACACATTTTGGCCAGACTAACACTCCTTTCTGAGCTGGTTTTGGTGGCCCAGTTACGTTGGCAACTATTTCCCTCTCCTCAGCCTAGTCCTTCCACTGAGCCCCCGCTGTCAGGTCAGAATGCTGTCAGTAGTGTGTCTACTTGCTTGCTTTTGTATTCCTACATTTTCCTTCAATGCTCCAGTGATGGAAGTAAAAATGGCACATTGTCCTTATAGCGGGTATCCAGCAGGGTGAACACCAAGTAACTTGTAAAAATCTGGTAAAGCACAAGTAAAAATCTGAGAAACTAGGCGGTCTTTGCACAGCTGCATGTATTAGCTCGTGTGTGCTAGCTGTCCTCAGTAGGAGGTTTGTCATGTGTCCTCTGTATCTCTCCAGTGAGGAGGTTGGGAGTGGTGGCTCCCAAGAGAAGCTGTCTAGGTTGCAGAAGATGGTCTGGACCTAGAGGGGTTGGACCCCCGGTCGCAGGGGATTGCGGCTAGGTGCCTGGACCTGTCAAGGAGAAGAATCAGCAGCCTGGCACTGTCGCCAGTCTGGGATCAAAGGCATAACAGGGTACACGGACCCTAGGTTGGGGAGAAGCTTCAAGCAACCCGGCAATTAACCTGAGGAGAACGGAGCCTTTATGATCTGTTCCCACCCGCTCCAGAATCGGGGCACTAGTGCAACGAGGAAGAAAGGGCCTTCCAAACAAATGGTCCAAGAAAATCCCAAGCGTGAGCCCTGAGAGCAGGCTCCCACACTTAGCCACAGTGGGGAGCGGAGCCCGGCAGGTTTCAGACTACTGAGCCACTACGTTGAAGTTAAACGTAGTGCCAGGAGGCAGGTAACGGATCACCAGGCAACACCCTAGGGGACGGGACCTGGACGAGCTCTGCTCAAGCAGCAGCGATACCCCGAGATTTGGTTTACCCAGTTGTCAGCATCTGCTTATTGACTGAGTGAGTACCTGAGTGATCCCTGCACCCTACGGCATCCCACCGAGTCTCGGGGCTTTCCCCTACTCATGGAGGTCAACAACACCTAGCTGCCCCACTCCATCACCCTGGGTACTCCCATCGGCCAACGGCAGTATCCCTTCATTACCGTACACCACAGGTGGCATCACAAACTGTACCTCCCCTGTAAATAACTTCCCCCCTTTTACGTTTAGAAGTGGCCACGAACCCCCGGGTCCGAAGACCCTCGAGCCACAAGTCATCACACGGATCCGAGCAGTTTGATCAGCTGCAGGGGCGGCACAGTAGGACATGAGCCAGAATGCCTTCCACCTTAGGCCTAGCTGCCACTACATGTACCCAGTTAGCAATTGGGAAGATTTAACATCTGTAACTATGCTTACTTGTCCACCTATTGGTGGTTATGTGGATTTTGCCCCTGAAGGCATTGCACAGTGCACACCTGATTTTGTCCTTAACATCTTTGTGCTGAGCAGGGATGGCCCAAATGGAAAAGTAGTGGCGGTTGGAAACAATGTACTGTAAGACAACCACAGCAATACATTTTTTAAAAGTGTCCGTCTCCACCAGCTGAAATGGCAGCATTTAAAAAGATCAGAAATTTTTAAAAGCTGTTATTCTGGACCAGGCCTCGTGGGAGGGTAGGGGATACTTTATCTTTCTCTCCAGTGTTTGAGAACCGAAAAGTTGAACACTTTCATGGGAAATGTAGAGATTCTCCGTGACACTGCTGGGGGTGGTGAGGCTGTCACATCCTCTCTTTGTGGATGTTACAGCACCACCACCCCCAGCAGAAGTGGTGGATATCATTCATCCTTTTTTTCTGATTTTCTCCCATCCTATTTCTTTAACTGTACTCAGGCAGGCTCTATCCCTTCCTTGTGGTGCTCGTAACAGAGAATGGACTACAGATAAAATGAATTGTCAAAGATCGGCACTCACTGTCATCTTGTTTTTTTTAAAATGTATTTTCTTCAAGTCATCATATACAATTGTATACTATTGTATATGATGACTTGAAAAAAATAAAAAAAAAAAACCAAGATGACAGTGAGAGCCGATCTTTGACAATTCATCCTATTTCTTTAATTCTTTTATTCATTTACTTTTTTTTCCCCATTCTCTTGTTTTTTTTCTTGGGAATATTATTGTATCAGAATACTACTACAAGCTTATGTATGAATGGGTGACCAGAAAATTGCCCACAGGAAAATTGCCCATAGGAAAAATGCCCACATGAAAATTGCCCATAGGAAAAATGCCCACAGGAAAATTGCCCACATAGAAAATTGCCCACATAGAAAATTGCCCACACGGAAAATTGCCCACATGGAAAATTGCCCACATGGAAATTTGCCCACATGTAAAATTGCCCACATAGAAAGTTGCCCACACAGAAAATTGCCCACATGGAAAATTGCCCACACAGAAAATTGCCCACATGGAAAATTGCCCACACGGAAAATTGCCAATTGCAGCATCAGAAAGTTTCAGATCTATGATATTTGAGGTGCAAGGTGAAGATGTTAAGATGATATGTGAAAAATGTCCACAGAAAATTGCCAACAGACATGAATGCCCACTAGGATTGGGGACGATGTAACTCAGGATGGGAACATATATACCAGGATGGAGACAACGTGGACCATACATACCAGGATGAGGACCTTATATACCAGCATTGGGGCATATACACCAGGATGAGGACATATTCACCAGGATGATGGGCATATATACCAGGACGTAGGACATTACTACATAATGAAGGGGGAGGGGAGGCATTTCATAAGTCTTGATAGAAGTTAGAACACTACAAGGGCCCATACATGTGAGAACATGTGTGAGTGGGGGGGCAGGTCCAAATTTCACACTGGGGCCCATTGGACTCTAGTTACACCATTGCAAAAACATATCATAAATTCCCAGCACGAACACAAGGTGGTAAAAGCGACAGAGTCTCACCTCTCTGCTGTGCCTTTGGGGCTTTCAGGACCAACTATGGCTACTTTCACACTTGCGTTGTTTGGCATCCATCACAATGCGTTGTGTGACGCATGTGACGGATGCGTTGTAAATAATGTGATAATAAAGGCAACAGATTCCTGTGAAATAACACGTTGCGTTAGTTTTCTTTAGCCGAGAGAGAGAGAGCCCCCATCATCACCGCGCACACACAGGCACTACCGCCCCCATCATCACCGCACACACGCAGGTACTACCGGCCCCATCATCACCGCACACACACAGGCACTAACGCCCCCATCATCACTGCACACACACAGGCACTAACGCCCCTATCATCACCGCACACACCGTCACTACCGCCCCCATCATCACCGCACACAGCGGTACTACCGCCCCCATCATCACCGCACACACCACAGCACTACCGCCCCCAGCACTACCGCCTCCATCATCACCACACACACGCAGGCACTACCTCCCCCATCATCACCGCACACACCCCGGCACTACTGCACCCATCATCACCACCCCCACACTGGCACTACCGCCCCCATCATCACCGCACACACGCAAGCACTAATGCACCCATCATCACTGCACACACCCCGGCACTACCACCCCCATCATCACTGCACACCCCGGCACTACCGCACCCATCATCACCGCACACAACGGCACTACCGACCCCATCATCACCGCACACGCGTAGGTACTACCACCCCCATCATTAATGCACACACCAGCACTACCTCAGTGACATCCCCGCTGACAGCGCGATTCACTTCAGTTGCTGTGTGGAGCTGACAGAGAGTGGTAATGGTCTGTGGCCGCTCCTGTCAGCTTCATGCAGCAGAGCTAAAAGCGTCATGGGACCTCTGTGCATCACGTTGGATCTGGAGGGGTATTTGGGAATTTTAATAAAGTGGTGAAAAAGGATGCATTTTTGTCTTTTATTTCAAATAAAGGATTTTTTTGGGTGTATTTGTTTATTTATTTTCACTTACAGGTTAATCATGGGGGGTGTCTCATAGACGCCTGCCATGATTAACCTAGGACTTAGTGGCAGCTATGGGCTGCTATTAACTGCTTATTACCCCGATTGCCACCGCACCAGGGCAATTTGGGATGAGTCGGGTAGAGTCCCGGGACTGTCGCATTTAATGGATGTGGCAATTTCGAGCGGCTCTGCTGGCTGATATTTTTAGGCAGGGGGGCTCCCCATAACGTGGGGCTACCCATCCTGAGAATACAAGCCTTCAGCCGTGTGGCTTTACCTTGGCTGGTATTAAAATTGGGGGAGACTGCACGTCGTTTTTTTTTAAAATTATTTATTTATTGTACTGCATGATATAGACCCGCCCACCGGCGGCTGTAATTGGTTGCAGTGAGACAGCTGTCACTTAGCGTGGGGGCGCATCTGACTGCAACCAATCATAGGCACCGGTGGGCGGGGGAAGCAGGGAATATGAGATGGAATAATGAGCGGCCAACATTTTCAAAAGAGGAGAAGCCGCCAGAACAGGGTGACAGCTGTGCAGCGCCACGCCCATGATTGGTAAGTATGAGAGAGGGGGTGAGAGGGAGAGACCGACTGACAGAGAGCGATAGAGAGACCAGGAGTGATTTTAAACAATTTAGATCATTCTGCTGGACATGCTGAGCATGTGTGATGCCCTGGACTAGCCAGGTAGTCACAGGTAGGCCCTTGCACAAACACCTTCCCCTAAAAAGATACCAGCAGCCAACCTTAAAACCCTGAGTCCCCCCTCTCAAGACTTGACGTTCACACCCGGGGGGTGGAGCCAGGCGGTTGTCCACGCCCACCGATGAGTTCGGAGAGCCTGAGGCGGGAAAAACAGAGAGTTCAGTGACAGGAGTGGAGGAGAGTGGTACCAAAGTGTGGACGTCTGTCAGGGATCTGGGTTGGAGCCCGGATACCCTGTGACCAGGAGGCAGATGGTGGTGGATGCCTGCAGGAGCTGGGATTACAGCCAGTGGAACCGTAAGGGACCGGGACCGGGTAGTGGCCCGCCGGTACCGAACCGGGGAACCGATTGGAAACCAGAGCACCAGGAGGGGTACTCAGACCTAGTACGAGGCCCAGAAGCCACTGGACCGATTCGAATTCCCTGATTGGGGTCTGGACTTTAAGTCCTTTCCCACCCAAGACCCGACTGAAGACAACAGCCAACCAGAGGGATAGAAAGCCACCGCCCAGGCATCGAGATCCCACCGGCCAGCATCTGCAAACGGGCTCTACCAGCACACACAAAGCTGGGGAGCGGACTACGGTTGCTCAGGCATAGGAGTCACCATTCTACTAAAAGTGAGGTGCAGGAGAAAGGCGGAAACTACCAACCTGAAAAAAGGGGAGAAGCGCAGCCGGCTGCGGGCACCATCCACCATCTTGTTTGGTTTACCAGAGACTCCAGTGTGTCTATAATAGTGAGTACAACAGTGCCCTCGGGCCGCGCACCGCACCAACAAGCCAACACGCATCCCCCTCCTCAGCACCCTCGGGCCCCCGGGACCATCACCCCCTACCCATGGAGGGGTCAACACCAAGCTGTGCAACACCGTCTCCGTGAGCCTAGTCAAAGGTAGCGGTGGTGTACATCCATTCACCACAACTCGAGGGTGACGTCACGAACTTAACCCCCAAAAACAGCCTCGGCCGTGGACCTCTCCACCGAACTCCACCCCTCACGTAGTGCCAGCATCCCTTCAGAGCGATGTGACCCCCGGGTTCGGGAGGAGCTCGAGCAACCCACCGACGAGCTCGGATCCGAGCGGCTCGGAAGCCGACCAAGCAATTTTACATGTGGGCAATTTTCTATGTGGGCAATTTTCCTGTGGGCATTTTTCTTGTGGGCATTTTTCCTGTGGGCATTTTTCCTGTGGGCATTTTTCAGGGAACCGTATGAATGAATTTAGGAATATCCACCCATCACATTTTTAATAATGTAATTTAGAAATGTAAATGTTTCATGGGTAATATGGAGTTTTTTTTGTTTCTAAATTTGTGTCCCAAACAAGTTATATTGTATTTGTAATACAGAATATTGTGACCTATGGGAAGAAATAAAATGTCCTGCGATACTTCTTCCAAATCAGAGTAATCGCAGACATCTAAATGTGAAATGCATCAGGCCATTTGCTTTATAGAGAAGTCTCTGACAGAAACTACGGGGGTCATTTTAGACTACAACCTCCCCCACTGACTATGCCCTACCGCCAAGGAGTCATGTGCTGCCATGATTAGGGGTGTAATCATTCTAGTAACTGTAAGATTTAGCATAAGTAATGTAACAATTCAGTCTATTGATGGGGCCTATCTCCTTCCCAGCTGGAGAATAATAATGGTGACTAACACAAAGAATCATAAATGATAGATAGAGCTGGATTTAGTCATTTCCCACTTTGCCAGGCTACAATATATATGTAGTGTATAGCAGATACGGGTCTGCAGACGACATCTGTCAATTTTTCTTTACTTCCCCCTGGAATAATATTTTCTACACATTTACTTTAAGCTGCAAACACTTAAATGTAGAAGTGAGTGATTCTCCAGGAACAAAGCGGACTTGTCTTTTCTAGTTATTGGCCTCACTTGTCTATAATCCAATATCCTGCAATTCAAATCTATTTCAATTACCTTCCCCCACCAGCAACTTCAGCTCTTTTTCTCTTTGTGAAATTACTGATTCAAGCTAGAAATCCCACGTGCGTATCCGTAATAGAGTCTATTAATAATAATGTATTTTTTGTGGTTAATGATCCATTCTAAAATAGAAATACCTGAAAATACTGCCCTATGGCAATGACAGGGTGTAAGCTGTGTAGTGTTAGATCTATATCCCGCCCCAAAGGAGTCACAGTATCCATTGTACATCATGACACATCGTAATATGCTTTCAGACTTATCAGATAAATTAATATCATCATTTATGTAAGCCCGCTCCCATACAACTACACTATAATACTACAATACTGCGCAGCTGTGCTTATTACAATTCACTACCACGATTTTTTTTACAGCAGCCATGTATTGATTTGCTAGTATTTCCCATTTGTATGTGTATTCAGGCCTGGAAATGACTGTTGATTCAAAGTTGGACATCTGTATTCCAGGATAAAAGAGCCAGTGATGCCTGATTCTGAGTCACTGAACCACAACTGGTAATTTTCTTTAATTTGGTGCTTTACATGCAAATTATTCTGTGGATGTTGCAGATTTTAACAGCAAATGCAAAACTGAAGACATTTAAAAGCAAATAGCAAAGAATTGTGCAAACCCAACAGAAAGGTGAGACAGCTCAGTGCTCGGTGCCGAACCCATCTGTAAGCCAATTTAACAACACAAGCGATTTCCAAAATACACTAAGCCATCTGCCGGCAAATCCGAAATGCACTAATTCAGCACTGCAGTAAATTGATGCATTCACCAGATGCACAGATCTCAATGTAAAGTGTAGATTCATTTTGAAGATTCATTCATTTTGAATCTTCTATTTTGCAATATTCTTATTAAAAGACATTATATTGGAATTCACTTTGATAACATTCTAGCTTGGCTATCCCGCTAGTTATACAGGGACATGAATACACCACTACTGTTTTTATTACTGGTATGATTCCAACTCTTTAACGAGAGGTTCATTAATGTATTATAATTTTTAAAGCAATTTCCTTAGAATGTTGGAATTCATTCAAAATGAGCTTATACAATAAAGACTTTTGCACTGAAATTTTCTTTATGGTATATTTCCTTCCTAAGTCTAAAATTAAGCAACTTTCCAAATATTCTTGATTAAAATTCTGTAACATTTTGCTATTTTACAGTCTGCGTACCTTCTTCACACAGCTGGCACCTTTCCTGGATCTGAAAAAACCTACATCGCATTGCTTCTTGCTGTATAAGCTCTTTATTTTCTTCCCTATACTTTTCTCAATACTATAGATACTAATAGGGAAGAGAAAGTTTCACTCAGCGGATCAGAGATTGGAAAGGAAGGAAAGCATACAAATTATCAGAGAGGGCAGATCACAAAAGCCTTAAGCCCGCTTTACACATTGCAATTTCGCATACGATAGCGTATGCGATTTGCAACGCCCCCATCGTATGTGCGGCACGTTCAATTTGTTGAACGTGCCGCACACACGATTAAACCCCGTCACACGTACTTACCCGTCCACACGACCTTGCTGTGGGAGGCGAATGTCCACTTCCTGGAATGGGAGGGACGTTCGGTGTCACAGCGACATCACACGGCAGCGGCCAATAGAAGCGGAGGGGCAGAGCTGAGCAGGACGTAAACATCCCGCCCACCTCCTTCCTCACGCATTATCGGCGGCAGCCGTGGGAGACAGGTAAGATCTGTTCAATGTTCCCGGGGTGTCACACACTGCGATGTGTACTGCCACGGGAACATTAAACAACCACACGTTCAATTCTAGAGACAGATACGATGTGTATGCGATGAACGTTTTAACGTTCAATCGCAATCGCACGTACCTGTCACACACTGCAATTTAACTTACAATGCCGGATGTGCGTCACTTACGACGTGACCCCGCCGACACATTGTAAGATATATTGCAGCGTGTAAAGCGGGCTTTAGATCAGAAAGTGCACATGTAAAGACAGTTTACATGGGCAGGAGGGATACATCACAAAGGCAGACACCTTATTCAGCAACTTTAATGTTATTTCATAGTTGTGTTCACAAGAGATGAGTAAACCTGAGGCTTGGTTTGCTCACCCTCCTTCAGAAGTGATCTGCTTATGGTTTGCTGTATGTGGGCGGAGATTCAAACTGCCAATCGGTGACTTGATCTGGGGTTTGGATCAAGCGCGAGCCTATGGAGCTAGGCTCCTTTGCTGCCGGTGAACCGAGCCTCGACAGAACCGCTCATCTCTAGTGTTTACTAACCGTATGCTACACAATGTAATTAGTAACACATATGAAAAACTCCCCCACCAGCTTTTCTATAAAAATGCTTTTATTTTATTACACACAATCATTATAAATAAAAGTTTAGTTTAATTTTGTTGCAATTGTATTGTATAAGCAGTATAGGAATAAACATGGTTTGATATAAGAGAGTAAGCGCAGGTAAGACACAGACATCACATCCATCATCTAATAATGGGAGTATGGGAGGGATACTCATAGATACTAAACAAGAAGTTGGAAACTGAATATTTAGGGGTCAGAAAATAAATGAATGAAGATTGTAACCTGAAACTCAATGAAACCCTTCTAACCCAAGGCAATTAATAGCAAACACTACACAAAAAAAGTTGAGGATTTTTGGCTTTTGTGTAAAATTTCAGGATGATTGTAAAATGCACTGTAACCTTTTCAGGTGAACTTAACGTGACCTTGTCTAAACTTTTGAAAGCACATGTCCAACTGTTCAGTGTTTCAGTACTATTTGCACAACTTGATGCTCTCTAATGGCAAAATTCACAACAGGTGTTTAAGCCATGAATCGCCCAATGCATTTCATGGTTGTATTAGAATTGTTATTTAAACAGTCATACTTTTCACAATTTGACATCATGAGACCAAGATGACAACTAACAACTGATCAACAGTATCACACCATTGTGAGGCTTAAAGACGGATATTCTCAGATGGAAGTGGCCACCAAGAGTGAAAAGCGTGTCATCAGCAGGTTACAACAGAAATACAGAGACTGGAAGGGTAATAGAAAGGCACAGAAATTGACGTCCTTTGATCACATCTGACACTAATGACTACT
The DNA here is from genome assembly GCF_048569485.1 of Anomaloglossus baeobatrachus. Taxonomy (NCBI): domain Eukaryota; kingdom Metazoa; phylum Chordata; class Amphibia; order Anura; family Aromobatidae; genus Anomaloglossus; species Anomaloglossus baeobatrachus. Next base: position 352,566,203 of record NC_134355.1, read on the forward strand.
TCATTGTGAACAATGCCCTTCGGATCCAGATGATGAATGCCACATAACTCCAGGCACATTTGAGGGAGGTGAGAGGCACACAAGTGTCACGTCAGACCATTCAAAAACATTTAAATCATAGTGGTCTGCATACTAGATGATGGGTATCTGACCACACCATCAGCCACAGGCATCATATTCTTGCATGGGCTAGGGAGTATAGATGCTATAAGGGACCAGTGGGCCTCAATGCTGTTCTCCAATGAAAGTCAATTTATGCTGAGCAGAAATTATGACCACCAACGATATTGGAGACATCAAGGAGAGCATTACGCATCTGACATGCCCAGCTGCAGGCCCGGGGGGTACTCATTACCTGGCGGGACTAGTCCAGTGATGTCGCGGCAGCGTCGTCCAATTCCATGACCCTTGTGGTGTCCTTCAATAATAAAGGGATGATTATGATGATGGGAGTTGTAGTTAAAAGTAAAGGTTCTTGACGCCACCTGTGGTACTGCAACTATGTTAGCCATCGCTGCGCTGTGTATTCCCCAGGGCAGATGATGATTGCGCAGCTGAAGTGATATTGCTCTGCACAGGTGGAGCAGAACCCTGGGGCAACCGTTGGAGAGTCTATTTTTGACCAACTGGTGGGCTTCAGGGTGCAGGGCCAGGAATGTGGATAATAACAGACAAGGACTGCAGTTTCATTACCTTTCACTTTACTTGGTAACCGGTGAGGAAGTTCTGGGAGACTGGTACAGGTGGAGATGATGGTGGTTCGAATAGCCTGGAAGCAGTCGGGGAAGCCTCCTTGGCTAGGTAGGTGTGAAGCCTACCCGCTACGCTTTTTCCTAGTTTTCAGGGCCGCCATTGCGTTAGCTAAGCTGAGGGCCTCTCCTCTGTCACTTGTGGTCATTCTCTCACCCGTATGGCAGGCTGCGCAGGTCGTCACAGGTACCACTTTGCTGACAGCGGCTCCCGGTCCCTAATCTGCGACTTTGCCTTCAGGTGGTCTGTGGGGGCCAGGAGACGTGTAATCATCCTGCCCTCTGGATTTAGCTACCAGGGCTCGAGTACCCGAGCAGCCACAGACTCCGGTGTCTAGTTTCTAGCGTGCCCTTCTGGGGTGAGCTGTCTTAGCTCCACACTTCAGAGTCTTCCTCCTTTTTGCCTTTTGTGTCAAACTCTGCTCCCCTAGGCCAAGCTTCTCTCAGCTTCCCGACCTCAGGAAAAAACTGTCTGCTCTCCTCAAACTCCTGGCTCGAACTCCTCCCTCTCCAACGGTAAACTCCCAATTGTCACTCCTCTAACTCCTTCCCCAGGTCAGAGCTTTTAAGAAGCTCCCCAGAACACTAGGTTTAGCACTCCCTCTGCTGTCCCTGAGTAGAAACTGTGTTGAATGTAGGTACTTACTGACCAAGGGACCCTTTGCTTGCTTCCAGGCTTAGTATTAACCCCTCTGTGGGGGCAACATTACTGTGACAACCAGGCCACTGGGGTGCCACACATCAGACACTGTTGTGTCCAGGCGATCCTTTTGTGGTGGTGGTGTTACAGTGTGGGCACATGGTCTAGTAAGTACAAAAGTACCCTACACTTTGTGAATGTTACAGTCACAGAATGTCATGGTTTCGTCTCCCCTGCCACATGACAAGGGGGTGGAGCCTTTTTCTGGGCCTCATTTCCGGTGTCTGGACCCTTTAAATAGGTTCATCTCTGGTGAACCAATGCCGGCTTTAAGCTAAGCTCTGCTCTGCTGTGATTGCTGGTCCCTATAAGTGTTTGATAGTGATCCATTTCCCCTGTGCACATATCCTCTGTCTGTGTCTCATCACCTTGATCTCTATCCGTCTCCCCTGACATACCTTCGTTCCTTCCTGCCAGCTTCTTGTCCTCTCTCCCTCCTACCACCCCTCCATGGTTGCTTTCTCTGGTAATAACCTCAGACTGACCCCGACCTTTCTCCTGCGTGTCCCTCTGGTCTATTACTGCTTTGCCTGTGTTTGACCCGACCTGTCTGACCATCCTCCCCACACATCGTGGCATCTGCTCCCCCTGCTGGTGCTGTAAGGTATTGCATCAGCCCACACTGTGCTTCAGCTCTCCAGCTGATTTTTGCACAGTACTGTTTCTATCCATCAGGACTCCAGCTCCCCCTGCTGGTGTCCTGACACAGGCCTCTACTAGTTGAATAACATCATTAGTCCAGTCATTTTGCCTCTGCAACAACACAAGCCTAATTTTATCATCATAGATGACAATGCTCCAGCTTATTAAGGTTGCATAGATTGGGGTACCTCAAATGGAGTGGCCTGCACTTTCTCCAGACTAGAATTCAATGGAAAACCTATGGGATCAGCTGAGTAGCCTTGTAGAAGCTCGTTACTCTGATACCCAGAACCTCAATGACCTGAGGGCCGCCCTTCAAGAATTGTGAGATGCCATGCTTTAGCGGGGAATAACTCCACTTGTGAACATCATGTGACATCGTTGTAAAGCTGTAATTGATGCTCAAGACCATGAGACAAGTTATTGGGACATTGACATTTTTGGGGATATACCCACCACTCTTGTAGGCTTTTGTTTCAATAAATTATTTGAGATGAGGAAATCACCATTACGTGTTTTTACATAAATGCCCTACTTTCATGATAAAATATAACTTTAGCGTTAAATTTTTACATTTTAGATAAATTTCCCCTAGTGCCAAATATCCCTCAATTTTTGTTAGTTTAGTATAGTAAAACATTTTATTTCCACAACTTATTTTTTTCAAAGAGGATATTTTGGTCTAATACATACAAACCTTATAAATAAAGGTTAGTCTTTGACTTTTTCCACACTACAGTTTGCTTTACTTGAGGTCCAAAGGGAAAAGTCATGCTTCCATAAATATTCTAATGTCATGTACTGTGCAGTGAAATTTTCCCAAGGCTAAGTACAGTTGTAATTTAGTGAGATTAGTAACATTTGGTCAATAGATTTCTGTAATAAGTCAACTGCCAACTGGGCTACTAGGCCAGTAAGAACAAAACAAATTGCCTGCAGGGACTTGTTGGGTCTTCATTTTTAGCTAAGTCATTACACTGATGTTTTCTTAGAGGGAACAAAGACTACTCTATCTTCTGGTTATTTGCAGTTCAAAATTACTATGCACATTAGAGAAGTAACTGTTAGGTCTGGCTCACACTGGCGCTTGTTCTCTCTTCCGAGAGAATCGGATGCATTATGCAAATTACTCTTGGCTCAATCTCTTCTGCGAGCATAAGCCAAGTGTTATTTTACTGTGATCCGATTCTCTCACATGGGAGAATTAAAGCACAGGTGCAGACAAGATTAAGAACATTATTTCTCCATCTTCTCCATTGTCTGTGTCGGTGTTAATCGGACTACAGTCGGATGACATCTGAGTGCAGTCCAATGTTTTCTACGGACTCAGAGATTTGTATGGGTCTGATATATGCTGCCAATTACAGTATGTAGCAATTTTTTTCTTATGCCAGTGCAGCATGAGAAAGAAAGTGCTGGTTGGCAGGGCTTCATAGTATAACATTGGAGAGAGTGCTATCGGTTAAAACATCAGATAGCACTCTTCTGAGATATGCTCTTGTAAGCAAGCCCTTAATGTTATGGTAACAAGATATTGTATTTCAACTACTACTTGCTCCTTAAAATACCATGTTTGATTAAATCTTTCTATCTATCTATTACAGTGGAACCTTGGATTATGAGTAACCCGGTTTGCGAGCGTTCCGCTAGATGAGCAAAACTTTTCACAAAACTTCGGTTTACAAGCTCAAACTCGCAATATGAGCAAATGCTCACAGAGCACATATCCGGCTCTGTCATTACACTGCACTCTTATTCGCCCCCGCTCTATGTAAACCTGTGTAACATTCTGTCTACTGGTTACAGTACAGTATTCCTGTCATGATCTTTGTCTGGCTCAGCCGTCTCTGAGCCATTGCGGTATTCCCACTCAGGGTTCCTGGTCATGAGGGGTTAAATCCTTGCTGCCTCGCTCTGATGGACAGGCTGCTAAATCCTGGCGCTGCACCTCTGGTGCTTCGCCAGTGATATTTCTGGCTCAGATTGGTTAGGTTCCTGTGAGTGACCTGTGACCTGATCTGACCTCTGTCTCCCTTTGGACCCAACCTGACCTGTGTTTCCCATCTTGTCCTTATCTTCTCCTCTGTTCCCCTCCAGTCCCACGTCCTTCTCTGTTTGTTTGTCTCTTTGCCCATTTCCCTATGACCTTTGTCCCTATTCTAATTCTTGTACCCTCTAGTGGGCTTGCCTGCTACTGCTCTCTTAGGTGAGCTTCAGTGCTTCCCTTCAGGGCAGCGTTACATTAGACCAGGCTTGTTGTACTACCCTGTCTCCCTCTAGTGGTTGGTCTGCTAACTACTCCCTTAGGTAGCTCCAGTGTCTCCTCAGTATAACGTTACAATTCCATTGTACAGTACTGTATATTATACACTATATTCTGTAGACTGTACTGTACTTTATGTCAATTTGCATTTCTGGATACAGAACTGTACTGTAATTTCTGCTAAACAGTACAGCACATTGGTTGAACAGTACTGCAATCTGCCTGTGCTGCATTCCTACCCCACATTTAGCTTAGGGCCGCATTACATGCTGCGATATCACTAGGAATCGCTAGCGATGTCGAGCGCGATAGCACCCGCCCCCATCGTACGACCGATATGTGGTGATCGCTGCCATAGCGAACATTATCGCTACGGCAGCATCACACGCACATATCTGTTCAGCGACGTCGCTGTGACCGCCGAACAATCCCTCCCTCAAGGGGGAGGTGCGTTCGGCATCACCGCGACGTCACCACAACATCATTAAGCGGCCGGCCAATAGTAGCGGAGGGGCGGAGATGAGCGGGACGTAAATGCCACCCACCTTCTTCGTTCCGCATTGCCGGTGAACGCAGGTAAGGTGAGGTTCCTCGTTCCTGCGGTGTCACACATAGCGATGTGTGCTGCCACAGGAACGACAAACAACATCGTACCTGCAGCTGCAACGATAATTGGGAATGGACCCCATGTCACCAATTAGTGATTTTGAACGTTTTTGCAACGATTCAAAATCGCTCATAGGTGTCACACGCAACGACATCACTAACATGGCCGGATGTGCGTCACAAATTCCGTGACCGCAACGACATCGCTTTAGCTTTAGCAATGTCGTAGCATGTAAAGTGGCCCTTAGTTATGCACTTATTTTGGGGAGAACAGATTTGGGGTATGTTTTTTTGTGTATAGAATAAAGATTGATATTTTACATCATTTTTTGTTGCTATAATGTACTGTACCTCCCTCTCTCACTGCGGGATTGTGGGAACTGGTGCTGAAACAATAAGCTGTGTCAAGAAAAAGGCTGTACATAAACCTTGCAAGAAGAAGAAGGGTATTACAATTGAAATTAAGAAGGAAATTATATTATAGAAAAGCCTGAAGAAGGCATGCGAGTGTACAATATCACAAAATTGTACAACAAGTCTATGTCAACAGTTTGCACAATATTGAAGAAGAAAGATGAAATAAAAGAGCTAGATGCTGCAAAAGGAGTCACTAGAGTATCAAAGCAATGGCCACGTGTTCTGGAAGATGTAGAAACGATGCTGCTCATGTGGATGAATGAGAACCAACTAGCAGGTGATACTGTGACAGAATTTAATCTGCAAGAAGGCAAAGGTCTTGTACACTGACCTCACAAGTAAAAGGCCATCTACATCAACAAAAAAATTAAGCAAGTTTTAATGCAAGCAGGGGATGGCTTGACAACTTTAAGAATAGAAGTGGCATCCTTAGTGTTGTGAGACCATGGAGAGGTTGCCAGTTTGGATGTTAAGGCAGCTTAATTCACTGCTGAATTTAAAGAGCTCATTCATTCATTCATTCATTTATTCAGAGTGTTACCTGCTGGAACAAGTGTTTAGATGCAATAAAACAGGACTTTTTTTTAGAAAAAGATGCCAAGAAGAACCTATATTACAGAAGTGAACAGAATTCCCGATCACAAGCTCATGAAGGAACCTCTCACACTCTTGTTGTGTGCTAATACAAGTGGAGATTTAAAAGTAAAGACACTGCTCATGTACCAATCTGAGAATCCAAGAGCCTTCAAGAACTGTAAAGAGCAGAAGAGCCAGTTAAATGTTATGTGGAGATCCAACACTAAGGGGTACTTTGCACACTACGACATTGCAGGTGCGATGTCGGTGGGGTCAAATCGAAAGTGACGCACATCCGGCATCGCTGTCGACATCGGAGTATGTGAATCCTTTTTACTACAATTAACGAGCGCAAAAGCATCGAAATCGTATGATCGATGTAGCGTCAGTCATTTCCATAATTTTGGTAGGACCGATGTTACGATGTTGTTCTTCGTTCCTGCGGCAGCACACATCACTGTGTGTGAAGCCGCAGGAGCGAGGAACATCGCGTTACCTGCGTCCCGGCTGCAATGAGGAAGGAAAGAGGTGGGCGGGATGTTTACGTCCCGCTCATCTCCGCCCCCCTGCTTCTATTGGCCACCTGCCGTGTAACGTCGCTGTGACGCCGCACGACCCGCCCCCTTAGGAAGGAGGCGGTTTGCCGGCCAGAACAACATTGCAGGGCAGGTAAGTACATGACATGTGAAGCTGCCATAGTGATAATGTTCGCTACGGCAGCTATCTCAAGATATCGCAGCTGCGACGGGGGCGAGGACTATCGCGCTCGGCATCACTACCATCGGCTTGCAATGTCATAGTGTGCAAAGTACCCCAAAGGGTTGGGTCAGTCGCTTTTTATTTGTTGAGAGAATGAATGTGGTCTTTGGTCCTGAAGTGAAGAAATTCCTTTTAGAAATTAATCTACCACCCAAAGTCTTGCTGGTTATGGACAATATGCTCCTGCCCATTCTCCAGGCCTTGAGGATGACTTACTGAAGGAATTCAAGTTCATCAAGGTAATGTTCCTTCCTCCCAACATCACTCCACTACTGCAGCTTATAGATCAGCAGGTCATTTCTAACTTTAAGAAGCTTTACACCAAAGCACTGTTTCAGCGATGCTTTGAAGTGACCAAAGCAACAAACTTTAACCTGCAAGAGTTTTGGAAAAAGCATTTTAACATTGTGAACTATCTTAAGATCATTGATAAAGCATGGAATGAGGTCACCAAGAGATCCCTCACTTCTGCTTGGGGTAAACTGTGGTCTGACTGTGTCCTTGGACATGATGTGGAAGTGTTTGCTGAAATTGAGACAATTGTTGATGAAATTGTGTCCTTGGGGAACACCATGAGACTAGAGGTAAATGAGGATGACATTGAAGAGCTGGTGGAGGAACATGGTCAGGAGCTAACCACCACTGAACTGATGGATCTGCATAGTGAGCAACAGAAGGAAGTTATGGAGGTGATCTCGTCTGAGGAAGAGGAGGAATCTCTCACTTCAAATGAGATACGAGAAATGTTCTAAATGTGCGAAACAGTGTAAAATATTGTAGAAAAACACCACCCAAATAAGGCTGCAGCAGTGCGAGCAATGAATCTGTTCAATGATATTACAATGTCACATTTCCGCAGAATCCTCAAAAAGAGACAAAAGCAACAGTCATTGGACAATTTCCTTATTAAAGTACCACGAAAAGAAAAAACATCTGGTGAGCCAACAGATATCAATGATTCAGTTAGTGGAAGTGATGCTACACAATAACCCTTCTCATGCCATCTCTCGTCTCCCGCACACCAACAATTCTATGTTTAATTTGTTTTATATGCTTTTACTGTACTGTACAGTATTTTGTATTAGTGTACATAAATAATAGTGATGAGCGAGTATGCTTGTCACTACTCGGTACTCGCACGAGTATCACTGTACTCAGGCTACTCGGCGGGGACCGAGTAATCTCGCGATACTCGTGCTGTACTCGTGGTCTTCATCCCTGCATGTTGGCGCTCTTTTGAGAGCCAGCCCTCATGCAGGGATTAGCTGGCAGACCACTGCAATGCCACAGCCCTGTTAGTTGTGGAATTGCAGTGATTGGCCAGCCTGCACAGCGTGACCGGGCCTTTATACCGGCGGGCGCGCTGTGCTCTGCACGCAGCCATCCAGACAGTGAGTGCAGGGAAAGTGCTGCTGCTTCAGGGAAAGGTTTGCGGCCCTTTATAGCTATTTCCGTAGCAGGGCTGCAAACAGTGTGACCAGAAGTCCTTCTCAGGACTATTATAGTTGTATACAGGCAGGCAGGGTATAGCCAGGTCGGAGTACAGTAGCAGAGTCCTTCTCAGGACTATTGTTGCTGTATACAGGCAGGGTATAGCCAGGTCGGAATACAGGCTAGTGACCAGAAGAGTCCTTGTCAGGACTATTGTAGCAGTATACAGGCAGGCAGGCAGGCAGGCAGGGTATATAGCCATTCCTAGTGGTGACCGTATACCAGCCTTCATCATCATATCTGGGGCTGGTGTACACAGTCTAAAACAGTCCAGATAGTGTCAGACTTCTCAGTAATTGTCGCTCCTAAAAACCTGTTAGGTTCTTAGTGCGTCCGTGCTTGCATTTAAAAACCGCACGTGTGTGCCTGTCGGTGGCAGCGTACAGGTTCACGATTTGCACAAACTATTATATAACGCACAAGTCTAGTGTATAATACACGTCAGTCAGCAGTGTCTGATAGTGTCAGACTTCTCAGTAATTGTCGCTCCTAAAAACCTATTAGGTTCTTAGTGCGTTCGTGCTTGCATTTAAAAAACGCACGTGTGTGCCTGTCGGTGGCAGCGTACAGGTGCACGATTTGCACAAACTTGGATATAACGCACAAGTCTAGTGAATACACGTCAGCACAGCATTGCAAAATGCGCAAAGACGTTGGCAAGGAACAAGGAAGTGGACGTGATGGTGGTGCAGGCAGAGGCCGAGGTCGTGGGCAAGCTCTAATTTCGCCACAACAAAGGGCCACATCTAGTCGCTCGCACGTCCTGTCCCAAATTCTTGGGGACCGCAGCACTACACCGCTCTTGAACCAAGACCAGTGTCAACAGGTTGTTAGTTGGATAGCGGATAATGCTTCCAGTCAGATTGGCACCACCACAAACACTCTGTCTTCCACACGGTCAAGTGTCAGTAGCCGTGATACTGCACCGCACATTTCAGAACCTGATCCTCCTTCCTACCACAAGGCTGAGTACACGTCCTTGGACATTACTGATCCCACACTTGGACACTCGGAAGAGCTGTTCACGTTTCCATTCGCACATTCTGGCCTCTCGCCAGCTCATGTTGAAGTGGGTCATGAGGAGATCGTATGTACAGATGCCCAAATATTTGAGCAGCCATGTTCTCACGAAGTTGGCAACGTGTCTCAACAAGGGGTGGACGATGATGAGACACAATTGTCAGGAAGTCAGGAGGAGGAGCAGAGTGCGGAAGAGGAAGACAACGTGGTGGATGATCCAGTAACTGACCCAACCTGGCAGGAGGATATGCAGAGCGAGGACAGCAGTGCACAGGGGGAGGGAGGCGTAGCCTCCCAACAGGCAGTAAGAAGCAGGGTGGTGGCTCCAGGCAGAAGTCAGGCAACCGTTCCCCGGAACAACAACACGACACAAGGTGCCTGTACAAATGTTAGGTCTTCCCGAGTCTGGCAGTTTTTTAAGTTGGCTCCAGATGATTCTAAAAAGGCCATTTGCAACACCTGCCGAGCCAGCATCAGCAGGGGTACCAAAACTAGCAGCCTGACCACCACCAGCATGATCAGGCACATGTCAGCCAAGCACCCGACTTTGTGGGAAGTACAACAGAGTCGAGGAGCAGTGCTTGCTGATGTCACTGCTACGTCTTCGCTTGTTGTGCATGTGAGCCAATCCCCTGTCCATGCTGCCTGCGAACAAGCCTCCTCCGGTCCTGCACCTGCAGTTGCCTACGCAGAAATAACACCATCATCAAGCACGTCCTTGTCCCAGCGCAGCGTTCAGTTATCCATTCAGCAAACCTTTGAACGCAGGCGCAAATACACTGCCAACGCCCCACATGCCACAGTTCTAAATGCTAACATTTCGCGACTGCTTGCGCTGGAAATGTTGCCTTTTAGGCTGGTGGAGACAGAAGCATTCCGCGACCTGATGGCGGCAGCTGTCCCACGTTACTCGGTCCCCAGCCGCCACTATCTCTCCCGGTGTGCCGTCCCCGCGTTGCATAACCACGTGTCACAAAACATCACACGTGCCCTGAACAACACTGTTTCACCCAAAGTCCACCTAACCACAGACACGTGGACAAGTGCTTGTGGGCAAGGCCGCTACATCTCGTTGACGGCACACTGGGTTAATATTGTGGAAGCTGGGACCCAGTCTGAGCGAGGGACGGAACACGTCCTTGCCACACCAAGGTTTGCAGGCCCTACCTCAGTCAGGGTTTCACCCACACTCTACAGCTCCGGAATGTCATGCTCTTCAGCCTCCTCCTCCTCCTGCGCATCCTCATCCACTTTACCCTCCACACCAGTCCCAAGCTGGAAGCACTGCAGCACTGCCTCGGTGAAGCGGCAACAGGCTGTGCTGAAGCTAATCTGCATAGGTGACAAACCCCACAATGCAGAAGAGGTGTGGACAGCTCTGAAACAGCAGGCAGATCACTGGCTCACACCTCTGAACCTAAAGCCAGGAAAGGTCGTGTGTGACAATGGCCGGAACCTGGTGGCGGCTTTGAGGCGAGGCCAGCTGACACATGTTCCATGCGTGGCCCATGTGCTCAACCTCGTGGTTCAGCGGTTTCTAAAGTCATACCCAGAGCTGTCTGATCTGCTGGTAAAAGTTCGCCGCCTGTCTGCACATTTTCGAAAGTCACCTACTGCTTCAGCCGGCCTTGCCGGCTTTCAGCGCCGTTTGCATCTTCCGGCTCACAGACTGGTGTGTGATGTCCCCACGCGTTGGAATTCAACTCTGCACATGTTGGTCAGGATATGTGAGCAGAAGAGGGCAGTTGTTGAGTACCTGCATCACCTAAGCCGTCGGGAAATGGGTCAAACTCCACACATAACACCTGAGGAGTGGAGATGGATGTCCGACCTATGTACCATCCTCCAAAACTTTGAGGACTCCACCAAGATGGTGAGTGGTGATGACGCCATTATTAGCGTCACCATACCACTTCTCTGCCTTCTAAAACGGTCTCTGCTCAAAAACAAACATGATGCATTGCAGGCGGAGCGCGATGAGTTGCAGCAAGAAACAGTAGTGGGTGTGGGTGATAACACACAGCCCAGCCTCGTCTCATCACAACGTGCAGTGGAGGACTATGACGAGGAGGAGGATCAATACATTGAGCAACTCTCCGGCCAAATTGAGGATATGACATGCACACCAGTCATATCCTCGGTTCAGCATGGCTGGCCAAAGGACAGGGTAGATGAGGAGGAGGAGGAGGAGGAGGACAGCATGTTCAGTCATCGTGTTGGTCAGGATACTGAAGTACTGGCTGTTAAGAGTCTGGCGCACATGGCTGACTTTATGGTAAGCTGCCTGTCTCGTGACCCTCGCGTTAAGAACATCTTAGCCGACAATCATTACTGGTTGGTAACACTGTTAGACCCATGCTACAAGGAGAACTTTAAGTCTCTTATTCCCGAGGCGGAGAGGTCAACCAAAATGCAGCAGTTCCGGAAGGCCATAGTCACGGAAGTAGGCAAAGCATTCCCCTCACAAAACGCTAGCGGCATAGGTCAGGAATCAGTGGACAACCAAGGCGTACAGCCGAGAGAGGCACAAGTCCAATCCGCCAGAGGTAGGGGAACAGTCTTTAAGATGTGGGACAGTTTTCTCAGCCCCTCACGTACCACAGCCCCTGAGGTGCGGGGTAGTGCCACAAGAAATCCTAAGTTTGCCCAGATGCTCAAGGAGTACCTTGCAGATCAAACAACTGTACTCCGACATTCCTCTGTGCCTTACAATTATTGGGTATCCAAGGTGGACACGTGGCATGAATTGGCTCTCTACGCCTTGGAAGTCCTGGCCTGCCCTGCCGCTAGCGTTTTGTCAGAGCGTGTTTTTAGTGCCGCAGGTGGAATCATTACAGATAAACGCACCCGCCTGTCAACTGAAAATGCTGACAGGCTGACTCTGATCAAGATGAACAAGGGTTGGATTGGGCCAGACTTCACCACACCACCAGCAAATGAGAGCGGAATTTAAAGTTTGAAACGGGAATTTGCCATGTACCTCCACTCACCCATGGGTACACACTTCTGGACTTTGGATAATCGCTGGACTGCTCCTCCTTCTCCTCATGCGCCACCATGATGACCGTTACAATAGTTAGGCCTTTATTTCAGGTATACCCCCAGTGGTAAATTTTTTCACCCATTCTTTCAGAATGGACATTACAACGACAGGAGACCCGCTCCTTTGCAATGGGAACAATGTTTTGAGGCCCTCATGCACGTCTCTATCCAGGGACAATGAGGAGCCTCCCAATTTTTGGCTGCCCTGCCTAAGGGCTATACTACAATACACCCACTTCCTGACAATGGACACTTCAGGTTTACAGGCCCTCATGCACGTCTCTATCCAGGGACAACGTGGAGCCTCCCAATTTTTGGCTGCCCTGCCAAAGGGCTATACTACAATAGACCCACTTCCTTACAATGGGCACTTCAGGTTTACAGGCCCTCATGCACGTCTCTATCCAGGGACAACGTGGAGCCTCCCAATTTTTGTCTGCCCTGCCAAAGGGCTATACTACAATACACCCACTTCCTGACAATGGACACTTCAGGTTTACAGGCCCTCATGCACGTCTCTATCCAGGGACAACGTGGAGCCTCCCAATTTTTGGCTGCCCTGCCAAAGGGCTATACTACAATAGACCCACTTCCTTACAATGGGCACTTCAGGTTTACAGGCCCTCATGCACGTCTCTATCCAGGGACAACGTGGAGCCTCCCAATTTTTGGCTGCCCTGCCTAAGGGCTATACTACAATAGACCCACTTCCTTACAATGGGCACTTCAGGGTTACAGGCCCTCATGCACGTCTCTATCCAGGGACAATGTGGAGCCTCCCAATTTTTGGCTGCCCTGCCAAAGGGCTATACTACAATAGACCCACTTCCTCAAAATGGGCACATTAGACTCAAGAGGCCTTCATGTACGTCTCTTCTCAGGGACATCGGAGTGCCACACAATGTTTTCACGTAAAATCTTTCATGTAATCTCCAAAAGTAACATACACCAGCTCTATCTCACTATTGGGTATGTGCCCTTAACATTTCCGCCATGAAAATGAATTTTGGTGTCATTTTGGAAGGTTTTCTGGTGAGTCCGTAAAAATGGCGTAAAACGCGGACAAAATTGTTCACAGCTGTGACTTTTGAGTGATAAATGCTTCAAGGGGTCTTCCCCATGCTGTTGCCATGTCATTTGAGCACTCTTCTGAGACTTTTGTGACATTTTTAGGGTTTCTACATGCTGCCGGGGGTCATTTCATAAAAATACTCGGGTCTCCCATAAGATAACATTGGGTTCGGTGCTCGGGCCGAGTACACGAGTATCTTGGGATGCTCGGCCCGAGCCTCGAGCACCCGAGCTTTTTAGTACTCGCTCATCACTAATAAATAATGATTTTATATGAATATAGTACATTATTTTGTATTATTGTAATAAGTTTGTATACAGCAAATATTTTTGTGTTGTGGAACAAATTGTCTGCGTTTCAATTATTTCCGATGGGAAAATTTGCTTTGATATAAGAATAACTTGTTTAAGAGCTCACCCCCGGAAACAATTATGCTCGTAAACCAAGATTCCACTGTGTATCTGTGCCGCCCCGTGCCAGCAGCCGCTGCTGCTCAGATCCGGACCTCCTAAGGGGGGTGGCTCGAGGGTCTCCGGACCCGGGGGTCTCGCAGGCACGCTGAATAAAAAGGAGGACGTAGATGTAAGGGCTAGGCCGTATTAAGTTCGTGATGCCACCCACGGTGTGTGGTGAGGTGGGACACCACCACTGCTGTTGTACTCCGGGACAGGACCTCCGCCTTCCTCTTTTCCCAGGAGGCAATCTCTTTGCCCAGCTGGCACCACTGCCACTCCCAGTATGGAGCATCTGCTGCCTGCTCCGTTCCCACCTGTGCAGGGGCCGGGCCCAGCCGGAGTCCCTCCGTGCCGGCTACGACCGGCACCTTTGGCAATGGGGGGCCCCTCTGTGACATGGCGCGGTCTGCTACCCTGTAGGTGCATCCCTGCTGCGCCTTAGCCGAGGCCGGGAGTCTGGGAGCGGTCAGTGTCTCTGGTGGTGCTGGCTTCCGGACGGGGACTGTCTCCGCTGCGGCTGGGCCGATGGCAGGGGCAGTTGTCATCGCGGGCGCTGCTTCCTCCGGGACCAGGACTGATGTCATCTGGTTTGAGGATGGGCTCGGGACCGGACGGGACACCTTCCGGGCTTTAAGCTGGCGTGGAGCTGATACGGGTGCTGGGGCAGTGACAGGCTCGCTGCCGATTGCTTCTGCTGGCGGGCCGTCGCGGGCAGATGGGACGGATACCGCTGCCGTTGCTGGTGGCAGCGGACCGAGTGGGGTGTCGGCAACAGGTGCGGGCGGCTAGGGAGGCAGCGTGGCGGGCAGGTACAGACCGGGCCCCTCAGCCTGGTCGGCCAGTCCCTGGGGGACATAGTGGTGTGGGTCACTTACCCGCTCCTCCGAGGCTGCCTCCACTTCACGGGCCCGAACGGCTGCAGCTAACTCCGCCATCTCGGCCGCCCATCGCTTCAGCAAGAAGCTTGCCTGTGCCTGGATCCAGGCGGCATATGCGCTCGGTCTGGGCTTCCACCCAATCGGCTGTTCCGGGCACGGGCTCCTCCACTGCGGGCTTGCCAGACTTGTCGGCCATGTTGCATTGTTGGTGTCCATGAACAAAAGGGTGGCAGAGTCCTGGAGTCCCTGCACTTTATTTGCACGGGTCACATGCTGCAGATTCTTCACCCGCCCCCCCTTGGTCTTTTTCTGGCACTCTCTTTTTCGGCTTCTTAGTTTTGTTTTACGACCTCGGGGTTCACCTTCCGGCCGTGTTCCCAGGGGGCGGGGCTTCAGCTCCGATCCCTTTTCTCGGAGAAGAAGACGCTGGGCTGCAGTTTACGTGCCTAAAAATGGCGGCAAAAATGGCGACTTCTGAAAATTTCTCAACGGATCACCGCTGACTGTCCAATTCAAGGCGCACTTCCACCAGGTAAGTGGATGGGTAAGAATTCTGTTTGTGACGCCAAGTTTTTCGGGTGTGCCTCCCATGCCAGCAGCCACCGCTGCTCAGATCCGGACCTCCGAAGGGGGGTGGCTCGAGGGTCTCCGGATCCGGGGGTCTCACGGGCACGCCAAAAAAAAGGGGTCGTAGTTGTACGGGCTAGGCCGTATTAAGTTCATGATGCCACCCATGGTGTGTGGTGAGGTGGGACACCACTGCTGCTTTTTATGGGGCACCCGGGGGAGATGTAGTGGCAGCCGAATGTTAACCCCTCCGTGGGTAAAGATGGTTGCCCCGGGGCCCAGTGTCTTTGTGCAGGGTATAGAAACAACAGGGGAATAGTTTTGGTTACTCACAGTAAATAAACCTCACAAGTCTTTGGTAAACCAAGGTGCTGGTGGCTGGCCGCCGCGGCTGGTTGCATTCAGGGTCCCCCACTCAGGCTGGTGATCTCTGTCCTTTTCCTCTGCACTGACTTTGTGTATGGTAGACTGCCTTGTCTGGAACTCAGGACAGAGTCCACTCCTGGCTGGATGTGGCCTAAGGAGCCGTGCCCACAGACGCTGGCCGTGGGATCTATGGGCCCTGGCGGTGACCTCTTATCCCTATCGGTGGGCTGTTGTCTTCTATGAGGAACTTTGGGTGGGACAGGACCTCTAGTCCTGGCCTCAATCGGTTAATTAACCAGGCCGCTGGTTTCCGGTCCTGGCTTCAGGGTCCGAGTACCCCCATTTGTGCTCCGGTTTCCGGGTCAGTTCCCCGTGTCGGTACCGGCGGGCTACAACCCTGTCCCGGTCCACCTCGGTTCTGCCGAGCCGTCTTCCCGTCTCCTGCTGATGGAGACCACCGTCTGCCACCTAGCAAAAGGCACTAGGGCTCCAACCCTGGCACCGTTCAACTTGAACTTTCTCTGCTGGAGCTACACCTAGCTCCAGCCCACACATCTCTCCACTTGAACTACAAACTAGACTGCTTGTTTTCCTGCCCTCGGCTGTCTAGACCCCTAGGTGGGCATTCCCAACCGCCTGGTCCCACCCACTGGTGTGTCTATCTTTCCCTAAGGGGGGGTGACTAGGGTTTCAGGTCGGCTGTGTGTTGCCTAAGTGAGGGAAGGGTGTTGTGCAGGGGCCTATCTGTGACTACCTGGTTTTGCCAGGGTGTCACATACATATATATATATCTATATATATATATATATATATATATATATATATATATATATATATACTGTACATATACAGTGCCTACAAGTAGTATTCAACCCCCTGCAGATTTATCAGGTTTGATAAGATGCAAATAAGTTAGAGCCTGCAAACTTCAAACAAGAGCAGGATTTATTAACAGATGCATACATCTTACAAACCAACAAGTTATGTTGCTCAGTTAAATTTTAATAAATTTTCAACATAAAAGTGTGGGTCAATTATTATTCAACCCCTAGGTTTAATATTTTGTGGAATAACCCTTGTTTGCAATTACAGCTAATAATCGTCTTTTATAAGACCTGATCAGGCCGGCACAGGTCTCTGGAGTTATCTTGGCCCACTCCTCCATGCAGATCTTCTCCAAGTTATCTAGGTTCTTTGGGTGTCTCATGTGGACTTTAATCTTGAGCTCCTTCCACAAGTTTTCAATTGGGTTAAGGTCAGGAGACTGACTAGGCCACTGCAACACCTTGATTTTTTCCCTCTTGAACCAGGCCTTGGTTTTCTTGACTGTGTGCTTTGGGTCGTTGTCTTGTTGGAAGATGAAATGACGACCCATCTTAAGATCCTTGATGGAGGAGCGGAGGTTCTTGGCCAAAATCTCCAGGTAGGCCGTGATATCCATCTTCCCATGGATGCGGACCAGATGGCCAGGCCCCTTGGCTGAGAAACAGCCCCACAGCATGATGCTGCCACCACCATGCTTGACTGTAGGAATGGTATTCTTGGGGTCGTATGCAGTGCCATCCAGTCTCCAAACGTCACGTGTGTGGTTGGCACCAAAGATCTCGATCTTGGTCTCATCAGACCAGAGAACCTTGAACCAGTCTGTCTCAGAGTCCTCCAAGTGATCATGAGCAAACTGTAGATGAGCCTTGACATGACGCTTTGAAAGTAAAGGTACCTTACGGGCTCGTCTGGAACGTTGACCATTGCGGTGGAGTACGTTACTTATGGTATTTACTGAAACCAATGTCCCCACTGCCATGAGATCTACCCGGAGCTCCTTCCTTGTTGTCCTTGGGTTAGCCTTGACTCTTCGGACAAGCCTGGCCTCGGCACGGGTGGAAACTTTCAAAGGCTGTCCAGGCCGTGGAAGGCTAACAGTAGTTCCATAAGCCTTCCACTTCTGGATGATGCTCCCAACAGTGGAGACAGGTAGGCCCAACTCTTTGGAAAGGGTTTTGTACCCCTTGCCAGCCTTGTGACCCTCCACGATCTTGTCTCTGATGGTCTTGGAATGCTCCTTTGTCTTTCCCATGTTGACCAAGTATGAGTGCTGTTCACAAGTTTGGGGAGGGTCTTAATTAGTCAGAAAAGGCTGGAAAAAGAGATAATTAATCCAAACATGTGAAGCTCATTGTTCTTTGTGCCTGAAATACTTCTTAATACTTTAGGGGAACCAAACAGAATTCTGGTGGTTTGAGGGGTTGAATAATGAATGACCCTCTGAATAAACTTTTCACAATTTAAAAAAAAAAAAAATAACATTCTTTTTTGCTGCAGTGCATTTCACACTTCCAGGCTGATCTACAGTCCAAATGTCACATTGCCAAGTTAATTCCAAATGTGTAAACCTGCTAAATCTGCAGGGGGTTGAATACTACTTGTAGGCACTGTATATACAGTATATATATAAAAACATTTCTCTAAACAGTTTGCAGAACAAAAACACACAGAAAAAGGTCTTAAGTGCAGACTGATAGATCATGTTCCACCAACAAGGAAGGGAGGGATTAGAACAAAAAGACTAAAAAAAACTAGAAATGCAGTGGATTTATAAGTTAAAAACTTTAAAACCTAAGGCTATGTGCCCACGCTGTGGAAAATGCGTGGATTTTACCGCAGATTTCTCGCGGAAAAGCCGCGGATTTTCCAGAAATCTGCAGCACAGCTACTCCCCAGCCATTTCTATGGCATTTGGGAAATGCTGTGCCCACGCTGCGGATTGTTCCGCAGCGGAAATCGTGCGGATTTTCGTGCGGAAAAATCTGCAGCATGTCAATTATTGTTGCGGATTTCTCCGCAGGGTCCCATATACTTACCTGCCTCACCGGAGTCACTTTCTCCGTCCGGTGTACAGCAGCGCGGTGGATCCAGGTATAGGAAGGAAGAGGTGGATGGGGCCTGCACGAGCTCCGGTCATGTGACCGCCGGAGCTAGTTCAGGCCCGCCCACCTTCTCCTGCAGACGCTGACAGAGTGACCCGGCCGCCGGAAAGCGAGGTGCTGCGTGATGGAGGTAAGTATGAACGCCCGATCACTGCAGCACTTGTTCTGCATTGAGGATGCAGTGCCGAAGCCATGGTACTGTATCCTCAATGCAGAATGCCCGCACCATATCCGGAGGACATTCCGCAGCATGGAAACAGACAAAAGTTGTGGTGCGGTTGCCTGGGAGCACCTGCGGAATGTCCTGCGGATATATCCGCAGGACACTGTCCCCGTGGGCACATAGCCTAATGAATTCAATGTTGAATTTAAAGTTAGTAATTTGTTATGAACCTAATGTCCTTTATGGATATATTCCTATATTCTGACATGGAATATGCTCTTAATGCATTTTTTTTACAATGTAGTCTTGCATAAATGTCTTTGTATTATTGATATGAGCATTCAATTTATGATAGTAAAAAAATAAAAAAAATCTCTCTTACAGAACTATCTGCACTGTTTTTGTATTGAACACTGATTCACCCTCCTGAAAATGTTTATTTTTTTAGATGATCCTGAACTGCCTGTTGCTAGTTTCCACTTATAAGGAAGAATGTTACTATTTAAATTGCGTTTTAGGCAATATGAATCCCATTTATTACCTCTGTGATGGTAACAATTAGAGTTGAGCGCGGTTCGCGGTTCGAGGTTCTCCAGTTCTAGGCTCGAGTGATTTTGGGGCCTGTTCTAGATCGAACTAGAACTCGAGCTTTTTGCAAAAGCTCGATAGTTCTAGAAACGTTCGAGAACGGTTCTAGCAGCCAAAAAACAGCTAATTCCTAGCTGGCTTTCCGCTGTAATAGTGTAAGTCACTCTGTGACTCACACTATTATGAAATTTCAGTGTATAGTGTGCGGGAACAGCGCCTTCAGATCACTGCTGTTTGTATAATGGCGATCGCCAATTTTTTTTTTCCCTTGTCTTCCTTCCCTAAGCGCGCGCGTCTTGTGGGGCGGGCCAGCATGTCAGCCAATCCCAGACACACACACAGCTAAGTGGACTTTTAGCCAGAGAAGCAACGGCATGTGTGATAGGATGTCCATGTCACATGTCCCTGCATTATAAAACCGGACACTTTCCTCCAGCATGCCATTATCTCTTCTGCGTCCTTGGTGTCAGACATCACTGGCGCAGCTCCGTCCTTTGTCCTATCGCCGATACTGGATATGCTGGACAGCATAGGGATAGCACTATCTATCAGTCCTTTTAAGGGCTCGTACGGGCAGGGTCAGAGTTAAGGTGACAGGTCCTGAAAACAGCGACAGCGTCTGTGTAGCAAAGGTCAGGGATTTCGTCGCTGCATTTCCCCATTAGGAGGGAATAGAAAGGCAGGCTTCCTTTCCTCTACCCAGAGCCCCACAATCCTGGCACTGTACCCTCCTGCCCTCTGCACACTCCAACTCATTATAACTAAGCCATTATACTAGCAAACACTCAGTGTACCTAGTGGCATCCTAAACGTGGCTATTGGACTTTGCTATAGTCCCACTAGTGCAAAGACATTTGCAGCACCTCTGCCTGCATTGCACACTCCAACTCATTATAACTAAGCCATTATACTAGCAAACACTCAGTGTACCTAGTGGCATCCTAAACGTGGCTATTGGACTTTGCTATAGTCCCACTAGTGCAAAGACATTTGCCGCACCTCTGCTTGCATTGCACACTCCAACTCATTATAACTAAGCCATTATACTAGCAAACACTGAGTGTACCTAGTGGCATCCTAAACGTGGCTGTTGGACTTCTGTATAGTCCCAGTAGTGCACAGATATTTGCAGCACGTCTGCCTGCATTGCACACTCAAACTGATAGTTACTAAGCCATTATACTATCAAACACTCAGTGTACCTAGTGGCATCCTAAACGTGGCTATTGGACTTTTGTCTAGTCCCACTAGTGCAAAGACATTTGCAGCACCTCTGCCTGCATTGCACACTCCAACTCATTATAACTAAGCCATTATACTAGCAAACACTCAGTGTACCTAGTGGCATCCTAAACGTGGCTATTGGACTTTGCTATAGTCCCACTAGTGCAAAGACATTTGCAGCACCTCTGCCTGCATTGCACACTCCAACTCATTATAATTAAGCCATTATACTAGCAAACACTCAGTGTACCTAGTGGCATCCTAAACGTGGCTATTGGACTTTTGTCTAGTCCCACTAGTGCAAAGACATTTGCAGCACCTCTACCTGCTTTGCACACTCCAACTCATTATAACTAAGCCATTATACTAGCAAACACTGAGTGTACCTAGTGGCATCCTAAACGTGGCTATTGGACTTTGCTATAGTCCCACTAGTGCAAAGACATTTGCAGCACCTCTGCCCGCATTGCACACTCCAACTCATTATAACTAAGCCATTATACTAGCAAACACTCAGTGTACCTAGTGGCATCCTAAACGTGGCTATTGGACTTTTGTCTAGTCCCACTAGTGCAAAGACATTTGCAGCACCTCTGCCTGCATTGCACACTCCAACTCATTATAACTAAGCCATTATACTAGCAAACACTCAGTGTACCTAGTGGCATCCTAAACGTGGCTATTGGACTTTTGTCTAGTCCCCCTAGTGCAAAGACATTTGAAGCACCTCTACCTGCATTGCACACTCCAACTCATTATAACTAAGCCATTATACTAGCAAACACTCAGTGTACCTAGTGGCATCCTAAACGTGGCTATTGGACTTTTGTCTAGTCCCACTAGTGCAAAGACATTTGCAGCACCTCTGCCTGCATTGTACACTCCAACTCATTATAACTAAGCCATTATACTAGCAAACACTCAGTGTACCTAGTGGCATCCTAAACGTGGCTATTGGACTTTGCTATAGTCCCACTAGTGCAAAGACATTTGCAGCACCTCTGCCTGCATTGCACACTCCAACTCATTATAACTAAGCCATTATACTAGCAAACACTCAGTGTACCTAGTGGCATCCTAAACGTGGCTATTGGACTTTGCTATAGTCCCACTAGTGCAAAGACATTTGCAGCACCTCTGCCTGCATTGCACACTCCAACTCATTATAACTAAGCCATTATACTAGCAAACACTCAGTGTACCTAGTGGCATCCTAAACGTGGCTATTGGACTTTTGTCTAGTCCCACTAGTGCAAAGACATTTGCAGCACCTCTGCCTGCATTGCACACTCCAACTCATTATAACTAAGCCATTATACTAGCAATTGATGCTGCCAGTTTAAGGGCCGTAGTTGCATTGTCAGGGATATTTATTCTTTATTATTCTGCTGTTAATAAAGCTAGACCACCACTGCAATCTACACCACCTCTCAATTTTTACTACCACATTTTCAGTGCACAATCTTGTCGCAATCAACATGAGTGGCAAAATGACAGATGCTGGTGGAAAGTGGAAGAGGCGTGGTGGAAAAGGAAAAAAAGGGTTTGTCCGTGGGGAAGGTGGCAAAGCTCCATTATCATCTGCTGAAGATAGACCATCTACCAGCAAAAGTAAGATGTCTACTACTTACCGTGGACAATCCGATGTGCTCCCTTTTTTACGGACACGAACAACAGGAACAAAGGTAGATGATGGCCAAAAAAGGAAAATGCTTGAATGGATCTCAAGTGGTCCAACAAGTGCCCTCTCAGCCACTTCAAGTACCGCATCCAAAAAACACCAGTCCTCTGAGTTGTCATCCCAATCAAACTTGCTTTCTCCCAGCTCTGAAGTCTCCATCAGCCCTGCACAGTATGGTGGAACTGAGATGGCTGAGTCTGCAGAGCTGTTCAGTCACACTATAGCCTGGGAATCAGAGGTCTGCTCCCAAGCTACAGTGAGTACAGACCAGGAAATGGTCTGCAGTGATGCCCAGAACCTTTGTGACTCTGATTCAGGCCGTGAGGACCAAGTTTCTGAGCATAATGTTGACCCTTTGTCACAAACTGTAACACCTGTGGTTATAGACAATGAGTAACATACTGATGAAGATGAGACGCAGATACCCGATTGGGATGACAACTTATATATTCGGTCAGGGCAAGAAAAGGCTCGGTCTGAGGGGGAGGGGAGTGCAAACACAACAATTGATGACGAAGTTCTAGATCCCACCTACTGTCAACCCCCAGTCAGGCACTCGAGGAGGTCAACAGAGGCGGTGGAGGAGGATGCAACCGACGACGAAGTTACCTTGCGCCTTCCTGGACAGAGTCGGAGCACTGGTAGCACGTCTACAACTGCATCCTCAGCCACCACTCTGCCTCTGAGCATTATTCGGGGTGGATCAACAGGTCGCATGGCCTCTAAGCCTTGCCTAGCCTGGTCCTTTTTTGACATAGAAAAAGATCGCCCAAATTATGTGATCTGTAAACTTTGTCATGGTTCTCTTAGTAGAGGTCAACACCTCAGCAGTTTGACAACTTCTTCCATGAATCGTCACATGAATAAATATCATATGTCCCGGTGGGAAGCTCACCGTGCTGCAATGCGGCCTAGCGGAGCGAACCATCCACCGCCTGCCCCTTCCAGTGCATCCGCGCGCTCTTCATCTTCTAGGACTGTGGGGACAGCTGTCACACCTGTTTTTCCACGCACAACTTCCACCACTGTAACCGCAACAGGCAGTGTGCTTGGTAGGTCGTCAGTTGGTTTGGAAGGGGAAACAAGTGAGTGTGTACAGCTCTCTCAGACATCGATAGCACCAACGTTGGATGAAGGCAACATCATGTCTCCGCCTGCACTTTCCTCACAAACCTGCATTTTTCCAGGGACACCCTACTCAACACCGTCTACACACAGCAGCCAGATCTCTGTCCCTCAGATGTGGTCAAATAAAAGGCCACTTCCTGCGACCCATGACAAAGCTAAGAGGTTGACTCTATCCCTCTGTAAGCTGTTGGCTACCGAAATGCTGCCTTTCCGCCTAGTGTACACACAGGATTTTAGAGACCTTATGTCTGTCGCTGTGCCCCAGTACCAGATGCCTAGTCGCCACTACTTCTCTAAGAAAGGTGTGCCCGCGCTACACCAGCATGTCGCACACAACATAACCGCTTCCTTGAGAAACTCTGTGTGTGAACGGGTGCATTTCACCACCGATACTTGGACCAGTAAGCATGGACAGGGACGTTACATGTCGCTGACTGGGCACTGGGTAACTATGGTGATAGATGGTGAAGGGTCTGCTGCACAAGTCTTGCCGTCCCCTCGACTTGTGTGTCAATCCTCTGTCTGTCCAAGTTCCGCCACTGCTTCTGCCTCCTCCACCTCATCTGGGTCCTCCACCTCCGCCCCAAGCCTGCCTGGTCAGGCCACCAGCGTTCTCACTGCGCAGAAGGAATCACGCACCCCTCATTACTATGCTGGCAGCAGAGCGCAACGGCATCAGGCGGTCTTTAGCTTGACATGTCTTGGGAATAAGAGTCACACAGCTGAGGAGTTGTGGTCAGCTCTGCGGTCCGAGTTTAATAAATGGTTGTCTCCACTCAACCTGCAGCCTGGTAAGGCCGTGTGCGACAATGCTGCAAACCTGGGTGCGGCCCTTCACCTGGGCAAGGTGACACACGTACCTTGTATGGCTCACGTGTTGAACCTTGTCGTCCAGCAATTTTTAACACACTATCCCGGCCTAGATGGCCTTCTGAACAGGGCACGAAAACTGTCTGCTCACTTCCGCCGTTCAAGCGCCGCAGCTGAGCGACTTGCATCGCTCCAGAAGTCTTTCGGCCTGCCGGTTCATCGCCTGAAATGCGATGTGGCGACACGCTGGAATTCAACTCTCCACATGTTACAGCGACTGTGGCAGCACCGCCGAGCCCTGGTGCAATACGTCATGATGTATAGCCTGGGCCAACGAGATGCAGAGGTGGGGCAGATCACCCTGATGGAATGGTCTCAGATCAAGGACCTATGCACCCTTCTGCACAGTTTCGACATGGCGACGAATATGTTTAGCGCTGACAATGCCATTATCAGCATGACGATTCCAGTCATTTACATGCTGGAGCACATGCTAAACACTATTCGGAGTCAGGGTGTGGGACAACAGGAAGGGGAGGAACTACAGGAGGATTCAAATGCGCAAGGGACAACAACATCACCAAGGTCCAGACGTTCATCATCACCAACGCAGCAAGCATGGGACCATGGGGGACAGGGATCAACAAGGGCGCATAGTAGCAGGCGAAATGTTGAGGAAGGTGCAGGAGAACATGAAGAAATGGAGGACGAACTGTCCATGGACATGGAAGACTCAGCGGATGAGGGAGACCTTGGTCAAATTTCAGTTGAAAGAGGTTGGGGGGAGATGTCAGAGGAAGAAAGAACGGGTAGCACCACTATGCCACAAACACAGCGTGGACTTGGTCCGCATGGCTGCGCAAGACACATGAGTGCCTTTTTGTTGCACTACCTCCAACATGACACTCGTATTGTCAAAATTAGAAGTGATGATGACTACTGGATTGCCACACTATTAGATCCCCGGTACAAGTCCAAATTTTGTGACATAATTCCAGCCATAGAAAGGGACGCACGTATGCAGGAGTATCAGCAGAAGCTGTTACTCGATCTTAGCTCGGCTTTTCCACCAAACAACCGTGCAGGTGCAGGGAGTGAATCTCCCAGTTGTAACTTGACAAACATAGGACGGTCTCGTCATCTTCAACAGTCTACCCGTACCAGTAGGACCGTATCTGGTGCTGGTAACAGCAATTTTATGGAATCTTTTCATAATTTTTTTAGACCCTCTTTTGCAAGGCCACCAGAGACAACAAGTCTGACACATAGTCAACGGCTGGAGAGGATGATACAGGAGTATCTCCAAATGAACATCGATGCCATGACTTTGCAAATGGAGCCTTGCTCCTTTTGGGCTTCAAATCTAGAAAAATGGCCAGAGCTCTCCAGTTACGCCTTGGAGATTTTGTCGTGTCCAGCTGCCAGCGTTGTCTCTGAACGTGTCTTCAGTGCTGCTGGGTGTGTGCTGACAGATAAGCGCACGCGTCTGTCCAGTGACAATGTGGACAGACTGACGTTCATCAAAATGAACAAGTCATGGATCCAGAAGGAATTTACTACCCCTGTGTCATCCTGGGGAGAGTAAATGCTTGTGGATTTGGAATGTGCTTGATGCAAATCAAAACATCATGTTTGCAACTAGGGCACAAGTGCTGCCACTGATGGGGTGTCTGTGTGGCCCAATTTTTGGAAAAAAGGGAGACTCCGCTTGGAGTAACCCTTGCTTGCTGTGTTTTTAAAAGAAGCCAAGATGAACAGAGCTGGGATCAGGAAAGACTTTGCTACCTACCCTGGTGTCATCCTGGGGACGGTTAATTAGGCCGTATTTTTGAATGTGCTTGATGCAAATCTAGCTGTGAAGTGCACAACTAGGGCACAAGTGCTGCCACTGAATGGGTGGGTGTGTGGGGCACAATTTTTGGAAAAAAAGGGAGACTCCGCTTGGAGTAACCCTTGCTTGCTGTGTTTTTAAAAGAAGCCAAGATGAACAGAGCTGGGATCAGGAAAGACTTTGCTACCTACCCTGGTGTCATCCTGGGGACGGTTAATTAGGCCGTATTTTTGAAAGTGCTTGATGCAAATCTAGCTGTGAAGTGCACAACTAGGGCACAAGTGCTGCCACTGAATGGGTGGGTGTGTGTGGGGCACAATTTTTGGAAAAAAAGGGAG
Organism: Anomaloglossus baeobatrachus; assembly: GCF_048569485.1. Taxonomy (NCBI): domain Eukaryota; kingdom Metazoa; phylum Chordata; class Amphibia; order Anura; family Aromobatidae; genus Anomaloglossus; species Anomaloglossus baeobatrachus. The sequence goes on from NC_134355.1 coordinate 352,592,496, forward strand.
ACTCCGCTTGGAGTAACCCTTGCTTGCTGTGTTTTTAAAAGAAGCCAAGATGAACAGAGCTGGGATCAGGAAAGACTTTGCTACCTACCCTGGTGTCATCCTGGGGACGGTTAATTAGGCCGTATTTTTGAATGTGCTTGATGCAAATCTAGCTGTGAAGTGCACAACTAGGGCACAAGTGCTGCCACTGAATGGGTGGGTGTGTGTGGGGCACAATTTTTGGAAAAAAAGGGAGACTCCGCTTGGAGTAACCCTTGCTTGCTGTGTTTTTAAAAGAAGCCAAGATGAACAGAGCTGGGATCAGGAAAGACTTTGCTACCTACCCTGGTGTCATCCTGGGGACGGTTAATTAGGCCGTATTTTTGAAAGTGCTTAATGCAAATCTAGCTGTGAAGTGCACAACTAGGGCACAAGTGCTGCCACTGAATGGGTGGGTGTGTGTGGGGCACAATTTTTGGAAAAAAAGGGAGACTCCGCTTGGAGTAACCCTTGCTTGCTGTGTTTTTAAAAGAAGCCAAGATGAACAGAGCTGGGATCAGGAAAGACTTTGCTACCTACCCTGGTGTCATCCTGGGGACGGTTAATTAGGCCGTATTTTTGAATGTGCTTGATGCAAATCTAGCTGTGAAGTGCACAACTAGGGCACAAGTGCTGCCACTGAATGGGTGGGTGTGTGTGGGGCACAATTTTTGGAAAAAAAGGGAGACTCCGCTTGGAGTAACCCTTGCTTGCTGTGTTTTTCAAAGAAGCCAAGATGAACAGAGCTGGGATCAGGAAAGACTTTGCTACCTACCCTGGTGTCATCCTGGGGACGGTTAATTAGGCCGTATTTTTGAATGTGCTTGATGCAAATCTAGCTGTGAAGTGCACAACTAGGGCACAAGTGCTGCCACTGAATGGGTGGGTGTGTGTGGGGCACAATTTTTGGAAAAAAAGGGAGACTCCGCTTGGAGTAACCCTTGCTTGCTGTGTTTTTAAAAGAAGCCAAGATGAACAGAGCTGGGATCAGGAAAGACTTTGCTACCTACCCTGGTGTCATCCTGGGGACGGTTAATTAGGCCGTATTTTTGAATGTGCTTGATGCAAATCTAGCTGTGAAGTGCACAACTAGGGCACAAGTGCTGCCACTGAATGGGTGGGTGTGTGTGGGGCACAATTTTTGGAAAAAAAGGGAGACTCCACTTGGAGTAACCCTTGCTTGCTGTGTTTTTAAAAGAAGCCAAGATGAACAGAGCTGGGATCAGGAAAGACTTTGCTACCTACCCTGGTGTCATCCTGGGGACGGTTAATTAGGCCGTATTTTTGAAAGTGCTTGATGCAAATCTAGCTGTGAAGTGCACAACTAGGGCACAAGTGCTGCCACTGAATGGGTGGGTGTGTGTGGGGCACAATTTTTGGAAAAAAAGGGAGACTCCGCTTGGAGTAACCCTTGCTTGCTGTGTTTTTAAAAGAAGCCAAGATGAACAGAGCTGGGATCAGGAAAGACTTTGCTACCTACCCTGGTGTCATCCTGGGGACGGTTAATTAGGCCGTATTTTTGAATGTGCTTGATGCAAATCTAGCTGTGAAGTGCACAACTAGGGCACAAGTGCTGCCACTGAATGGGTGGGTGTGTGTGGGGCACAATTTTTGGAAAAAAAGGGAGACTCCGCTTGGAGTAACCCTTGCTTGCTGTGTTTTTCAAAGAAGCCAAGATGAACAGAGCTGGGATCAGGAAAGACTTTGCTACCTACCCTGGTGTCATCCTGGGGACGGTTAATTAGGCCGTATTTTTGAATGTGCTTGATGCAAATCTAGCTGTGAAGTGCACAACTAGGGCACAAGTGCTGCCACTGAATGGGTGGGTGTGTGTGGGGCACAATTTTTGGAAAAAAAGGGAGACTCCGCTTGGAGTCACCTTGCGGTGTTTTACATGATTTTAGAAGGGCGTGCCATGCCTATATCTGTGTGTCCTCCTCTTTTTCCTTGTCCAGCTCTTTTGTTTTCACATGAGAATTTGTCCTTGTCATTTTCCCATGTGTTTGTGTTGTGAGTTGTTTGTCACCTTTTGGACACCTTTGAGGGTGTTTTCTAGGTGTTTTTATGTGTTTGTGATTGCCTGCCATTGTTTCCTATGCAGTTCGAGTTCGGTTCGTCGAACGTTCGACGAGCCGAACTCGAACGGGACCTCCGTTCAGCGAGCCGACCTCGAGCCGAACCGGGACCGGTTCGCTCATCTCTAGTAACAATCCTTGGAATCTGTGAGTATGTGGCCTGAAAAGACGCATTCTCCCTGTTCCATAATGGAGACAAACACAACATTGATCCATTTAATATGAGTGACATGTTGCAGCCTAGGAGTATAGTGATTTTTAAAGCTTGATGCATTAGTGACAGTATGCGTTAATGTTTCGCTCCTTTAGGGGTATATATAAAACAAATAGCAACAGTTGCGGTTATTGTCGATTCCTAGTGCGCATGTATAATGGATGTATTTGGAGTCCCAATATGGCGGCCGTAGTTGCTACTGCGCATGCTCGGGTGGGGGAGACAACCAGGAAGTCATGAGACGAATGCACGTGTGCCTGACAATTACACTGCGATATGCAGATGCTGTGATTTACAACATGAAGGGGGTGAGTCATGAGAGTGTTAAGGATGAGCAGGTGTGCGTTAATCATTCATTTACAGTAGCAGTGCATATGCATGTTAAAAGGTTTTGGTTCTGTATATGATGTGTTGAAACACAGCTTATCTAACTTTGTTATTGTGTATTTTCTATAAATGCTCATATATATGATTTTTTTAAATAATTGCTCTAATATGATTTGTAATTGGTAAGGGTATAAAAACTCTCTGAAGAGCATTTTGTTGTACTGCTTGACAAAAGTCACTTGTGACTGAAACGTTGCTGTATCCTATGGGCCAATAAAAGGTGTTTTTTCCATTATATGCTGAGTGCTGCCTTCATTTTCATCAATCTATGAATCCATGCCGGTACTTGCCTGACTTCAAACTGGACTGGCAGCACCTACCAATGTGAATAGGTGCATATCTGTTCATGATGCTGTGTCGCCGCAGGGATGCCGCTCCAGCTTCAGGGACGCCACAGGGTCTTCTTTTAATATGGCAAACAGGTATGTTAGTTTTTGTAAATGAGTCGTGACGCCACTCACGGCTTGTGGTCAGGGATATGGATGACCGCCACTGCAGATTTTATGAGCGTCTGGGGCTGATGGGGTCTGCAGTCAGATGGTGTGGACTCCCGTGAGTGAGGCAGGCCCCAGGGGCTCAGGTGTGTAGAATAACGGGTCCCAGAATAACTCAGGCAAAGTCCAAAAGTCACTTAACTGATTTTTACTCACACAGATGTTGCTGTGAACTGACCCGGGCATTGCTGTGATGAACCAGGTAGAACCAGGGGCTCCTTTGGGCCAGTCTGAGGGTAACAGGTTAGCTCGCCCTCCTAGCACTTTGTGTTCGAATAACCCCTTGACCTGAAGTACCATGGGGGTCTATCCAGGGAGTCGCTACTGCCTTTTCGGACCGTTTGCCGGCAGCGTGGACCAGGTTAGATGGCTTCTGGCTCTATCTTCTTATGGGTCCCTGCGATGTTGCTGAGGCTCGGACTCTGTGTGGTTAGTGAGGTACTTGTAGTTCCCCTCACCGACAGGTTTAGCAGGTCGTTAAAACGAGGTCTGCGCTAGGGACCTGTTCCCCGTATGTGCCTAGTCACCCCGGACACTCCTCTCTGACTGACCAGGTGACCGTTCTCCCCCGCCAACTGTCACTACACCGCGCAGGGTCTGACTAGTGTGAGCGCGCGTCTGTGTTTCCTAGCAACCGCCGCTCACCACTACCAGACTGGCTCGCTCCACTCCTTTACTGACAACCTCTGCACTTTAGCTCCCAGCCCCTCCACTCCACCTCTTGATGAGATTAGAAAGCTAGCCCCCCTCTGGAGACTACCTAAGGGTCCCCTCTAAAGGTGTGGGAGAGCTGGTTGCTATGTGTCTGTGCGTACACACCTCGTTCTGGCCCTTAGGATTACCTGGAAGTACTGTCCCAGCATGGGTGCAGTACTCAGTGGTGCCTGACCGGGTCAGGGGCGCCACAATACAATATATGACAAAATTAAAAAAACAGTCGCACTCTGCAATAACACTGTAATACACTATCTAATAAATAAATTGGAGGTATTTAGAACATTAAAATGCATTATAATATTAGCCCAGTGACAATTCACGGCATCCTCCTTTGCTGGGTCCTATTCTACACTGCATCTTTTCTAAATACCTCCAATTTATTTATTAGATAGTGTATTACTGTGTTATTGCAGAGTGCGATTGTTATTTTTTATTTTTTCATATATTGTATCATGAATAGATACGCACCTATTCACATTGGTAGGTGCTGTCAGTCCAGTTTGAAGTCAGGCAAGTACCGGCATGGGAGACCGGCTGGGAATCCCTGGTTTCATTCTTTTTTTCTTATATTTAATGTGGAGTGATGCCCTGTCTGACTGGCTCTGCACTCCAACCCCCACAATGTTCATTAGCCTCTTGTGGTCACCTGCTGACCTTGTGTAGGTTTTTAAGAAGCCCAAAAAAAGATGCAGTGTAGAGTAGGACCCAGCAAAGGAGGGTGCCGTGAAGTGGTGCTGGGCTAATATTATGATGCATTTTAATGTTCTAAACACCTCTAATTTATTTATTGGGTAGTGTATTACTGTGTTATTGCAGAGTGAGACTTTTTTATATTTATATATATATATATATATTTATCTATCTATCTCTGTATCTTGCGGAAATGATCAGTGCTGTTGTTTATGCTCTTAAGACCATATTAGATTGGTGTTTCTAGCTTCTTGTGATTTTCCTGAGCAGGGACCATCTGTTTACTTGCCGAGTATTACTGCACACTATAGACAGTATAAAGCTGGGTTTCTGATATATTATGGCTGAAACTGCGCTTACTTTTTGTGGCAGGTTTTGATGCATTTTTTCTGTCAAACACATGAGTACAAAAGGAAATAGAATATCCGCCTTTTATATGTCTCTTTTTGATCTACTCCTGACTTTGATTAAAAAAACTGGATCAAAATGTGTCAGAAAAAAAATCAAAGCAAGGTTCTACTTTAACCCATTGGTGCACCCTACTTGTATGTAGTAGGTTCAGTAGCTGAGCCCGCTCCTTACACTGTGGGTATGACCTGTGCTATAGAGTCAGCATCTGAGTCTAAGTCAATTGGAGCTAGTTCTGAACCTAGCAGTTTAAGCATTGGGAAAAGGTGAAATGCTTTTTCGATGCCCTTTGCCTCCTGCGCAACATAATCACAGGGTTCTGATGGAGTTGTCATGGCAGCAATGAAGATCATTGTAACTGCCATATTTGTATTTCAATGAAGCTCAAGCTATGCCTGGGTGTTATGCAGGAGCAGACATAACATTGGTACACCTCATCTACTGAGCTTTCCGCAGGCGGCGTTAAACACACTCAGGCATGGATCCTGCATTCCCTTTCTACTTTGAGGTCTCTTCGCACATAGAGCACATACAGAGATGAGTTACTAAAGATAGGGACTATCCTCATTAGGTACACCTTGTTAAATACGTACCTTATATTTTTTATGCCTCTTTATATATTTACTTACTGTATTGTTTTTACACATTGCTGTTTGATTTAGAGATGATCTGCAAAGAGGAGTGGACCAAAATTCCTCCTGACATGTGCGCAAATCTCATCATCAACTGCAAAAAAAGTCTGACTGCTGTACTTGCCTACCAGGGTTTTACCACCAATTAATAAGTCTTTTTTGCCAGAGAGATCAAATACTTATTTCTGTCTGCAAAATGCCAATACGTTTATATAAATCATACAATGTGATTTTCTGGATTTTAATTTGGATATTCTCTCTTTCACTGTTAAAATTAACCTACCCTAAGGCTCTGTTCACACTAGAAAAAGGATTTTTCTCAAGAAATTTCTTGAGAGTCTGAAAGATTAGCGCACTTGCGCTCAAATAACGCAACAATAACGCACCATAAAAGCATGCGTTTTTATCTCGTTTTTGTGCGTTTTTAATGCATTTTTGGTGCGTTTTTTCCACAGGTTGGTCCCTGCGTTATTTTACCATTATCTATGGTAAGAAAAGAAGTGACATGCTCATTCTTTTTCTCAAGAAATTCTACAGAAAGAATGTTCTTGAGAAAAAAAATGCAGGGTGCGCACAGCTATTTTTTTCCATAAGTTTTGCTGGGAAATGTTTGCAGAAAGGTTACAACCATTTTCTCAAGAAATTTCTGCAGCAAAAACGCAAAAAACACGGGTAAAAACGCACTGTGTGAATAAGGCCTAAAAATTATAGACTGTTCATGTCTTTGACAGTGGGCAAACCTACAAAATCAGCAAGGGATCAAATAATTATTTCCTTCACTGTTTATACCAAGATGAGATCATATATACCAGGATGGGCCAAGGATGCCAGCCATATATACCAGGATATGGACATGTATACCAGGATGAGGGCCATATATATCAGGATAGGCTCAGAAAGGGGATTATAAATACCAGGATGGGGATCATATATTCAAGGATGGGAGTCATATATACTAGGATGGTCCCAGTATGATGGCCATATATACCAGAATGGTGACATATATACCAGAATGATGGCCATATATACCAGGTTGGGGGACACATATACCTGGAAATAGTCCAGGTTGGGGGACATTAGTACAGAATTGGGGGACATTACCCTTATACTAGTATCAACAGTAGATCCCCCTCATGACAGTGCTATATACATCATGACCACATTTTTTGCTTCAATTTTTTTTCTATTTTCCTTCTCTAAAATCTCAGTGCGTTTTATGGTCCGGTGATTCTTATAGTCCTAAAAATATGGTATCTGGTATCATTACATACAGAATTGTCCAATAACTAAACTTTAAAAGGTATCTAATACAGCAAAGTTTAAGTCTATAAAAAAACTAAATTAAAGCTGTATGATACTGTTTTATTTATCACTCGGGCTACCCAAGAAATGGATTTAAGAAAAAATCAGAAAGTTGTATGAACCATAAAATGATAAGCATAAAAAAGTCGTCCCACAAAAACAAGCTTCTCGTATAACTGTAACACAACCAAATCTTTTTATAAAATATCCATACCAACAATTAAAGCAAAGTTAATGTATCGTTTTTACTGCAAAATGGACTTAGCAAAAAGGAATGTGAAAAACAATGTTTGTTTTTTAAATCCGCCTAATTTTATTTATTTTTTCCTGATTAAATTGATGGTATCATTCACAACTACAGTTGTCCTGTAAAAATCAGGGCTCGAGGAAAAAACAAAAAAGTGAAGAAAAAGATGGCTTTGTGTCCAAAGGGTGAATCATGTGTGGGGTTGATCCCTCTTAAATATATGGAGCTACCCTTTGACATTAATGTGTGTGGGTGAATAACCTGGGCAATTTTAATAATGGAATAATAATTTAAGAGAATTTTATAGGGATTTGAGTTTTTTCACGTGAATTTGTTTTTGACTGTCCCAACAATATTGGTGTATGTTAGCCAAAGGGTTAAGAGCAAAGCATTTTATTTTACTTACAGTACATAGAGGAATTACTATTCATCCCAGACAGTAAATTTTGAAGGAATCTCACAGCAATATACAGGGGAAGAAGACGCCAGAATCAGCATACCGGCAAAGTCTCTCATTTTAGCCTCTGAGGTGGCCCCATATTCAATGATGTATTCCACTGAGAACGTCTTATGGATGGCCAAGTTAAAACTGTCTCATGAAAGTGTCACTTTAAACTCGCTACCATTTATCACACAACGTAATGTACAATATTATATACTTGGCTCAATCTGTACACTTCGTTTCAGTATCTGCTACAGATCTGTCTTTCTTTGAAACCATATATCATACGCAATATTATATGACACATGCTTATGGCGGACAAAGGGGACACAATGGAGGTATGCTATACTCATTCACCGTATACTCATTCATATCCTCCTACACTGGATAGTACATTTGTTCATGTCAAGTGTACAGGTATGACTGTAATGACATCAATCGGGCGCCTGTTATCCTCTGCCGGGCGCCAGATATACAAAAGTTGTTTAATTATAGTCGAAATGAAATACAAATGCAAATTGGAAAGAAGCTGCAATTACACAATGTGAAAGCCAAGGTTGAAGTGGACAATTGATTAGAGGAGATAGGAGGCATGTACCTATGAAATCAACCTCATTAGCTGAAAGTATATAATTAGTAACGGAAAGCTGTGAGTGATTGGCACTATATTTAGAAGCTTCTGCTAAAGAATTTTAGTTTACTAAGAGATTGTAAAAAAATAAATAAATGTTGTATCCGATCCGTCTGTGTTGTGTAAATCTAACCAGCTTGTTAATAATAGGTGTTATATAAACCTGGCGCCCAGTAAATTCTAAACGAGACACTTATTTACCATCATGTCACATGGAGAGATACAATCATTAAGTTCAGTCACTTTCTTGTCTACCAGTCCATACCAAATAGATGTCTTTATGAAAATTACATCTTCTTTTTTCAAAACTACATTATCCACCTGGATTATTCTCCTCTAAAACATAAAATAAATTGTGACTTGTCAAGATGATTATAGTGTTCATTGTTACCTGCCATTGCAGTCCACTCCAGCAGTAATGCTTGTCTATAAGCTCAATACCCATTGTCTACCTACTCTGCTGTAGAAAATATCATCCTTAAAACAGAACTGTCCATTAATTCAAAGAAATGCAGAACTTATACATGATCCACCAGCTAAGACTGCTTTTGGGCCCCAGACTAGTATAATATGTCCAGAAACGGCATCATTTTCATGGTGTTTAACTTTTAACCCCTTCAGCCCCCGGGCACTTTCTGTTTTTTCGTTTTGTTTTTTTCCTCTCTTTCTTCCAAGAGCCGTAACTTTTTTATTTTTCCATCAATCTTGCCATGTAAGGGCTTGTTTTTTGCAAGACGAGTTGAACTTTTAAATGAATCTATAAGTTTTACCATATAGTGTACTGGAAAACGGCAAAAAAATTCCAAGTGCGGAAAAATTGCAAAAAAAAGTGTGATCGTACAATAGTTTTTGGGATATTTTATTCACTGTGTTCACTATATGGTAAAACTGATGTATCTATGTGATGTCTCAGGTCAGTGTAAGTTTGTAAACACCAAACATGAATAGGTTTACTTGTGTCTCAAGGGTTAAAAAAAATTCACAAGCTTGTCCAAAAAAAGTGGTGCACGTTTTGCGCCATTTTCCAAAACCCATAGCGTTCTCACTTTTCGGGATCTGAGGCTCAGTGATGGCTTCTTTTTTGCGTCTTGACCTGACGTTTTTAACGGTACCATATTTGCGCAGATGCTACATTTTGATCGCCTGTTATTGCATTTTGCGCAAAATTTGCGGTGACCAAAAAACGTAATTTTGGCGTTTGGAATTTTTTTGCCGCTACGCCATTTACTGATCAGATTAATTGATTTTATATTTTGATAGATCGGGCATTTCTGAACGCGGCGATAGCAAATATGTGTATATTTTTTATTTTTTTAACCCTTTAATTTTCAATGGGGTGAAAGGGGGGTGATTTGAACTTTTAGGTTTTTTTATTTTTTTTTTAATTTTTTAAAACTTTTTTTTTACTTTTTTTTTTTTTTATTTTTTTTATTTTACTAGTCCCCCTAGGGGGCTATAGCGATCAGTAATCCGATCGCTCTGCACTATCTGCAGATCTCAGCTACAGAGCTGAGAACTGCAGATTTGGTGCTTTACTTTCAATGCCGGCTGTATTCCGGTATTGAGAGGACGTGAGTCGTGTTAGCTACATCTGTACACAAAAAAATAGTACAAAAAGGCACCAGGTTTCAGAATAATAAATATTAATTGGCATGGACCTTGATTTGTGCAAACATTATAATATTTATTAGATATAAGGTGGCAAAACACAAATCACATTTAAAATCATTTAAAAACAGACATACACAATTAACACTGTCTCCTGTATAAACACATCTATACATAATCAGAGTATTTTGGGGATATAACAATATTTTTGTAGGCAATAATAAAACCCACCCCCTATCAGAGAATTCAATACTCTTGCATATATGTTCTATATATATTCAAATTTGACTGCAATGCACGTAATAGTTGTTGGAAGCCATGAGACTATCACCTCTTAGTATATAGCAAAGGCTAAAATAGCCATAAAGGGTCTCAATGGCAACTGTAGGAGATTACCAAGGCTGCATTGCAAGGTTCAAGAGTCCCAGTGTGTGAGCCCAACACGTTGCGCCAGTCAAGCTGGCTTCATCAGGAGAATACCACCCCCCACTACTTATGGGTCTATATATATATATATCAACCCTGTAATATGTTCGCCCTATCAGAAAGCAGGAAAAATAATTATCTCAAGATTAATCGGGTGTCCTACCAGACCAACGTGAGGTAATCGTTTTGTCCATATAAGGATATCTGTTCCACATGGAGCTCCTCCATTATCGATCGACCAGGCTAAAATCACCTGGTAATAACCACTCCCCTTTCATATCACGTGGCCACACGTCACCACAGCGATCATGTGTTCAGCACAGAACATCACTGTGCTAAACCAGAACCACATGTTGCTTGAAATAAAATGCTGGAACGCAAACAAGCGTTTCACCAACCGGAAGTGACATCGTTATGAAAGGAAATACAGCATTACAGTGTGCTCAGATATTCCTTGGGTACATGGCACATGAGTTTCTAATAATTCATTAGGTGGTGCCGAGGCCCTTTTCTTGGTTATAAAATTTTGGCAAGTTGCTAGCCTTTGGGCACACCGGTTTATTATGCAGTAATATATATTTTGGTACTGTATTATAAATATTTAAATATGGCTTTGGACCTTGATGCTAGAGAGGCAGCATGGAAGGATAAATTCACAGCCATTTTCCAGGTAGAGGACACACCAGGCATTTCATCACAGAATAGTGACTTTCAGGCAGTTGCTAGTAAATTGACTAATTTGCATAAGAAGTATACTCGGGTTTGGTGGAATGTGAACAGTTTGGAGGAGTATTTGCGGTTATCAATCATTCACCGTGGTCTAAGAGTTCAAATCTTTCCGGCATGGGAGGCAGATGAGGAATTTAAAAGTAATTGGGAATCAGGATTGGTTCAATGTTCACAAATCCTGATGAAGTTACTGATAGAACAGGACAGGCTGGTTCTTTGACAAATTAAGGTAGATATTCAGAACTGTACTAGAGAAATTAATAGTTTCAATCAGGATACTCCAGTAAAAACATTCTTAATAAAGTTGGAAAATATTATAGAAACCTATGAAAAGAATATCATTTCAGGGAAAAAAATCTAAATTTAATAGAGATAAACAGGACTTTGAGACCAATGCGGCCTACAGGTGGTCCCATTCTGGAAATAAGCGTTTCAGACCTGGCTCCACACAAGATAAAAATCAGAGAGAGACAAGCATGTCCGCGTCGAGTGATTTTTTTGTCTACAGATGTCAGCGATCAAGACAGCGGACAAGACGTGGAGGGAGCAAGTGGAAGAGACGTCAGAACCTTGAGAAACAGAACTTTCCCCATGACAATATCTTATTTCCGGAAAAGGAACAAACAGAACTGAAAGCGATAGAACCAAGTGCGGATTTGACTGATGACCTGCAAATAATCAACCTAACGGATCACTAACTTTCTCCTATTGAGAGGTCAGTCCTTGAGAAGGGTTTCACTTTTTCACCTACAAATAGATTGGACAAGTTTGTTTTTATTAAAGATGTCTACTTATTTTGTAGAAATTTAACTTTCAAATTCAAACCATCAACCAGACTTGGCTAGTCAACTGCCAGATAACGAACAACAAGTTTTTAGAGATCTTCTCGATCTATTGAAAGAAAGTGAGAACCCTTCAGGTAGGAAACCCTTTGATAGACGATTGCCTTCTCAAGCCACACCTTCCCTTGCGTTATCTCCTGCAATCCAAACTTTTTTTAGAGTGATGACATATGATGTGCAGAACTTGGTTCCAAATACACGACAGATTACGAAACATCTCGAAGGAACAGAGAGAAGCAATGCGACAACTCAGTGAAAACAAGGAATTCATTATAAGGGAAGCGGATAAAGGAGGTAACATCGTCCTATGGCCTGTCGGTCTGTATCTTTCAGAATCAAAAAGACAGTTAAGTAATGCTCTTGTTTATGTTGCCCTTCCATCAGATCCGACATGTGTAGTCAAGAAGAAGGTTGATCGCATCATTAAAACAGCATTCACGCAAGGTATCATTGATAAAGGTGAGAGGAATTTTTTAACCACCTTTAAACCCATCACCCCCACCTATTATCTGATACCCAAAGTGCATAAGTCTCTGGTCACCCCTCCGGGAAGGCCGATAGTAGCAGGTATTGGTAGTCTGAATGAACGTATATGTGAATACATTGATTATTTTCTACAACCTAAGGTTCACAGACTACAATCCTATACAAGAGACACTATGCACTTACTACAAAAACTTAAAGATCTGACTCTGCCATGTAATTCCACACTAATTACATTAGACGTGGAGGCGCTGTATACCAGCATCCCACATGTTTTGGGCTGCAATGCGGTAAAATTCTTTCTCGAGGACAATGAAGAATCTTGTGAATCCCATAACAATTTTTCATTGGATTTACTGTATTTTGCTCTCCACGACAATTTCTTTGTTTTTGATCGTGTTTATTACAAGCAGGTGTCTGGCACCGCGATGGGGGCACGTTGTGCCCCATCGTATACTAATTTATTTTTGGGGTGGTGGGAGGTACATCAGGTCTACCCCAACAGAAAATTCTCACAATATGTGAGTGGATGGTACAGATACATAGACGACATCCTGGTAATTTGGTCAGGACCCATTGATGTGGGGTTGCAATTTATGGAAGAATTAAACATTAATATGTTTAATATAGTATTAACCCACTCAATGGGTTACTGTTGATTTTTTGGATGTCAAAATATCTATGGAAGACAACAAGATATTAACTACACTGTTTTGGAAACCTACGGCGACCAATAATTTGCTACATTATTCCAGCTTTCACCCCCAACATCTTAAAAGAGGCATACCATACGGACAATTTATTAGAACTAAAAGAAACTGTAGTGATGAACCTGATTTTTGTTCACAGGCGGAGATCCTGGCAAAGAGGTTGAATAGGAGAGGATATCCTAAACAGGTCATCAGTCAAGCTTTTGCACGTTCTATGGACCGGACAGAACAAGTTTAATGACTCCAAAATCCAGAAGAAGGGACACTGTGGTTCGCTTGGTGACAACTAGAGTTGAGCGCGGTTCGTGGTTCGTGGTTCTCCAGTTCGCGGCTCGAGTGATTTTTGGGCTGTTCGAGATCGAACTAGAACTCGAGCTTTTTGCTAAAAGCTCGATAGTTCTAGATACGTTCGAGAACGGTTCTAGCAGCAAAAAGCAGGGCTTTTTACAGCTACAGTGAGCAGGAGCCATCGCTGGCAGCCTGCCACAAGCTGGTAACCAAGATAAACATCGGGTATCCAAGCAAAGCGCTTTGGTTAGTAACCCGATGTTTATCTTAGTTACGTGCAGGAAGCCCACACTTTCCCGCTCAGCTCGCTCCGCCCCCTCCTGCCCGCGGCATGTACACATACATACACACACACACACACACACACACACACATCCACCCCCCCCCCCCCCGCCCGCCCGCCCGCCCGCCCGCCCGCTCGCTCGCTCGCTCGCTCGCTCGGCTTACCTGCGGTGATGAAGTCCCGCCATCCCGACCTCAGCGCTGTCACTGTCCTCCATGGCCGCCGCTTGTCACATCACCTCTCGCTTCCGACCCGAGACTGACACTGGCGGTGACGTCACGGACCTCTCGCGATACTTGATGTGAAGGCGCCGGTCATTGACCTCAGTGACAGGGGCTGTCAGTGTGCTGGAGATCAGCGCAGGTAATGTACCTCACTGACAGCAGCACTTCTCATGCCCTGCAGTGACCTGGGCTGACCCATTGATGTTAGCTCAGGTCACTGCACTGCTCTCCCAGCCAATGGGGAACATCCTGCTCTTCATTGACTGGGACAGTGTGGATCGTCATGGCAACCCCTTGGATTACACCAGACCTGGATTTGTTTTTCAATCTAATAAATTGGTTAAAGAGGGAATGTTTTGGGGAGTGTTTTTTCAAATAAAAATGTGTTTGTCGTGTATTTTTTTTTATTACTGACTGGGTTGGTGATGTCGGGTATCTGATAGACGCCTGACCTCACCAACCCCAGGGCTTGATGCCAGGTGACATTACACATCTGGTATTAACCCCAAATATTACCCCGTTTGCCACCGCACCAGGGCGCGGGATGAGCTGGGGCGAAGCACCAGGATTGGCGCATCTAATGGATGCGCCACTTCTGGGGCGGCTGCGGCCTGCTATTTTTAGGCTGGGGAGATTCCAATAACCATGGACCTCCCTAGTCTGAGAATATCAGGCCCCAGCTGTCTGCTTTACCTTGGCTGGTGATCCAATTTTGGGGGACCCCTACGTGGTTTTTTTTTTTAATTATTTATTTAATTTAAAATAACAGCGTGGGGTGCCCTCAGTTTTGGATTACCAGCCAAGGTGAGGTTGCCAGCTGTGGTCTGCAGGCTGCAGCCGTCTGCTTTACCCTAGCTGGCTACAAAACTAGGGGGAACCCTATGTCATTTTTTTTTTCATTTTTTTGGCTAAATACAAAGCTAAGCACCCCTTAGTGCCACATGAAAGGTACCAAAGGGTGTTCCACTTTTTCTCCATTTTTTTCTCCACTTTCTCTCCACTTTTTCTCCACTTTTTCTCCATTTTTTTCTCCACTTATTCTCCACTTTTTCTCCTCTTATTCTCCACTTTTTCTCCACTTTTTCTCCACTTTTTCTCCTCTTATTCTCCACTTTTTCTCCACTTTTTCTCCACTTTTTCTCCATTTTTTTCTCCACTTTCTCCACTTTTTCTCCACTTTTTTCTCCACTTTTTCTCCTCTTATGCTCCACTTTTTCTCCTCTTAATCTCCACTTTTTCTCCACTTTTTCTCCACTTTTTCTCCACTTTTTTCTCCACTTTTTCTCCTCTTATGCTCCACTTTTTCTCCACTTTTTCTCCACTTTTTCTCCACTTTTTCTCCACTTTTTCTCCACTTTTTCTCCACTTTTTCTCCTCTTAATCTCCACTTTTTCTCCACTTTTTCTCCATTTTTTCTCCACTTTTACTCCACTTTTTCTCCACTTTTTTCTCCACTTTTTCTCCACTTTTTCTCCTCTTATGCTCCACTTTTTCTCCACTTTTTCTCCACTTTTTCTCCACGTTTTCTCCACTTTTTTCTCCACTTTTTCTCCTCTTATGCTCCACTTTTTCTCCACTTTTTCTCCACTTTTTCTCCTCTTAATCTCCACTTTTTCTCCACTTTTTCTCCACTTTTTCTCCACTTTTTCTCCACTTTTTTCTCCACTTTTTCTCCACTTTTTCTCCTCTTATGCTCCACTTTTTCTCCACTTTTTCTCCACTTTTTCTCCTCTTTTTCTCCTCTTATGCTCCACTTTTTCTCCACTTTTTCTCCACTTTTTCTCCTCTTATGCTCCACTTTTTCTCCACTTTTTCTCCACTTTTTTCTCCACTTTTTCTCCTCTTATGCTCCACTTTTTCTCCACTTTTTCTCCACTTTTTCTCCTCTTATGCTCCACTTTTTCTCCACTTTTTCTCCACTTTTTCTCCATTTTTTTCTCCACTTTTTCTCCTCTTATGCTCCACTTTTTCTCCACTTTTTCTCCACTTTTTCTCCACTTTTTCTCCTCTTAATCTCCACTTTTTCTCCTCTTATGCTCCACTTTTTCTCCACTTTTTCTCCACTTTTTCTCCTCTTATGCTCCACTTTTTCTCCACTTTTTCTCCTCTTAATCTCCACTTTTTCTCCTCTTATGCTCCACTTTTTCTCCACTTTTTCTCCACTTTTTCTCCTCTTATGCTCCACTTTTTCTCCACTTTTTCTCCTCTTATGCTCCACTTTTTCTCCACTTTTTCTCCACTTTTTTCTCCACTTTTTCTCCTCTTATGCTCCACTTTTTCTCCACTTTTTCTCCACTTTTTCTCCTCTTATGCTCCACTTTTTCTCCACTTTTTCTCCACTTTTTCTCCATTTTTTTCTCCACTTATTCTCCACTTTTTCTCCTCTTATTCTCCACTTTTTCTCCACTTTTTCTCCACTTTTTCTCCTCTTATTCTCCACTTTTTCTCCACTTTTTCTCCACTTTATCTCCATTTTTTTCTCCACTTTCTCCACTTTTTCTCCACTTTTTTCTCCACTTTTTCTCCTCTTATGCTCCACTTTTTCTCCTCTTAATCTCCACTTTTTCTCCACTTTTTCTCCACTTTTTCTCCACTTTTTTCTCCACTTTTTCTCCTCTTATGCTCCACTTTTTCTCCACTTTTTCTCCACTTTTTCTCCACTTTTTCTCCTCTTAATCTCCACTTTTTCTCCTCTTATGCTCCACTTTTTCTCCACTTTTTCTCCACTTTTTCTCCTCTTATGCTCCACTTTTTCTCCACTTTTTCTCCTCTTAATCTCCACTTTTTCTCCTCTTATGCTCCACTTTTTCTCCACTTTTTCTCCACTTTTTCTCCTCTTATGCTCCACTTTTTCTCCACTTTTTCTCCACTTTTTCTCCATTTTTTTCTCCACTTATTCTCCACTTTTTCTCCACTTTTTCTCCACTTTTTCTCCACTTTTTCTCCTCTTAATCTCCACTTTTTCTCCTCTTATGCTCCACTTTTTCTCCACTTTTTCTCCACTTTTTCTCCTCTTATGCTCCACTTTTTCTCCACTTTTTCTCCTCTTAATCTCCACTTTTTCTCCTCTTATGCTCCACTTTTTCTCCACTTTTTCTCCACTTTTTCTCCTCTTATGCTCCACTTTTTCTCCACTTTTTCTCCTCTTATGCTCCACTTTTTCTCCACTTTTTCTCCACTTTTTTCTCCACTTTTTCTCCTCTTATGCTCCACTTTTTCTCCACTTTTTCTCCACTTTTTCTCCACTTTTTCTCCTCTTAATCTCCACTTTTTCTCCTCTTATGCTCCACTTTTTCTCCACTTTTTCTCCACTTTTTCTCCTCTTATGCTCCACTTTTTCTCCACTTTTTCTCCTCTTAATCTCCACTTTTTCTCCTCTTATGCTCCACTTTTTCTCCACTTTTTCTCCACTTTTTCTCCTCTTATGCTCCACTTTTTCTCCACTTTTTCTCCTCTTATGCTCCACTTTTTCTCCACTTTTTCTCCACTTTTTTCTCCACTTTTTCTCCTCTTATGCTCCACTTTTTCTCCACTTTTTCTCCACTTTTTCTCCTCTTATGCTCCACTTTTTCTCCACTTTTTCTCCACTTTTTCTCCATTTTTTTCTCCACTTATTCTCCACTTTTTCTCCTCTTATTCTCCACTTTTTCTCCACTTTTTCTCCACTTTTTCTCCTCTTATTCTCCACTTTTTCTCCACTTTTTCTCCACTTTATCTCCATTTTTTTCTCCACTTTCTCCACTTTTTCTCCACTTTTTTCTCCACTTTTTCTCCTCTTATGCTCCACTTTTTCTCCACTTTTTCTCCACTTTTTCTCCACTTTTTCTCCTCTTAATCTCCACTTTTTCTCCTCTTATGCTCCACTTTTTCTCCACTTTTTCTCCACTTTTTCTCCTCTTATGCTCCACTTTTTCTCCACTTTTTCTCCTCTTAATCTCCACTTTTTCTCCTCTTATGCTCCACTTTTTCTCCACTTTTTCTCCACTTTTTCTCCTCTTATGCTCCACTTTTTCTCCACTTTTTCTCCACTTTTTCTCCTCTTATGCTCCACTTTTTCTCCACTTTTTCTCCACTTTTTTCTCCACTTTTTCTCCTCTTATGCTCCACTTTTTCTCCACTTTTTCTCCACTTATGCTCCACTTTTTCTCCACTTTTTCTCCACTTTTTTCTCCACTTTTTCTCCTCTTAATCTCCACTTTTTCTCCACTTTTTCTCCACTTTTTCTCCTCTTATGTTCCACTTATTCTCCACTTTTTCTCCACTTTTTCTCTACTTTTTCTATGGTCGGTCTACCCATTAGCTCTGCCATGCATAGTGTAGCTCTACACCTACTGCACATGTTACTTTATGATTGACATCTCTTTCGTACCAGAGCTGTCTAAGTCTACTCTGACCCCATATTTGTCATTACTATATTGTCCTTGTACTGTATTATGACATTTGTATCATGTGTTTCATTTCTTGCTGTGTTGCAATTTTTTTGCTGCATCCCAATTGTACCTCTACATTGTTCGAGTTTATGTTATTGTTCTCTCACTCTTATGTGATACTGATTATTGTCATTTTTCATGATTACATGCAGATAAGTCCAATCTGACGAAGGCTCAGGCCGAAACGTCATTTGTAACTTGTTTTGGACAAAAACATATATGATTATGAAAAAAAAATTTTCTTAATACGGACCAATAAAGAGTGATTTTGCATTACTATCCGTTGTGACTTACTGACTTAGTCTGGGAGATATAGAGTGCCGAGGTTACTCACTAATTTTATCTATTATTACCTCTGAGCACCTATATACCAGTGAGCAGAGCTTCCTCTACAGTAGTTCTCCTGATTAGGCATGCCCTTACCTCATGAGCAGGGCATTGCAGCTTTGGTAGCAACCATTACGACATGGACTCTGCTGCTGTGGACCCGGGGAGAGTGAGTGCAGATTCATTGCACCCACACTCCTCACATGAAGGGTCCGCACTCCTAGAAAATGGGGGATACGTTCCCTGAGTGTCTCCCCCCCATATTCTAGACGGTCCAGAGTCGTCGTGGGACCCCTTTATTTTTTTTCTTACAATAAATTGGTGAAAGAGGAAATGTTTTGGGGACTGTTTTTTCAAATAAATTTCTTTTGTCGATTTTTTGTTTTTGTTAGTACTGACAGTTTATGATGTTGGGTATCTAATAGACGCCATGACATCACAAACTGCTGGGCTTGATCTCAGGTGACTTTACAGCTAGTATCAACCCGATTTATTACCCCGTTTGCCACTGCACCAGGGCACGGGATGAGCTGGGGTGAAGCGCCAGGATTGGCGCATCTAGTGGATGCGCCACGTCTGGGGTGCCTGCGGCCTGCTATTTTTAGGCTGTGAAGGCCCAATAACTATGGACCTTCCCACCCTGAGAATACCAGACCACAGCTGTCCGCTTTACCTTGGCTGGTGATCCAATTTGGGGGGTCCCCTACTTTTATTGTGTAATTATTAATATTTATAAAATAATTATAAAAAAGAGCCTGAGGGGACCTCCACATTGGATCCCCAACCACGGTAAAGCTGCCAGCTGTGGTTTTCAGGCTACAGCCGTCTGCTTTACCCTAGCTGGCTATCAAAAATGGGGGGACCCAACGTAATTTTTTTTTTTTAACTATTTTTTAAATAGAAAAAATTAATGGGCTTCCCTGTATTTTGATTGCCAACCAAGGTAACGGCAGGCAGATGGGGGTGGCAACCCATAGCTGTCTGCTTTATCTGCGCTGAGAATCAAAAATACCGCGGAGCGCTACGTCATTTTTTTAAAGATTTATTTTTACAGCACTGTGATGTCCAGCAATCAAAATACAGGGAAGCCCATTTTATTTTTAGTTATTTAAATAAATAATTAAAAAAAATATATGTTAGCTCCCACTGCATTTTTTGTATTGCTAGCTAAGGGTAATCCAAGCAGCTACTGGCTGCTAACCCCCACTGCTTGGTGTTACCTTCACTGGCAATGGAAAATCCAGGGAAGCATTTTTTTTTTTTTTTGCCAAAAAGCTACAAAAAAAGGACGTGAGCTTCGCCATATTTTTGTATGCTAGCCAGGTATAGCAGGCAGGTGCTGGAAGAGTTGGATACAGCGCCAGAAGATGGCGCTTCTATGAAAATGCCATTTTCTGAGGCGGCTGCAGACTGCAAATCGCAGCAGTGGGGCCCAGAAAGCTCAGGCCAACCTGTGCTGCGGATTCCAATCCCCAGCTGCCTAGTTGTACCTGGCTGGACACAAAAATGGGGCAAAGCCTACGTCATTTGTTTTCTAATTATTTCATGAAATTCATGAAATAATAAAAAAAGGGCTTCCCTTTATTTTTGGTTCCCAGCCGGGTACAAATAGGCAACTGGGGGTTGGGGGCAGCCGTACCTGCCTGCTGTACCTGGCTAGCATACAAAAATATGGCGAAGCCACATAATTTTTTCAGGGGGCAAAAAACTTCTGCATACAGTCCTGGATGGAGTATGCTGAGCCTTGTAGTTCTGCAGCTGCTGTCTGTCTGTATGGAGAAGAGCAGACAGCAGCTGCAGAACTACAAGGCTCAGCATACTCCATCCAGGACTGCATGCAGAAGTTTTTTGCCCACCAAAAAAATGACGTGGGCTTCGCCATATTTTTGTATGCTAGCCAGGTACAGCTGGCAGCCACGGGCTGCCTCCAACCCCCAGTTGCCTATTTGTACCCGGCTGGGAACCAAAAATATAGGGAAGCCCGTTTTTTTTAATTATTTCACTTATTTCATGAAATAATTAAAAAACAAATGACGTGGGCTTCGCCCTATTTTTGTGTCCAGCCGGGTACAACTAGGCAGCTGGGGATTGGAATCCGCAGCACAGGTTAGCCCGAGGTTTGTGGGCGCCTCTGCTGCGGATTTCAGTCCGCAGCCGTCCCAGAAAATGGCGCTCTCATAGAAGCGCCATCATCTGGCGCTGTATCCAACTCTTCCAACAGCCCTGGAGCCGGGTGGCTTGTTGGGTAATCATGAGTTAATACTGGCTTTGTTTTACCAGCCAGTATTAAGCCAGAGATTCTTAATGTCAGGCACGTTTGACCCGGCCATTAAGAATCTCCAATAAAGGGTTAAAAAAAGACACCACACAGAGAAAAAATACTTTAATAGAAATAAATACACAGACACATTAGAGACTCCATCTTTATTACCCCTGTCAGCCCTCCACGATCCTGCTCTTCTGTCTTCTTTCTTTCTAGTGTAGTAGTAGTGACGATTGTAGTGAGGGGCATCACTTGGGGCTGGGGAACCTCCATCCTAACTACAATGCTCACTACAATCGGGAAGCAGCGTGCAGCCTTCACTCCGTGAGTGATCACTGCTGGCTGCTAGCGGTAACAGCGGTAACGCTGACAGACGCGTTACCATAGCAACGGTGCTCCCGGAGCCGCGGTTAGCGGTGACGTCACCGCTAACTGCGTTGCTATGGCAACGGTGATCTCCGTTAATGACCGGCTGTGTCAGCCGGTCCCTAACGGAACGGGGAGTCGACCGTGTGCTAGAGCATGTCGCCGGTACACGGCGATACACATATGTGCACCGTGTACCGGAGAGATGCACTCGCAGGTCCTACATGACGTGTCATAGTCATGTGACCAGTCTGTAGCCAATGAGATAATAGCCACGTGACTGGTCACATGGCTATTTTGACGTCACGATAGGTCCTGCTTCTCTGCTGGCAGTGCAGGTCACCGGGAGGATTCAGCGATCATCGGATGGAATAGCGGCAGGAGACAGAGTGCAGAAGGGATCGCGAGGACCGGTAAGTGTTATGGCAATGTTTATTAACTGTTTGTGTACATTTATAATGCATTTTTATGTGTTTGTGATTGCCTCCCATTATAGCCTATTGGTTCTAGTTCGGTTCGTCGAACGTTCGACGAGCCGAACTCGAGCCAGACCCCCCGTTCGGCGAACCGCCTCGAGCCGAACCGGGACCGGTTCGCTCATCTCTAGTGACAACGTATAATGATCAGTGGCAAGATCTTTATAAAATACTCAATAAAAACTGGAACATTCTCCATATAGAGACCAAATTGAAAGATATCATTTCTGCGACCCCCAAACTCACAGCCAAAAGAGCACGGAACCTAATAGACTGTATGAGTCATAGTCACTTTGTGTGACCTACTACTAGTTGACATACAGGGTCTTCTTTAACAGGATAATTTACATGTCGTAACTGTTCAATATGTTCCTTTACACCAGCTTTGTATGAATTTGTACATCCAAATACGCAGAAGAAATATCCATTATTTGACTACATTAATTGTCAATCTAAAAATGTGGTCTATGCCTTGGTGTGTCCTTGCCCACTGATATATGTGGGCCAAACTACGCAGGAGTTATGGAAACATATACAGCAGCATCTATCTAATATATCCTTGGCCAATACTCATCTCAAGCAAGGCAAACAAATTTCTACTGTTGCCATGCATTACCATAAAATTCATAACTGCAAAATTAGAAATACTTATGTTGTGGGTTTGGAACAAATTCGGATGTCTATTAGAGGTGGTGATGTGGTACCGGCTCTCCTGCATAGTGAATACAGATGGATTTATAAGTTGAACAGTGTGCATCCTAGTGGTATCAACAAGGGCTTATTGTTTACAGGGTTTTACAAAAGATAAATCAATATGTGGTATCAGTGCTGATAAATGATGCTTAGTGTACTTTGGACACAACAGCATTATTAAAATTTATTTGTAAATATGCTAAAATGTTGCATTTATAATGTTGTAATTATTATGTAAAGCTACATTTTTCATGCAAAATGATAAAAAAATGTTATTGATTTATCAAACTGAATATGGTATTGTGAGCCCATCCAAATAATGAGGTCATCTCGTATTGTGGAACCTTTAATCACGACGTGTGTATCTAGGGGACCGTTTAGAAATGATGGACTGCATGAGTGCACCATTTAATGTTGTATGACGAGGTTATACCGCATGGTGGAACCTTTGTTTGCAGCAGTTGTTTCTGGGGGACGGTTTTAAAAATGACAGACCGCATGTGAGCACACTTTAATGCTGTATTTCCTTTCATAACGACGTCACTTCCGGTCGGTGAAACACTTGTTTGCGTTCCAGCCTTTTATTTCCAGCGACGTGTGGTTCTGGTTTAGCACAGTGATGTTCTGTGCTGAACACATGATCGCGGTGGTGACGTGTGGCCACGTGATATGAAAGGGGAGTGGTTATTACCGGGTGAGTTTAGCCTGGTCGATTGATAATGGAGGAGCTCCATGTGGAACAGATATCCTTATATGGATAAAACGATTGCCTCACGTTGGTCTGGTAGGACACCTGATTAATCTTGAGATAATTATTTTTCCTGCTTTCTGATAGGGCGAACATTTTAGAGGGTTGATATATATATAGACCCATAAGTAGTGGGGGGTGGTATTCTCCTGATGAAGCCAGCTTGACTGGCGCAACGTGTTGGGCTCACACACTGGAACTCCTGAATCTTGCAATGCAGCCTTGGTAATCTCCTACAGTTGCCATTGAGACCCTTTATGGCTATTTTAGCCTTTGCTATACACTAAGAGGTGATAGTCTCATGGTTTCCAACAACTATTAGGTGCATTGCAGGCAAATTTGAATATATATAGAACATATATGCAAGAGTATTGAATTCTCTGATAGGGGGTGGGTTTTATTATTGCCTACAAAAATATTGTTATATCCCCAAAATACTCTGATTATGTATAGATGTGTTTTATACAGGAGACAGTGTTAATTGTGTGTGTCTGTTTTTAAATGATTTTAAATGTGAGTGTTTTGCCACCTTATATCTAATAAATATTATAATGTTTGCACAAATCAAGGTCCATGCCAATTAATATTTATTATTCTGAAACCTGGTACCTTTTTGTACTATTTTTTTGTGTACAGATGTTCCTTGGGTACATGGCACATGAGTGTCTAATAATTCATTAGGTGGTGCCGAGGCCCTTTACTTGGTCATGTTAGCTACAGGCGTCATCACATGACCCTGTGCTACCATGGCAACCACCGAAAGTCACGTGATCATGTCATGTGACTTCCGGTGGGGGCGGGGTAAGTGACTGTCATGGCGGCGCGCATATACATATCGCTGCCAGATTTTGGCAGCGATATGTAAGGGATTAATGGCCACGGGTGGAAGCAATTCCACCCGTGGCTAGCAGGCACACATGTCAGTTGTTGAAAACAGCTGATATGTGCGCGGATTGCCGCCGCCTGCCCGTGGCAGGGGGCGGGGCTTAACGGCACACGATCCATGACGTACCCAGTACGTCATGGGTCGTTAAGGAGTTAAATTGCATACTGTCAGCACTATAGGTGCTAAAACTTCCTTTTATCACTTTTGAACATGCTTTACTCTTGCCATTGTCTAATCACATGCCCGTCCTGATTGGAAAGCTAGTCTCTCTGTTAGGACTCAGTTCCACTGTGTTTTGCAAGGACGAGTGCAATCCAATAAAACATTGGATTGCTCTCACTCTAGTGCAAAACTATAGGGCGATGGCCATCTGTGAATGATTTCCCATGCCATAGTGGCATGCGGAATTAATCGCAGCAGAGAGCAGAGAGTCTCGGCTCACACACATCCACTATGGGTGCGAGTGAAACATTGCACTGCACTCAGATGTCATCCGACTGCAGTGGGATGTATGCAGAGACAGGGTGGGGAGGAGATAGGGAGAAAGTGCTCCCTTCCTCTTCTTCGCAACTGTGATTGGATCACAGTCGCATGACCCTCGGCTGACAATCGCAGCAGAGGGTTATTAGCATATTGCTTCCAATCTTCTCTCATCGGAAGCTATGCACAAGTGGAACTGAGGCCTTATACCTATATACAGTTTGGCATACAGGAGAGCAGGAGCAGAGATACAAAGACCCACATCTACTTCCTGTAATCCATCATGGCATTTATGCTGCTAGAGACAGATTACACTTGACAACAAGAAATGGACAGAAAGGTAGAGTGAAGGGAGACACCTATTGTCTGCCGCATTTTTGGGGGGTAAGACAGCAACATTTATAAATTAAGTTTTCTGTTAATAGTCTATTTAGCCATAAAATGTGATCAACTTGCTTGAAAGTATAGTGGTCATTTAATAAAAAGCAGTCCTTGAATGCAATGTCAGATTCAACTGATTATCAAGTTACCATTTAGCTGTGAAGCCAAAAGAAATAATACATATCCCAATGTGGGTGTTCAACGGGATTTAGATCTGGACTCATTGCTGGCCAATTGAGAACTCTCTAGTGCTTTGTTATCATTCATTTCTAGGGGTTTCTTGAAGTAAGTTTGGAGTCATTGTCCTGCTGAAAAACCCATGACCTAAAATGTAAACCCAGCTTTCTGACACTGGGTACTACATTGCAACCCAAAATCTTTTGGTAATCTTTAGATTTCATGATGATGTTTTGCACACAGTTAGGCTATGTGCGCACTTACCGGATTTTGCCACAGATTTTTTGCGGCTTTGCTGCATGTTTCGCTGCAGAAAATGTTCATAACATCTCTGCAGTGAATCACCAGCAAAACCTATGGGCAAAAAAAGACCTGTGCGCACTAGGCGGAATTTGACAGCTGCATGTTTTGCTGCGGGATTCCCGCAGCAAAAACAATTGCATATCAATTATTTTCCGCACGTCGCTGCGGGATTTCACTACATTGCCTCCAATGTTAATCGTGAAATCCCGCAGGGAATAACGCAGGCAGCAAATTCTGTGCGGTTCACTGCGTTTTCCTGTGTTATTCCCTGCGGTATTTCGCGGTTTACCTCCGGTAATGTACATCGCTTGTCTGCGGTTTTGCAGGGAAATGATGTCATTACAGGAAGAGGAAGCAAAGCAGAGAGTAAACAAACACACAGATCACACACACACAGACATCACAGACATAGAACACAGACACAGACACATAGAACACACATAGAAAGCAAACGGAAATATAGAAAACAAAGAACGTGGGCTCCGCTGCATATTTACCGTCCAGCCGAGGTAAGCACACAGCGGCGGCCCGGTATTCTCAGGCTGGGGAGAGCGAGGGGCAGGGTTAATGTCCCCCGCCTCACTCCTCCTCCCGCAGCCGAGAATATCAGCTGCAGCTGCCCCGGGACTGTCACATGCATTATGCGGCAGCACTGGCGTGTCCCCGGCTCTTCCTGCCGCCGTGTAGCAGTGGCGGTCAGGGTAATGCAAGGGGTTAATGGTGGCGGATCGCCGCCATTAACTCCAGGCTTGATCATGGCAGCATCTATGTGACAGCTGACATGATCAACCCGTAAGTAAAGTGAATAAAACACACAGAAAAATCCTTTATTTTAAATAAAACAAACAAGCCTCGTTCACCCTTTTATTAACCCCTCCCGAAACAAAGCTCCGGCGTAATCCACAGGTCCTGCGCTGCTCACATCCAGCCGCGACTGTCACAGCGCTGAATGAATGCAGCAGACAGCAGAGGTAATTACCGGTCATTTCCCACGGCCGGTAATGTGAACTCACTGCCGACCATGGGAAATGCAGCGATCTGTCCTCTATCTGTCTATCTATCTATCTATCTATCCCTCTATCTATCTGTCTGTCTATCTATCCCTCTATCTATTCTTCTGTCTCTTTATCTATCTATCTCAAAGTGAAATGACTTTTTTTTTTTTCAATGTGTTTTATTGTATTGAATGCAATAAAGCACATCCCAACCCACACGCGGCAAAACCGCGGCAATACCGCGAACAATACCGCGGTAAAACCGCAGCAAACCGCATGCGGTTTTCGGGTGCGGTTTGCCACCTTTTTTTACCGCGGGTGCGGTAATCTTTGAATACCTGCGGAATTTTCTTGAGAAAATTCCATTTCCCAGTGCGCACATGCGTGCAGTGATAGAGGCCGCAAAACAAATCCAAAACATATTTGATCTTTCAACTTATATGACTGTAGGTACTGTGTTTATTTCCTTGTAGGCCTCATTGCATTTTTGGTAAACAGTAGAATAATGTGCTAAACCAAAAAGCTCTATCTAGGTCTGATCTGTCCACAAGACGCTTTCTCAGAAGGATTTTGGCTTACTCACGTACATTTTGGCAATCTAAAGTCTAGCTTTTTTATGTCCCTATGTCAGCAGTGGGGTCCTCCTTGGTTTCCTACCATAGTGTCTCATTTCATTCAAATGTGGACAGATATGTAGCGTTGACACTTAACCTGCAGGACATCTTAAATTTTTGGGAACTTGATTGGAGCTTCTTAGCCACCATCCGGATTGATTATGTTGCGCACTATGGACAAAGGAACTTAAAGATCTCTGGATATGGACTTGTAACCTTGAGATTGTTGATAGTTTTTTCAACAATTTTAGTTCTAGTCCTCAGACAGTTCTCTTTCTGTTCTCCATGCTTAGTGTGGCAAATACAGATACAGAATGCAAAGATTTAGTCAACTTCTCCCATTTTTTATCTGGTTTCAGGCATGATTTTCATATTGCCCACATATGTTACTTGCCACAGTTCAGTTAGAACAAGCATCACATGCTTGAAACAAAGTTGTTAACCCATAATCTTGGAAAGATGACAACAATTTTGTTCGGCCCATTAATGGGGAATTGTGTAAAATTATGTCCTATTTGCATTTTTTCACTGTTTCTTTTTGTGTTGTTCCAATACACACAAAATAAATAAATATGTTTATAACAAAACATGTGGAACGGCAATTTTCCAGAAGAAATGCTTCATTTTCTGGAAGCATTTCAAGGTTGCCAACACCTGTGGCCATGATTGTATATACAATTCTCCTAACTCTGCAATTTCATATACCAAACTTTCTGCGCCTGATTTTTTTTCTTAATATTTTTCCAGCATTTATTTCTTTTTCTAACTTCTTAATATGGCTAGTTTCACACTTGCGTTGAACGGTATACGTTGTATCGCGTTGTGTGACAGATGCAATGGATGCGTTGCATATAGTGGCACAACGGATGCAACGGATCGTACAAAACAACAGAAAGCTTTTTTTTTTTCTCTTCTTTACAGTTACCGGCAGCAGACTATTGTGAATGATCAGCTGATCGCTCTCAACAGCCGGTGGCCGGGCGCTCAGCTGTGCGCTCTCACATGCCGGCGGTCGGGCACTCAGCTGAGCGCTCTCACATGCCGGCGGCCGGGCGCTCAGCTGATTATTGGGCTGCCGAGAATGTGTGCGGGGGGCGGAGTGCGGAGTGGGTGGAGCCGAGCAGGCCATGGCGCTGAGGACAGGTGAGTGTGTGTGTGTGTGTATGTATATGTGTGTGTGTGTGTGTGTACATACATGCGGAGTGGAGTGCGGGAGGGGGCGGAGCCAAGGGGGGTGAAGTGTCGGGCTCCCTGCACACGTAGTGAGGGTAAATATTGGCAAAGCACTTTGCTTGGTTACCCGATATTTACCTTGGTTACGGGTGCAGAGAGCCAGAGAGAGCATGCGCAGTGAAATCCTACGGATTGCGCTGCTCACAAAAACGTTACATGCTGCATTCCTCCCGGCCGGCGCAGCGTCGAAATAATGACGCTGCGTCGTCCAGCGGATGCAACGCTGACATTTGCAATACAGTACGTCGTCCATACAAGTCTATGGAGAATAGCGAAGTGCATTAAAGGACGGCGCTATTCTCCATAGTGACAGACTGCGCTGAACACAAGTGTGAAAGTACCCTATTCTGTATGTTTTCTAGATTTATTAATATTGAATAGTTTATGATTGCTTATGATTGTTTGTTCAAGTTAAGGTGCATCAGTTACATCGATTATTTTACTTGAGCATTAATAATTTGCCTGATATTTTTTATATTTTGGCTTTTTATTTATACCTTTAACAGATATTGTTTTTTTTTGTGTGTTCTCTTCAATGGTTGCAGACACGAAAACATTCTAACTTCCACATAGGAGAGACTAAGCGACCTTTCATTTACATAATTGTTTATGCTCCAACAATGATGTCTTTATTACTGATTATTGTAATCTATAAATGACGCTATTTATACATCACGTTGCATGTGCTGCTTGCAATTATTCAAATCCTTTCAGATATCTCTAACAGCCCCTAGTCTCTAGTGTACAGCACCGCTGCTAGTGCCTAATGTTGGATTAGTAACCAAAGGCAATAATGATTTTATCAGGTAACATCTGAAAATAGTTTGTTCAGGCTTATTACAATTATTTTGTGAGACTAAAATCATTAATCTTCCCAAACACAAAGTAAATTAAGTACTACTATCTCTTCTCATACATCAATTATAACCATAAAAGCCCATGCAGTTACCATTGGCAGCCATGATAATAGCACATTTTATTTTTCATTTAATGATGTATAAATAATGTTTCTACATTTGTACATTTTCTAGAAAATTTTGCATTAGGATTGAATGAATGCTCCCAGACCCACGAGATGTTTTGAGTGTATATTGCTAATTCCCGCCTATCCATTCCTGTATGCACTAGCATAGATATACAGATCTTTAGAAAAGGTATTTCTAAAAATTGTTTTTTATATGCTAATGAGGCCAGGGATTAGTCACAAGGGCGTTACTTTTCTTGGCTAGTCGACTCACATAGCATGCCAGCACACCCCTGTGGGAATACTAACATACTAATGAATGAGCAGCGACACGCACATACCTCATTCTTGATGGTGGCTGGCGGAGGATGGATGCATGCTGGGCGTGGTCTGGAGGCTCCATCACTTCCAGTCATGTGCATCGGTCATGTACACTATACCTCACTGAAGTCAAGAAGCTTACACCCGGCATCAATTTTGTGCACATGATCAGAAGTCCAGGGGACTCCGGATCATGCGCAGTGCGCATCCATCCTCCACAGACTGCCATGAAGAGTGAGGTATCTACTGTGTTGCTGCACATTCATTAGCATGTTAGTATGCCCACAAGGTCGTGCTAACATGCTATGTGGGCCAACTAGCCAAGAGATGTAACGCCCTTGTGACTAGTTGTGGGGCTCATTAGCATATAATAAATGATCTTTAGAAATACTTTATCTAGAGATCTCTTTATCTATGCTAGTGCATACAGGGACAGTTAGGCAGAGATTAGCAGTATACACCCAGAACTGCTCGTGGTTCTAGGTGCATATTGCAGCTGACAGGTTTCCTTTAAGTATTCCATGAGTTGTATATAATTAACACATGTATGGAAATCTATTCTGAGAGGTTCAATTTTTAAACTTCCAAAATAGATGTATTTTTCTTTTTTAAAGATATGGATGAGCAGGCTGCTACAATTCCTCTCAAATTTAAGGTAAGTTAAGTTAAAGGGAATCTACCAGTAGGGTCAACCCTCCTAAGCCATCTATTTGCACATGTAGGTAATAGGAAGCTGAATAAAATGATAATCTGATAACTATAATCTGATGACTTATTCCAGAGAAATTCACATGTTTCTTATAAATAAATTAGCTGTTAAGATCTCTTTGAAGGATATTGATCTTTCTGAGAATTCACCTTCAGAGCATATTTTAAATGAAAGGAAGCGTTACCAGTGTGAGACATGTAATAACTGACACTTTGCTCTCATAACCACACAAAGCTCTGCTGTGATTTCAGAACTAAAGCCTGCTTTACACACTTCAATAGATCTTTCAATCCGTCGTCGGGGTCAAGTTGTAAGTGACGCACATCCGGCATCGTTCGTGACGTATTTGCGTGTGAAACCTACGTGCGATCAATATTGAACGAAAATACGGTGATCGCATACACGTCGTTTATTCCTCATACATTGGACGTTTTGTTGTACGAAACTAGTCAATTGAAACGTGTGACATCCCTCATACGATTGTGATGTCTGATGCTATGTGCGCAGGTGTGCGCTCTGCACCGCAGATTAAAAAAGGTCTGCTTCAGAGCGCAGCTGAAAAGCTGCGTTCTGAAGCGCCTCACAATGTCTGTCATTCAGTAATCTCTGTCAGTCCGTCACTATCTCGTTCCCTCTCTCTCTGTCCATGTCAGTCTATCCCCCTCTCTCATATACTCACCGATCCCCGATCCCCGGCGCTGCACGGCATTCACACTGCTCCGGCGGCTTTTACTGTTTTGAAAAAGCCGGCCGCCCATTAAACAATCTCGTATTCCCTGCTTACCCCGCCCACCGGCGCCTATGATTGGTTACAGTGAGACACGCCCCCACGCTGAGTGACAGATGTCACACTGCACCCAATCACAGCAGCCGGTGGGCGTGTCTATACTGTGTAGTGAAATAAATAATTAAATAATTAAAAAAAACGGCGTGCGGTCCCCCCCAATTTTAAAACCAGCCAGATAAAGCCATACGGCTGAAGGCTGGTATTCTCAGGATGGGGAGCTCCATGTTATGGGGAGCCCCCCAGCCTAACAATATCAGCCAACAGCCACCCAGAATTGCCGCATACATTAGATGCGACAGTTCTGGGACTGTACCCGGCTCTTCCCGATTTGCCCTGGTGCATTGGCAAATCGGGGTAATAAGGAGTTATTGGCAGCCCATAGCTGCCAATAAATCCTAGATTAATCATGTCAGGCGTCTATGAGACACCTTCCATGATTAATCTGTAAATTACAGTAAATAAACACACACACCCGAAAAAATCCTTTATTAGAAATAAAAAACACAAACATATACCCTGGTTAACCACTTTAATCAGACAAAAAAAGCCCTCCATGTCCGGCATAATCCAGGATGGTCCAGCGTCGCTTCCAGCTGTGCTGCATGGAGGTGACCGGAGCTGCAGAAGACACCGCCGCTCCGGTCACCTCCACACAGCTAATGAAGACAGCGGCGCGATCAGCTGATCTGTCACTTAGGTTACCCGCTGTCACTGGATCCAGCGGTGGATGCAGCGGTGGCCGCGGGTAACCTCAGTGACAGCTCAGCTGATCGCGCTCCTCACCGCAGTTGCTGACTGGAGCTGACCGGAGCAGCGGTGAGTAGCGCGATCAGCTGAGCTGTCACTGAGGTTACCCGCGGTCACCGCTGCATCCAGTGACAGCGGGTAACCTCAGTGACAGATCAGCTGATCGCTGGCTGTCTTCATTTGCTGTGTGGAGGTGACCGGAGCGGCTGTGTCTGCTGCAGCTCCGGTCACCTCCATGCAGCACAGCTGGAAGCGACGCTGGAGCATCCTGGCTTCCGCCGGACATTGAGGGCTTTTTGGGGCTGATTAAAGTGGTGAACCAGGGTATATGTTTGTGTTTTTTATTTATAATAAAGGATTTTTTCGGGTGTGTGTGTGTTTATTTACTATAATCTACAGATTAATCATGGAAGGTGTCTCATAGACGCCTGACATGATTAATCTAGGACTTATTGGCAGCTATGGGCTGCCAATAACTCCTTATTACCCCGATTTGCCAACGCACCAGGGCAAATCGGGAAGAGCCGGGTACAGTCCCAGAACTGTCGCATCTAATGCATGCGGCAATTCTGGGCGGCTGTTGGCTGATATTGTTAGGCTGGGGGGCTCCCCATAACGTGGAGCTCCCCATCCTGAGAATACCAGTCTTCAGCCGTATGGCTTTATCTGGCTGGTTTTAAAATTGGGGGGGACCGCACGCCGTTTTTTTTAATTATTTAATTTTTTTTTTCACTACACAGTATAGACACGCCCACCGGCTGCTGTGATTGGGTGCAGTGTGACACCTGTCACTCAGCGTGGGGGCGTGTCTCACTGTAACCAATCATAGGCGCCGGTGGGCGGGGTAAGCAGGGAATACGAGATTGTTTAATGGGCGGCCGGCTTTTTCAAAACAGTAAAAGCCGCCGGAGCAGTGTGAATGCCGTGCAGAGCCGGGGAGCGGGGATCGGTGAGTATATGAGAGAGGGCTGCTCAATTCAGTTACTCAGGAGATTAGTGGTCACCGGTGAGTCCTTCACTGGTGACCGCTAATCAGGACGCGGCACAGACAGAGCCGCAGCATGTTAATGAAGTCGGGTGAGGTTCACCCGAGTTCATTCTGACAGTGCGGCTCTGTCTGTGTCTGCTGTCAACTACCATTCACCGCTGCTACATGGCTGTCTGTGTCTGCTGTCAGCGGCCATGTAGCAGAGCTGAATGGCAGATGACATAGTAAAAACGCATCCCTACACATTACACACGCTTGGCAAGTAAATAAATAAAAAAAAAAAAAAAAGGTGCCCAATGCATACGTCACAGAACACATGATCTAAAGGATCACACACAAAATTGATCAATTTAACATAGACTACTAACGCACGTGTGACAGCAAATGAACGACCTACGTGCAATCTCATTAGATCGCATATGCGACCTGGGCGTGTCACATCGCATACGAGATCGCATACCTAATTGTAAGGTGTAAAGCTGGCTTAACACAGTACAGCAGCGCTAAGACGATGATGAGACAAAGTTCTCTTCTGTTGTACTAACACATTTGCTTTGCAGGTGTCCTCTGACAGTGCTTCAGTTTCCTAATCACAAACAATCAATTTGGGGAAAGGCAGTACAGCATAGTGCATTTCCTATGTGATAACTTTCTATTCTGCTGTACTGTGTAGGTTGTAATCAGGTACAGCTCTGCAGGAGAGCTGACAGTACTGTGAGAGGACAAGTCCTACTGCAAATGTGAGTAATGAGACAAACCTCACTTCACTGTACGCTGCTAGTTCTGATCTCACTACAGATCTGTGTTATATTTTAAGAGCAAAGTGTCAGTCTTTACAAGCCTCAACACCCACTTTCATTAAAAACTAAGCTCTAGAAACAGATTCTCATGCAGATCAGTGTCCAGCCCATAGATCTTAACAGCTCCTTTACATAAAGGAAAAACATGGATCTCTCTGGAATTATACATCAGATTGCTGATATTAACGTATACTTTTATTTATCTTTATCTAATCTGCGTGCCCATAAAGGTGGCTTAGGGTGGTTGATCATACTGACATATTCCCTTTAAAGGGTCAAGATGATATCTTGATTGAAGAGGTTCCAGAGTATGGATTGAATCATTGACCAATACGGAGCAATTTTAGCAATTTGAGTGCAGTCCCAGAAAATTTGCTATAGAGCTTCAGTATGTGTGTGACACTACTATGTATACAGAACATAGAGAGTTTTTTGTCATTCTGGAACATACTAATGAAGTCGTCCCATGAAGGAGTTTTTTTGCTAAACCTGTGTATATGTTTATGAAGTGTAGTGTGACTGTGTTAATATACTCACCTACTGGCATCTTTTCCGGTATGCAGCTCCATTCTGCTCCTGTTCTCAGTGACGTCACTATTCAGACTCCATGGCTCACTCTATGCTCTATGAAGTCTCTTTTACAATGCAAACCTGTAGAGATTTGTTCTGATGTTCCATAGGCTTGATAGTAATTTTAATGAATAAAAAGAGAATAGTTCCACAGTCAGCAGATCTATAAGGTCACAAACATGAAATGCGCCAATTTAGTGCCAAGGACACACAAAATTAGGGGTGAGGCTGTCAGGTAAAAATTTAGATAAAAAAAAAAGCAGTGAGGGACGAAAAAAGGGTAGATAATTGGAATGTGATCCAGCAAGGCTGCCAAATTTACCTTCCAAACTGATTGGGCCTATTAACACATGTGAAGGTATCTTGGAGACTTGACTCCGTATTATAGAATATGATAAATTAGGGCTAACCATTATTTTCATTTTTTTCCATCTCAACTTATTATAAGGAGGTAAAATAGATCAATATGCTAGGAGAAATAAGATGTAAAAGAGTGGCACAATAGTAAACATTGAGATAATGGAAGGAAAAAAAACTCAGTTGGAGGCTCCAGCTAATAGAACATACAGTATTTATAGATCACATTCCTTTTGGAGTTCGAAAAAGTCTAGGAGCATGGACTGAACAAATTTGTGAACATCCTAGAATTAATGACTGCCAGTGTTTCACAAAAGCACAAATATTTAGTGGATATGGACACTGAGTCCCAATTGTGAGACTTACATTTCTACAAAACTACCTTGAAAAATTAGCTAAGAATAAAGAAGATTGAGAGGACACCTAAATATTTAATTTAAGAGTTCCTCTAGGAACAATGTTAGGATGATAAAAGAGACTGGACCAATGTCTACTCATTCAAGAATCACAAAGCCATTGAATTATCCATTAGCCAGAGGCCATAGAGTGAATGGAAGTGGATAACTCATTTCTCAGGACGTTGGAGTGTAATGGTGTGGCAGTCCCTTTGGTCAGAGACCAACATATGAAAATCTTCAAAAAGATCAGAATGGTGCCCCACAAAGAGGATAAGATCAATTTCAAAAAAGGAAATTATTGGTAGTTTGGACATAAATATTACATAGGGTTAAAGTAGGTTACATGGAAACTTGTTGTGTTAGAGTTGACCAAAAAGATAATGTAGTGAATGAAGGATAATCTTCTTTAGTCTAGTGAGTATCATACAGAGGGCAATTGATAAAACATTAATGATAAAAATCAAAGATAGCATCTGTTATTTGTGCTATTCGGACTGCATGGGAAAAGCTTTATTGTGATTTGGAACATTTCTTTACTTAAAAGAATAATATTGGCAGTCTTATTCTTATGATCATCTCAGCATAAATAAGTATAACCCATCAGATTTGTCAGAAAACATTTAGTTTCCTTTCAGAATCAACATTTTCTGTGAGATACTATACTAAAAATACTGTGGGGCCTATTTATTAAAAAATGATTTGTTATTTTGCACACCTTAAAAAGTAATTTTCCTAACAAATTCTTTTAAGACCACGTTACCAACATGAGTACATCAAAATTAAAGTATTAGGTGCTTAAGTTTAGTGTACAAAAATTCTAATTAAAAAGAATTTAACCACTGGTACATCTAATTATTCATTAAACAGGTGTCTACTAGACAGTTTAAAAGGGCATTACTTATCAAAGAAATCTCTTCCGTTTTCATGCTCTCAACAATGGCACCATATGGAAGAGAAATGTCACACTACCTGAGAAAAAAAAAATTCTTTATACAAGACAGATGAATGAGATCAGCAAAGCTTTACTTATCAGTCAGAATACTATGGCAAATATTTAACAAAGATGGAACTGCAACTGTCTCACAGAGATCCAGGCCAACCACAGAAGTGCAGGAAGGTCCAATAGTTTTTAGTACACAAAATAAGTCACAATTAGTGACAAGTAACATCCTGACAAACCAGTTCATCATTACCCTGTTGCTCACCAATCAAACTTTCATTACATTGTAAAGTTGTTGGGAATCAAGAAAAACAAACTGGAGAACAACTTGATCTTTTTTTATTAGCCTTATTACTTGGATGTTAGTAGGGACATCTGAGTATCACTTGAGTTTATAAACATCACAGTCCTTATTAAACACTGAATATCAGTCTTTACCACATTTGATCAATAGATTGAAGTCTTCTTCCCTAGCTATACTCCAAAATTAGTAATGCTTAGCTTTAAATTTCCCAGTGTACCATAGCAATCAACAGTACCCTCATTAAATATTAAATTATTATTATTATTATTAGTAGTAGTAGTAGTAGTATAATAAGAAGGGAATAGCAATTTAACCTCTTAACCCCCCAGCCTGTTTTAACCTTAATGACGAGGCCATTTTTTTTTCAATTCTGACCTGTGTCACTTTATGAGGTTATAACTCTGGAATGCTGCAACAGATCACAGTGATTCTGAAATAGTTTTTTTTTCGTGAGATTATGTATTCATGATCATGATAAATTTAGACTGATATTTTTGCATTTATTTGTGAAAAATTGGAAATTTGGCTAAAACTTTGGCAAATTTCAAACTTTGAACTTTATGCTCTTAAACAAGTGAGTTATGTCACACAAAATAGTTAATAAATAACGTTTACCACTTGTCTACTTTACATCAGCACCATTTCTGAAACATCATTTTATTGTTTTAGGATGTTAGAAGGGTTCAAAGTTTATCAGCAAATTTTTCATTTTTCCACCAAAATTTACAAAAACATTTTTTAGTGACTACATCACATTTGTAATGACTTTGAGAAGCTTGGGGGACAGAAAAAACCCAAATTTGGTACCATTGTTAAAAAAGCAACCCTCACAGTACTCCAAAACATATTCAATTATTTCTTAACCCTTCAGGTGCTTCACAGGAACTAAAACAAAAAAGTTTGCTTTTTCCCACACAAATGTTACTTTAACCCCAAGTTTTGCATTTTCAAAAGGGTACCAAGAGAAAATGCATCATACAATGTCTTGAGCAATTTCTCCTAAGTACGATGATATCTCATATGTGGTTGAGGCGCATGGCAGGAATTGGAAGGAAAGAAAGCCATTTGAATGTAGTGCTAAATTGTCTCGAATAGATAGCGAACACCATATCACATTTGGAGAGCCCATGATGTGCCAAAACAATAGAGAATCCCCCACATGTGACCTCATTTTGGAAACTAGACCTTTCAAGGAAATTCTCTAGATGTTTGGTGACCATCTTGACCAACAAGGTGCCTCACAGAATTTTATAGCGTTGAGCCGTGAAAATGAAAAAACGACATTTCTAACCACAAAAATGTTGCTTTAACCCCAAATTTCGCATTTTCATGAAGGTAACAAGAGAAAATGGACCATAAAATTTGTTGTGCAATTTTTCTTGTGTATGACAATACCCCATATGTGGTCAAAAACTACTTTTAAGGCACAGTGCAAAGTGAAGAAAGGAAGGAGCGCTGTATTTGAGTTTAGATTTCATTTAAATGGTTTGCAGGTGCCATGTCACATTGGCAGAGCCCTTGAGGTGCCATAACAGCAGATATTCCCCACAAGTGACCCCATTTTACAATCTGCACCCTTCAATGAATTTATCCAGGGGTGCAGTAAGCATTTTTATATCACAAGGGTGTCACAAAATTTTATACTATCGAGCAGTGAAGAAAAAATCAGAACATTGTTAACCACTAAAATGTTGGAAATCTGGGCTAAAAACAATTTTCTCCAAGGAAAATAGGTAGAAAAAACTCTCCATATTGTGTTACACAATTTTTTTATTGAATATGGCAATATCCCACATGTGACTGTAAAGTTTTGTTTGCCTGTACCACAGAGCTTGGGAGGGAAGAAGCGCCATTTGATTTTTGGAGCACAAATTTCCTAGAATAGTTTGTGCACTCCATTTGCAGAGTCCCCAGGTGCAAGAACAACAGAAACACCCTAAAAATAATTTTGTATATACACCCCTCTGGGAATTCATCTATGGGTACAGGGATGATTTAGTCTCTGTAAAGTATCCATGGAGTCAAATGCAATGAATGTTGCAGAATTTAAAATTTCAACTAAGCCGTTTATTGCCCAGCACATTGTAGTGCATGTACATTGTACCTAGCTCATGCTCCTGGAAACCTCCTCGTAAATTCAGTAGGCTCTACCCACTACAATAATGCCAAACTTGTGGACGTTAACTGAGGTTTAGGCAAATTGTGAGGCTCAGAAGGAAAGGGGGCATTTGGATTTAGGAGCACAGATTTTGC
This sequence comes from Anomaloglossus baeobatrachus, assembly GCF_048569485.1. Classification (NCBI taxonomy): domain Eukaryota; kingdom Metazoa; phylum Chordata; class Amphibia; order Anura; family Aromobatidae; genus Anomaloglossus; species Anomaloglossus baeobatrachus. Next base: position 352,630,856 of record NC_134355.1, read on the forward strand.
TGGATTTCTTTTTTGAAGTTGGGAGCCATAGTACTTTCCAGAGCCTTTGTGCTACCAGTAACATGGAAGTCCCCTATATTTTTCATTAACAGATGTTGGACCTGAGTGGTGACCTGTGTTTTTGTGGGTTGGGTTGAATGCTATTTGGTAGCAATTTGGGTACTGAACATTTTTCAATTCATGTTTATGTTGTGCTCTATGCTGAGCAGTTACATCAGGGTTCTCATCTACATGACCAAAATACGTGATTCAGATGAAACCCCCTATTGATCTATTCATTATGAGGCAGAAGAGTAACTCTGGATTCTGCTCATTCTCTTTTCAGGGGTGTCCATCTCTTTCAATGGTGATCAAAAGTGTTGATGACCGCATTTTGTGCACATCTGAAAAGACACATAAAAAGATGAACACTGCCAGAAAAGAGTTCAAAGTGACTCCCTCTGCCTCATTACAGTGAATCTTCTTTTTAAGTGATTTACAAGTAATCCTCAGTGTAAGCGCTCAGCTTAGAGAGCAGGATAAATATGAGCTGCACCATACTGAAATCTTTCATGGTTATTTTTTTTTTAATAAAACAAAACAATATATGAATTATTGTATTTGACATTACTTTTTTAACACTAGAACTACTGAGGTAGTCATTTTGACTACTTTGCACCATGTATTTCTATATAGGTGTCACGAGTCCAGTAGTTCTAGTGTTAAACATTGGTGTGTTCTCATTTGGCTTATAAATTGTGTTTTATTACACCCAATAGTTATACTATTGTATTTCATAAAGTTGACCCTAGCTATTACACTTTACCTCTTTATCAAGAAATATGCTTGATCTGCACTGAGTAAATATGTTCATTTGTATAGCACCAAAAATTATTATTTTTTTTCTGAAGTAACTTTTCATTTTGTAAAACCATTTGTCATGTCTTAAGATAAAAATAAAAATTAAAACAATACATTATTTATAAATCATCTGCATGTTTTCTCATATCAACTTGTATGCCATATATTTGTCAAAATAAAATGTGCATATACTGTTCCTAGGCAATATTTATAAAATTAAAAGATATTTCATGCTATAATAAAATATAGGTAATTAACTACTTAACCATTTAATGTATATATTATACTTACATTATCTGGTTTGATACCTCAAATGGCAACTGACATTTTATAATCTCACACAGATCTCAACTACTGCAGATGCTCTTCGCACATTTCACACATTCCCTCATCACATCACATAATTACATAGTGTCTTATTATTATTATTAATTATTTTAACCCAATTATTTTTTACATTTCTAATGTACATACTGTATATTAAGTGATTTAACTTTAATTATTAAAACAGTTGCTGCCTTTCATATAATATTTGGCCCCGGCTGCAGTTTGTGTAATGATAACGAACCGCAGTGTCTGTAGCTCCTGTTGTCTGGGATTGGCTGTGGTGCTAATGTCACAATGACAGCATGGCAGTCAGTCATTGACGTCAATCATAGAGACTTGCCAGTGGAATCTAGGATGGAGTACAGGCAAGTGATGTGTTCACAAAATGGGGCTGAACATTATCTTAAAGGGGACAACCTCTTTAACTACTGTATTGTAGACAATAAAAGTATAGGCAACATGAAACATTACCCTTTTTACATTTCAATCTCCATATCCCCAGAGACACAGATCTGTATATAGAAAGGTGCTCAGGAACTTGCGGTACTCGGCTACATATCGCTGATGCTCAGATGTGTCATCAGTGAAACAGGAACACAAAGAGTCGGCTCCCTTCATTGAATGATGAGAGCAGGCAACCCAAGCCATTTACAGTACCTGAATGGTTCTCCTGGGGGGGTAAAAAAGAATGTTCTCGGATGTAGTGTGTCAAGAAAAAAAAAAACACCATCCCTCTTCCCGGAAATGCTCTGTATATGGCTGGCTGTATGTGGGTAGAGAGATGAGCTGCTCATCATTCACTTCCATTATACACGTTACTTCAGTTGAGCCTTTTTAGAGTATCCATCCTGATCGACTCTTGTATCGAGCACTGGAGCCCATCTTTAATTATTAGCCTTGCTGTTCTTTTCAATCAATAACCCTACCTCTTACATGAATTCTCATTCCAAAGACGAATATTTAAATAATATGCACATTACTACAGATGAGTGAATCTCCCACGATTTGTCAGATTTATTCAATGCAGATGGCCGATTATCATTGTGGTTTAAAACTGCCCTGAAAAGAGGTTTATTATACTCTGAAGTTTCTTCAGACCTCAAAGCATAATAAATAAGAGTCGGAGAGAAGGGGATGAAAAAATATATTCACAAATTCTAGGGCCCACCCTTCACCTCCTGCCACCACTGTTCCTTGCCCATTCATTCAATTGCTCTCACTGGTCATCAGATCTTCCTATGCTGTTTAGGTAATCATGCATATTATTGAAGTTAATATTGTACATTGCTCCCAACATGACCACATCTGGCCTAATGCTGGTGAGTATAATCTAATATTATTTTTATAGCCTTCCGCAGCCCTTAAAAGAATCCAACTAAATAGTGGCTGTCTGGATTTGTGCAAGTCAAAGACTAACATTTTGGGTAAATTAGTAAAACACTTGATTAATTATGAATCAAGTCACTCGTCACCACACATGACATTTCAAAATGGAAAAAGAGCACTATCTTCAAGCATGAGAAACTAATAAGTAATAATATTTTTCTTAAAACGTTGTGATCCCGTGTTAGTCAAACACATTACTATAGAGTCACTGTCTATCTATATTATTAGAAGACATGCAGTCATTGCAAGTTTTGAGTAAGGCAGAAAATACTGTATATTGGAGATATTTCAGTAAAACATTGCTTTGCAATGAAATTTTCTGGAGAGAATCAGAAAACAGCATAAGGCTAAGTTCACACACTGCGTTTTTTTATGCTGCGTTTTTGTGCGTTTTTGGCCGCTAAAAACGCACAAAAACGCACCCGTGGTTAAAAAATGCTGCAAAAATGCATGCAGCGTTTTTGGCTGCATTTTGCTGCATTTTTGATCTCTGCGTTTTTCTGTATTTTTCCAATGCATTGCATGGGGGGAAAACGCAAAAAAACGCAGGAAAGAATTGACATGTCCATTTTATTTTTTTAAGCTCAAAAACGCAGCTTAAAAAAAAAGTTGTGAGCAGACAGCAAAATTGAAAACTCATAGACTTTGCTGAGGAAGCAAAGTCATGCAGTTTTGAGGCGAAAAACGCACAAAAACGCAGCGAAAAACGCACTGTGTGAACTTACCCTTAGAGATAAAATTTTCTTGTAACACTGAGCTATATACTAACTAATTATATACTAACGGTAATTAGATTAGGGCTCATTCAGACAAACAATATTCATGTATGTGTGCGGAAATACAAATTATTTTTTACCAATAGGCCTATCAGTAATAAATATCTATATCCATGTATAAAAAGTAGAGTTGGTCAAATCAATTCAGTGCAAACTGAATTTGAGTAGAATTTTAAGCAATTTTCAGGTTCTTGCAAATTGAGACAATTTGCTATATGATTGGTGAAAATCTGCAAAAAAATTGGCAATGACCTTTTCACACATTGCAGAAAAATAACATTAGTCATACCTGAGGAGAGACAGAGTGGGCTTTCCAAATACTTGCACCTATCAAATCACATAATATGGAGCAGCCAATCAGGAGGGAGCATCATAGACTCTATAAAAGCCTAAGCATGAAATGCAATATTCATATCAAAGTGATTTTTAGGATAATGAGAGTTCACCAGAGCTCATAGTTCAGCAATAGAGATAGGAAAAGAAAACCCTACAACTTTGGACAAATACTCCAGACAGTAATACAGTATGTTGTGGAACTACAATAGTAAAGTAGATGACAATAGTAAGAATAATATAGAAATTAAATTTATAGGGGAAGAGATAGGGCTCTTCCAAGCTTAGTATGATTAAACCGAGATGTGGTGTAGTTATTGTTTGTCTTTCTGCATTTGAATTACAATTATTACACATTATTGCTCCATTACATACATTAGAAAGCAGAAGCAAGACAGCACAATAGTTTTTACAGATTTTTATTTATTTATTTTTTTTTTAAATCAGCATCAAACGTCTTGCTTGTTAAAAGCAATAGTACTGATTTTTTTGCATTTCTTGTGCAATTGTATTTCTGAAGAGGAAAAACTTGCAGTTGAAAAATACAAAAAAATATTCCCCCAAATCTAGACATTTAACTGTGATTGGCACACAAATACAGAACCCTGTTGCAGGTGCTTGCTAGTGCTAATTATTTTTTTTTTAGATGTTTCATTGTGCATGTTTGTTTTTGAACAATTGTATACTCGTTCAATTTGAAAACCATACACATCAAACCTATACTGCAGTCAGCTGTCATATTTTGCTTTCTGTAGATATACCTATTGAAGATTTCTTATTAAGTACTTTCTAACAATTTTTGAATAATTATTGTCATCAGTTACATATAGTGTTATAAAAAATGAATGGAAAAAGAAACCGTTAAAAACTGTGATTTTGTGCATTTTATTTTTAGATATTTTTTAAAGAATTAAATATTTTTTGTCTTTTTTATTTTTATAGTACTTTTTAGACTCACAAGGAGACTTGAGTATGCAATTCGTCAATGACATTGATAATACGTATTAGTACTTCAGAGCATTAGCTAACCTGCAAGTCTTTAACTGACAGTTAGCCTATAAATCCCCACCCCAGTGGGATCTGATTGGCTGAGGGATTTGACAGGCATTGAGGCCATTGTCAGGCCTCATTGTGCTACAGGGGTGCTAAAGAAAGCTATCTTACATTGTCAAACTCCTCACATACTGCTGTCAATAAATACAGCAGCATCTGAGGCATAAAGCTGGGTTCACACTAAGCGACAGCGACAACGATGTCGCTGTTACGTCACCATTTTCGGTGACGTAACAGCGACCTTGTAAGTCGCTGTTATGATCGCTGCTTAGCTGTCAAACACAGCAGAAGCAGCGATCATAACGTCGCTGTGCTACATGTGCAGAGAGCAGGGAGCCGCGCTTAGCCCTGGCTCCTTGCTCTCCTAGGTACAGTACACATCGGGTTAATTAACCCGATGTGTGCTGCAGCTACATGTCACAGTGCAGAGAGCAGGGAGCCGCGCGCACTGCTTAGCGCTGGCTCCTTGCTCTCCTTGCTACAGTATACATCGGGTTAATTACCTGATGTGTACTGCAGCCACATGTGCACAGAGCAGGAGCCGGCACTGGCAGCAAGAGCGGAGGCTGGTAACGAAGGTAAATATCGGGTAACCAGGGAAAGGTCTTCCCTTGGTTACCCGATGTTTACGCTGGTTACAGCTTACCGCAGCTGCCAGACGCCGGCTCCTGCTCCCTGCTCGCTTCATTTCGTCGCTCTCTCGCTGTCACACACAGCGATGTGTGTGTCACAGCGGGAGAGTGACGACCAAAAAATGAAGCTGGACATTCAGCAACGACCGGCGACCTCACAGCAGGGGCCAGGTCGTTGCTGGATGTCACACACAGCGACAGCGACGGGACGTTGCTGCAACGTCACAGAAAATGGTGACGTAGCAGCGACGTCGTTGTCGCTGTGTGTGACACCAGCTTTAAAGTGCTGGGATTGTTGCTATGCCTGGACTCAGCAGGAGCCTAGCTGTGTATAACTATTGACTCCTGCTGCAGATGGTAGAAAATTACACGCAATTTGCATGTAGAGTTTGTGTTGATTCCATGAAGTGGTTAAAAATATGCTTATAATTAAAAAATGGAAACAACATTTTGAAAACATCTCGACCTATTAAGTAACAAGTATCATTGTTATGGGCAGAAATATATGAATTTGCACTCCATGGCATGCTGTGAATGAAGTCATAAATGGTTGGCTGAGAAATGTTCTGCCACAATGAATGCACTTTGGTATGCAAATCATCAAGATCCACTACTGTCAGCTCCATCTATATTTCCTGGCCAATGATGTCTCAGACGTGCTTGATAAGAGACAAGTCCGGAGATGTTGCAGGCCATGGTAGCAAGCTTAGGCCAGAAAAGCTGCTCACAGTAGCATTAGCAACATGTCCACACCAATGGTTTCATCACCAAATCAATGTAACCCTGAGCTCCTGGAATGAAGACTAGAGGTGTTAGGCAATTGTACATTAGGCAACCTAACTCTAAAATCCCTGGTGTTGAGCACATGTGGTCTCCAGATTGAAACTGGAGGCTGAAGGGGAAGAATAGAGATCTATATTCTTCAACGATTAGGCCTTCTTATATTTTGGATACAATGATAACCAAAGATTTGCTTGGAAACCATGTGAGCAGCTTATGGCCACTGGTGAGCAGACTGGAAATTTGACGCATGAAAGAAGAGACTTTGAGGACTGGTGGGGAGGCAGCAAACTAAGCTGTTGCCTCTTCAACTTGTCCATTTAAGGTCGAGACTTTTGTACATGACCAGGCCTCAGAGGTCACTATGCATCACACATCTGTTATGTCACGACGTACAACACATGATAACCACGGAGGCATGGTCATGGCCTGACATCCCAGCCTAAAGTAAACAATCTGGAAGATGCAGCTTGCAATGAGGGAAAAAAACATGTCTGAAAACCAGACAGCAAGGATCGGGCAGGTTGCTGATTACCATCCACAGCTACTCCCTATTTAAGGCTGGGGAGTGTGTTAGGAGACCGCCGAAGATAACTTCAGCTTAGCTCAAGCGATCCGGTTCTTTGTGTTTATCTAGTTAATGGTGATCTACTGTTGCAATTCTGCGTGGTGTGAAAGTTCCCCTGTTGTGCGTTTATTTCCTACCCTTTGCTTTATTCCCTTGTACACATATTGTCTATCCTATGTGTTTGAGTGCAGTGAGTATGAGTTTTTATTCTCCCTTGTCCGTGTCATTTTTGTGGAGTTTTGTAACTGAGTTCTTGGCCTCCTCCCAGGGTGGGCAGAGTAAGATCAGGGCTTGAACAGGAGTCAGGGTAATGCTGGGGGCTTGGCCCTGACTACAATCAAGCCTACCTCCAAGATAAGGGACAGCACAGGGTCTCGAGTCTGAGGGCCAGCCTAGGAGCCCCTGTTCTGTTAGTACATACCCCGTGACAAAAATAGTCTGAAATTTCACATTCTAATGATTGCTGTATATGTCTTTTCAAACGTTGTCAGGAATGGAAATGTACATTAATTTCAGCCCATTTTAATTGTTTAAACAATAATAATCTTATTTATATACAGTAGGGCCAACATAGTCCGATGTTTAAGAATATCACTGTTTAAGAATATCACATATAGTAATTTTCTTAATCTGTCTATATCACTATCATGTAACCACTTAATTAACTTGTATCACAAGACATTTTCAATGTTAAATGTTGGGAAGTGATCACAGGAGTCAAAATTTTAAAAGTTCGATTTTTCTGATCATTAGTTGAATTCAACTTATATCCATAGCTCTCATACATCTCTGAATGTCAACATGCATGTATTTTTTATCCTATGTTGTAATGTCTTTGCTTATTGTTATTAATAGCTTCTACAATTGTTACATTTTGGCCTCATTCACACAACTATTTTTCATGCATATGTTCTATCTGTGGTTCTCACAGATTGAACATGTGTGCAATCTATGATTAATATTGCCATGTATAGGAGAAGCTTTTCCATTTCTTGATTTTTACACATTAGAAAATCACTGATGAAATATTGATGCTAAAAACTGACACACTGACCAAACACAGATGAAAATCCTATAAAAAGTACTGATGACACTTCGACGGACTTTTTCTTGCATAAATAAAAAATCGCTGATGTTTTAATGAAGCGTTAGGCTGACGTCTTTAGTTTGCAGTCCTTGTTTTTCAAACAACCCTGCTGAATCAATATACACAGAGTCACCTTTAGCAGAAGCTACACAACCATGCAACGTATCATTCCGCTGGATTTTCACATCAATATTCCCTTCTATATTTTTATATGCTCTATAGCTAGTATCTGTAGAATGTGTTTTAGGGATAGTGATTTTCCTCTTCACATGCTGCATATAAACTCAAAGGGAATCTGTCAATAGGATTATTTCTCCTACCAAGCCATCTATATAGACGTGTACATTAGGTCATAGAAATTATAAAATTATACTTTGATATCTGCAATCTGATGTCTTATTCCAGTCCCCTTTTTACTTTTCTCTTAATATGTAAAAGGGCTACCTGATAATCTGGTACCATAGCTTATTTTAAATAAAAGAGGTTGTCAGCAGTGAGACATGTAATGACCAACAGTCTAATTTCCTGATTTTCATGTTCCACGTGGATAACATCTCCATTCAATTAAAATAAGCTCTGGAGGCAGATTCTCAAAAAGGTCTATATACGACCCATAGATCTTTCAGCTCGTTAACATCTAAGAAAAACATGGATTTCTCCGAAGTAAGATGTTGGATCGCAGATATCAAGGTATCATTTCTTCAGCTTCCTATGACTTGCATGCCCATGTAGACCGGTTGGTAGGGGAGACTGCCAGATTACCTTTCTAGATCTGACTTATCTCAAGGCATAGGCTTATAAGTGTTGTTTGCCCTTGGTGATTTTTTTTTTTTTACTTAAATACATGTAATTGGGGAAAAATACATATTTATTCTATTGGGTTTAATTAAAAAAGTTTGCATTGTTTGCCTTTAAAGCCTCTGTGTTGCACTGTCTACTGCTAGCTGCAACATTAGTTAACTGAGAATAAGCCAGTGAGTCCAATATTGATGGTCTAATGAAAAATTTGTAGTTATTTTTTCTTTCTTGACTCCGGAATGTCTGACTGAAGGCCTTACAATTAACCCAACATCCCCTATCCACTAAGGCTCTTATCTAAAACAAAGACAGACTCTGCGTGACATTGGATATAACGGCCACAGCAGCCCTATTTATTAATAACAAAACATAAACAATATGACATTTCAAATCTTCATTGAAGAACTCGAAAAAGGAGGGGGGGGTACCTGAAGGTTGACAACAAATTGTTCATTGCAACATCGGCCCACCTCCTGACCTCAGCCGCACCACACCGACTCGAGAGCCCTGGCCAGATGTTGCCCACACCATGTCCCGCTGAGACTCAACCCAGCAAGGACCCGTCTCACCAAACACTTGCACCATTAGCGGTAACCCGCTCCTGCACTGGGTTCCGTCCTCTCCTCTGTGCAAACCCCACCTTCAGACACCCCCTCCTTTCCGCCGCTGCGACAAATCATGATCTTCCTCTTCTTCTTCGCCAACGTTGAATCTACCATCAGGGCGGGCGGGCGGTAAACGATTCAAGATGCCGTCCAGGTAGGAATGCCCTCCCTCACCCCTGGCCTGACATTTATACAACCCCCTCTAAGACCACCCTCTGGCCAATCAAACTGACCCCTAGTCTTAACTGCCCCTTAGTTCCACCCCCAGATTTCCCGCTCAGACTAAACCTCACACTTAACCCTTTACTGACCCTATCGCCTGGCATCCCTCCTAGTCATGCTGCCCTCCCTTGAGCCCCTTTGGGGCAGCAGACCTGGGCTATTTCTTTCTACTGACCTCCTCTCAATTGATTCACCCCCCCCAAATCACATCAAAGTAGAATTTGCAGGGAAATAAAGAACCTGTAAAAGCAAAACTGTGTAAAAAAATTTGTGAAACCCAATTGAAAAAAGTTTTCTTTGTTTTTTAACCCCAAATAAATGAATTTAAGTAAATAAAGATCAGTTAAGCTGTGGTTATCAAAACATCTGCCACATATGTCTGGACGTCCCATTCATTCTAGATTTTTTGGCCCCATTTCATCACGATCAACCATGTTCATGCTATTTTCATGGGTGTTTTGGAGTCAGATGCTTCAGACGCTTGCTAGGAGCATCTGACAAGTGCGTTAGGCCTCTTTCACACGTCAATGATGAGTATATCCTCAGCACACAGTAGGACAAAAGACGTAATAATGCAAACGTGTTTATTAATAGAATTATCTGCAAAGGGAAAGGAGCATCTCAACCGAAGTCAATCAAAGCCAACGCTTCGGACTAAGATGGCCTTTTCCAAGGTTTTGCCAGTACCATAGGAGATCAGAGAGACAGGTGAGATGGGAAAATGAGCACCTATATGCCAAGGGGAATGGGGACTGGATCCCAGGTGTCAGAGGTGGCAGCAGCAGGTAGAGTTTTTCACTGACGTATGAAACAGGCCTTAGAGAGTGGAGTAATATTTTTGATGTAAGGAATGCCACAGCTCTTCATGGATTAAATGAGTTGTAGTGTCATGCCCCATCACCCTAGCTGCGTTCAGCAAAAATTTTGCAATTTTTCAAAGTAATATACAGCAGATTTCTGACATCACTTTGATGAATCAAGGACTTTGACTTTTCCGGAAGCTTGAAATTTCTTTTGGGGTCACCTCATCTTACCCTTCTTTTTCACCTAGAGAGAAATGCTCATCAAATGTTAAATATTAGCTTTTAAGTAACGTCACTTATAATGCCTTGAATTCCTCATCAGGAACATCAGAGAACTCAATAAAAATGATTCTAAAAAAGAGCTAGTGGCTTATTGAAGGGAGAAATAGCTTCATTTGTTTTATTTTTTTGTAAAAAATACTAAAAAAAAAAATAAAAAAAAAATTTAAATTAAAAACTTTAACGGTTTATCCAGAATTTGTTTTCAGGAACAAACAACATGGTGTCTCAATAAAAGTCTCTTAAAAGAGACACCTCTGCAAAACCAGATACAGCCTCAGGACAATAGTGGAATTTATGACAGGCACAGCTGACCCTTTCTTCTAAAATTGGACATTTTTTTAATCCGCCTACACTGGCATCATACGTTACATATGTGCATGTTTTACTACTGTCATTCACAGAAGTAGTAAATGCACTTACATATGGCATGAAAGTTTCTTAAAATCTGCAGAAAATTATTAAACAGTTAATTATTTGGTTTTCCAAGTGTGAGCTACTTAATGACTGAGTAATCGTTGTTTTAATTTTTATGTCATAAACCAATAGTACACTTGAAAATAAGCAACTTTGTAATATTTCTTATCAGACAAATTTGCTCTTTCTCTGCCAGAATTGATCAGTTATTATGAAAATTCTCAATTCTGAGGAAAGGTCTGTATTCAGTGAATACTTTCCCATTACTGAGATAGCAGATCACAGTTATTAAGGATAATATTTTATGATTACGAGAGGAGGGAGGAGCTAGAAGAAGAGTGTCTTCTCCTTCTTCCTCCTCTATCTACATTCTGGGGCAGCTGAGGCCTGGTATTTATAGGCTGGGAAGGGCTCAATAGAACTTCCCTTCCTGATAATATCAGTCCTCAATTGTCTTCTTTACCTTGACTGTTTATCAAATATGGGGGGACCCCAAGCTGTTTATTTCTTTATTTATTAGGTTAAACCAGGCTAAACAGTGGATAGCCTTGTTTATCTTAATAATTAATTAATTAAACCCAAAAAATATTACCACTGAATCAGGGCAATCGAGAAAGGCTGGGTAGAGCTCCAGAATGTGTGCATCATGTGTGATACACTAATTTTAGGGCAGCTGCGGGCTGCTATTTTTAGGCTGGAAACTAAATATGGGTCTTTCCATAGGTCATAATACCAGCCACAGCTGTCTGCTTTACCTTGGCTAATTATTAACAATTGGGGGGACCTCAATCTTTCTTTTTTTTTAATTATTTCATTTTTTACTTTCTAGAAGGATTCTGGGAGCCAGAGATGTGTCCATGCATCTTCCCCATGCATTTTTCTGGCCTCCCCTGCCCTCTAGCGAGGTCTAATGCTCAACTTCCCCATAGTTTTCCATTATACCCTTAATAGAATAGAGCGGATCTGAGCATTGGACCTGCTCGATTTGAGTAATAAGCACACAAGCACTTTAGTGATTGCTGATCACTAATGGGCAGGCATCTCTCACCCCTGTTATTCTCAAGCTCTACTCAATTTAGTGGACCTAATTGAAACTGATGTGAAATCGTTAAAGTTGCAACATTTTGTACAACTCAGAATTTTGCAACTTTTCAAAGCATTTCACACCAGATTTCTGGTAAATGAATCAAGACCTCTGTTTTTATGCTTTTGTTTGCATTTGCCGTTCTGTTTTTTAGATAGTAGCCTGTTTTGTTATTAGTATTACATCTTGTAATTGGGTGCCACTCAGTTTTCAAACAAAGGCATTTGGCAGTCTATCTTTACTCAAGGTTGTATTAGTTTATGATTTGATATTGCAGACTTTTTAGAAAGATGTTATTGATTCATGAAGCAATTTTATACATTAAGTGTAATATATATATATACATTGCAAAAGAGTAACTGCAAGATGTATTTTGTGTTAAAGATATACCAGAGAGATAATTATTAGTGATGAGAGAGCACAAATGTGCTCAAGTGCTCTGTCCTCAAATCGAGCATGCTGGATGCTTGATAATGCTCAATTCAAGGACCGAGCACAATAGGAATCAACGGGTGACTCAACCATATTTTTCCTGAAAATATGGGCTCTTTCCTGCCCTGAGAGTCCCCGGCCACCACAGTCTCCATCCATGCAGCAAACAGCAGAAATCCCCAACAACCTTTTTTTCATGTTACCAGCCACCACAGTTTCTATCATGTGCAGCTGGCATCGCCCGGCAACTTCTGTTCTGTATGCACAGTACAAATGTTCCCCCCACCAAAATAACTGTGTGGTTAGTTTTACCCAAATCTCCATTCAGGAAAATAGATAGGTTATTTGCCAGAACGGGGACTCGAATGTAACTAACCACAGAATAACTTTAGCCAAGGGGGAATATTTAGACAGTGCACATGGAACAGAACTTGCTCGAAGATGTCAACTGCATGCGGATGCTAGGGACTGTTGTGGCCGGGGGCTGAGTCAGGTCAGCTAACAGAACAGGGACTCAAGAATTTATCTCGTGCACCCACAGTACTCGATCGAGCATCACATGTCTCAAGCACCCCGAGGCTCTATCACTTATTGAGCAGTGCTGAGCATGTAAGAGAGTGACTAGAGCCCTGCAACCCCCCTGAAGACGTCATGGTTATTTTGTGTATTTATGTATGAGAAATGTTTTTTATATGTGTATGCTCTTGGATGCACTGTTTTCAGGCACCACGAGGTGTCACTGCTCCCTGGTCTCTTAGCTTGGGGTTGGGATGGAAAACAGGGCTGAAGGAGTTAAAGTTCAAATCTTCCCAGCAACAGTGAGTTAACAGTAGGGATTGAGTCTGATAGGGACACTGGTGTAAAGAGTGAGGAAGCTGTACCTGAGGGAGGTATGGTAAAAGAAGCCAAGAGAAATTTGGCCAGACTCTGAGGGTCACTACAGGACGTCTGGAGCAAGAGGGAAAAGAAGCTCTTCAGTAGCCAGGTGTAGTGAAAGGCACAGACCGACCCTGAAGTTGTGGTCCTTGGCTCTAGTAGGACTTTTGGGAAGCAACTGACTCCAATAGGACCGGTCTAGTTGTGAGGTAACATAGACCTGGGTAAATGGGTCCGCACAGAGAAAGTGGTGAAAAAACTCCGTTCGGTGGTGTATCACATCCCTGCGGGAGGGGACGCGGTTAGATCCATGTGGGACTCTATGAATTTACTAGCTGCCACTGTGGTGTTGCTGAGAAGGAGAGACCATCCTAGAGAGATGTACAGGGAGAAGCAGTCTTCAGCAAAAAGTGTAAAGAAACCAAACCGTAACATGCCTCAAATGTTAAAGCTATGTGCCCGCAGCGAATGTGTTCCACAGAAACTGTTTTCTTCAGTGGAGATATTAATTGTTATCTTGATCTCTGACTTAACCCTTAAGACGCAGGGTTGTGATGTTCCTTCTTGCACTGTGGAGGTGGTAGGAGTGTAGCTCAGGAGAGGAGCGCTGCCTGGAATCAGGGGCTCGCCTCTGCCCATGACTACAGCCCCCTGCCACCCCCACAACAAGCACGCTTACTCAACATTAATTATCTTTTCACAGGTATAGTAAGAGAGCTAAATAACTTATTCAACAAAAATACTTTTTCAGTTATACATTTTCCACAGTTGAAGCACCACTCCAGGGTTTTTCTTTCTATTTCACCACTGAAGCAGTGCTTTAAATCAAATCGCTGGCCTTTAAATCTAATCTTTGGCCTTACTCTTATAATCATTCTTTAGCGTCTTCATCGTTGATCTTCTCCAGTTTGTGACCTGCCGGCAGCTCTAGTGTTTCATGGAGAATGCTGGAAGTCATAACTCAATACAAGTCTATTGGAGCCTCGTTCTAGCTTTCATACACTTGCATTGAGAACTTGAGATGTTCTGGCCAGTCAAAAGTTGCAAACACAAGATGACGCTGAATGACTAGATCGAAGCCAAAAAAAGATGAAAACACCATAAGGTGACTATATAACTAGGGGCAGGGACCTTAGGTTAAAATCAGCATTGCAATGCTTGAGTGCGGCTAAATAAGTGCCATGATGACTCAAGAATCTTGAGTCAAGATCTAATAGTACAATATCTAATTTGCTTCTTGAAGATTCTTGCACTGTAAGTTCATTTTGATTGGATAAAAAGCATAGGTCTTTTAATTATTCTTTCAGGCATAAAAAGACATGAAGTGATACCAAAGATGTAGTACTGGCGTAAATACTATGTATTATTTTATACAATTGGTGCCTATTAAAATGTTTCATATTCTTATCACAAAAATAGAATCTGCTCTGTAAATATTTGTACTACCCATTTCTAATTTGCAGCAAGTATAGATCACATAAAGTCAGCAGCATAATTACACAATGTTAAGCCTACCCCTACAGTGACCATTCTGAAAGTGTGTAGCCAGATTGTACTTCCTTCCATAATATAAAAATTCAATATGTTGTTTCTTCTTTAGACATCGCTTTTCAAATTTTCAAACTAATTATTAGCTTTTTCATCTTCATCATAATCAGTGCTACAGCTCATTTAGATTTATATCATGCATCATTATACATCGTTGCTGACTTTTGCATAATCTTTTAATCCTTTTATGAGATTAAATGATTAGCATGTAGAAGTCTGCGTATAAAAGTCCAATTCGACAAAAATACTATAACGATACAAGTGACTTGGATGCAAAAAAAGCATCCTCTCTATTTTACATGTATGTCGATCTGAATGCTTTTATTATATACTGTCAGTTTATATTCTGGATATTGTTATCATTTTACCTGGTCACACTTTACTTTTTGAAAACCACTGAAGGAAAAAAAAGAATTCTGTCAGCACCCATCAATGGAAATATAAACTGATTAGACATCATGATTATTGCACAGAGGTGCCTTAGGGGTACTTTGCACACTACAACATCGCAGGTGCGATGTCGGTGGGGTCAAATTGAAAGTGACGCACATCCGGCATCGCAGGCGACATCGTAGTGTGTAAAGCCTAGATGATACGATTAACGAGCGCAAAAGCGTCGTAATCGTATCATCGGTGTAGCGTCGGCATAATCCATAATTACGCTGATGCGATGGTCCGATGTTGTTCTACGCTCCAGCAGCAGCACACATCGCTGTGTGTGAAGCCGCAGGAGCGAGGAACATCTCCTACCCGCGTCACCACGGCTTCCGAAGGATATGCGGAAGGGAGAAAGTGGGCGGGATGTTTACATCCCGCTCATCTCCGCCCCTCCGCTCCTATTGGCCGCCTGCCGTGTGACGTCGCAGTAACGCCGTACGACCCGCCCCCTTAATAAGGAGGCAGGTCGCCGGCCAGAGCGACGTCCCAGGACAGGTGAGTCCATTTGAAGCTGCCGTAGTGATAATGTTCGCTACGGCAGCTATCACAAGGATATCGCAGCTGCGACGGGGGCGGGGACTATCGCGTGCAACATCGGCTTGCGATGTCGCAACGTGCAAAGCCCGCCTTAGGCTGGCCACAGTAAAAGGCCACTCTAAAATAAGCAGTTTACAATATTGGGTCTTGGGGGGGTCAGAAAAGCAGTTAATATCTGATATGACCACCATTTGCCTCACACAGTGCAGCACATCTCTTTCGCATACAGTTGATCAGGTTGTTGATTGTGGCCTATGGACTGTTGGCCATCTTCAATAGCTGTGTATAGTTGCAGATATTGGTAGGAACTTGAACACGCTGTCGTATACACCAATCCATAGCATCCCAAACATGCTCAATGGGTGACATGTCCAGTGAGTATGCTTGTCCATAAAAGAACTGGGATGTTTTCAGCTTCCAGGAATTGTCTACAGATCCTTGCAACATAGAACCGTGCATTATCATATTGCAACATGAGGTGATGGTCAGAGATGAAGTGCACAACAATGGGCCTCAGGATCTTGTCATGATATCTCCATGCATTCAAAATGGCATCAATATAATGCATAACATTTGTATTCCCATACCATAACCCCACAGCTACCATGGGCCACTCGATTCACAACGTGGACATCAGCAAACCACTCACTCACACGTTGCCATACATGCAGTCTGCCATTTG
Organism: Anomaloglossus baeobatrachus; assembly: GCF_048569485.1. Classification (NCBI taxonomy): domain Eukaryota; kingdom Metazoa; phylum Chordata; class Amphibia; order Anura; family Aromobatidae; genus Anomaloglossus; species Anomaloglossus baeobatrachus. The sequence continues at coordinate 352,647,359 of NC_134355.1, forward strand.
CCCTGTACAGTGAAAACGTTGATTCCTCTGTGAAGAGAACACCTCTACAACATGCCAGACACCACCGAATGTGAGCATTTGTCCACTGAAGTCAGTTATGTTGATGAACTACAGTCAGGTGGAGGCCCCAATGAGGACGACAAGCAGGCAGATGAGTTTGACAGTTTGTGCCAAAAATTCTTTGATTATGCAAACTGATTGCAGCTGTCCAGGTGGCTTGGATCTTGGATCTTTTAGATGAGGATGGTGCATCGGGAGATCCTGAGCTAGTGTGGTTACACGTGATCTGCGGTTATGATGCCGGTTGGGTGTACTGCTAAATTCTCTGAAACGCCTTTGGAGATGACTTATGGTGGACATTTCTGCAGTCAGACAGTGTGTAATAGGTGCTAGAAATCGTAATATCGTTCAATTCTTACTCTTGCTTAAAAATTATCGCTTGCCAACATAAAATTTCACCTTGTAATAAGTCACTACAAGGTGTAATACGTGCTTTTATGAATGACTAGGTACTTTCAATCGACTGCAACAGTGATCATTCAAGTGAACATTTTCTTGTATAATAATGAGATTGTAAGCACAATAACAACGCGATAACTATTCGCTCATCAACTGATATCCTTAACACATGTTCCTGTCTAACAGGGCCTATAGAGTGGCCTTTTATTGTGGCCAACCTAAAGCTGGGTTCACACATAGCGACAGCGACAACGACGTCGCTGTTACGTCACCATTTTCTGTGACGCAACAGCGACCTTGTAAGTCGCTGTTATGATCGCTGCTTAGCTGTCACACACAGCAGACGCAGCAGCGATCATAACGACACGCGTCGCTGTGCTACATGTGCAGAGAGAAGGGAGCCGCGCACACTGCTTAGCGCTGGCTCCCTGCACTCCTAGCTGCAGTACACATTGGGTTAATTTCCCGATGTGTACTGCAGCTACATGTGCAGAGAGCAGGGAGCCGCACACACTGCTTAGCGATGGCTCCCTGCACTCCTAGCTACAGTACACATTGGGTTAATTACCCGATGTGTACTGCAGCTACATGTGCAGAGAGCAGGGAGCCACGCACACTGCTTAGCGCTGACTCCCTGCACTCCTAGCTACAGTACACATCGGGTTAATTACCCGATGTGTACTGCAGCTACATGTGCAGAGAGCAGGAGCCGGCACTGGCAGCGAGTGCGGCGGATGCTGGTAACGAAGGTAAATATCGGGTAACTAGGGAAAGGTCTTCCCTTGGTTACCCGATGTTTACCCTGGTTACAGCTTACCGCAGGCTGCCAGACGCTGGCTCCTGCTCCCTGGTCGCTTCATTTTGTCGCTCTCTTGCCGTCACAGACAGTGATGTGTGCATCACAGCGGGAGAGTGACAACCAAAAAATGAAGCTGGACATTCAGCAACGACCGGCGACCTCACAGCAGGGGCCAGGTCGCTCCTGGATGTCACACACAGCGACAGCGATGGGACGTCGCTGCTACGTCACAGAAAATGGTGATGTAGCAGCGACGTCGTTGTCGTCGTTGCTGTGTGTGACACCACCTTAAGGCACACCTGTGAAGCAATCATGCTGTGTAATCAGTATTTGGATATTTCACACCTGTGAGGTGGATAGATCTCAGCAAAGAAGAAGTGTTCACTAACACAGATTTAGCCAAATTTGTGAACAATATTTGAGAGAAAAAAGCCTTTTGTGTACATAGAAAAAGTCTTAGATCTTAGAGCTCGGCTCATAAAAAATGTGAGCAAAAACAAAAGTGTTACGCTTATATTTCTGCTTAGTGTATGTACACACTCCTCAACATTGAGATTGCAACACCAAGAAGGCAAAATCATATTTGATCATAGGGAGCACAGGATCGATAGGCATAGGCATGACATACAAATAATGAAAAAATGAAAACAATTTTTTAAACCATCTGATATTCTCAGTATTGAGAAAGAGCACCATGCACAGAAATGCATGCACATATACACATTGGCATGCCATCAATGATGCTATTAATGGTTGTCTAAGAAATGTTTTGCTATGCTGAATGCACTTGAGAACACAAATCATCAAAATCTGATGCCGGCAGTTCCCTTTGTGATTGCTGACCAATTATCTTCAGATGTGCCCGATTGGAGACAAGTCCTGAGACCCTGCAGGCAGTGGTAACATTTAGGCCACATAGGCTGCACGGCCTATTAATGTTTCGTAAAAAAAATATGTACTCCTTTTTAAGATTAACCTTTTAACAGCAGTTGTGTCCTTCCCATAATCTAGGCAGCATTAAAAAGGCTGTCCAGGCTTGACAAAAAAAGTCTGCAATCACTCTATGTGACTCCAGATTTTAAAATCGTGGAGGCCTGGGGTGTATATGCTGTTATGACCTGTAATATTGCCTGTGCGAGTAAGAAGTCACATGACTGCATGTATTTGATTTGCATATCTAAGATCTCATGCTTACTAAAGGCATCCAGCTTCTCTACATGCCCTTATAATGAGAGAAGCTGAGCTTGTTTCATTGGCATTTGACCACAAAAATGTATGTAAATATGGCAATACTGTGGAATCCTAACAGCGTGCACCATGCACTGTCATGATTCAGAAGTCAGCGGTCACGTAGGGTGTCTGTAGACCTTTGTGTAAAGGCCCCTTTACACACTGAGACTTTCTAGCGATCATGCTGCACAGCGGGAAACAAAGGACTAAAGAATGGTCCTGAGAGATGTGTAGTGATCAGCAACCTCACAGCAGGGGCCAGGTCGCTGATGTGTTTCACACACTGCAATGTCGCTGGGGAGGTCGCTATTACGTCACAAAACCGGTGACTTTATAGCGATGTCGTTTGCGATGTTGCAGTGTGTAAAGGGGCCTTTAAGCTTAGACAATCCCTTTAACTGGCTGCATAAACTGAACAACCTCTGCTAGCTTGGCTGCAAAGACATCTTAATACATGTCTGATAAATAGGAAGCCCAGGCTCCTAACTGGATGTGAATTGTGTTTGATAGTCGTTGGGTTCATTGATGATTTTTTTTCAGCAAATTTGTGGTTCCATTTAGGTGATTCCATGAGAAACATAGGTAATTCTATTTTCCCATTATATTTTATGACCTGTTTCAGATGGTTTAGGGAACCTTCCAACTCTAACTTTCTATGATCCCATGAGACAATATAATGGAAAAACAAGCTACAACCTGCCCAGGCTCCACTTTGACATTCAGATGCTGTAGTGTATAGAATCAGCCTTTGCCTCCTAGAGAGGAGAAACCCATCAGATTGCGGGTTCATTCCACAAAATGAAATAAAAACCTGTTGTAATACTGAGACAAATTACCGTCTTTATTAATGACATATACTTTATGTTCAGCACTGAAGGATAATCTCCCTAATACAAGCAGGCCTTCATCAAAGTCCACAGATGACCAAAGTGTTGGCCATTACACATATTGGAGCTTTATGCTGAAACCATAATAAAACCAAATTCAATTTTGTGATTGCATCTCTTGCAGTACCATTATTTTTTTCTAGATTTGGGTGTATTTTCACTACTACTGTAGCACTCTCACTGAACTAGTAGTGCCCAACCAACCAGTGCTTGCAGAAGGTTGTGCATGCTGGAATTCCCTGAAAAAGAATTTTGGTTTCAACGGCTCAGTCCAAATAGACTAAAATTAGCATTTAATTTCAAATATTGAAAATCCATAGTAGAGTTGTGAGTGGTGAGTTGATACTGAATATCAACACATTTCAAACCCTATATGCATGTCATAATGACTCTGGGATAGTGGGGAACCAGGGCCCCTAAGCTGTCCCTCAAACTAGGGGACCCTATGATATTCCTAGTCTCAGAGATACCCCTAATGGGGGGGTGCCTGAGTCTCCTTCCTGGCCCTGATCCTGACCAGTACTGATCTGATCCCTCCTCCCCCCAGGGAGGGACAGGGCAGGAGTGTAATGATAGTCACAGATATAGGCTGACAAGGGAAAAGCCAAAACTCTGTCACACACAGTACAAACACATAGGTAAAGACAATAAGAGTTACAGGAAGAAACACAAGAGGAGGAAGGAAGCTACAAAACAACAGGACTAAACTTCCACAACAATCAAATAGCACAATTTTCACCAGAGAATCTGGGACACCACACCTCACAGACCAACATAGAAACTATAGCTGGCAGAGGAAGATTTCATCCAGCTTAAATAGAAAGGGAGCCAATGTGATTAACCTCCCCACCGTGATCAAAGGAACCTAACAAGCAGACTAGAAGAGGGTAACTCTTGCTAGCCTGCCTATGATTCAGCACTCCCAGACACCAGATAAAGCATCGGGCGGAGTGTCAGATTATGAACAGAGCCTGACAACGTCATGACAGTCAGTGAAGTTTGTACAAAACCCCAAGTGACAATCTGTATATATTCCCATAACCTGAAATTTGGGCACTTTGGGGGACATACGGGTTCCTTCTGATTGATTTTACCATTTTTTTTAAAATTTATTTTAATAACTTATAGAGCACTATTAATTCCACAGTACTTTACAAACATGATCATCACTGTTGCCATTGGGTCTCACAATCTAAATTCCCTATCAGAATGTCTTTGTAGTGTGGGAGAAAAGTGGAGAACTGGGAGGAAACTAATGCAAACATGGGGAGAACATACGATCTCTATGCAAATGTTGTCCTTGGTGGGATTTGAACCTAGGACCAATATAACCACTGAGCCAACGTGCCACTATGATATTTAGAAAAATTACCAATCAGTGGCTGCCCATTTTTTAATTAAATAATAAGAGCAACTCTTTAACTCCAATTACAAGCTTCTTACCTGTCGTTAGAGGGCAATGAAAAGACCAATGCTCATCAATAAACAAGAGTCCGAGAGTTGGAACCTTGACCTCTGAATATGAAATGCATGCTAACAATGTGAACACATCCTTTAGCTATCCAAACATATTACATAAAGATTGCGTGCAATAATGCTAATTAGTTGTACATTGGCGTTTTCACATGGATAATCCCCCCACCATTTGTTGTATGTGCAAAGTGATTAACAGTTAGTTGCATTTGGCCGATTATGTGATACAGTTTTAGTTTCAGGCAAAAAATAACAGGAAAACTCCAATATTGTCTCCCACCTTTTTAGCATACTGTGGTCTGGCGCCAGATATGGCAAACAATAATATCAACACAATCATTGCCTGAATTGGCTCTTAAGGTACCAGCACACTAAGCGATGCTCCAGCGATCCCACCAGCAACCTGACCTGGCAGGGATCGCTGGAGCGTCGCTACAACGGGTTGCTGGTGAGCTGTCACACAGGCAGCTATCACCAGCAACCAGTGACCAGCCCCCAGCCAGCAGCGACGCGTGGAAGCATGCTGCGCTTGGTAACTAAGGTAAATATCGGGTAACCAACCCGATATTTACCTTGGTTACCAGCGCGCACCGCTTAGCGCTGGCTCCCTGCACACCTAGCCACAGTACACATCGGGTTAATTACCCGATGTGTACTCTGCTACGTGTGCAGGCAGCAGGAGCAGGCTTCTGCGGACGCTGGTAACCACAGTAAACATCGGGTAACCAAGAAGCCCTTAACTTGGTTACCCGATATTTACCTTTGTTACAAGCATCCGTCGCTCTCACACTGCCAGTGCCGGCTCCCTGTTCCCTGCACTCCTAGCCACAGTACACATCGGGTTAATTACCCGATGTGTACTCCGGCTATGTGTGCAGGGAGCAGGGAGCCGGCACTGGAAGCGTGAGAGCGGCAGACGCTTGTAACGAAGGTAAATATCGGGTAACCAAGGGATGGGCTTCTTGGTTACCCGATATTTACATTGGTTACCAGCGTCCGCAGAAGCCTGCTCCTGCTGCCTGCACATTCAGTTGTTGCTCTTTCGCTGTCACACACAGCGATGTGTGCTTCATAGCGGGAGAGTAACAACTAAAAAATGGTCCAGGACATTCAGCAACAACCAGCGACCTCACAGCAGGGGCCAGGTTGTTGCTGGATGTCACACACAGCGACATCACTAGCAACATCGCTGCTATGTCACAAAAGTCGTGCCTCAGCAGCGATGTTGCTAGCGATGTTGCTTAGTGAGACATGGCCTTAACTCTTCACTCTGCCAACTTTCATTTTTTCTATAGTAGGGCATTTATATTTAGTAAGTCTCAGGCTTAAAAATATTTAGCCAATTTAGTAATGTTTGTTTTGAGGTAGTAGATGGAAAAAGCTAACACTTATAAGCCAAATAATGTATTGATATCCAACACTCTAGGGGTTACATGTACAATAATATCTTAGATGAAGACTGTAGAAAAAAAGATGCCGACATGTTAAATGTATTCTTTCATTGAAAGTCCAGACTAATACCTACCAAAGGCAATGTTATAGCACTTAACTTATACCTTCTAGTAAGATTTGAAACACTAATAGTTACATTTCCTAACCTTGAAGGAAAATCAGGTTCCACCCTTTTCTATATACTAGCCACAGTCATAAGAATAAAAGTGTCAAGAAGGAATGTCTATCGTGAGCTATTTTTATTTTAGACTGCACACTGAACACTTAAATTGTGTCAGCAAAAAGAAAGAAATTCAGACTGAGTTTTACAGCGTCAAACAATATTCATCAATTGTCAAAAATATTTCCTCTATTGCGTTAGGGCTCTAATTATTCTGCTGTTATAATATAAAATCTGATGTTTTTAACTTGTGTTTAAGGAACAAGAAATATGAATTTCGTCAAATCATAAGTGACAGTATTTTACAGTGATAGGAAATTAGTACATGCTACAGAACGCAACGCATTAAAGATTCTGGGAGCCGTAAGAAGTTTGGATAATTGCTGGAGATATGATTAAGATGTTATCAAACTCATCAAAGGACAGCTGGATCAATCAAGTTTAAAGATGTTAAAAGCTAAATTGTTGCATTGTTGGGGGTTCAACAGCAATGTCAATAAGGCGCTGGAATTGAACCGAGAATTGAACTCTTTGGCCTCATCTTCAATGGAGTGTTGCTATTGCCTTCTATTGCAGCCCTATTAACAGTGAATATTGGGGAAGCTAAGAACATGCACCTTTTCTCCTTTTGGGACAAAACTGCAGAGTCCATTCTCAGTGCTCCAGAGCCATAATCTCAGGATAGCTGAAAATCCCAACAGTGAGACCCCCAATGACAATCATTTAAGACCTTTTAAGGCTACATTCCCACAATGAGCTTTTGGTGTTGCAGATTTTCTTCACCTATTATGCAAATTAAGTCACTCACATTTTTTTACATGCATTTTTAGGGTACGTGCCCATGATCCGTTTTCACAACGTTTTAGACGCAGCATGTTTTAGCTGCGTCCAAAACGCTGCATTGTACAGTACAATATGAGAACACTTCCCAATAAATGAGCCATATGGTGTGCACGCTGTCGGTATGTATGTACCCCAGCAGGGTGCATGCACTACTCACACAATATACAAAGACAGGAGATGCAACGAGAATATATGCAATAAGAATAAATTTGAAGACAGGAGATGCAACGAGTATATATGCATTGTACAGTACAAGCACAGTGGATGGGATTTCTAGAAATCATGTGCCCACTGTGCAGGTGTTTTCCGCAGCAAACACTGACCTGCAGTACGACTTTCCAAGATGCAGCATGTCAATTGTTTGCTGCGGAGTCACAAGTGTCCTCTGCAGGGAGAACAGAAGAGAAGAGAGACCGTAACTGCTTGAGCCTGAATCATGGGCACAGGCAACTGCAATCTCCTGCGGAGGAGACTCATGGCCCCGCAGGTCCGGACCCACCACATCCAGGATAGAGCGGGTCCTGGTCATGGGCTGGTCATGGGCATATACTCTTATTGTGTTTTTGACACTGCAGATTCTGTATCTTTTAGGTATGTCATGTTTTAAATAAACCTGCATTGTTTTTGATACTTCCTGGTATTTGGCTTTGACAAAATTTTATCGATACAGTCTTGGGGTGATTACATGCAATTTTCATACGTTAAAGCTATGGAAAAACATCAAAAACGCATGTGCGTTCTTTACCTATACAATCCAATAAGGGAAATTCAACATATAGGCTAAAGCCTGCTTTACACGGGACGACCGATCGTGCGATTTCACGATCGATCGTACCCGCCCCCGTCGTTTGTGTGTCACAGGCAATTAATTGCCCGTGTCGCACAAACTCGTTAACCCCCTGTCACACATACTTACCTACCGGGCGACGTCGCTGTGGGCGGCGAACATCCTCTTCCTGAAGTGGGACATCACACAGCGGCTGGCCAATAGAAGCGGAGGGGCGGAGATGAGTGGAATGTAAACATCCCGCCCACCTTCTTCCTTCCGCATAGCCGGCGGGAGCTGTGGGATGCAGGTAAGCGATGTTCATCGTTCCCGGGGTGTCACATGGAGTGACGTGTGCTGCCACGGGAACGATGAACACCCGGCGACATGTTTCATAAATGATTTTATGAAACCTAGTGACGAGTACACAACTCACGATTTGTGAGCGATACTGCATCGCTAGGAGGTGTCACACAGGCCGACGTAGCAAGCGACGCCATATGTGTGTCACAAAAACCGTGACCCCGACGATCTATCGCACGATATATCGTCTCATGTAAAGCACCCCTTAAGTGTAGCCGCAAGAGAAATTGACAAGCTGTGGATTTGAAACACGCACTGCAGGTCAATTTACGCTATTCAAAATAAATAGCACAGTGGGCAGGAGGTTTCTATAAATCCCATCCACTTTGCTGGAACTGTAAGATTCTGTGTTTTTGAGATAGTAAAAATATGCAGTGTCAAAAGCTCATTGTGTGCACACAGCCTTGTAGGTACATAGCGACTGAAGTTTAAAATGAAATTGATTTGGGACCTGTATGGAACAAATTGCAAGAGTTAAACCATTAAAGGGAACCAGAAACTAGTAAGAACAATTACATCCAATTTTATACATTGTTTTTTCCTCAGTAAAACATTTTTCATGTGAAAAAGCAATTTATTTATTTTTTACTTCCATTTTTTTTCGTACTTCCAAACAATTGACTAACCATTTGCTTTTTAGATGTATGAAAGGAATTAATAAACCTCCTGGCTGCTACCATGGAAGGCCGGATGGCAAGGGTATCCTTAAACAGCATGTGTGCACATTCATTTTCTCTAATAACTATTTTCTTGGCACACACAAGTCCTTGAAGTGGGAAAGGATATGCCTTCAGCTCTTTAATTTGAGAGTTCGTTAAATATAATTCTTTTGTCAATCATTCCTTCATGTATTTTACAATGCAAGCCAGATTATAACGTTATGAATTGGCTAATTCCGCCCTGCTTTTTCTCTAAAAATAAACTTTCTATAAACACTATGTTTTTTCCACATACATTTTAAAAATGTTTTTACATCTTTATGTTTCTTCAAAAAGAAGAGAATTTAAATAAAATAGAGTAATGTACATTAATCTTAAGATGGATGGCGGCAGCGCTTTTTTATTTTTTTGAGTTCTTGTTCTTGCTTTCTTAGGAGAAAATTGCCGAGATATATTTCATGGTGTCCCTGAGTTGGTGACAATTTTCTCTCCACATATAAGTAGTTGAGTGGCCGTTAAGAGTTACAAGTGTTGCACAAAGGACTACAGGCAGCTGTAAGGAGCAGATTTAGTACTTACCACCCCGGCGTGTTCCTACAAATATACAAGGTATGAAACAACATATGGCTCATCTTTCTTGTAGGAGCCAGAATTGGTTGGTGAACTAAAAAAGAATCAGGTGAATTGAACAGTATATCAAATGCTGCCAAGGCCACGAACAAAGACAATGCTTTTTCTCCGCCATCACTGAAACACTTGGCATACAAATTTAGTTAGTACCAATAGCAGGTCCTTGTTGCAATGTTGTGGTTTTTGGAAACCTCACAAACTATTTTTTTTTATATGAAAAGAAATCAGTTTGCATTTATATCAGTAGAAATCGGTTCTTTCAATTTTTTTTCATTTTCCCATATGTCCATGAAAAGAGAAATATATTCAGGCGGGTTCTACCCTTTCCTCATGGTGTTCGAATCAGAGGATGGACTCCAGATGCAATGAATTATCAAAGATTGGCACTCACTTTCATCATGTTCTTTTTCAATCTATTTTATTCAAGTCATCATATACAATAGTGGCTTGTTTCGATCTAATCCATGGACATCGAAAAGTGTTACTACTATATATGATGACTTGATAAAAATAAATTGAAGAAAAAACACAAGACGAAAGTGAGTGCCGATCGGAGAACGGGAACTTTCTACTCACCTGTCCCTGCCGTCGCTGTCCATGGTGCTGATCTTCGGTCTCCGGTCCTGCAGACTCCCCGCTGCAGCTGCTTCCGGCCGTAGTGCAGTGAATATTCAATAACCATAAGGAGCGGCAGTCGGAAGCAAGTGACAGCAGTGGCAGAGACAGAAGGCCTGGAGAAGGTGAGTAAAGTTTTTTTTTTATTTTCTAAAACACATGTGTTTTCTCCGGTGCGTGTCACACGGAACACCTCCGTGTGGTCCGTTTGTGTTCCGTGTGACACTCATGATGCTGGAGAAAAATGGAAATGTTGACGTGTGGATCACACGGACACACGTATGCTCCACACGTACACATGATCCATAGCAGAACACGCATGTGAGCGCAGACCCATTGATTTTAATGGGTCTACGTGTGCCTGTGTCTCCGGTACGTGAGGAAAAGGACCAAACACGTACCGGAGACAAGGACATGTGAAAGAGGCCTAACATTGTAGAAGAGACACTCTTACCCTCCCGACACGCAATAAATCAGCATCGCTTTCTATTCTATCTGAAGACGTTTCTGTTATTGTTTCCTCTTTACACATATATTGGAGGTCATGTATAAAGATAAATCATTGAATCCAAGAAAATCACTCAGATTTCAGAAGTGTCACTTATCCTATAAGGCATAGATAAGAGCTCTCATGTAACTTATTTTTGGGGAAGATTTCCCGTAGCTTTGCAAAAGAAAAAACTAAAATAACGAAAAACTACACAACCCATTTTAGTTTTTCTGTCCTAATTGTTCCATTTTCCAAGCTGAGGTTGCAGTTACACCTATAGCAATAATCTTTTTTTTTTGGATCTTCAATCATTTCAAATGAAACGGTATTCTCAGCAATATTTTTAGTATGGCTCTGCAGAAAAATCTAAATGTACTTAACAGGATTCATCCCCAAATCCTTTAATCTGGTATTAGCTTAGCACGTTTGTTGATGGAAAAGTATCTAATGCATTCCATAAAATAAACAACATTTCGAATTAATATCTAACATACAGGTCAAGATGTTGTTTATTTAGGTTACTACTGATTTATCTTAAAACAGATAAGACAGACTCCAGGCAAAATGTGTTCTCTTTCAATTTCTGTGTCCACAACTAATAACATGCACCAAAGTGGTCCCTCATATAACAATATTAATTTGTAGTGGGACAACCAATGTAAGTTGAAAACATTGAAATGTCACATTTAACATTGAAATGTCAAATCTATAGAAAACCAGTAATTAATTTGAAGACCTCTAAAATGTCAAAAGAAAAGAAAAATTATAGACAAAATAATAATTTTACAGCTAAAGGCCTTAACTCATCAACGTGGAGTTTCTGGAGTAAAACACCTACAAATGTTGCAAAATTTTTCTCATCGTGAAGTTGCGATTTTGAAAATTTTCACTCCAATTTTTACCAGCTTTGCCAAAAAGGTTGGAGTTGGGGGTGGGACTAGATGTGACTATGCTCGCATGACAAATTTATTAAAAGTCTTACCTAACACTAGACATGATACTCCAGTCTCGGACTGCAGTAACTCTTCAGAAGGAGAAGCATGCTAGTAATAAGATGCGCCAAATTCAAACATCAGAAGGAATCCGGCACTACTAACATGCGCTAGTTGAAACAGCAAAGCTGAGTTGGAGACCCACATATTCGGGGGTGCTATGACCGAACAGAAAATCAATTCAGGGTTATAGAGGAAACATAGAGAACGGTCAGCACTCCTCAATAAGCCTGAGATACGCCAAATTCATTAAGTGGTGTGTGCCTCTTCATGAATTAGGCACATCAGCTTCCTGTGTGCCCCTCTTTAAAGCGGCAATTGTAATGTCAGTATTAATAAGTTGGAACCCAAAGTTAGAGCTGCTGTAAGCGTTTATGTCACTTTATCAGTAAAGCACAAGATCACAGTGTATACAAGATCACAGTCATGAAGAATTTTCCCCTACATCTTTGTTCCTAGAGATTTTTGTCTTCCTACAGGAAATACATTGGTATGTACAGAATAGCATGTAGTTCTGATGGATAGTATCTACTCATCCACGTAACTGCTCCTGTGTTTCCGAATCACTAATGCTGCATACACACTGCATATAAATAAGGATACAAGACCTAAAACTCCTTATAATCTTACCCAGCTGTCACAGGCTTGATAAATGTGGTCTTCATATGAATGTGGATCATTAATCAGGAGTTAATGCATGGTTATATTAGGGTGTTCTTCTGTGGTTTTGTTTTACTGGTATTCTTTTGGTAACAGTTACATTATGTTTGCTTTTGTGAAAGTATTCTTGGATTTCCGGGTTAAATAAGGTCTTGGATTTGCTTAAGAATGAGAGAAAATGAAACTGCTGGTCTCATTTTACCTAACATAAATGAATGTTTATCACTGCCAGCATTTACAGCCAAAGAGAAATAACAGTCATTGTAACTACAAATGCTATTAGCTTTATCAGTAAATTGTCATATAAAATATTATAGTCCACTATTTTTCATTGTCACTGTGTAATATATATTATATGACTTTCAATAGGTGAAAAACACAATGATGTAATGAATTTTTTAAGAGCAAAAGTCTGTGGCATTAGTATACCAGGTAATCAATAGAGATGAGTGAACTTGTTCGCTTCACATTTGCTAATTTCAAACTTGGTACAAGCATTTCTCTGTACGGTTCTCGAGCATTTTTGTGAAAAATCGGTAATGATCGGTTATGTTCCAAAACTGTTTGCGGTTTACAAAATGTTTTCCTAATAACTTTTGGATAGTATTGTGGTGCTATATGATGAACGAGGGGATGTGTTTTATGATGGGAGGGGGTAGGGAGAGGCCAGAGGAGTGAAGTATTTTTTTTCTTAACTTTATTTGTGGATATTTCTGTAGCCAATCAGGGTGCAGAAAATATCCATAAGGTTCAGTCACAAGGGCTTGTGTCATTGGCTGCCTAAGTCACATATCTCTCTGCATATAAAATGTGCATATGAGACGTCAGCGCTATTTTGTGATTGCTAAATCTTAGGGAAGATGCTGCTGCCGCTGCTTTACATTTAGCTTAGCTAGGGGTTTAATCACAGGTAGTTGAGATAGATAGGAGAGCGATAGTGTAGAATAGGGACGTGCAGTGTAGGTAAAGGTGTGTGTCACAAATCGGCATTTCATGATATAAATAGGGACTGCTACTTGTGAGCGTCAGCTAAAAAGTTGCCAGGTATTGCTTCTTTCTAGAGCCTGCTAAGTCTTTGCCTGTGAACTATCTCAACAGGCATTACTACTTTTTAGTGCCTGCTAAAAATTTGCCAGTGAATCATGTAACTAGGTATTGGTACTATAGAGCGTCTGTTAAAAATTTGGTGGAGAACCATCTAAATAGGTATTGGTACTTCTGAGTGCCTGCTAAAAATTTGTCAGTGAACCATCTAACTAGGTATTACAACTCCTGTGGGTCATCCCAACATTGCCATCTCAGCCAAGAAATACAGAATTTTACTTCTGTGGCCGGTGTCTGACAGTTTTGAGCCTACGGTTGTGAAACTTCTATTTCAATGGGTCAGGGTACATCAAAGATGAATGGTAAATCATGAGGTCATGGTGGAAGGGGGAATAGGCAGGGTGTTCAAGGTGTACATGGGAGACGTTCTTCTAATGCTCTACTGAGCAAACACTGGCTCGTCCTATCCCAAGACAACTGAGAACAACTTTCGTCACTAAACCGGCTACTCCATTCCATTTCTTTGGCAGTGGCACATCACTTCAACTTGTAAATGAGTGCCAGAAACAACATGTGTTAAAGTGGATGCCACATCCTGTGTGTTACATAGACTATACCTAACTGCTGTGCAAAGACACTATGGGGAAATGGGGGGAGCAATTTATGCCACTGTTCTGCTGTCTGCCTGAAGTGTTTTTAAATGTGAAGACTACAAGATGGTTCTCCAAGTTGTGTCTTGTCTGTACTGACACAGGTGTGGGAGCAAGAGGCCTAATCCTGTAACTCATCCACCTCTTCATTTTTAAAATGGAAATGCCAGGTCACATCCTGTGTGTTTCATGTACCATACCTGACTGCTGTGCAAAGACACTCTGGGGCAATGGGGGGTAAGGGTGGCAATTGATGCCACTGTCCTGCTGTCTGCCTGAAATGTTTTTAAATGTGAAGACTCCATGATGGGTCTCCAAGTTGTGTCTTGTCTGTACTGGCAAGTGTGTTGGAGCAACAGCCCTAATCCTGTCACTCATTCCCCTCTTCATTTTAAAATGGAAATGCTGGGCTACTTCCTGTATGTTACATGGATCATACCTGACTGCTGTGCAAAGACACTATAGGGCAAGTGGGGGGGGGGGCAATTAATGCAATGGTCCTGCTGTCTGTCTGAAATGTTTTAAATGTCGAGACTCCAAGATGGGTCTCCAAATTGTGTCTTGTCTGTACTGGCAGGGGTATGGTAGCACCAGCCTACACCTGTCGCTCATCCACCTCTATATTCCTTATGTCAATAGTCTAGGAAGCTAATGGCTGTGCCACAACAGTGGGGCTCCACTGTAAAATTATTTTTTTCTGTCTTGGATGCTTTTTGACCCCCCTAAAGGTGTTTTGTCTGCCAGGTGTTCATTCAACCCTGGTTCCATTTTCTGCCCATATCCCAGAGCCGTTCCACATGGCCATCTTCACCTGGCACTACATCCACCACAGCATATATGACAGTGTAAATATGAGGAAGGTCAATTGGACGAAAACATCAAGAAATTGTACACTTCGTTCTTTAAAAAAGGATCTTTTTATTTATCCTATTATTGAGTGCCAGATTCTTTTTTTTGTTTTTCATTCGACTAACCATTTGGTGAACATTGGGACGTTCGTCAAAGATCGGTGAACCGAACTTTGAAAGGTTCGCTCCTCTCTAGTAACCATGTGGATAATTTTTGTATGTACAAATGATTTCTGATTTTACCATCATAAATAAGTATAGACTTCTCTACTAGAGATGGGCGAATCGATTAGAAACAAACAATTTATTATTCCCTACACAAGAGTGATTATTATGGCCTGTACAAAAACAAAGGCAGGGAATACAACATCCATTTTATGATGAACATGGATAGTTAAAGGATATCATAACTCACACCTTAGTCATAGAGGTAGAGAGAGAAAGACATAAAACACAAAAGAAACTGTAAAGCCGTGTTAGCATGGTGCAGCTGCCTTGTAAATTTTTGGATGCAATTTTTGATAGAGGTGGCAAAAATGTTGCAATGCTACAATTTCAACATTGCTTCCGCAATGTATGAGCAAGGCCTAAAAATCATGTGTGACAAGACAGCAATAAAATAGATTATTGTGTGAAACAAAAAAATAGTGTCATGCAAATTTTTAAGGTCGATTGGATGCTTTGGAGTTGTTTTGGATTGCCACAAATCAAATTTTCTGGGAAAAAGTTGGGAAATTTGAATTTTAATAGATTAAGTCATTTATTTTTTCAAAAAAATAATAATGATGATACAATGCAAATATATAACAATATAGTGAACAAATACCTTTGAGCAATAACCAAATATTACCTTCATAGTGTAATTAAGTTGCCTGCTAATCGCAGAGAAAATACACTAGTATGGCTCTACCATAACTTTCCCAAATATTGTCATGATATCATTAATGATCAATAATGACGTTTTCATGACAATAATTACCTCGTATTATTACACCCTCATGCTATGATTGAATAATACTGCTGTAACATATAAAATACTATATCAATCCCATAGTGATGCCTGCTTTTGTGCCACATCTAAATGCTCGATAGGAACACATTTCTCATCCTTCTGCCAACATGAACAATGCCACACCATTTTCCTAGGATAGTAGATGTGGAAGAGAAGGGGTTGGTACATCTGTTATTGTATCTGAAGAAGGAGATTTATTCCCTGAAACATGTAATAAAGATCACTTTCATCATCTGGTTTCTTCCTTAAGATGGCAGCGCGATGTTAACCCTTTCTGCTCCACATCTACTATGCCAATGCACATGGGGACTGCGGCAGCCAATCTCTGAACATTAAATGTGGTTGTGACTATATCACAACTCGCTCAGGTGAGTATTTCCATATTAATTGTTTATCCATCATCCTTGGCTAAAACCTTATTATGTGCCATTTTGTCTTTCAGCAAGTCTGTAATACCATTTGATTAGTGCTACCCTGCTACGTCCAATACAGCATGTGCTGTTAAGAAGAAATTTCAGCCCAAAATATATTGCAAAAATGACTACAAGACTAATGGTAATATTATCATTCTAGAATTTTTCTCTTGTATGGAAGTCATAGAGAGGAGTGCCCATCTTAGGCCACATGTTGATAAGCGAGAACTAAAGGTCCAGTCACACTAAGCAACTTACCAGCGATCCCAACAACGATAGGGATCGCTGGTAAGTTGCTAGGAGGTTGCTGGTGAGATGTCACACTGCGACGCTCCAGCGATCCCACCAGCAACCTGACCTGGCAGGGATCGCTGGAGCGTCGCTACACAAGTTGCTGGTGAGCTCACCAGCAACCAGTGACAAGCCCCCAGCGCCGCGTGGAAGATGCTGCGCTTGGTAACTAAGGTAAATATCGGGTAACCAACCCGATATTTACCTTGGTTACCACCGCACGCAGCTACACGTGCAGAGAGCAGGGAGCAGCGCACACTGAGCGCTGGCTCCCTGCTCTCCTAGTTACAGCACACATCGGGTTAATTAACCCGATGTGTGCTGCAGCTAAATGTGCACAGAGCAGGGAGCAGCGCACACTGCTTAGCGCTGGCTCCTTGCTCTCCTAGTTACAGCACACATCGGGTTAATTAACCCGATGTGTGCTGCAGCTAAATGTGCACAGAGCAGGGAGCAGCGCACAATGCTTAGCGCTGGCTCCTTGCTCTCCTAGTTACAGCACACATCGGGTTAATTAACCCGATGTGTGCTGCAGTTACATGTGCACAGAGCAGGAGCCGGCACTGACAGTGAGAGCGGAGGAGGCTGGTATCAAAGGTAAATATCGGGTAACCAAGGACAGGGCTTCTTGGTTACCCGATGTTTACATTGGTTACCAGCCTCCGCAGAAGCCGGCTCCTGCTGCCTGCACATTTAGTTGTTGCTGTCTCGCTGTCACACACAGCGATCTGTGCTGCACAGCGGGACAGCAACAACTAAAAAATGGCCCAGGACATTCAGCAACAACCAACGACCTCACAGCAGGGGCCAGGTTGTTGCTGGATGTCACACTAAGCAACATCGCTAGCAACGTCACAAAAGTTGTTCGTTAGCAGCGATGTTGCTAGCGATGTTGCTTAGTGTGACGGGGCCTTAAGAGCTACAAAAATTATGCTGGACTCAATTTATCCATGTATAAGCAAGTTGGAGGTAGGCTAGTTAACTTTGCAGGTTTAATAACAACCAAATACTCTTGTTCTGTCCTCCCTACACAGGCCCTGGGGCATATGAAGTTTGATAGGCAGCTAAACCTTTATCCAGCATAGCTTAATTAGAAGACTATTACTTGAAGACTGTTTTTTATTAAACATTGGTAAATATGTTTGGTGTAACTAGGAACAATGAGATATGTACAATCAACAAGTGTATAATACAACAGGGAACATACATACAAAAGCCTGACAATATACAGTACATGCAAATGTACAAGCAGCTTGAATCTAAATTAGTAAATGCAGGTATCTAAACATGGTGAGTGTCCAGGGCTGCAGATGGCAACAAAACATAGACTTCCTTACCAGCTATCACAAGGGGGAATAAAATGGAGAATGTCCTCAATATGTGAGTCATTAGAAAATGGAGACTTGCTACCCAGAATGCACCAGAAAGGGGAGGAGAAAGGAGGCAGGAAATACAAGGTTAATGCTGATAAATGTTTGGTCACTAGAGGGAGCTAAAGTACAACCTAGTAAAGAAAACATGGATGTACATCAAAGCAGAACAATGCAAAAGCAAAACACACTAAATGCAGAAGGTCAAAAAACTCTTGTTTGTACTTTGTTTTTTATTCTTGTTCTGCTTGATATAGCTAGAATGTGTAGCCAAATCTATGTTGCTATACTATCATGATTAGGGATGAGCGGACCCGGACTGTAAAAGTTCGGATCCGCATGGTTTCAAACATGCCCGGGTGCCGGGTATACGATCTGGATTTGGCACTGGGGAAATTAAGGGAAAAATAAAGAAAAAAAGAATTAAGTAAGCATTTCATACTTACGGAGACTCAATGTCATGGTGGCAAACTGCTTCCGGGTAACACATTCACTTCCTGGGCACAGGCTTATTGCATAGACACAGTTTTCTGTGTTTTTCCTGCCAATCGGCCGTCCTCTTGTCTGTGATTGGTTGCAGTCAGACGCGCCCCCAGCCTGTGACAGCGTCTGCCTGCAGTCATCGCTTATCGCAGCTCAGTCATTGTCTACACTCACATCCGGCGGTCGTGTTCTATGGCTGCTTGCTGTGACATGAAGCAGATCTGGAAGCAGCCGGGGATCTTGTGTGGATTACACCGGACCTGCAGAGGTGGGTAGGGAGTTAATAAAGTGGTGAAAGAAGGTGAGTTTTTGTATTTTATTCCAAATAAAGGATTTTTCTCTGTCTTTGCCCTTATTTACTTTCATTTACAGGTTAGTGATGCAGGTATCTCATAGACGCCCATTACTAACCTAGGGTTTGGTAGCAGTAGTGCGCTGTTATTAACTCATCATTACCCCGATTGCCACCATACCAGGGCAATTCAGGAAGAGCCAGTTAAGCACCGAGATTGTTACATCTAATGGATGCGGCAATACCGGGCGGCTGCGGGCTGAGAACGCCAGCCCCTAGCTGGCTTTATCTTTGCTGGGTATCAAAATTGGGGGGGACCGCAATGTCAGTTTTTTTTTTAATTATTTATTTAAATAAAAAAAAGCAGCATGCGGTTTCTCTTAGGCCGGAGTCACACTTGCAAGAGACTCGCGTCGCATCACTCGGCACAGCCACACACTCTCCTAACAGGAGCGGGCCGCATGTGTTTCTATGTACATGCATGCTAATGTTCAGAGAGCGGCAGGCCGTGTCGGGTGATGTCATGCCAAATTCGCACAAGTGTGGGTATGGGGGGTTCACCAGACTTCTGATCGCTATCTTGCTCACTTAGGCTCTTAACAGTGATGTACTTCTGTTATGGTGGGTTATTTTATTTGTGCAATTATCCAGCTGGGCCATTGTATGTGTATGTTTTTGCATCTTTTGAATGGACTCATTGATATGTCCTATGGCTATTTTGTCCTTTGCTGGTTAATTCTTTGTATCATTGTATAGCACCACAGTTAATCATTGTTTTTCTTTTGTCTGGTGTTTTTTGCCTTTTAAATGTTTTTATTGGGGTATGTTTTCAATAAAAGATTTCTGGTTATTTATATATTGATTGTCAGGCATTCTATATTGAGCTGAGTGCCAATGCCTGCTCCTTTTCCTCTCTAGTACAGATTCGCACAAGTCTGACATTGCATCACCGGCACAGCCGCGCACTCTTCTGACAGGAGCGGGCCGCATGGGATTCTATGTACATGGATGCTCATGTTCAGAGAGCGGCAGGCCATGTCGGGGGATGTCATGCCAGATTCGCATGAGCCTGGCATCGCATCACCCGGCACAGCAGCATTCTTTTCTGATAGGAGCGGGCAGCATGTGTTTCTATGTACATGCCTGCTTAAGTGCAGAGAGCGGCAGGCCGTGTCGAGTGCTGTCATGCCAGACTCACAAAAGTCTGGCATCCCATCACCCGGCACAGCTGCACACTCTTCTGACAGGAGCAGGTAGCATGTGTTTCTATGTACGTGCACGCTCACCATACTGACCCATAGACACTTGCACTGCTTTCCCCTCCCACTGGCTGTCCTGGCGCCTGTGATTGTCTGCAGTCAGTTGACATGCTGTCTCTCAGAGTTGGGGCATGTCTATTTGCAACCAATTACATGCTCCGGTGGGTGGGCAAAGCAGTGAATAGTCAATTGTTAGGAAGGGAAAGTGTGACTCGGAAGGAGTGTGCCTCCATGACACAGCCTCGGTGGGTGGACCGCGCACGCTCCTACCCCCTATCCCTTCCAGAAACATTTTTAATCTCCGAATTCTGGTCCCCATAGACTTATATGGGTACTGGATTCCAGAGTGGATCGGGGTTTTTTTTTTATTTGGGCAGCAACCCGCCGGTCCCGTTTTTTTGCGTGTTTGAGCAGCTCTAATCAAGATGTCTTTCAAATAATCAAATAAAGACAGAAACCCCGATTCATCAAGACTAGTGTTACTCTCAATGATCTTCAATAGGAGACGTAGTGGAGTCAGATGCTCCTGATTGAATAATAGGCAAGTGTCTCTTAAAGAATCCGGCAAGTCTTAAACAAGACCAATAGTACTCAGCTGATTGCCCCAGGGAACTCATTCCAAAGGGGTTGTCTATTTATACAATGGGGACCTACTGTTGTAGATCAATTATTTTACATGTGATAACTTGAAGAATAAAAGAGAAATACTTGGACTTAGGTATCATTTTCTTAAATCAACACTAAGGAGTACTTTGCACGCTGCGACATCGGTAACACTGTGTTACTGACGCTGCAGCGATAGTCCCCACCCCCGTCGCAGGTACGATATCTTGTGATTGCTGCCGTAGCGAACATTATCGCTACGCCAGCTTCACATGCACTCACCTGCCCTTCGACGTCGCTCTGGCCGGTGAACCGCCTCCTTACGAAGGGGGTGGGTCATGCGGCGTCACAGCGACGTCACACGGCAGGCAGCTAATAGAAGCGGAGGGGCAGAGATGAGCGGGACGTAAACATCCCGCCCACCTCCTTCCTTCCGCATAGCCAGCCGGGACGCAGGTAGGAGATGTTCCTCTCTCCAGCGGCTTCACACACAGCGATGTGTGCTGCCTGCTGGAACGAGGAACAACATCGTAGCGTCGCAGCAGAGGCATTACGGAAATGTCGGACCCTACACCGATCATACGATAACGACGCTTTTGCGCTCGTTAATCGTATGTAAAAGGCTTTACACACTACGATGTCGACAGCGATGCCGGATGTGCGTCACTTTCGATTTGACCCCACCGACATCGCACCTGCGATATCGTAGTGTGCAAAGTACCCCTAAATTTATATACATTAGACCCAGTAGAGTTTCCTGTTTTTACAAGTAAATCTCTGCTTTCACATATAACTGGTTTATCTTCTTGATTTATAAATATCATGAATCCTGTTCAATGTATTTTAGGTTACAAAAAT
The DNA here is from genome assembly GCF_048569485.1 of Anomaloglossus baeobatrachus. Lineage (NCBI taxonomy): Eukaryota > Metazoa > Chordata > Amphibia > Anura > Aromobatidae > Anomaloglossus > Anomaloglossus baeobatrachus. The sequence continues at coordinate 352,668,960 of NC_134355.1, forward strand.
AACAGTATGGATAAACTAGACAGGTTCCGAACAGGTTATCTTCCTTTTACACATCGTAGCTAACTGTGCTGACTGTTTTTTCAAGTATATATCTTTAGAGGCTATTTTTATATAATAAAAATATCTATTACAAAGGACAAATTCATTTTTATTAAACAAAGTTAAAAGACTCAGCACCGCCAGTGCTCCAAGACTGAAGTAAAATACGAGAAAGAAACTTCCATATTCTCCGATCAAGTTATTTCAGTTTACATATATTGGATAATCCATAAATTATGAAAGTTTTTAGATCTGAGACCTTTGTCATGCCCTTGGGATGTCCTAGTCACACTGATCAGAAAGCATCTAAGCAAAGCAGAGACATCCAAGTAGTGTTTTACTTTCTTCTCTGTCTAAAAGATCTCAGACTCAAAAACATTCAGTTTTCTATTTTAATGGCACAAAATGTAGAGAATGTGGAAGTTCATTTGTTCATTGGATCTAGCATTTGATCCTACCCCATAGCGTCCTGTTGTCAATAGATGCTGAATTCTTTAGACATTGTGATCAAAATTCTGTAAAAATTTGGTTCAAATGTACTCATCTTGGAGATACTATAGAAATACTAGCAAAGACTAGATGAGTATATACCAAGGCTGGGCAAAGTGCGGCCTGCGGGCAACATACGGTGCTCTGGCTGTTCCCAACTGGCCTGTAACCTTAGACAGCAGAGAGTCTTAAAAATGTGACCATGGGCTGCACCCTGCCCATCCCTCTGCTGTCACCGCTATTGCCCGAAGTCACCACCATTTGCATCCACAGGATGCTGACAGTGAGAAATACATTGCTGGAGGAGGGTCCGCTAGCTCTTTCTTTCACCAATCAGCATGAAGCACATCATCGTGTGTGATGCATGGAGCATCAGTGAACCAGAGACTAGTGTAGAGCACTGGTGAACGTAAGTGAGATATGTGTTTTGCTTTTTTTTCATGTGTATGGGATTTTTGCATGTATATAGGAGGCTGTATGGGGGCTCAAAATGTATATAGGGGGCTATATGGGGAGTTCATAAAGTATATAAGAGGCTCTGTTGGAATCCTAAGATATATACAGTGCCTACAAGTAGTATTCAACCCCCTGCAGATTTAGCAGGTTTGATAAGATGCAAATAAGTTAGAGCCTGCAAACTTCAAACAAGAGAAGGATTTATTAACAGATGTATAAATCTTACAAACCAACAAGTTATGTTGCTCAGTTAAATTTTAATACATTTTCAACATAAAAGTGTGGGTCAATTATTATTCAACCCCTAGGTTTAATATTTTGTGGAATAACCCTTGTTTGCAATTACAGCTAATAATCGTCTTTTATAAGACCTGATCATTCCGGCACAGGTCTCTGGAGTTATTTTGGCCCACTCCTCCATGCAGATCTTCTCCAAGTTATCTAGGTTCTTTGGGTGTCTCATGTGGACTTTAATCTTGAGCTCCTTCCACAAGTTTTCAATTGGGTTAAGGTCAGGAGACTGACTAGGCCACTGCAACACCTTGATTTTTCCCTCTTGAACCAGGCCTTGGTTTTCTTGGCTGTGTGCTTTGGGTCGTTGTCTTGTTGGAAGATGAAATGACGACCCATCTTAAGATCCTTGATGGAGGAGCGGAGGTTCTTGGCCAAAATCTCCAGGTAGGCCGTGCTATCCATCTTCCCATGGATGCGGACCAGATGGCCAGGCCCCTTGGCTGAGAAACAGCCCCACAGCATGATGCTGCCACCACCATGCTTGACTGTAAGGATGGTATTCTTGGGGTCGTATGCAGTGCCATCCAGTCTCCAAACGTCACGTGTGTGGTTGGCACCAAAGATCTCGATCTTGGTCTCATCAGACCAGAGAACCTTGAACCAGTCTGTCTCAGAGTCCTCCAAGTGATCATGAGCAAACTGTAGACGAGCCTTGACATGACGCTTTGAAAGTAAAGGTACCTTACGGGCTCGTCTGGAACGTTGACCATTGCGGTGGAGTACGTTACTTATGGTATTGACTGAAACCAATGTCCCCACTGCCATGAGATCTTCCCGGAGCTCCTTCCTTGTTGTCCTTGGGTTAACCTTGACTCTTCGGACAAGCCTGGTCTCGGCATGGGTGGAAACTTTCAAAGGCTGTCCAGGCCGTGGAAGGCTAACAGTAGTTCCATAAGCCTTCCACTTCCGGATGATGCTCCCAACAGTGGAGACAGGTAGGCCCAACTCATTGGAAAGGGTTTTGTACCCCTTGCCAGCCTTGTGACCCTCCACGATCTTGTCTCTGATGGCCTTGGAATGCTCCTTTGTCTTTCCCATGTTGACCAAGTTTGAGTGCTGTTCACAAGTTTGGGGAAGGTCTTAATTAGTCAGAAAAGGCTGGAAAAAGAGATAATTAATCCAAACATGTCAAGCTCATTGTTCTTTGTGCCTGAAATACTTCTTAATACTTTAGGGGAACCAAACAGAATTCTGGTGGTTTGAGGGGTTGAATAATAAATGACCCTCTGAATAAACTTTTCACAATTTAAAAAAAAAAAATAAAAAAAGAAATAACATTGTTTTTTGCTGCAGTGCATTTCACATTTCCAGGCTGATCTACAGTCCAAATGTCACAATGCCAAGTTAATTCCGAATGTGTAAACCTGCTAAATCTGCAGGGGGTTGAATACTACTTGTAGGCACTGTAGGAGGCTACATGCTACATGTATATGGTAAGCTATGTAGGAGCTCATGCTCTATTTAGGAAGCTATGTGAGACTCGTAATGTATTTAGAAGGCTATGTCAGGGCTCATGCTGTATTTAGTAGGCTATATGGAGCTTATAATGTATATACGAGGTTATGTAGGGGCTAATAATGTATTTAGAAGGCTATGTGGGGGCTGATTCTATATAAAAGGCTAAGTGGGGCTCATAATATATGTAGGAGCCCATGTGGGGGATTCTGAAATGTATATAGAAGGCTATATGGGGCTTATAATGTATGTAGGAGGCTATGCTGGGGCTCAGAAGTGTATATAGGAGGCTATGAGAGGTATAATAATGTATATAGGAGGCTATGTGGGACTTATAATGTATGTAGGAGGTTTTATAGGGCTCATAATGTATTTAGAAGAATATATGGGGATCATAATGTATATAGAGAGGCTTTGTGGAGGGTTCATACTTTTGTGTAGGGGTGTGTAAGGGGTTCATACTCTATATAGGGGGCTTTGAGGGGGCTCATACTTTATATAGGGGGCTTTGTGAGGGCTCATCCTTTATGTAGGGAGCTACTTGAGGGCTAAGGTTGAATACAGGGGGGCTGTGTGTGGGCTCATACTGTGTATAGAAGCTTATATGGAGGCTCATACTTTAGATAGGGGGATGTTAGCAAACTTAATTCTGCTTACTACACAGTCATACAATTAATATTACTATAAAATAAATAATTAGAATTAATATATTAATATTAATATTGAACAGAACTAATTTAAGCCTATTGGTTCTGCCCTTCACACCAGTCGCTGTCTCTCATGTGGCTCCTCGGGAAAATGAAATGCCCCCCCCCCTTTGGTAAGTAGTAATATTGTCACATTGGTGCATTCAGCTATAGCAACCTTCTTGCATGAAGACCATAGAGACCATACATCGCATGGTTTTACAGCTCTGAACTTAGATACTGTAGGTCACCCCAAGCTCAGATTTTAATGTAAGTTAGGATATTGAGATTTCACAACTGATGAATATTGTTGGTGCTCTAAAAATCCTTATTTTGAAAAAAGTAAAATTAGCGTATAAATATATAATCACTAGTGAATTAAAATATGCATTTCTGAGCTGCAATAATTAAACCTGTCCTATCATAATTTCCTAAGCGATCCTCTCTCAATGTCACATGAGAATTATATGGCCTGAGGTTCATATATAACTTACAATTCATAATTTATCTGTCCCTTTTGTCATTGAATACTAAACTACAACAGAATCAACAGTGCTGCATAAATTAAGCTTTTGTAAGTTTGTAGCATACTTTATTTTATGGGAAACATTTACAGAGAAGCCATGTAGCCAATAGACCCAAAATGTAGGGCACCCATTTACTATGTATTTTGATTTCAGATAAAGTCACTACTTTCATCCATGAAAATTATAGTAAAAAACATAAAATTATAACAAAAATTAATCTCAAGATCCCACTTACATCATAGAGGACACATTGAGGCCCAGAAATCAATGACAATGTTACTCGATTGCGCATCAGGATTCTTGGGTGCGAAATGAGTACCGAGTATAATTATTTTTATTTTTATTATTATAGATCCATTTATCCATGGTGCATTCCATATGAAAAGGGGTTTAGATAATGGAGACAAGTACAATAATCATAAACAAAACAAGGGACAGACTTGTACAGGAGGAGAGAGGAACATGCCCGCAAGGGCTCACAGTCTGCAATGGATGAGTGAGAATACAGTAGGTGAGGGTGGAGATGGTTGTGCGGCAGTATAGCGGACTGAGGTTTATGGCAGGTTGTAGGCTTGTCAGAATAATTGAGTCTTCAAGTTCCTTTTGAAGCTTGTCAAGGTAGGTGAGAGTCTGATATGTTGTGGCAGAGCATTCAAGAGTATGGGGGATGCACAGGAGAAACCTTGGATGCGATTGTAGAAAGAGAAGATGCAAGGGGCTTAGAGAAGATGATCTTGTGAGGATCGAAGGTTATGTGCGGGTAATTACCGGGAGACTAGGTCACAGATGTAAGGAGGAGACAGGTTGTGGATGGCTTTGTAGGTCATGAATACGGTTTTGAACTGGAGTTTTTGGGCAATGGGAAGCCAATGAAGGGATTGGCAGAAAGGAAAGGTCTGGGAATAGTGGTCTGGGAATAGTGGGGGGACAGGTGGATTAGTAGGACAGAATAGTTTAGAATAGATTTGGAGGGGTAAAACACTGTTAGAAGTGAGGCTACTGAGCAGGGGGTTGCAATAGTCCAGGTGGGAGGTAATAAGGGCATGCACTATGGTTTTTGCAGCTTCTTTGGAAAGGAATGTATGATTCCGGAGAATATTTTTGAGTTCGTATAATGGAAGTCAATGGGAACCTGGAGCATTTTTAAACCCCAATGCTCGATATTTGATGAAAAAATGGGAAGTGGTGATCACGCTAGCTCTTCACTAGTGTTCATACAAACCAGTTTCACTATCTAGACCCCTTAGAGGGATTATCTCATCAGCTGCACAGTACTTGGGCTTTTCCTGCTTGGAAGCCCACGTTGACAAGACAGAATGAGGAGTCAATCCCTTTAAATGTGTGCATGTAATATACTGAGTAATTTTTTCATGTATACCTTTGCCAAACTGTGACAATGTACAGTGCCTTGCGAAAGTATTTGGCCCCCTTGAATTTTTCAACCTTTTCCCACATTTCAGGCTTCAAACATAAAGATAAAAATTTTAATGTTATGGTGAAGAATCAACAACAAGTGGGACATAATTGTGAATTTGAACAAAATTTATTGCTCATTTTATACTTTTGTAAAAAAGAATAAACTGAAAATTGAGGCGTGCAATATTATTCATCCCCTTTACTTTCAGTGCAGCAAACTCACTCCAGAAGTTCATTGAGGATCTCTGAATGATCCAATGTTGTCCTAACTGACTGATGATGATAAATATTATTCACCTGTGTGTAATCAAGCCTCCGTATAAATGCACCTGCTCTGTGATAGTCTAAGTGTTTTTGCTTAAAGAACAGAGAGCATCATGAAGACCAAGGAACACAACAAGCAGGTCCATGATACAATTGTGGAGAAGCTTAAAGCCGTATTTGGTTACAAAAAGATTTCCACAACTTTAAACATCCCAAGGAGCACTGTGCAAGCGATCATATTGAACTGGATAGAGTATCATACCACTGCAAATCTACCAAGACCCGACCGTCCCTCAAAAATTTCATCTCAAACAAGGAGAAGACTGGTCAGAGATGCAGCCAAGAGGCCCATGATCACTCTGGATGAACTGCAGAGATCTACAGCTGAGGTGGGAGAGTCTGTCCATAGGACAACAATCAGTCATACACTGCACAACAATGGCAAGGAGAGCCATTTTGCACAGATATCCATAAAAAGTGTTGTTTAAAGTTTGCCACAAGCCACCTGGGAGACACACCAAACATGTGGAAGAAGGTGCTCTGCTCAGATGAAACCAAAATCGAACTTTTTGGGGACAATGACAAACGATATGTTTGGCATAAAAGCAACACAGTTCATCACCCTGAACACCCCATTCCCACTTCTAAACATGGTGGTGGCAGCATCATGGTTTGGGCCTGCTTTTCTTCAGCAGGGACAGGGAAAATGGTTAAAATTGATGGGAAGATGGATGGAGCCAAATACAGGACCATTCTTGAAGAAAACCTGTTGGAGTCTGCAAAAGACCTGAGACTGGGACAGAGATTTGTCTTTCATCAAGACAATGATCCAAAATATAAAGCAAAATCTACAATGGTATGTTTAACAAATAAACGTATCCAGGTCTTAGAATGGCCAAGGCAAAGTCCAGACCTGAATCCAATCGAGAATCTGTGGAAAGAGCTGAAAACTGCTGTTCACAAACGCTCTCCATCCAACCTCACTCAGCTCCAGCTGTTTGCAAAGGAGGAATGGGCAAGAATTTCAGTCTCTCGATGTGCAAAAACTGATAGACACATACGCCAAGTGACTTGCAGCTGTATTCGCAGCAAAAGCTGGCGCTACAAAGTATTAACTTAAAGGGGATGAATAATATTGCACGCCCCAGTTTATTATTTTTTTATAAAATTTAAAAGAAGCAATAAATTTCGTTCAACTTCACAATTGTGTCCCACTTGTTGTTGATTCTTCACCATAACATTAAATTTTTTTATCTTTATGTTTGAAGCCTGAAATGTGGGAAAAGGTTGAAAAATTCAAAGGGGCCAAACACTTTCGCAAAGGCACTGAATGTTTCATATATTATATCATAGATCCTGTTATTATTACAGTAATAACATTTTATATTTCATTCTTTTTTCCTTAAGCCGTACTTCACATTTTACAGTGTATGCTAACTGCAGAGTTGTATATATGTAATACGTGTGTCTTAATAAGGTGTTTTATTTTATCCATGATTCATCTGCAGTGCAGAGCCCCTTGCTTTCTGCGTTTTCTTATATGAAGTAAATCTCACAATTTTGCTTTTTAATTTAATTACCTAGTAATATTTTCAAATGCATTTTTATGGAATGCTTTCTGCTAATAGAAGAACACTTCTTTGACAGTATGCAGAATGAGACAAAAAAAAAAAAAAGTTTAGCAACACACGTGACATTAAACATTGAGCATAAAGACACATAATTAGGTTTCTTGGTATATAGTCCATACCATAAAATAAAATGAAATAGACAATGCAATTACTACTTAATAAACATTGGATGCAAATAACCTTAAACAATGTAAAAACAATTAAAACACATGGAAATACTAATAAAATATTTAATAATTATACGGTGTCTCACATCTAGATTATCGGTCAACTGCTAAACAAGCCAAGTCTCCATGGGAAGTGTAAAAAAGTATTGGTCTATAGCAATGGAAATCCATTCTGACCAATAATAGGACGCTTAATATTGCATGAAGCAAGCTTCTGGGACATAAACAGCCATAACAGTGCACAGATCTATGCTTAAAAACCATGTGTCCGTGGTGTGGTAAGCACTAAAAAATGGAAATTAAATTCTATACCAAAAATCATTATGGCAATTACAATCAGCAAACAAACAAAATCACTACATTTTATTTTTTAATTGAGAAGCATTTAATACTTCTGCATCAAGAATATAAATAAAGCAGCTGTCACAATTCCTCTGTGTAGAGCATTTTGCCTTTGGAGATGCTCTGCTGCATTTTCGTGTGTTACTAGCTGTGTTACTAGCTAGCAGTGTGTTTCACAGCTCAGGATTCCATGTTGGTGCTGATTACTCTTGGTAATTGCTCATGGTAATGGCTTCTTTACTGAGCATGCTCGCCCAGGACAGTCAGTTGTATTTTTTGGTTCTGAAGTTGTGCTGTTGGTGTGTGATTCTGTTCTGATCTTTGTTCTCTGACCCCAGACCATTATTTGACTTTTCTCTGCCCGCTCCTTGTTCCTGTCGTGACATCCTACCTGTTTGACCTCGGAATGTTACCTGACTACATCTCTGCTTTTCCCCTAAACCTAATAAGTGCTCTCCTGGACTTCTGACCCTCGGATATTGCCCTGACTATGCCTCTGTCCTCTCCTTGTATTTATATGTATCCTCCTGTTAACAGATCCCAGCTTTCCCTGAGTACGCTCCTGCTCACACTCCCTGTTAGTAGTGAATAACATCCCGGCAGCTTTTTTTACCCCTCTCCAAGCAAGAAAACCAAACACAAGATCAAATAACAATCAGCAGCTTAAAAGGGTTGTCTACTACTTGGACAATCCCTTCTTCTTATCCATGTTGGCCCCTGCAAAAATTCAAAAGCTTATACTCACTTCTGTGGCCAGCGCGGTTATAGAGATGTCACCTGGGTCTCGTGAACACAAGTTCCGACATCGCTGGAACCATGCCAGCACCGAAGGTGAGTATAGGATTATTTATTTTTATGGGTTGTGAACATTTGGAATGGGAAGGGAGTGTCCAAGTAGATGGACAACCCCTTCAAATGCCTTCAGCCAAATAGATTCTTTTAGTGTTTTTCTATTCTCAAAAGCTGAGACAAATCAGTCATTGCTAGATGTCACACTAAAGTTACCTTTTCACTTACGTATATGAGGTCAACAAGTTAGGTAAGATTAAAACAATTGTCAATTTGTTGGTGTTCTCTTTTTTCTAATAAAATTAATAGAACTTGCCATCATATACAGTTTTTAACATATCTAGAAAACCAAGTTTTGGATATTCATGATAATATTACTGATACCAAATGGTCCAAGAATTTTATTGCAACCCTACTGTAAAAATGCATTGCAGCCATTAGGATTTGTAATTCAGTTAACCTTTGTTTGGTACCATGAAAAAAAAAAATCACTAGTTTTACCAATCTGCATGTGGGCAAATTGACCCCATGGTTCCAGAGAAGGGTTAAAGACATGCTGCCAAAGCAGTTTATATTCTTTAATGTATAAAATACCTGTTGAAAGGTTGCTCTGATTCTAGAATGTATGGCATATTGCTAAAAAATAGAGTTCCCTTGTCCTCTTAATGCTTTCAAGATTTGACACAGAAAAAAAAGAATTGTGGAGAGTTGGCCTACTTTATGCAATTGCCATTAAATATGTTTTCCAAGCTTGTTATAGGAGAAGTCATCAATATCAGATCAGTGGGGGATCGACATGTGGCAGCACCACCAATCAGCTGTAAAAAGTGTAAAATATGTACACTGTGTAGTGGTTAGGCTCCAGTGCTACGTCTCATTACCTATTAAACTGAATGGCATCTCAGGAGCAGTACTCGGAAACAGCCACACCAGAGTGCATAGAGCTGTGGACTGCCTCTAACACCAACAACCGGTGATCAGTGTGGTTGCTTGGCGTCTGACCCAAACCCATCTAATTGGTTATCAATATGATAAGTCTGCAAAACCCCTTTAAGTCTAAGGAGAGTTATATTAACATTTGTGCAGCTGCTTACTGTTCCATCTTCTCCATCCATGACAGCCATATTTAAGGGTAGAAGATGGCGGAAAAAAGGAAAAACATTTTCCTAATTATTGATGATTCTGGCAATGAGATGCCCATGTATTAGACACTTATAACATATCAGAATACCCCATTCAGAATCAGTAGGTTTATTACCAAAGTTTACATTAGTTTGAGAGAATAAAATGATAGTGTTTATTGGAGGGAAATATCTTAGTCACAATATGTGGAAACATGAATATTAATCTCAAATTTATAAGAATGATGACAAAGAAACCCTAATGGTACAAGGTCACTGTATGGGAGTGAAGGCCATAAATGAAATGAAATATCCATATAACAAACTACATTACATATCAAGAATGAAACAAAGTTTGGTCTATAACAAATAACCAGATATGAATGTAAAGTAAATGAAAGAGCATAAGGGTAATCTTTACAGTGCATTATAAACCAATAATACGTCGTTCTTATTTTTTTCTATTTGTTTAGGCCAAGAGACCTTTGGGGGACACAACTGTATTTTACTTTGTAATGCTAAACAACAGAAGCTCACAAATGGGAGAGTTATTTTGTTAGGGACCCTAAAAGATGTACCATATTTTCCGGATTATAAGACGCACTTTTTTGCCCCAAAACTGGGGGTAAAATGAGGGTGCATTTTACAATGTGGATATGGCTTACTGGGGCAGCGGTGGTGGCGCGGGGTAATAGGAGGCATGGTCACGATACTGAGGGTGTCATTGCAGTGTCGCGGTGGCGGGCACCTGATCTGACTGCGGGCCCTATTGAATCGCCAGCCGTTGAGACGATGAACTTCAAGAAAATGGCTGTGGAAGCAACGCGTGCGCAGATTGATGCAAAAGACTTAAAACAATGGCTGCAGAGGCCTTTCTGCACACGCGCCACCTCTGTGGCCATTTTCTTGAAGTCCATTACGTCAACGGTGGACGATTCAATTGAGCCCACAGTCAGATCAGGCGTCCGGCTCCGTAGCGACACCCCAACACCCCATCTTGTGACTCTCCTGAGTCGCTCCACTGCAGTAATACCCCTGCACCACGCCGGCAGGTCAATGGCGCCCGCTGCAGTGACATCCCCGAGGCCACAGTATCGCCGACCCGCCATCCACTGACCCTCCGTCCTCTGAGCCCACAGCATCGCTGACTTTGCCTCCTGTGACCTTCCTGAGCTGCACCACTACTGCTGATCCCCCTGGTAAGCATTGGATTAAGACACACTAGGATTATAAACAGACCCTCATTTTAACATTAAAAATATTTTTTTTCTATTTTCCTCCTTTAAATTTGGGGTGCGTCTTATAATCTGGGGCAGCTTATAAACCAAAAAAATAGGTAATTATATCAAGTTTAATCAAATGGGATCAGAAAAGAAGAATATATGTGACCAAACATGTTCTGTATTATACCCTTGAACCACATAGCCGCTTATCTGAAGAGATTCCATGCATGATCATTTATCATAATGGAGGATATACCATACACTGTTTGGCATATGCTGGTTGACATATTATTATTAATATGCAATATCGCTGCTAGAACTTCATAAATATATCGCAGAGAAGATACAATCAACCGTAAAACCCTGAACTTAAATTCTACAATCCAAAAACGCTTTCAACCTAATAGATACGAGCCATAGGAAACTACTCGTTGCATTTGTAAGCATTCATATTAAGTATAAATGATGCTTTATTTTCAGGGCAAGTTTTCCAAATGCACCAATAATTTTAATGAAGCTGGCTCCTGTTAACTATAATAGCTTCAAAGAACTGGGTAACTTATTGTCTTGATTGTTAGCACTGTACCAATGGGGTAAAAGACTTTGAGAAAGCAACTGTTTCCAGGAAAAAAATGTAAACAAATTGAATTATTCAGGTTAAGTTGGAAAACGGAAATATGATAAAATGACTGAAATACTGTATAGAAATTATGCGCTCATTAATTTTTTTTTTGTGGCCCATTAGCAAAGCAATATAGAAAACATAGTAGGATAAGGTAACATTTTTTAGATTATATATAAAATGTCAGTGCGGTCCTGGATTATGGTGGCGGCACTGATCCAGTGCGAGCCCGCGGAGGAGACAGACATTAGTGTAGTATAGTATACTTCTAGCTTACAGCCTACTCTAGTTAAAAACTTACAAATTTATTTAGAACAGACAAGTAAAACACCAAATCCAGACACTAACCAATGCATTTCATAATAACTGATCGTATTCATGGCTTTACTGAAAGACATTCAAGCATCATTTCTATGGTATTTCTCTATCGCCAAAACAACCAATATTAGAATAGAGCACATCAGCAGAATGAGTGTATATGTATATACAACAATGTTAAGATCATGAAATGACATAAAATTCGCATAATATAACCACTATAGGCAGGAAAACATCACATCATATCATTTCTATTATTGTTCTGAGATCAAACAGAAGAAAGAAAAATAAAGTGCACCATATAACATCATCACATACATAAAGAATTTACATTAGCATTGTATTATCTTCAATACAGATACATCTAAGCACATCTACAATCCAAAGATGCCAGATACCTGGTCCTACTGTAAAGATCTAATATGAATCTTGGATAAGTAACTTCCTCCTGTGATCCTCACTGCGATCTGATGCTTTCTCTCCTTTTATTCCAATATAGTGGAATGCCATCCCCTCCCCCACATCATACTGTGCAGCCCTAGGACTGAAGGGTTGTTAGCATCTCTGTTAACACTATCTGACAGGTGCTTGAGCATTTGTACCTTCAGTTTATGCAGCCTATATATTGCACAGTGCAATCATTGCATGTGATTTAATATACAATGAAGATAGAATTACAGGTAATGTAAGTTTATCTGCTATGGCTGCTCCCACTTGCTAGTAACGCCTATCTACCACAATGTGCTTACATGTCTTACAAATGCCATGTCCTCATCTACAGCATTCCTTAACATTGGTCGAAGTCATACTTCATATTCAGCCAAGTTGCACTCTTCTTATCACTAGTAAATAACCTAGGACACACTATCTTGACTATGGCATCTATAGGTGGTGTCACACACAGCGACGACGACAACGACGTCGCTGCTACGTCACCTTTTTCTGTGGCGTTGCAGCGACGCCCCGTCGCTGTGTGTGACATCCAGCAACAAGCTGGCCCCTGCTGTGAGGTCGTTGCTCGTTGCTGAATGTCCTGCTTCATTTTTTCGTCGTCGCTCTCCCGCTGTGAAGCACACATCGCTGTGTGTGACAGCGAGAGAGCAACGAAATGAAGAGAGCAGAGAGCAGGAGCCGGCGTCTGGCAGATGCGGAAAGCTGTAACCACTGTAAACATCGGGTAACCAAGGGAAGACCTTTCCCTGGTTACCCGATATTTACCTTTGTTACCAGCCTCCGCCGCTCTCGCTGCCAGTGCCGGCTCCTGCTCTGTGCACATGTAGCTGCAGTACACATCGGGTTAATTAACCCGATGTGTACTGTAGCTAGGAGAGCAAGGAGCCAGCGCTAAGCAGTGTGCGCGGCTCCCTGCTCTCTGCACATGTAGCGACGTTATGATCGCTGCTGCGTCGCTGTGTTTGACAGCTAAGCAGCGATCATAACAGCGACTTACAAGGTCGCTGTTACGTCACAGAAAATGGTGACGTAATAGTGATGTCATTGTCGCTGTCGCTATGTGTGAACCCAGCTTATCTTTTGGGGGGATAAACTTCACCCACATTGAATTATATCTTCTAGTGAGTTGAAAAAAATAATTAAATCAAAATTCCCATTCACACATGAACATTGTATTAAACCCCTTAACAACTTATGTTAATTATAAGTCCGCTCCCTGACTTTGATGCAGGCTTGCACACTGAGCCTGCATCTTTCCTGGCAGATGATGGCTGTAATATTCAGCCATAATCTGCCTCAAACAGCCACAGGTGGAGCAAAGCCTGTCAGTAGGGGGACATGCCATTCTATCCCTTCACCAGTGCTAACGCAACATGCTATGTTGACATGTAATCTAGCGGTCTGTTCAAGACCCCTGTGTCTGTCATTATGCTACTTCTGTGAAACCAGTCCATGACGGTTTCTGCTGTATACAGCAATGCAGAAGTATTCCTTAATATAGCAGAAGCGATCGGATAATTTCAGGTTCAACTCCACTAAGAGGACTAAAAAATACAGTGAAAAGTAAAAAAAAAGTTATAAACAAATAAAAAATATAAAAGCTCATATCACCCCCCTTTTCACCTATTAAGAAATTAAAAATACACATATTTGGTATTGTTTCTATTGTAAAAGTGCAAACTATCAAAATAAATTAATCTAATCGGTAAATAGTGTAATGAGAGAAAAAAATCAAAACACCAGAAATGCCAATTTTCGTCAGCCAAAGCTACAAAAAAATGTAATAAGTGGAGATCAAAACATCACATATACCCAAAATGATATTAATAAAAATATAGGCTCAGGGCACGAAAACAAGCTCTCACACTGTCACAATGTCCTAAAAATTTAAAACATTATGGCTCTCATAGAGGAAATTTTTGCTGTTTTTAATTTTTTTTTTTACAAATTTCTGAAATTGTTTTCACTATTTAAATAGAAGAAAAATGCATGTTTGGTATCTGCATAATTGTACTTACAGTGTGTGGAGAATTGTATTGCTAGGTCATTTTTACCATAACATGAATGCTCTAAATTAAAAAAAAAAAAAAAAAATTGCACTTTTTTACTATTCCACCACACTTGGAATTTTTTTTACTGCTTTCCAGTAAATCATATGATAATTTGGACTATGTCAATCAAAAGTACAACCCTCAAAAAAACAAGAAAACAAGCCCTGACACAGATATAGTGACGGGAAGATAAAAAAGTATTGGACTTTGGAATAAGGAGAAGAAATAACTAAAGCACAAAAATTTTAAAAAAATCACTCGGTTCTTAAGGGTTAATTTGTCTCTCCAAACCTCAATAAAAGACGCTTCATAAGTATGTCATTGAAAAGACAGCAGGGATAGGAAAAGGGTCAGCTGACGTGGAACGAGGGTACCCAAAAACTTAAGGTGTCACACCCTCCGTTATTAGGAGTTCCCCTAGGGTCTATCAGGGCCCCCCTTTAGCCTGTAATTCCTGCTTTTTTGGTCATCCTGACCTTTTGCTGAATTTTATATATGTTTCTGTATTTTTGGGTGTATTTGTGTCTTTTTAATGAAAAACTAATAAAGTGCCTTTTATTGGGGTTTTGAGGTATTTTTGTAAATCTCTCTAGCACTCTGCCCAATCTCATTTCTTTTTGTTAATTTGTTAATGGTCTCTCCCCAGCATTAAGGCCTGCTTCCTGCTATTAACATATTGTTTTACCATCTCGATAGACCATCTATGATCTCCCCTCTGGGTCAACCTGTTGCAAACATTTCTGTATTCCATTTTCCATAAAAGATTATCAGACCTGTTTCTTCTCACCAATTGAAATTTCCATTTTGACAGGCTTCAGGTAACTGAACGGTGTATGTAGTAATGTTTATAATAATGGTGGGAATTTTACCTGACTTCACATCAGATTTGCTGTACCAATCAATTAACATAACCTTTGTCTTTTATACATCATAAGAAATTGTTAAATTCAGATTATTATTGTTTAGCTAGGCTATGAAGTGAGGTATGGCCACCACATCAGCTCCCCATAACATGATCATGTCTTCCATGTAACAGCCATGCCAGAACAGAAAAATCCCCCAAATCACATGTAGTAGGTCGAAAAATATTTATTTTTGCCTGCCATGCAAATAATGGTAAAAAATAGGGATAATTTAGACCCCATGCTAACTCCAAATCCTGAAGATAGTGTTCATTATCAATCAAGAAAAAATTGTGTGTTCAACTGCCATAATGAAGTATTTATTTTACTTGCTTATATAACACAGCACTTCAAAGACATCATTGTCACTGTCTCATTGGAACTCACAATCTATATTCTCTATTAGTATGTCTTTCAGAGTGTACAGATTACCTACATGAAACCCCCTAACTCCTTGCAGACATTATCCTTGGTGGGATTTGCATTCAAGACCACAGCACTGCAAAGCCACACTGCTAACCAGTGAGCCACCATGCTTCCCAATACTAAATACTTCTTCCATTAGCTAAATAGGTGCTAAATTAATTCATAAACCAATCCAAAGCCTTATTATGGAAAAAAACCTCTATACTGTACTGTGAGGTTGTGCAACACATCTTCAAATAATTTGGGAGTCATTTTATTTCCATAACCATCTTTAGTAAACCTTACAGATCCAGGCAGACGTCTCCTTCACCAGTGGTTGAGTAAACTGTTCACCAGCCACAGACATTCACATTTAGGGACCCAATAGACACAACTATTGGGCACAATGGAGGAAGAAATTTACATTGTGTAACTTTGATAGGGAAAGGAAAACTTTGTGATCTTTTTTTGTTTTGATGGTAACGAATGTTACATCACATGAAAGCCTTATATGTCTAATATATGTTTTCAAAATTTTGTGTTTGTTGCTTATGGCAACAGTGTTCTACGCATGCGGGAAAACAAAATGGTGGAATCTAATGCGATATTCACAGCAACTGAGAGCAGAGGAGTGATAAAGTTCTTGTTTCTGCAAGGAGAGTCCGCAAAGGATATTTATGGTGATATTTCGCAGACATTGGGGGATCAATGCCCTTCATATTCCACAGTTGAGAACTGGGTTGCAAAATTTAAAACTGGTCATTTCAGCACCAATGATGAGGAACATCCTGGACGACCGAGATTGGTTGTTTCGGAGATCATCGATGCTATGTACAACCTAATACTGGAAAATCGATGAATTTCAGCTAAAGCAATAGCAGACATAATGGGGATCACCCATGAACATGTTTGTGTCATCATCCATGAACATTTGGACATGAAGAAGTTATTTTCAAATGTTTAGCAACAAATTAGAGAAACATATGAGTGAAAACTTCCTGGTGCATTTGTCTGCATTTCCGGACTGATAAGAACCTTTTGTATCAACTGGTCACTATGGATGAGACCTGGATTTATTTCTATGACCCTGAAAACAAGAAGCAGTCAAAAGAGTGGTTCTCCTCATCCAATGAAGCTAAGGGTGCAAAAATCAGCCACTAAGGTGATGGCGTCTGTGTTCTCGGATAAGGAGGGCATGCTGCTAGTGGACTACAGTCAAAAGGGTTCCATTATCAATGCAAGGGATTACATTGAACTTTTGGACCAATTGAAGGAAGCTCTGAAGGCTAAAAGGCGCTGTAAGTTGTCCAAAGGAATCTTGTACCTGCAAGACAACGACTCCGCTCACACTGCACAAGTGACCACGGCAAAACTGGCAGAGCTTCGCTTCCAGCTGGTTGACCACCCACCTTATTCACCAGACCTAGCTCCCTACGACTATCATCTGTTTCTAAACCTGAAGAAACACCTCAAAGGTACCAAACTTCACACCATTTCAGGTGCCATAGCTGCTACAGATGCCTGGTTTGAGGCACAACCGAAATCCTTTTTTGAACTTGGAATACTGTGTGTTGACATCAATGGAGAGTCTGTGGAATAAATGTAAAGTTTCATCATCCTCCCTCGTTTCTTTCTGGATAAAGCCAAAGAGTTATCAGCAGTTCCTCATATAATCACTCTCATTTTTCATTGACTAACCCCTTTACAGTCTTCTGCCAATCAAATCTCCCAACTTTACGAAAACCTATAAATAGGCAGTAAAATTAAAATATCTGCTAACAAATACTCTGTGTGCTACCATATTCCTCCAAAAGTGCAGCAATATATTCTCAATAGGTCTCAGCCAATTTTCTTTGGACCTGAGAGCACATGAATGAGAAATCTGGTGGATCTAACTAAAGTACACCCAGGACAGGCATAATTCTGACAGTCCCAGTTAGAGTATAAATTAGTGAATTGTAAAAATGAAGACATAAATATATGATAACCCCAAAATGAGGTTTTTTTTACCACCTGGAGGGGATAAGTTAAAATGGCAAAAAGGAAAACAAAAACTGAAAAATGAAAATAATAAAAAAAATAATTTGCAAACTATATTTCTGCCCTAGCCCCAACACATTTCCACTAAACAGACATTGTTACATATGAAATGACCTTACTAGACCCATAGAAATTCTATAGAAAAGTTCTTTTATGTGATTTAATTAAAATCCTGCAGTTCTGTCACACTCTGAAAACCTATAATTATAATAAAATTAAGTTCTATGTGAGGAAAGAGAAAAAGTTACCTGTCATGAAAAAAGCATTAAAGTTTTAAATAGTTATGTTCGTTTAACCAGACACAAGATGAAAATGATTAATAATAGCCGGATCAGTGAGGTTGTTCATGTGATAGTCAGGAGCTATGCTTAGGAGCTACTAACACAGTGTCGTTTGACCCCACTTGATCAACTATAATCCGCTATGGCGGTGGCCAGATGTAAAAATGAAAGGGAGTTGAACAACACATCTACGATCATGTGTAGTGCCTGCCGCCGGATACTAAAGATTAGTGACCATAAATAAGGCACTCTTGCCATATTTTTTCTCTAAACCTGTGTAAATGTTACTGTAGTGTAAGTATGTGAATATACTCACCAATCGCCACACTTGAATTTTTTTTGCCGCTTTCCAGTACATTATATGATAAATTGGATGGTGTCATTCAAAAGTACAACCCGTGAAAAACAAACCCTGACATGGCTAAAGTGATGGAAAAATAAAAAAGTTACGGTATAGCTTTTGGTATAAAGGGAGAAAAAAAACTAAAGCACAAAAAATCTAAAAGTTTTTAAGGGGTTATTTGTCTCTCCCCAGCATTAAGGCCTGCTGCCTGCTATTAACATATTTTTTTGCCATCTTGATAGACCATCTATGATCTCCCCTCAAGGTCAACCTGTTGCAAAGATTTTCCTATTTCACAGTCCATAAAAAAATCATCAGACCAGTTTCTTCTCACCCTGAATAAATCACCAATCGGAATTTCCTTTTTGACAGACTTGAGGTGACAGAACAGTGTATGGACTAATGTTTATTACACTGAAGGTAATTTTACCTGACGTCACATTAGACTTGGTGTACAAATTAATTAGCACTACATCTGACCTTTATACATCATATGAAATTGTTACATTTGGATTGTTATTGCTTAGCTATTCTATGAAGTTAATTATGGTCACCACATTAGCATCCCATGTCATGATCAAGTCTTCCATGTAACAGAGATACCAGAACAGGAAATCCTCAAAATCACATGGAGTAGGTTAAAAAAATATTTATTTTTGCCTTCCAAGCAATTAATGGCAAAAGATAGTCATAATTTAGACCCCCTGTTATTTCCAAGTTCTGTAGATAGTACTCAATATTACTCAATCAAAAATTATGTGATCAACTGCCATGAAGTATTTATTTTACTTGTTTATATAGCACAGGATTTCATAGACATCATCATACATTGTGGCTCACAGTCTTAGGCTATGTGTGCACACTGCGTTTTTTTGACGCTGCGTTTTTGTGCGTTTTGGCCTCTAAAAATGCACAAAAACGCACCTGCGTCGAAAAAACGCATAAAAAACGCATGCGTTTTTACCGCAATTTGGTGCGTTTTTGGCTGCATTTTGCTGCGTTTTTGATCTCTGCGTTTTGTTGCGTTTTTCCAATGCATTGCATGGGTGGAAAACACAGAAAAACGCAGGAAAGAATTGACATGTCCATTTTTTATTTCAAGCTCAAAAATGCAGCTTAAAAAAACAGTTGTGTGCGGACAGCAAAAATGAAAACTCATAGACTTTACTGGGGAAGCAAAGTCATGCAGTTTTGAGGCCAAAAACGCACCCGAAAAACGCGCAAAAACGCACTGTGCGCACATAGCCTAAATTCTCTATTACTATGTCTTTTGGAGTGTACAGATTACCCAGGGGAAACCCCCAAACTCCTTGCAGACATTGTCCTTGAAGGGATTTGCACTCAAGATCACAAAGCTGCAAACCAACAGTGGTAATCACTGAGCCACCATGCTTCCCAATACTAAGTAATCCTTCAACTTAGACAAATCGGTGCTATATTCATTCAGAAACCAATCCAAAGCCTTACTATGGAAAATAACTCTATACAGCGAGAATATGTAAGACATTATCTATATGTCGCACCCAGGGATATGGGGTACTCGGTTCTGGGCAGTGTATATCTTGGGAATGTCACAATGGTGGCTGTTATCCGGTTCCGTGCCCTGGGCCCTTTTTGTAATGGGGATATTTATAGGGGATTGGTGAATGAAGTTTATTTGTGATGCCACTTGCGGTGTTGCAGCTATATGTAGGGAGCCGCCACTGCAAAATGTCTCTACTGGGGCTGATGGTATTAGCAGCTAGCATGGTAATCCCTCTGCAAGTAGGGTATTGCCCCAGAGGGTGTATGGTGTGGTGGGCGTTGGAAGAAGGAGTCCAGACAGCTATTCAGTGCAACTGGTTTACTCACTGTTGAGATGTTAACTGGTTGCCCGAGGCCGGCTGGTTTCACCTCCAGGTCCCCTTCGCCCCAGTGCCAGTCTGGTTCTCTGGTATCTTCTTCTCCTGCACCTGTCTCTGGTAAGTGGGTCCCCATGGTATGAATCACTGGGGGTCCCCGGTCTGTGGTTGGTCCACTTCTGTCCGCCTGACAGTAGTGTGAACCCTGTGGGGTTGGAGTCTCTGATCCTGTCCCTGGTTCTCCCTTTGCTACTGAGTCTTTGGATTCTTTAGGGTCAGCAAGATCCTTGATTGTCCCCTTTGCTGTGGAGATGTTAACAGGTCGGCTTGAAGCTCTTTATTGTCCTAGGGTCCTGTACTCCATTGGTGCGTAGTTCCGGGAGTACTCCACCATACTCCGCCGGCAACCAGTTTTCCTGGGTACCAGGTCACCGTTAACTGGAGTCAGGACGTCTCCTCCATTACATCTTCTCACTTTTACAGTCACTACTCTCCACTGTCACTGCAGTTCTGACTACTCTCCACAGTCTGTCCCCCCACCTGGTCAACTAGTGGACTGACGTGGCCCCACCTCTATGTGGCCATCCATGGTCCCACCCTATCTGGGTACCATTGTATGGGGGATTTGTTGGGGAAAACTGGGATTACCTGGGTTTTTGGTGTTACCGCCACTGGGGTTCTGGGTCCCTAAGGAGTAGCCCCTGCATTCTGGTGGGAATGCAGAACCTTGTAGCACCTTGATAGGTTCAGGGGTGCTACATATACATAATTTTGTAATCTTGTTATTTCCATAACCATCTTTAGTAAACTTTACAGATCCAGGAGTTTCCATCACCAGTGATTGAGTAAACTGTCCTCCAGCCACTGACATTTTCATTTAAGGACCCAATTGATGCCACTAGAGATGAGCAGATCCATGGAAGTTCAGATTTGCCAGGTTAATCCGGACGTTAGATAATGTTCAATTTGGGACCTGGGCTTGACCTGAACTTGATCTAAGAGACTGAACCCCATTAGAAGTCAATGGTTGGGCAGTTTGGCTCTCCGCCCATATAGTCAGCAATAAACAAAACATTTTCGCAGGAGGGAGAGTGTTTTTTTTTTAATTAGACACAGTATCTGAAAACATTGCTTTTACCACCAGTGAGATCAATTCAGACACTGCAAGCGACTCTCACTGAGCTGAGCACCGAGCGTACATGAGCACCCCGATGCTCGAGTACTTAGCACACGAAGAGCAGCTGAACTTCGAACTTGGTCACTGAGGTTTTTTAAAAGTACGTGTTCGGTACAAACAAGTTCAGGTTCACTCATCTCTAGTTGCTAGTATTGGGCACAATGGAGGAAGAAATTTACATTTGTGCAACTCTGAAAGTGATTGGAAAACTGGTGAGACAGGGGAAACAGGAATAATATAATCACTCTGATTTTTTGCTGATTAACACCTTTCCACTCTTCTGACGATCAATTCTACCAACACTTTACGAAAGCCTATAAATAGGCAATAAAATAAAAATAGCTGCTAATAAATACTCTATGTGCTACCAAATTCCTCCAAAAGAGAAGCAATTCAGTCTCAATAGGTCTCAGCCACTTTCCTTTGGACCTGAAAGCACATGAATGAGAAATCTGGTGGATCTAACTAACGTACACCCAGGACACCCATTCTCACAGGCTCAGTTAGAGTATGAATAACTGCATTGTAAAAATGAATACATAAAGAAATCATAACCCCCAAATAACCTTTTTTTACCATCTGAAAAAATGAAAAGTATTATTAATAATAATAATAATAAATTACAAACTATATTTCTGCCCTAGCCCCAACACATTTCCACTAAACTGGCATTGTTACTTATGTAATGACCTTACTAGACACAAAGAAATTCTATGGAAAGGTTCTTTTATATGATTTAATTAAAATCCTGAAGTTCTGTCACACTCTGAAAACCTATAATTATAATAAAATTAAGTTCTATGTGAGGAAAGAGAAAAACTTACCTTTCATGAAAAAAGCTTTAAAGTTTTAATTTGTTATATCCTTTTAACCAGAATCAAGATGAAAATGATTGATAATGGCCGAATTGTTAAGGTTCTTCATATGATATTCAGGGCCTATGCTTAGGAGCTACTAACAGGGTGTCGGACCCCACTTGATCAATTGTTATTAGCTACAGTGGTGGCCAGATGTAAATATTGAAGGGAGACGAACAGCACATCTGTGATCATGTGGAGTAGCTGCTGACAGATTTTTGAGAGTAGTTCCTATTAATAAGGCACATATTTCTATTTTCTAAATCTGTGTAAATGTTAGGTTAGTGTAAAGCGGGCTTTACACGTTGCGACATCGGCAAGAGATATCGTCAGGGTCACGTCATTAGTGACGCACATCCGGCGCCGTAACCGACATCGCAGCGTGTAATGCAAATGAGCGACGATCAACAAACACAAAAACATCAAAAATCGTTGCTCATTGTCACGTCGCTCATTTCCATAATATCACTGTAGCGACAGGTACGATGTTGTTTGTCGTTCCTGCGGCAGCACACATCGCTGTGTGTGACACCTCAGGAGCGACAAACATCTCCTTACCTGCCTCCACCGGAAAAGGAGGAAGGAAGGAGGTGGGCGGCATGTTCCGGTCGCTCATCTCCGCCCCTCCTTTTCTATTGGGCGGCGGTTCAGTGACGCTGCTGTGACATTGCTGTGATACTGAACGAACCGCCCCCTTAGAAAGGAGGCAGTTCACCAGTCACAGCGACGTCGCAGGGCAGGTAAGTGCGTGTGACGCTGCCGTAGCGATACTGTTCGCTACGGCAGCGAGCACCATATATCGGCTGTACGACGGTGGCGGGTGCTATCGCACTCGGCATTGCTAGCATCGGCTAGCAATGTCGCAGCGTGTAAAACCTGCTTAAGTGTTTCAATAGTCTCACCAATCATTGTCTTCTCCGGTGTACGGCACTGACCAATCGGCTTTCGAGTCATAGGATGGCCCGTCCGACTCTTTGCATCACACTGCACTCTATGGCCTGGATTCATTAAAGCACCACTCCAGTATTTTTTTTTTTTCAGCGCTGGAATGGTGCTTTATGTTTAAGTCCCCTGCCATATACTCACCTTCTAGCGGCTTAATTGTTTTTCATCCGGTCTCAGAACAGCATCTTGTGCCCATTAATTTTGTCTGGCCGGAAGTCAGAAGTTACGTCACCAGCTCCCAATACATCTCTATGAGAGCCACAATGAAGCCAGAATGAGGTATCATATAGCTGTATTGAGTTATGACCTCCACGTCCACCATGCTCCATGAAACACCCAAGCTGCCTGCAAATCACAAATTGCTGGAGCCCAACAGGAGTGACGGGGATGGATGGTGAAGCTGCTGGAGGCTAAAAACAAGACAGAGGGCAGGGGACTTAGATTTAAAACACTACTACAGCGGTGCAATAAAAAAGCCAAAGGACTGGTGTTCTGTATGTGAGTCTTCGTGAGAAGCATGCAAGGGCTCCAAGGACTGGAGTAACATTTCTGGCATAATGTATTTTGTCACTTACAATGAATTTGATGGGCGGGCAAAGTCATGCCCCTTTATAGCCTGCATCAAAAAAAGACGAAGCGCTGCATGAAAATGCCAAATGTTGCAACACCATGTTGCACGTAAAGTTTGCAACTCTTCAAACTGTTTTACGCCAGTTTCCTGGGAGGTGGCTTATGTGTAAGCCCAAAGTCCCTTTTACAATGTAAGCCTTTGAAGTCTCTTTTCTAGCTCTCTATAGATTTACAATGCAAAAGGTATGTTGGAAGTGCCATCATGTGAATCAGAAGAGAACAGGAGGGTCACTAGATATCGGAGAACACAGCAATCAGTGCAGTGAGTATATTAACTTACTCATAGTACACTAGACTACACTATCATTAATCCAGTCTTACAACACCATCTTGTACCCATGACTTGTGACTGGCCAGAATTCAGACGTTATATCACAAGCTTCCAATGCATTTCTTTGAGAATCAGAACGAGTCCAGAATGAAGTCTCATATTGTTGTATTGAGTTGTGATAGCCTGCTCCATGAATCCATGAAACACTGGAGCTTCCGGCAGGTCACAAATTACTGCAGTGGCGGTGATTGAAGGGAAAGCCGATGGAGGTAAATATAAGACAGAGGGCACGGTGCTTAGGTTTAAAGCACCATTCGTGGTGCAATAAAAAAACCAAAAACACTGGAGTGATGCTTTAAGGCTAGTAATTTGTATGCGAGTCTTCCTGAGAGGTGTGCAATGACTCCAAGAACTGGAGTAACATCTCTGGCATAATTATTTTATCACTTACAATGAATTTGACAGGCGGGCATATTCATGCCCCCTCACGGCCTGCATCCAAAACAGACGAAGTTGCATGAAACTGAGATAAAAATGCCAAAAGTTGCAACATTTTTGTGAAACATTTTGCAACTCTTCAAAGTGTTTTATGCCAGTTTTATGTGTAACCCATAAGTCCATTTTACAATATAAGTCTTTGAAGGCTCTTTCTATGAATTTGATGGGCGGGCATAGTCATGCCCCTTTATAGCTGGTTTATGTGTAAGCCCAAAGTCCCTTTTAAAATGTAAGTCTTTGAAGTCTCTTTTCTAGCCCTCTATAGGCATACAATGCAAAAGGTATGTTGAAAGTGTTGTTATGTGACTCAGAAGAGAACCAGAGGGTCGCTGGATATTGCAGAAGACAGCAATAAGTGAGTATGTTAACTCACTCACAGTACACTACACTAACTAAAAAGTAATGGAAGCACCTTCTTAAGTATGAAAGGATCTGCTCTTCAGTACCTGGCAGCAGCTTCTACACATTGAATATAACCATGCTGGTCAGCTCTGTTCAATATAGTTAAAAACACCTGATTGGTGAGAGTGACTTATGGATAGGTCATCAAAAAACTGTATCAGTTTAAAAAAAAATGCATTTAACCTAAAATTCAGATCTAAATAATAATTAATTTTCTGAAGACGTATCCTTTAAATAACATTACTTATAATTTAAAATCCTAAATATGAATATACTGGTATTAATACAGTGGATTGGATTGTATATTGGATGAGTTTGATATTTGTGTGTATATTAGTGGACTGTGATCCTGATGTATGCATACCTGAAACATTTTATCCCCAAAATGTAAAGCATGAGTAACATATAGTTACTCTATGTGTAAGTTCTGTATATCAAAGAGAAATATCTAAAAAAATGATGATAATCACATCCCAGTGGTAAACAATGAGGGCTCCTATTGAACGACTGCAGGCAGTGATCTTGAAAATTGTGAGCAATTAATTATTTAAAGGATATTATTGGAGAATTGTAGAAGTTTTAATCAAATTCTGTCTACTCAATCCGGAAAACTGCTTTACTAAATGGGACATGCAAGACATGAAAACATTGGTGCTTTCATACAAAAACATTGTGACAATTGTCTGCAGGTTGTCTATGATATTGAAGCTCGGCTACATTTTCATCAATTGAGCTGAGCTGCGATACCAGACACAACCCATAGACAGGTGGGGCGCTTTTTGTGGAGAAAAGCTGGTATGTTTTTCATATCCTGGACAAACCATTTAAGAAGTTGGAAAGGCATTAATTAAACATCTAATAGGTGTGCTCTCAGTTTTATTTATAAGCTATAATTGTTAATATACTAAAAATCACATCAACATTTTGTGGCTACACATAATATCTAAAGTTCCTAAAGAGACAACCCATTAAAATGAATTACCTTATTGATTTGGGGGTTTACACTTAATTTCATTGATTGGGAGTAATTTGCTGGAGATCTCTGAGCTAATTCCAAAAATATACCTTGTCTTGAAACAGAACTGAAGAGCCATTATTCTAGATATTGTGGGGGGATGTCAACTTAAAGGGATTTTGCATGAGGCTTGTGCTGGCTCATCTGAGAGCAGTATAATTAGGGGGCAAAGACACTGATTCCAACACTGTGTACTTACTGGGCTGCTTGCTTGATTATCTTTGAGAGGACTAGCAAACCTGCAGCAATGTAGTATTTAAAATTTAAGGGCTCTGTCCTTCTCTTCCCCATCTCTGCCCCAACCCCATCAACACTGCTTGGGAGTTCTCTATGTAAAGTGTAGAAAGAGAACTTTCTGCATATGGATATAACTGTATTTTCTGTGCTGGAGTGACCATGTATAGAAGAGGATCAGGAGCTGAGTACCCTCCACACGCAGCAGATGCTGGCTATACTAAATAGCCAGCATCTGTCTGTAACAGTCATATTCAAAGCTGTATTAAAGGACATCATTGAAAGTGCACATGCACGCCAGCATGCAAATGTTGTACCATGGCAGACTGGGGCCTGCTGAAAGTCCTGATTGCTGCCATCTTGGTAGTCATCTGAAGCTCAGCTAAATGCTGCACTTCAGAGGAGACTAAGGGTATGACCGCACTTTGCGTCGTCCTAGTTGCATTTCTAAACGCACGTTTTGGAATTAATTGATTTAGCCATAGTTGCCTTTTTCAGAAATTTAGCGCTAAAAACGTATGTGTATTTACAGCGTTTTAGATGCGTTTTCAGCGCTATTTACATGCTTTTTCACCTGCGTTTTGACAGACGCGTTTTGAACATCAAGACACTGCTAAATAAAGATTAAATAGTCAAATAGAATGAAAAAAGAAAAAAAAAATTATTAAGACTTATTTAAGAAAATAGTTATATTTCATGAAATTATAGCAGTTTTATAATATTTATTGCTAAAATAGCAATAAAATCATAATTTTCAAAAATGTAATTGTCGGACTATGTGTGTGTGTGAAAAGGGACATATTATTCCATTATTTTAATGTCTGAAAAGCATGCGTTTTTTAAGTCAAAAAGGCAGTGTTTCTGCACCTAAAAAGCAGGTAAAACGCAGGAATTTTGATGTTTGTTGCTTTTTGATACTTCTCATTGACTTCAATGTTAGCAAAACGCTGCAGAAATGGCAAAAACAATTGACATGCTGCTTTTTTGAACGCATGGTTTTTGCCACAAATTATACGCAGCGTTTAAAAACGCAAAGTGCGGACTAGAAATCTACATTTTCCATACTGTAGACTATTATGGAAAAGCAAAACGCATGCCTTTTGGCATGAAAACGATGAAGTTCAAAACAGATCTAAAACGCAGCTGAAACGCAGTTGGAAACGCAAAGTGCGGACATAGCCTAAGGGCTCATGCGCATCAAATCGCTGCAGAAACACTGCATAATGAATACAATTTTTTTGTTAAAAAAGCCAATTTCATGCGCTCTGGCTGCTGCCTCCACCATAGACAGAGTGGGAGCTGCATCCAGAACGCACAAATAATGGACATGCTGCTTTTATGAATGCATGGATTTGGGTCAAAATTTTAGCACCCAAATCGCTGCGTTCAAAAAAGCATCGTGCGCATGTCTCATGCACAATCTACATAGATTGTGCTGGGGACGCAGGACGCATGCATTTACGCTGCAGTGCAATTCGCAACGTAAATGCATGCTACTACGTGATGTGCGCATGAGCCCTAAGATTTACACTATATACTGCAATAATGAGGTATTGCAGTATCTGGTATAAACAATCAGATGATTGCAGGTTCAAGGGCCCTAAAGACTAATAAATAAAGTTAAAAAAAAAATTCTCATCGCCTACATTTTACCTTATTAAAAATGTAGGACCTGATTATCCTTTGCAAAATATTAAAGTCACATTTCTTTTCTTTTTTTGGTCTTGTATTCACTGATGTTTTTTGCACCAAATTTTTCGAAATAGCACAGTCAGTTTACAAATTTGGTGCAGACTGAAAATAAGCAATTTATACTTGCCTTTAACCACTTTTTGCCTATTTAGCACCACAAGTCGCAAATCTTATAGCAAGTCACAAATATGCACTAAATTGAAAGCTCTGCTAGAAATCTTCCTCCAGATAGAGACTGGAGTGAAATGCACCAAAAAATATGAAATTCAGAAAAAGGTGTAAATATGTCTGAATAAGCAAGGTTGGGGGGAATAGACTTAAAAATGGAAGACAGCTTAAAAAGGGCCACAAAACATAAAAATAAAGTGCAAATATTAAAGCTTATAAAAGAGCTCACTTTTCCAGGTAACTGAATAAACAACAATGATGAATCAGGGTCAAGCGTATTAAAAAAAATAAAAAAAAAATCCTATTATTGCCATGTCTTTAAAAGTCTGATCATCTTATGCAGAATGGTAAATGACAAAAAGAGAAAAAAACTTGAGACACCAGAAATACTTTTCTTTGAGTCATCATATTTCTATGCAGGTCCATAGAAAAATAAAAAAAAGTTACTGGTCTCAGAAAATGCCAATGGAAAGTCAATTTTTTTTTTACAAACTTATGATTTTTGGAGGCACTACTTAAACAAGAACAGAACTCTATGCACATTTGTTATCATTGTGATAGTACTGACTTGGAGAATCATATTTATAGATCAGTTATTCCAAAATAATGAACGCTATAAAAATCAAACCCAAAAATTATGGCACTATCTTTCACCATTTCGTCTCACTTGGAATTTTTTTCCCCATTTTTCAGTACATTTTATGACAATTTATATGGTGTCATTCAAAACTACAACTTGAAAGCAAACATGGGTGGCACAGTGGCTCAGTGGTTAGCACTGCAGTCTTGCAGGGCTGGGGTCCTGGGTTGAAATCCCACCAAGGACATCATCTGCAAGGAGTTTGTATGGGTACAGAAGGTGTGTCCAACCTTTTGGTCTGTACTGTATGTAAAGCGCTGCGGAATATGTTAGCGCTATATAAAAATAAAGATTTGATTTTTGTTTTTTTTTATTTGAACAATCTTTCATACGACTGACAACGTCACAATAAAAAAAGTGATGCCTCTTGGAAGAAGAGGAAGAAAAAAATGAAAGTGCAAATATAAAAATTGCACAACCCCAAAAGGGTTTGTGTTGCAAGTGAGGTTATACAGAGCTGTCATTGAGAGAACTTGCACGTAAAACTGATTTGACAACAGCAAGAAGTCAAATAAGTGACACATCCTGAGAATCAAGGGTTCGGCTGATAAATTGTGCTGCTCGCTGATAGGGCAGGAAAAACCTGTTGACAGATTATTTCTAAGACCGCTTTCACACTGAGTTCCTCTCGCCATTTAGTGATGCTGTCGGGGCTTTCATCCAAACTCAACTCAAAACGGGTTTTTGATGTATAAGCCGATGGGGCCATTGACTATAGTGGTGCTCTCTCGTGCACCATTTTCAGAAGCATACGCTTATTGGAGGGAGACACTCAGACATAGTAGACTGAACCTTGTTGTCCACCTCCGGTAAGCATATACTCATGAAAATGGTGCACGACAGAGCACCATTATAGTCAATGGCCCTGCCGGCGCATGCATCTGAAACCTGTTTTGCGGGGGATTTGGATGTAAGTATGACGTAATAATAATAATAATAATAATAATAATAATAATATAATAGTAATAGCCACTTTATCTCAATAGAAAAGAGCTGCTCAAAATATAAAAAATATGGTGAAAAATTCATCTCTTCTACATGAGTAAAATATTCTCACTTACCTCTAAGGGGTACTTTGCACATTGCGACATCGCTACTGCGATCTCGTTGGGGTCAAATCGAAAGTGATGCACATCCGTCGCCGGTAACAACGTCGCAACGTGTAAAGCCTAGAAGCACCGATAAACGATCGCAAAAGCGTCGAAAATCGGTGATCTGTGTAGTGTCAGTCATTTCCATAATTTCGCTGCAGCGACAGGTACGATGTTGTTCCTCGTCCCTGCGGCAGCAGACATCGCGGTGTATGAAGCCGCAGGAGAGAGGAACATCTCCTTACCTGCGTCCCGCCTGCAACGAGGAAAGAAGAAGGTGGGCGGGATGTTTACGTCCTGTTCATCTCCGCCCCTCTGCTTCTATTGGCTGCCTGCCATGTGACGTCGCTGTGACGCCGCACGACCTGCCCCCTTAGGAAGGAGGCAGGTCACCGGCCAGAGTGACGTCGCAGGGCAGGTAAGTGAGTGTGAAGCTGCCATAGCGATAATGTTCGCTATGGCAGCTATCACAAGATATCGCATGTGCGACGGGGGCGGGTACTATCGCGCTCGGCATCGCTAGCATCGGCTAGCGATGTCGCAGCGTGCAAAGTACCCGTAAAGCACTGAATTTTTCCTTTAATGGATATCTTAATATTAGTTGTCTACTTTTATTCTTTATTAAAGAATTATTAAATGTTTACCAGTAAAATCTTGGTGTGGTATGTAATGAATGGAAGCCCCCAGTTGGTAAACCGTTAACAAGGAGAACCAGCCACAATTGAATATTTCAATGTAGAAATTCTAATTGAAGACGGAGCACAATGAAGACTTTATTTTGAAGCCAAAATAGAATATAAGCAGGTTGTAGCCAAAGAAAGCATTGAGAAAAACACAAAATGGTAACTTTCCTCTAGACTCCAAGATAATCAAAGACTTAATTGTTTCTTTTCCTCCCATATAGTAATTTAAAATGCAGGCATAAAAGTATTATGTGAAGAAATGATTCCTATTTCAGCACCCATCTAGACGGACAGCGTGCTGCAATTGCTGAAGAAGATTATAATCTGGAAGCCAATCCTCACTGGAACAGAGTAACAATTTTGATAGAATTAAATGTGTATGAGAAGAACAGAACCAGAACGTAGCAATGTCGCAAAGCAATTTGTGAAATATCCGAAGAAACATAGTGGGAAGTGATATTGGCTATGGTGGAATACATAGAATAAATATATTATAGGGAATGTCTACTTACAAAGCTGGGATGCCAACCATCCACAAATTCCAGGACAGTCTGTAAAAATAGGGCACTTTTTCGCCCTTTCGTAAACATTTTTTAAGGCATCCATGATTTTTTTGAAGATGAAGACACCCAGACAGATTATTTTGACAGTAATTATCATTTTACTGCTTACAGTAAATGCAGATCATTCTTCATATCAGAATTATTGGCTGTAGACAGTAATGATATATTATGGCTATATAATGTGTCCATAAAAAATATTGTCCGTCAGTGATTTTTTGACAAGTTGTCCAGAAATAAAATAAAAAGTCAAGTTGGTAACCCTGGGTACAAGTCTTCATTGTCTAGCGTTAAATGATCAATTCACATGCAAAAACAATCAGTATCAATGAGGACAATGGCCTGACAACAAATACAACTAACAAAGTAGTCTTTTACACAAGATCCAGGGTTCATGATGAGCTATGGCTGCAAGTGACAGTGAGTTATTGCTTATTTCATAATGCCACCCCATGACATTTACGGTATATAGCCCGGGCTGCCTCATGCAACAGCCATCGGCAAGGACAGTCCCTATAAGTTTGGGCTATAACACATGCCCCACACTGCTTGGTATAGTCCAGACTCATTGAAAAATGTGTCTGCACCACTGGTGGACATAGACAGAAGAGGTCCTTGTGCAAGAACAATATATGGGCCCTTTGCTGTCTAATAGCTCATCATAATGCACAATTCCACCTGTTTTGGAGCCGGATGTGGCCCCCTAACCTCTCGGGCCCCAGAGCAGTCGAACAGATTGCACCAATGATATGTCTACCCCTGGTCTTCTCTCTGACTGCTCATCTCACTCACACACATGGAAATATACCAACTTCAGCTGGAACTTGCATTAAAGTGTGCCGTGCATATAAAATAGGATTTGTTTATTGCTAGTACCATTTTATAGAGTGATAGAATTTTCCATATAATTTTATTTATATTTAAAATGTACATATGAAATGCATCCTTGTGATATTTTATGCCATTATTATGTATATTCTTACTTTTGTTATTATTTAGTACTACAGTACTTCCAGGACTACACATGAGGGAAAATATAAGGCGCACATTAAATTTTCATTTTATTATTAGATTACATATTAAAATATGCTATATATTTTAAGGCTTCCATATCAAAATCTAAAATAAAGTAAGTCAAATCTTCAGTGCAAAGAATAGTATGTAAAAGTAAGCAAGCACAAAGAGGTAGTAAATATGAAATATTTAGTGTCAATGATGACCACTGGATTGATCAGTGTATAACTGGCCACAGACCATGTTTGGGTACATGCCATATGCTTCCATGGGTCCAAGATTCAAGAGATCAGATAAAGACATTTCATGAGCCAGACACATGTCAACAAACTAAAATACCATTCTCCAAACCTCTGTATTGGAGGACCAGTACCCCCAATCACAGTACCGATTAAAGGTAAAGGTTGGACCATTCTTCCTGACAAGTCTCTGCCATCTGTCTCTGCAGAGGTGGCTTCCAAGGTCTAAATGCACTGAGGTATAGCCGGTTAGACTGTGCCTGACATTTACACTCCTTCCCAGGTGCAGAATACGTATACTACCCCATTCATATCATAGCTAGAATCTGTGAGCCAGTAGTAATGTGACAATTAGAATCACCTCTAGTAATCCTGGTACTTGATCTGTAAATCTAGGTCCCATCATGAATGAATAGAAGTGACACTGCAGCCGTGTGCATGAACAGGGTCTATACAATGCCATGGTCTACACATAGACATGCACTTGACATTGAAGAATAGCACAAGAAGACTGGCACGGGCTTACCACTGAGGAGAGGTGCTGCAAAATGCCTCCATCTACATGTTCTGCACGGCATCAATGGGCTCTCAGCTCCCAGTGGTTGACGCTGCCTCCATCTCTCCCTCATCCAGAAACCGAGAGGCTGCAGCCAGTACTGAACCTAACAGATTTATGGTGCCATACCAATTCATGCAGGCACCGTCTGACTGTGAAGGCTGGGGGCTGGGTTAGACGGAGGGGAGGGCACCCCCTTTTTCCCGGGCTTAGTACGACGCACCATTGGTGGCAGTTAGAATGTGGGGAGTGGTCCCAGAGTTAATAAAATTGCCTCTCCTTCCTGCCCTATCTCACCCAGATTTAGCCCTGGTGATGACCAATGCTCTAACGTTGGTGGACTACTCATTTCTCATGTCGCTCATGATGGAGAATATTGCTTAGGATGTCTCTGTCCGGTTCTCCCATCTCATCTCTTCGGCTGGCAGAAAAAGCTGGCCAGAAAATCTCAGTCACTTGCCCAACGTAAGCCGCAAGCTGCGATGTTAGAGCTGCTGCTGCTTCTTCAGCTCCCTCTGCCCCTGCTGCTATTGCATGCAGCTACTCTGAGCTGGCAGCCAGGCAAGTCAAGTATGAATAATGTGCTCTTTGATCCAGGACGTGCAACACAATGTGTGCCTGAATCACTGACAGCACAGCTACTGCAATACAAGCCCCTCACTACCATAATGCACCTAATAAAAGCTCTCTCCCTGCCACTACTGTGTATCCCCACATATCTCAGTATTATTTGTCTGCAGTTTCAGCTTTTGCTGGCATACTAATAAATCAAAATCATGTTTAAAAGCATGTGAAAACCTCTTAGGACTTCTTATGAAGAGGACCAATTTTTTGATTCAGTAGGGCAAGATGAGCCATACATTGTGCATCATAGGAATAGTTTTCACTGTACAAGATTCCTTAGTTACCTAGGCAACACATATACTTTAGATCTTAATCTAGGAGTAGCTCCAAATATGTAACCAACGTTTCGGAGTCAGACAGTGTGTGATATCACCACAGTTGCAAAAGGCGCCATAGTTCCTTGCACTGAGATTTCACCAGATACCTCAGGCACAGTCCATCAAAGGATTACGACAAGACGCAACACATAGAGCATTCGCAGAGAACCAAACATGACAGGAATCAGTTATACTCTTGATGTCCTATGATATCCTGTAATTAATCTCATGTCAACGGAAGAAAGAAGTCTGGTTTTCTAAGGAGCCCGCTGCTCCCACACTTCCCTGCAAACGATGCCTGATCCACCTGCTCTTCAAGCTGGAATGTCAGATCAGGTGTCATGTTCCAATGTACAGTGCCTTGCGAAAGTATTCGGCCCCTTTGAATTTTTCAATCTTTTCCTACATTTCAGGCTTCAAAGATAAAGATAAAAACTTTAAATATTATGGTGAAGAATCAACAACAAGTGGGACACAATTGTGAAGTTGAACAAAATGTATTGCTTATTTTAAACTTTTATAAAAAATAATAAACTAAAAATTGGGGCGTGCAATATTATTCAGCCCCTTTAAGTTAATACTTTGTAGCGCTACCTTTTGCTGAAATTACAGCTGCAAGTCTCTTGGGGTATGTCTCTATCAGTTTTGCACATCGAGAGACTGAAATTCGTGCCCATTCTTAGTTTGCAAACAGCTGGAGCTGAGTGAGGTTGGATGGAAAGTGTTTGTGAACAGCAGTTTTCAGCTCTTTCCACAGATTCTCGATTGGATTCAGGTCTGGACTTGCATTGGCCATTCTAACACCTGGATACATTTATTTGTGAACCATTCCATTGTAGATTTTGCTTTATGTTTTGGATCATTGTCTTGTTGAAAGACAAATCTCTGTACCAGTCTCAGGTCTTTTGCCGACTCCAAGAGGTTTTCTTCAAGAATGGTCCTGTATTTGGCTTCATTGATCTTCCCATCAATTTTAACCATTTTCCCTGTCCCTGCTGAAAAAAAGCAGGCCCAAACCATGATGCTTCCACCACCATGTTGAACAGTGGGAATGGTGTGTTCAGGGTGATGAACTGTGTTGCTTGTATGCCAAACATATCGTTTGTCATTGTGCCCAAAAAGTTCAATTTTGGTTTCATCTGACCAGAGCACCTTCCACATGTTTAGTGTGTCTCCCAGATGACTTGTGGCATACTTTAAAAGACCCTTTTTATGGATATCTTTGAGAAATGGCTTTCTTCTTTCCACTCTTCCATAAAAGCCAGATTTGTGCAGTGTACGACTGATTGTTGTCCTATGGACAAACTCTCCCACCTCAGCTGTAAATCTCTGCAGTTCATCCAGAGTGATCATGGGCCTCTTGGCTGCATCTCTGATCAGTCTTTTCCTTGTTTGAGATGAAATTGTTGAGGGACGGCCAGGTCTGGTAGAATTGCAGTGACATGACACTCCTTCCATTTCAATATGATCGCTTGCACAGTGCTTCTTGGGATGTTTAAAGTTGTGGAAATCTTTTTGCAAACAAATACTTCTTTAAATTTCTCCACAACAGTATCATGGACCTGCCTGTTGTGTTCCTTGGTCTTCATGATACTCACTGTACTTTAAACAGAACACTGAGACTATCACAGAGCAGGTGCACTTATACGGAGACTAGATTACACACAGGTGGCTTATATTTATCATCATCAGTCATTTAGGACAACATTGGATCATTCAGAGATCCTCAATGAACTTCTGAAGTGGGTTTGCTGCACTGAAAGTAAAGG
This sequence comes from Anomaloglossus baeobatrachus, assembly GCF_048569485.1. NCBI lineage: Eukaryota > Metazoa > Chordata > Amphibia > Anura > Aromobatidae > Anomaloglossus > Anomaloglossus baeobatrachus. Next base: position 352,704,497 of record NC_134355.1, read on the forward strand.
GGCAGAATAATATTACACGCCCCAATTTTCAGTTTATTCTTTTTAACAAAAGTATAAAATGAGCCATAAATTTTGTTCAACTTCACAATTGTTTCCCACTTGTTGTTGATTCTTCACCATAACATTAAAATTTTTATCTTTATGTTTCAAGCCTGAAATGTGGGAAAAGGTTGAAAAATTCAAGGAGGCTGAATACTTTTGCAAGGCACTGTATTGTCACTTAACCCTGTTATTTCTGAGGGTGACGTTCTTAGAGTACTTAAAGATATATTAGCTGACCTGGACAAGTAGGCCATGTCTGTTGACTCCCCAGGTTGGTGTAGCACCTTGACTGGCACAAATGTTAGCAGGAATGCTTTTCAGAAGCACTTTTTTTTTATAGAGTGGCACCTCTGTGGATGCATAAAGTGTGTGGAAAAAAATACACAAAAATGAGAATAAAACATATGGTCACTGCTGTCATCCAAGCAAATAATAGCTAATAATGAGATGAAATTTGAAAAACGTGACCATAAAAAGAAGGGTCACAAAAATGTTGCTTACTAGCTGTTGGTCTTTTCACTGTGTTAGCAGATACTCCACTTTTCAAGAGACTGGAATGTGGTCTGGATTTAATTGTATTACCTAAAACAATTAATTTGGATCATAAAATACCCAAGGATGTTGCGATTTTGCCTGGCGGCTGCCCGTATGATTATCCCACGATTTTGGAAACAGACTAGATGCCCTATGGTGCTGGATTGGTTGGAGGAGATGACAAACCTCCAGAGAATGGAGGAACTGACAGCAGAACTAAATGGGAGCACAGAAAAATTTACTACAGTTTGGGGACCATGCATTATGTTCATGGAGTCCCCAGAGTTTGTGGAGAGTTTGGCGAGCTTTTTGAACTGAGAAACGGTGGGGAGTCTCATTCCTTCCTTCCGCCCCTTCTTTCTTTTCTTTTCTTGCATTCCCCCCTCTCCCCCCTTCTCTCTAATTTCCTCTTCTTTATGCTTGTATCTTTCCTCTTCTTTCTTTCTTTTCTGAACATTAATCTGCATTTTTCTAGTTTCATTTTTTATATGAAAAGATTTATCGATAATTCATAAGACAATAGACATACAATGAGAATGAGTATATTAGGATACGGGAAGTCAAAAGAAGTGGGAATTCCGACCTATAATTTATAAGTGGTTGTATGGTAGTAGCACAAAGAAAATTTGAAGAATTCCAAGAAATTTAGTAATGTAACAATTTCTGGATGTTATCCCGGCATTGAGAAAATGATGTTTATGTATTGTAATTGCACAAATGATATGTTTGTATGTTGACAACAGTTTCATCAATAAAACAGATTTGAAATAAAATACCCAAGGGTACAAGTTGGTGGGGGTATGACGAAGAAATGAATCACAGACTTGCTGTTTCGAGAGACCAAAACTATGGTCCAAGCTTGCTGCAACCACTAGGAATGGAAGCAGTGTGTGTTGACTGCCCAGGTTGGTTTAATACTGTTGACAGCTGATTAAACTCTGTACTTGTCACGCCCAGGGAAGAGGGTACTCTGTCCCGGGCGGTTGCAAACGGGGATGTCACTCTAGTGGTCGTTGCCTGGTCCCGTGCCCTGGGGCTTCTTTTGTAAAAGGGGGTTATCTACAGGGGAGATAAGAGTTAATGTCATGTGATGCCATCTGCGGGTTGCAGTCAAAGATAGAGAACCGCCGCTGCTAAATGTGGGTACTCCCAGCGCTGGTGGTGATTGCAGCAATGGTGTTAGGCCCTCCGCAGGTAGGGCCGTGCCTGGGAGATGATGAGGATAATAACAGAGACCACACCAGGTTGTCTTTAACAGTCTCTACTCACTTGGACCCAGGAGTTGCTGGTTCAGGTCCCATGAAGTATCAGTGCCAATGTAGTGACCCAGGTTGCTCTGTCCCCGACACTCCAGAGTTTCCCTAGCGTGAGGGCCAGTTTAGGCTCTCCTGTTCCTAGTGATCCCATCAAACCCTGTGACATAGATACAGATCACAGTGCCTGGCTACTGGAGTATCGACTAGCAGGACCATGTGAAAGAGAAAGGGTCATATAGCAAAGTCGAGGAGGTTTCCCTCCAGCACCTGTAGACCAGAGAGAAATGCAACTCGGTGGAACCAGATAGGAAGCGGGACTATGCTTGTCCCAGCTCCGAAAAAAGATGGAAAGCTTAGCCTCAAAGAAGAGTGCAACACAGCAAAGTCAGCTCAGCTACATCGGAACCAAGCAGAAGAGAACAGACTTCCTCCTCATCGCTGCAGTACCGTGAGTATGACACCAGTGTTCCTCTGCGCTAGGGTATAATGCAGGCTTTGTTAGTGTATTATAGCAAGGCGACACAGTTAACATAAGCCAGCTAGGAATTTAGAGTAGTTGGTATTGAACTCTTTATTGTAATAGTTGGAGTGCAGCTTGTGTAACCCGTTCCAGCTATCCTTCTTTGTACCTGTTGTGACGACATGGACTCTCAGTGCCTAGCATGGGTTAACTTTCTTAAAATTCAGCCAGACATGAAGACAGTTTGTTTGAAGATAGGGGATAATCCCTCATTGTTCTACAAGACTCTTGGGAGTTAAGTATTGAAGTTTTTTTTGACTCATGTAATTGTTTTGGCCTTTGAAGGCCAGATACCCATTGTATTACTATGTGTTTGCTGGATGCGATTTAACTTAGTTGTCTCTGCCATTGACCATTATTACTGGGATATTCTGTATACGGCTTGAAATCTAGCCAATAAGAGCCCAGTCTTATCCACCAATCATGAAGACCCCAAATGGTCTGAATGAAGAGCTCGGGGGGTATAAGAAGGAGGACTGTCCGTTGCTCAGAGAGAGACTCTTGCTACACGCTACCAATCTAGGACCTGCGGATCTGATTAGCAAGCCATAACTGAACCTGGATTATAAAACTACATGGACTTCAGCATTGAAGGCAAGGATTCGGCTGAGATATCAAGGACTACCTAAGGAAGGAATCCAGCTTGGGACAATCCAGTCATCTGACTACAGACTTTGCAGACTTCAGCCAGTTTCCTAAATCTTGCATTATTCCATTCTCGGTGGGTGCCTGCCGAAAGCGTGGTGCTGCTGGATTGGAGTAAGTAGCCCTGGAAGCTCTGAGGCATGGACATTCTAAATCCCTGGTGAGCCAGCAGAAGGGTGATACTCTGTTGCCTGTTACATTTGTGTGTTTTGCTGGTTATGTGCCGTTAATTGTTTGGGGATCCAATAAAGTCTTAATATTGTGATTCCCTCACCCTGTGTTGTCTGAGTAGTGTTCCGCCCACGGTTAAGGAGGTCGGGCGTTCAGTTGGAATGAGCCCTGGGCTATGCTGTCTTTCTAAAGGCGGCCGGATCAGCGGACGAGAGCACCCACTGACCCCCGTGTCTCCACACCCGTTATTATTGTTTTCATTATACAGACTGTTATTTGCATTTTCCAATATAAAATCTTCTGTATTTCAATAAAGCCAGTATTTTGTTCTGCCTCCTCATATACTGTACCGTATTTGAGCTCTGCCTTTTGGTGTGTCACTAAGACCTCTACACTGGTATACGCTTTAGTCATATAGAAAAAATGGGCTCAAGACATTGAACAGAATTAAACCACAAATTTTATTTAAACGATTAAAATTGATTAACAGGTCTTAGGTCTTTAAGGTCCTATTAGTTAATTGACTGCATTATTTAAGAGTGGCAATGCAAAGGCCTGTAGTACTATCTTCCTGGGAAAAGGCGTCATGCCGAAATGCGCAGAGTGTGGAGGGCACAGCACCTTATTATCAGGTATTGTTCACTGATACAATTTGTTTTTTTTGGGATATATTTATAAAATATTAAGGCGTCTGTCAGTCTTGGTGGTTCATAGGGGATAGTGTGCAGCAAATCTGTATTAAAGATATTGCTACGTAGCTTGAATTTACTATTAATATACTAATAATTGACTTTTCACACCCCATGGGACTTTTCCATATAAATATTTCTGTACTATTTAATATCATTCAATTTATATATTAATTATATAAAAGATCTGACATATGTAATGGTATTTTTTAAAGATCTTACATTAGTTTATATTCAGTGAGATATTTATTTGTTGGATACTTACCCTTTTGGGTTTTAAAAATCCATATACTACATTTACTTACCTGGTTGTTGTACTGTGCATCCTCCTTTTTGCATTATTTCTCCACTGTAGAGCTGTGCATCAATTTTAATGTTTTAAATAAAAATTGTGGCTTAATTCTGTTCAATTTTTTGAGCTCATCATTTGTACAGTACATGACTCAATCAACTTGCGCTGACTAGTTGTCCATATTCAATTTTCCATATTCAATTTCCACGACATTAAGTTCTCATCAATCATTACATCTCTGCTTATTGTTACCTTATTCGTTTCTGGGTGCAGTATTCTATATCCTTTCTGTAGCCCACCAGGATGCCTTCTTTTGCATGAGATTCTCCCTCAGTATGTTTTTCTTTGAGATTATGTACAAATATTTTACATCCGAATATTCTAACAATTAGATTCAAATTTATTTGGACAGATACAACATTTTTCACACTTTTGTAAATTACTACAATGGATTTTGAACAAAACATTTCAGATGCAGTTGAAGTTCATACTTTAAGCTTTTAAGCCTTCTTTACACGTTGCAATTTTGCATACGATTTTGTATGCGATTTGCAACGCCCCCATCGTATGTGTGGCACGTTCAATTTGTTGAACGTGCTGCACATACGAGTAATCCCCGTCACACGTACTTACCCGTCCATACGACCTTGCTGTGGGCGGCGAACGTCCACTTCCTGGAGTGGGAGGGACGTTCGGAGTCACAGCGACGTCACACGGCAGCCGGCCAATAGAAGCGGAGGGGCAGAGCTAAGCGGGACGTAAACATCCCGCCCACCTCCTTCCTTACGCATTGTGGGCCGGGAGCTGCAGGACACTGGTAAGATCTGTTCATTGTTCCCAGGGTGTCACACACTGCAATGTGTGCTATGAAGGTACGATGAAGAATCTGACGTGCAATTCTAGAGACAGGTACGATGTGTATGCGATGAAAGTTTTAACGTTCAATCGCAATCGCACGTACCTGTCACACACTGCAATGTACTTACAATGCCGGATGTGCGTCACTTACGACGTGACCCCACCGACACATTGTAAGATACATTGCAGCGTGTAAAGCGGGCTTAATTCAGTGGGTTGAATAAAATGATTATATAAAAATGTGATGAAGCATTTTTTAAACTCAATCCCTTCATTTCAGGGGCTCAAAAAAATTGGACAAATTAAATATTTGGAAATAAAATGTTAATTTCTAATACTTGAAAACCCTTTGTTTGTAATGACTGCCTGGTCTTGAACTCATGGACATCAACAGTCACTGTGTTTCCTCTTTTTTAATGCTCCTCCAGGCTAGTTTTCAGTTGCTGGTTGTTTGTCAGCCTTTCTGTCTGATGTTTAGTTTTTAACAAGTGAAATGCAGCTCTATTGGGTTAAGATCAGGTGATGACTCGGCCAATCAAGAATATTCCACTTCTTTGCTTTAATAAACACCTGTGTTGCTTTAGTTTTATGTTTTCGGCTATCTGTATTATGAAACACCAATCAATCAGTTTGGCTGCATTTGGCTGGATTTGAGAACATAGTATCTCTTGTATGTCTGTGAAAACCCCAGAATTCATCTGGCTGCCTCTGTCCTGTGTCACATCATTAATAAACAATAGGGACCCAGTGCCACTGGCAGCCATGCATGCCCATGCCATCACACTGCCTCCACCATGTTTTGCCGATGATGTGGTATGCTTTGAAACATGAGCTATATCATGCCTTGACCATACTTTTTTATTTCCATCATTCTGGTAGAGGTGGATCTCAGTTTCATCTGTCCAAAGATTGTTCTTCCAGAACTGTGCTGGATTTTTAAAATTTTTATTTTTAGCAAAGTCTAATCTAGTCTTCTTATTCTTGAGGCTTATGAGTGACTTTCACCACGCAGTGAACCCTCTGTATTTTCTTTCATGCAGTCTTCTCTTTATGGTAGATTTGGATATTAATACGCCTACATCCGGGGGAGTGTTGTTCACTTGGTTGGATGTTGTGAAGGGGTTTCTCTTCACCATGATAATTATTCTGCAATGATCCACCACTGTTGTGTTCTGTGCGTGTCAAGGTCTTTTTGCATTGTTGTGGTCACTAGTGCTTTCTTTCTTTCTTTCTCAGGATGTACCAAACTACCCCGGTGGCCCTCACCACTCCAGAGATTGTACCTGTCTGTCCCAGCTGTGCCTCCAGCCACAGTGATCCTGTTGGGCCTCCCAGACAATGTTCCAAGAGGTGTACTGTTTTCCCTCCCTGTAGATCTTACATTTTATGAAGGACCACAGGTTCTCTATGGGCTTCAGATAAGGTAAACAAGGGGGCCATGTCATTTTTTTTCATCTTTTAGACCTTTACTGGCCAGCCATGCTCTGGAGTAGTTGGATGCATGTGATGGAGAATTGTCCTGCATGAAAATCATGTTTTTCTTGAACGATACCGACTTCTTCCTGTATCACTGCTTGAAGAAGTTGTCTTCCAGAAACTGGCAGTAGGTCTGGAGTTGAGCTTCACTTCATCCTCAACCCGAAAAGGTCCCACAAGTTCATCTTTGATGATACCAGCCCATGCCAGTACCCAACCTCCACCTTGCTGGCGTCTGAGTCGGAGTGGAGCTCTCTGCCCTTTACTGATCCATCCTCTGGCCCATCCATCTGGCCCATCAAGAGTCAAGCCTGCTTTACACGGTACGACCGATTGTGCGATTTCACAATCGATCGTACCCGCCCCCGTCCTTTTTGCGTCACGGGCAAATCGCTGCCCGTGTCGCACAAAGTTAGTAACCCCCGTCACACATACTTACCTCTCGTGCGACCTCGCTGTGGGCGGCGAACGTCCACTTCCTGGAGTGGGAGGGACGTTCGGCGTCACAGCGACGTCACATGGCCGCCGGCCAATAGAAGCGGAGGGGCGGAGATGAGCGGGACGTAAAGATCCCGCCCACCTCCTTCCTTCCACATAGAGACGGCGGCGGCCGCGGGAGGCAGGTGAGCTGCTCATCGTTCCCGTGGTGTCACACGGAGCGACGTGTGCTACCACGGAAACGATGGTCAACTAAAGTAAACGATATTATGGAACCTAACGAGCAGTACCCGACTCACGATTTGTGAGTGATACTGCGTCGCTAGGAGGTGTCACACAGGCCGGCATCGCCAGTGATGCCGGATGTGCGTCACAAAAACCGTGACCCGGACGATCTATCGCACGATAGATTGCCTGGTGTAAAGCACCCTTCACTCTCAATTCATCCGTCCATAAAACCTTTGAAAAATCAGTCTTAAGATATTTCTTGGCCCAGTCTTGACGTTTTATCTTATGTTTCTTGTTCAAAGGTGGTCATTTTTCAGTCTTCCTTACCTTGGCCATGTCCCTGAGTATGGCACACCTTGGGCTTTTTGATACTCCAGTAATGTTGCAGCTCTGAAATATGGCCAAACTGGTGGCAAATGGCATCTTGGAAGCTTCATGCTTGATTTTCCTCAATTCATGGCCAGTTATTTTGCAATATGTTAAAGTAAAGGGAAGGTTTTGAAAAACAAATAGTATATTAACCCTTAAAATCATCAATTTTATTAGAATCTCTTAAAACATCAAAAAGACACACAACAACTAACCTAATGTGCACAGGTGGAGAAGGGAGGAGGGTTAAAGATAAAGCCCTAAAAATAGACCTCCCTCCTCTCCACTACCTCACGCAGGGGTTGGCAGTCACCCTAAGGAAAACGATATGGCGCCCCACTCCTCGATGGCTATCCTTAGCCTGCCCTAGAATACCCTAACGGCAGGTATGAAAGGTGCTCAAATCTAATAATAATAAAGTGCAAAAAAGTGCTCAGTAAGGATAGCCAGTGAGGTATGCTTAAAAGAGGATCGTGTATGCCTCAAATTGCCTTGTGCCCTAATTGCCTCACATTAATCATTAAGTGGGGTCAGGGGCAGGTGCTTTTGCAGAGGTTGGGTGGGAGATGGGTTTGCCTAATCAGAAAATAAACCCTAATATCAATCTCCTAACTACCCCTTACCTCACGCGAGGGTCGGCACCCTGGTAATATACGATACAATATGGTGCCCCCACTCCACGAGGGCTGTCCCTGAGATGGCCCTAATGCACCCTAACAACAAATCATACATATATAAAGTGCCTGTGCTGAGGACTTAAAGTGCATAGTATATATATATATATATATCTCAATTTAAACAACAGGTAGTGTTACGAGCCGGCGCCGCCATAGCCGCAAGCAGCCTGCTGTGGTTCCTGTTGCGCCCAGGCGCCGGCTGCCGTTGTTGGCCGTGCCTCAGGTCATCCAGTTGGCTGCTTCTTCCACCATGTCTAAGTGTGGAAAGGCGGCTAGTGCGCATGTTGCATGGTTCCACCCTGGGTTTGGGGTGAATCTAGGTTATAAAAGGGGCTGGAGACAACATGGAGGTGTGCAGTCTTCACTCATATTTACTTAGAATTCATGGTGGCTTAAGCTTGTTGGAAGCGGTAGGTAGGGCTAGGCGAATGGTGCCTGTCACGCCAAGATTCGTTGCTCAGCACATGAAGGTCAGGCGCCGTGCTTCCTTGCTACCGTTCCTGTTGTGCTATAGCTGTCCAGTGGCGTTAACTGGGTTGCGGCTGCTGCATCACCTGTTCAGTTGTGCCTCCTACGCACACAGACAGCATACCTGCTGCGACACCTGTCCGAGAGTGCCCTATACGCACACGGACAACGCACCTGTTGCGCCAACTGTCCGGTTGTGCCTCCTATGCGCACGGACAGCATACCCCAGGACCCCTGTGGAGTTACAGGGTGTTCCAGGATTGGGTGTGGGAACTTGTTGTCCTCCTTGGCTTCCCAGTCAACGCTACTGGTGTGATCCCTTGGCCTGACATGTTCTCTACACACGTGGTTGTAACCAAATTCATATTATTATTTTTTTTTTTTTGGTCTGAGATCTACTTAATCTCTATAAAAAAAGAGGCTGTAATATATCTATATATCTTTATTAATTATTGTGACTATTTGCACGACTATCTTTCTTTGGTGGTGGGTCTCCCGAATTCGACTGATTAGTTATAGGGAGATACTAGGGAGAGACGACGTGGAGCGGGGGGTACCCAATAACGTATGGTACACCTCCGCTGGTAGGTAGGGGAAAGGGAGGGATAGATATTTCATCCCGCAATCATTGTAACAAGATCTATCTGAGCAAGAAGTGCAACTATTACTGTTGCCCCTACCCTGAGAACAGTAGACAACTAGCACTGTCCTCACTAATCGGATCTATCACCCTATTACACCCACTGTAATGTATCACTGTAATAATTTGGATGAGCAGTGGTTTTATATTCATAACTTTTAATATTGATTAGAATAAAGTACCCTTTTAGGAGTTTTTTTCTTTTGGTTTACTCTACACACGTGGCCATTCGAGTAGTGACCAGAAACGCTAATTAAAGGACCGCTCGGCCTGTCATGTCTGACACACGTGACCGACAGGGCGCTGTCGCAGCGTTCTTCTCGGTCAACGCTACCTGGTCACCATCCGGCCTGACGTGTTCCCTGCACACCTGGTCGGGGTTGCGCCAATTTCACCGAAACGCTAACTGGGTTGTCGTCTCGTCTGATGTGTCACTACACACGTGACCGGTTCCCTGGGTTATCTCAGAGCCATCCAACTCTATAGTCTCTGCCTAACTCACAGGGTGCCAGCAGCTCCATTACCATCTGGAGCACGGTAGGCTCCGACTGGCGATTGGGATATATACCCCCTGGACCTAATCTGCCGGTTCCCCCGTAACAGTAAGACTGTGCCAGGATCTGGCTGGCATGGTGGAGATGGAGCAGCTACATCAGTTCATACTGCAGCTTGAGGCCAGAGTGAGGTCTCTGTAGCAGTCTGCTCTTGCTGCTGATATGGATGATGTGGTGGCTCAAGCGGCTGCAATGGTGTCGGCCACAAAGCCCACTCCAACCCTCCCTCACCTCTCGCTGCCCAACAAGTTTTCAGGGGACAGCAAGGCATGTAGGGGATTTGTGAACCAGTGCTCAATCCATCTGCAGTTGCTGGCTGCACGGTTCCTTACAGAGAGGTCGAAGGTGGGGTTTATCATCTCCTTGCTCTCTGATAGAGCACTGTAGTGGGCTACACCATTGTGGGAGAGGAATGACCCCATAGTTCAGGACTCAGGAGTTTTTGGAGTCATTGAGGCAAGTGTTCCTGGGGCCTCAGGTCACTCACGACTCGGCCCTACAGCTACTGACTTTGGAGCAGGGGCGTACCTTCTCGAGCCAATATGCGGTGAGTTTCACGACACTTGTTGCAGAACTGGGGTGGCCAGAGAGGACGCTCATTCCAATGTTCTGGAGGGGATTAGCCTCGCACGTGAAGGACGCTTTAGCGTCGCGCGAGGTACCAACTACACTTCAGCGCCTCATGACTCTGGCTACCCGCATTGACCTACGGACCTCCGATCGTCAGCTGGAGCGCAGGTCATAGGGTTGTTCAGCCACTGTGGTGGTCTCTCCTACTGCACCTCCCTTAGAGGACATCTCTGTCCCTATGGACATCTCTAGGGTTGGCGCTGCTAGGTCATCGAGTCGCAAGGGCATTTCCTGTTTTGCTTGTGGGCAGTATGGTCATATATGCCAACCATTGTCCAAAGCGTCAGGGTAAGCGACCACGATTGGTGACCATAGATGGAGGTAGACTGGACTCGGCGTCATCCATTAGGGTGACGTTTCCTGTGTCCATTTCCTTTATGGGGTCAACATGGTTCACAAGAGCGAGTGTGGACACAGGTGCTGGGGATAATTTCATCTCCTCCTCTTTTGCCCAGCGGCATGCCATCCCGCTGGTGCAAATGCCAAGACCAGTAAGAGTCCGTATGGTGGATGGGTCCTTGTTGCCCAAGGTAATTCACCAGCGGACAGTGCCCATTACCCTTGCCATGTCATCTGGGCATAGGGAGACCAGTCATTCCTAGTTCTCCCTAAGGGTGCAGATGATATTCTGCTGGGTATTCCTTGGTTGAAGCGGCATTCCCCACATATCGACTGGTCATTATTAGTGATGAGCGAGTACTAAAAAGCTCGGGTGCTCGAAGCTCGGGCCGAGCATCCCAAGATACTCGTGTACTCGGGCCGAGCAACGAGCCCAATGTTATCCTATGGGAGACCCGAGTATTTTTGTGAAATGACCCCCCGGCAGCATGGAGAAACCCTAAAAATGTCACAAAAGTCTCAGAAGAGTGCTCAAATGACATGGCAACAGCATGGGGAAGACCCCTTGAAGCATTTATCACTGAAAAGTCACAGCTGTGAACAATTTTGTCCGCGTTTTACGCCATTTTTACGGACTCACCAGAAAACCTTCCAAAATGACCCCAAAATGATTTTTCATGGCGGAAATGTTAAGGGCACATACCCAATAGTGAGATAGAGCTGGTGTATGTTACTTTTTGAGATTAATACATGAAAGATTTTACGTGAAAACATTGTGTGGCACTCCGATGTCCCTGAGAAGAGACGTACATGAAGGCCTCTTGAGTCTAATGTGCCCATTTTGAGGAAGTGAGTCTTTGTAGTATTTTCCTTTGCCAGGGCAGTCCAAAATTGTGAGGTTCACCAATGCCCCTGCATACAGACGTGCATGAGGGCCTGTAAACCTGAAGTGCCCATTGGAAGGAAGTGGGTCTATTGTAGTATAGCCCTTAGGCAGGGCAGCCAAAAATTGGGAGGCTCCACGTTGTCCCTGGGTAGAGACGTGCATGAGGGCCTTTAAACCTGAAGTGCCCATTGGAAGGAAGTGGGTCTATTTCAGTATAGCCCTTTGCCAGGGCAGCCAAAAATTGGGAGGCTCCACATTGTCCCTGGGTAGAGACGTGCATGAGGGCCTCAAAACATTAAGTGTCCATTTTAAGGAAGTGGGTGTATTATAGTATAGCCCTTAGGCAGGGCAGCCAAAAATTGGGAGGCTCCACGTTGTCCCTGGGTAGAGACGTGCATGAGGGCCTCAAAACATTAAGTGTCCATTTTAAGGAAGTGGGTGTATTATAGTATAGCCCTTAGGCAGGGCAGCCAAAAATTGGGAGGCTCCACGTTGTCCCTGGGTAGAGACGTGCATGAGGGCCTCAAAACATTAAGTGTCCATTTTAAGGAAGTGGGTGTATTATAGTATAGCCCTTAGGCAGGGCAGACAAAAATTGGGAGGCTCCACGTTGTCCCTGGGTAGAGACGTGCATGAGGGCCTCAAAACATTAAGTGTCCATTTTAAGGAAGTGGGTGTATTATAGTATAGCCCTTAGGCAGGGCAGCCAAAAATTGGGAGGCTCCACGTTGTCCCTGGGTAGAGACGTGCATGAGGGCCTCAAAACATTGTTCCCATTGCAAAGGAGCGGGTCTCCTGTCGTTGTAATGTCCATTCTGCAAAGAATGGGCGAAAAAATTTACCACTGGGGGTATACCTGAAACAAAGGCCTAAGTATTGCAATTTGTAACGGTCATCATCATGGTGGCGCATGAGGAGAAGGAGGAGGAGTCCAGCGATTATCCAAAGTCCAGAAGTGTGTACCCATGGGTGAGTGGAGGTACATGGCAAACTTTAAATTCCGCTCTCATTTGCTGGTGGTGTGGTGAAGTCTGGCCCAATCCAACCCTTGTTCATCTTGATCAGAGTCAGCCTGTCAGCATTTTCAGTTGACAGGCGGGTGCGTTTATCTGTAATGATTCCACCTGCGGCACTAAAAACACGCTCTGACAAAACGCTAGCAGCAGGGCAGGCCAGGACTTCCAAGGCGTAGAGAGCCAATTCATGCCACGTGTCCAGCTTGGATACCCAATAATTATAAGGCACAGAGGAATGTCGGAGTACTGTTGTTCGATCTGCAAGGTACTCCTTCAGCATCTGGGCAAACTTAGGATTTCTTGTGGCACTACCCCGCACCTCAGGGGCTGTGGTACGTGAGGGGCTGAGAAAACTGTCCCACATCTTAAAGACTGTTCCCCTACCTCTGGCGGATTGGACTTGTGCCTCTCTCAGCTGTACGCCTCGGTTGTCCACTGATTCATGACCTATGCCGCTAGCGTTTTGTGAGGGGAATGCTTTGCCTACTTCCGTGAGTATGGCCTTCCGAAACTGCTGCATTTTGGTTGACCTCTCCTCCACGGGAATAAGAGACAAAAAGTTCTCCTTGTAGCGTGGGTCTAACAGTGTTACCAACCAGTAATGATTGTCGGCCAAGATGTTCTTAACGCGAGGGTCACGAGACAGGCAGCTTACCATAAAGTCAGCCATGTGCGCCAGACTCTTAACAGCCAGGACTTCAGTAGCCTGACCAACAAGATGACTGAACATGCTGTCCTCCTCCTCCTCCTCCTCCTCCTCCTCATCTACCCTGTCCTCTGGCCAGCCACGCTGAACCGAGGATATGACTGGTGTGCATGTCATATCCTCAATTTGGCCGGAGAGTTGCTCCATGTCTTCATCCTCCTCCTCGTCATAGTCCTCCACTGCACGTTGTGATGAGACGAGGCTGGGCTGTGTGTTATCACCCACACCCACTACTGTTTCTTGCTGCAACTCATCGCGCTCCGCCTGCAATGCATCATGTTTGTTTTTCAGCAGAGACCGTTTTAGAAGGCAGAGTAGCGGTATGGTGACGCTAATAATGGCGTCATCACCACTCACCATCTTGGTGGAGTCCTCAAAGTTTTGGAGGATGGTACATAGGTCTGACATCCATCTCCACTCCTCAGGTGTTATGTGTGGAGTTTGACCCATTTCCCGACGGCTTAGGTGATGCAGGTACTCAACAACTGCCCTCTTCTGCTCACATATCCTGACCAACATGTGCAGAGTTGAATTCCAACGCGTGGGGACATCACACACCAGTCTGTGAGCCGGAAGATGCAAACGGCGCTGAAAGCCGGCAAGGCCGGCTGAAGCAGTAGGTGACTTTCGAAAATGTGCAGACAGGCGGCGAACTTTTACCAGTAGATCAGACAGCTCTGGGTATGACTTTATAAACCGCTGAACCACGAGGTTGAGCACATGGGCCACGCATGGAACATGTGTCAGCTGGCCTCGCCTCAAAGCCGCCACCAGGTTCCGGCCATTGTCACACACGACCTTTCCTGGCTTTAGGTTCAGAGGTGTGAGCCAGTGATCTGCCTGCTGTTTCAGAGCTGTCCACAGCTCTTCTGCATTGTGGGGTTTGTCACCTATGCAGATTAGCTTCAGCACAGCCTGTTGCCGCTTCGCCGAGGCAGTGCTGCAGTGCTTCCAGCTTGTGACTGGTGTGGAGGGCACAGTGGATGAGGATGCGCAGGAGGAGGAGGAGGCTGAAGAGCATGACATTCCGGAGCTGTAGAGTGTGGGTGAAACACTGACTGAGGTAGGGCCTGCAAACCTTGGTGTGGGAAGGACGTGTTCCGTCCCTCGCTCAGACTGGGTCCCAGCTTCCACAATATTAACCCAGTGTGCCGTCAACGAGATGTAGCGGCCTTGCCCACAAGCACTTGTCCACGTGTCTGTGGTTAGGTGGACCTTGGGTGAAACAGCGTTGTTCAGGGCACGTGTGATGTTTTGTGACACAAGGTTATGCAACGCGGGGACGGCACACCGGGAGAAATAGTGGCGGCTGGGGACCGAGTAACGTGGGACAGCTGCCGCCATCAGGTCACGGAATGCTTCAGTCTCCACCAGCCTAAAAGGCAACATTTCCAGCGCAAGCAGTCGCGAAATGTTAGCATTTAGAACTGTGGCATGTGGGGTGTTGGCAGTGTATTTGCGCCTGCGTTCAAAGGTTTGCTGAATGGATAACTGAACGCTGCGCTGGGACAAGGACGTGCTTGATGATGGTGTTCTTTCTGCGTAGGCAACTGCAGGTGCAGGAGTGGAGGAGGCTTGTTCGCAGGCAGCATGGACAGAGGATTGGCTCGCATGCACAACCAGCGAAGACGTAGCAGTGACATCAGCAAGCACTGCTCCTCGACTCTGTTGTACTTCCCACAAAGTCGGGTGCTTGGCTGACATGTGCCTGATCATGCTGGTGGTGGTCAGGCTGCTAGTTTTGGTACCCCTGCTGATGCTGGCACGGCAGGTGTTGCAAATGGCCTTTTTTGAATCATCTGGATCCAACTTAAAAAACTGCCAGACTCGGGAAGACCTAACATTTGTACAGGCACCTTGTATCGTCGTGTTGTTCCGGGGAACGGTTGCCTGACTTCTGCCTGGGGCCACCACCCTGCTTCTTACTGCCTGTTGTGATGCTACGCCTCCCTCCCCCTGTGCACTGCTGTCCTTGCTCTGCATATCCTCCTGCCAGGTTGGGTCAGTTACTGGATCATCCACCACGTCGTCTTCCTCTTCCGCACCCTGCTCCTCCTCCTGACTTGCTGACAATTGTGTCTCATCATCGTCCACCACTTGTTGAGACACGTTGCCAACTTCGTGAGAACGTGGCTGCTCAAATATTTGGCCATCTGTACAGACGATCTCCTCATGACCCACTTCAATATGAGCTGGCGAGAGGCCAGAATGTGTGAATGGAAACGTGAACAGCTCTTCCGAGTGTCCAAGTGTGGGATCATTAATGTCCGAGGAGGACGTGTACTCAGCCTGGTGGTAGGAAGGAGGATCAGGTTCAGAAATGTGCGGTGCAGTATCACGGCTACTGACACTTGACCGTGTGGAAGACAGAGTGTTTGTGGTGGTGCCAATCTGACTGGAAGCATTATCTGCTATCCAACTAACAACCTGTTGACACTGGTCTTGGTTCAAGAGCGGTGTACTGCTGCGGTCCCCAAGAATTTGGGACAGGACGTGCGAGCGACTAGATGTGGCCCTTTGTTGTGGCGAAATTAGAGCTTGCCCACGACCTCGGCCTCTGCCTGCACCACCATCACGTCCACTTCCTTGTTCCTTGCCAATGCCCTTGCGCATTTTGCAATGCTGTGCACTGCTGACGTGTATATTCACTACTTGTGCGTTATATCAAAGTGTGTGGAAATTGCACACAAGTGCACCTGTACGCTGCCACCAACAGGCACACACGTGCGGTTTTAAAAACCAAGCACGGACGCAATAAGAACCTAACAGGTTTTTTTGGGGAGCGACAATTACAGACAAGTCAGACACTATCTGGACTGTTTTACACTGTGTACACCAGCCCCAGATATGATGAAGGCTGGTATACGGTCACCACTACCCTGCCTGCCTGCCTGCCTGTATACTGGTACAATAGTCCTGACAAGGACTCTTTTGGTCACTAGCCTGTATTCAGACCTGGCTATACCCTGCCTGTATATAGCAACAGTAGTCCTGAGAAGGACTCTGCTACTGTACTCCGACCTGGCTATACCCTGCCTGCCTGTATACAACTAGAATAGTCCTGAGAAGGACTTTTGGTCACACTGTTTGCAGCCCTGCAACTGAAAAAGCTATAAAGGGCCGCAAAGCTTTCCCTGAATCAGCGACACTCTCCCTGCACTCACTGTCTGGATAGCTGTGAGCAGAGCACACAGCGCGCCGGCCGATATAAAGGCTCGGTCACGCTGTGCAGGCCGGCCAATCACTGCAATTCCACAACTAACAGGGCTGTGGCATTGCAGTGGTCTGCCATCCAATCCCTGCATGAGGGCTGGCTCTCAAAAGAGCGCCAACATGCAGAAATGAAGACCACGAGTACAGCACGAGTATCGCGAGATTATTCGGTCCCCGCCGAGCAGCCCGAGTACAGCGATACTCGTGCGAGTACCGAGTAGTGACAAGCATGCTCGCTCATCACTAGTCATTATGTGGTGGAGTGAGTCTTGTAGCTCCCACTGCATGTCTCCATCTTCCGCCCATCGCTCAGTGGTATCTTTGGTGACTATAGACCATTCGAGTGGGAGGGCCGCTAGAGGGGGGTACTGTTACGACCGGCGCCGCATAGCCGCAAGCAGCCTGCCGCGGTTCCTGTTGTGCCCAGGCGCCGGCTGCCGTTCTTGGCCATGCCTCGGGTCGTCCAGTTGGCTGCTCCTTCCACCACGTCTAAGTGTGGAAAGGCGGTTAGTGCGCATGCGCGCGCCGATTTACCCCAGCCAGAGTCTAAGCCAAGTGTTTTACCTAGTGAGCATGCTCAGCCTGATTGTGTCATTTCTGAGACTAAGTCCTCAGTTCAGGCTACTGAGCATGCTCCCACAATTAATCCTAACGGCCTCTTTGCACAGGTACTTGGACATCGTTCTGTGTCTAAGTTCTGGGATGTGCCTACTGAGCATGCTCAGGCACTTAGTGCATTAGAAGCTAGGTCCGGTAAGGACCTCACTAAGCATGTCCGTGAGGTGGCAGGCCCTGATAGGGCAGAGGGTGTCACGTGTCCTGATGACGTGGCCACTCTGGACTGGCTCGCAGAGGCCCACCCCTATGATCTGGCACTTCACCATTGGCCGTCAGACGATGACTGGTGAAGTGTTTGGGGCGTGGCTGCCATGAGGTCATCAATCACGTGGCGGTTCCGGATAGGCTGCTGGTGACGTCACTGATGATATAGCACTCTAATATTGGACCTTGGTGGTTGCACCCTGGGTTTGGGGTGGATCTAGGGTATAAAAGAGGCTGGAGACAACATGGAGGTGCGCAGTCTTCACTCATATTCACTTAGAATTCATGGTGGCTTAAGCTTGTTGGAAGCAGTAGGTAGGGCTAGGCGAACAGTGCCTGTCATGCCAAGATTCGTGGCTCAGCACATGAGGGTCAGGCGCCGTGCTTCCTTGCTACCGTTCCTGTTTTGCTATAGCAGTCCAGTGGCGTTAACTGGGCTGCGGCTGCTGTGTCACCTGTCCAGTTGGGCCTCTTACGCACACGGACAGCATACCTGCTGCGTCATCTGTCTGAGAGTGCCTTCTACACACACGGACAACGCACCTGTTGCGCCAACTGTCCGGTTGTGCCTCCTACGCGCACGGACAGCATACCCCAGGACCCCTGTGGAGTTAACAGGGTCTTCCAGGATTGGGTGTGTGAACCTGTTGTCCTCCTTGGCTTCCCAGTCAACGCTACTTGTATGATCCCTTGGCCTGACGTGTTCTCTACACACATGGCCATTCGAATAGTGACCAGAAACGCTAATCAAAGGACCGCTCGGTCTGTCGTGTCTGACACACGTGGCCGACAGGGCGCTGTCGCAGCGGTCTTATCGGTCAACGCTACCTGGTCACCATCCAGCCTGATGTTTTTTCTGCACACATGGTCGGGGTTGCGCCAATTCCACCAAAACGCTAACTGGGTTGTTGTCTGGTCCGACGTGTCACTACACACGTGACCGGTTCCCTGGGTTATCTCAGAGCCATCCAGCTCTATAGTCTCCGCCTAACCCACAGGGTGCCAGCAGCTCCATTACCATCTGGAGCACGGTGGGCCCCGACTGGCGATTGGGATATATACTCCCTGGTCCTAATCTGACAGTTTCCCCATAGCAGTTAGCTCTAATGAAATCCATTGATATATTGTCACAGCATTTAAGTCAATAATGGGCCTGTGCTTATTAAAGGTTCATAGTACTAAGACAGTAAGGGGTACTCATCACTGATACAGCCAGATACACGATCCTCAGGTTGCCTCAAATTGCCTCAACGCGTTTCTCCCAGCGGGATCATCAGGAGGCCAGATAAACAGAGTGACAAACAGATGCCATGATAAACAGATAGGGAAAGGGGCCTGATGCTTATGGCTCCCTTTTAAAGCAGTTATTTTGCACCTTTTTTGCCCAACATGCTTCTTGCGACCCTGTTGGCTATTTGCCATGAAACGCTTGATTGTTCGGTGATTACGCTTTAAAAGTTTGGCAATTTCAAGACTGCTGCATCTCTCTGCAAGACATCGCAAACTTTTGGACTTTTCAGAGCCCGTCAAATCTCTCTTCTGACCCATTTTGCCGAAGGAAAGGAAGTTGCCTAATAATTAAGGTGTTAATGTCATTACACCACACCCCTCCTCATTACAGATATGCATATCACCTGATTTACCTAATTGGTAGTTGGCTCTCAAGCCTATACAGCTTGGAGTAGGACAACATGTATAAAAATTATCATGTGATCAAAATACTCATTTGCCTAATAATTCTGCGCACAGTGTAGTGAACAACTGGAGAGGACAGTGCAGGAGTATCTAGAACTCAGTATCAATGCTATTTGGGGTTGTTTGGACTCTTTTGCATTTGGATCTTCAAAAATGGAAGAGTGGTCTGAGCTCGCCAGTCACGCCTTGGAGGCTTTATCATGCCTGGCAGCCAGAATTCTCTTATAATGTGTCTGCAGCGCTGTTGGTGGTGTCCTGACAAATAAGCACATCCAGCTGTCCCCTGAAAGTGTAGTCATGAATCTCCAATGACATTTCTACCCCAGTCGCAGACTGTGCAGATGAGGTGATTGTGTAGTTTTCAGTGTGCTGCATTGATTTTGCGTTATAGCAGTATGTGACACCTTTGTCGTGGGTTCTGTGGCTGCTGTTGCCGCTGTTGCTAATGTTACTAACAAGTGCCGTGGTGGCGCAACAATCAAAATGTGTGTCCACCATTGTTACTTTTACAATTTGCTTTTTATGCATGTATGAAGAGTCTAATATTCCTCCTATTCCTTCTCCTTTTGCTTCCTCCTGAGTCATGACAAGCCAAATATTTTTCTAAATGGAGATTCTTATTCGGCTCTCCTTATTGTGTGTTGCCTGTAGTGGTGGGGTTCTAAGAGCACCAGACCAAGTTTGTCAATCATGCACCTCTTTAAGATCAATGTTTAAGGTAGAAATGCTGGGTCAGTCCCTGTTCCAGGCATCCATGCTGCACAATTATACTATTTGTATTCTAGGGCAATTCATGCCCCTTTAGTGGTGTCTGCTCCCAATTTTGGAAAATATGGAGACTCCAAGTTGGGTCTCCCTCTTTTGTGTTGCCTGTAGTGGCAGGGGTCTCAGAGCACCATGCCGATACCTCTCACTCATGCACCCCTTTATGATCTGTGTTTAAGGTAGAAAATACTGGGCCAGGTCTTGTTTCAGGCCCTGTCCCATGCATCCATGCTCACCATTATGCTATTTGTAGTCTGGTGCAATTGATGCCACTTTCCTGGTGTCTGTCCCTAATTTTGGGAAATGGGGATGTGGAATCATATTTGGGTCTCCTTGTTGTGTGTTGCCTTTAGCAGTAGCGCTCCCAGACTGGCAGGCATGCACCTAACTTTCACTCATCTATTTCTCTTACTACCCCTAAATGTGTATATCAATGACAGTCTATAAAGCTAATATTGATGTCACCTGAGTGTGGCTGAGCAAAAAAGCCGTTGATCTGTTGCATGACGTATTAGGGGTCCCAGCACAGCAGGCCTACACCGGTCACTCCTCTTAATTTAACTTAATTTGAAAACTGTAAATGCTGGCTCAGACCCTGTCTCATGCATGTCCCAGGCCTGACTATTGTACCATTATACTATTTTGTCTGGATCCATTGATGCCACTTTTCTGGTATCTGCAGGGCTGTATTTTGCCTTCGTGCTGCCCTAGGTACTTTAAGTGGTCGCACCCCTTAGTGACAACGTAACACTGAGTTTTCGCACACGACATCTGTTTAAGGCAGATCTACTCTGTAAAACACTTGAAAAAGTATCAATGAGAAATGAAGGGCAATAACCCCCCCCAATGGGGATCACCACAGGCACATCAAAACATAGCATGAGTAATAAATATTCCCACCACACCGTCCCCACTTATATACTGTGACTGTGACACTGCCCCTAATAAACTACACACTGCCCTCCCTTATAAATTATACCCACCACACCTTCCTCAATTATGAAATATGATCTGCACATTGTCCTCACATGCTGCCCCCTCCTCACAGTGTCCCATGCATGCTGCCCCCTCCTCACAGTGTCCCATGCATGCTGCCCCCTCCTCACAGTGTCCCATGCATGCTGCCCCCTCCTCACAGTGTCCCATGCATGCTGCCTCCTCCTCACAGTGTCCCATGCATGCTGCCCCCTCCTCACAATGTCCCATGCATGCTGCCCCCTCCTCACAATGTCCTATGCATGCTGCCCCCTCCTCACAATGTCCTATGCATGCTGCCCCCTCCTCACAATGTCCCATGCATGCTGCCCCCTCTTCACAATGTCCCATGCATGCTGCCCCCTCCTCACAATGTCCCATGCATTCTGCCCCCTCCTCACAGTGTCCCATGCATGCTGCCCCCTCCTCACAATGTCCCATGCATACTGCCCCCTCCTCACAATGTCCCATGCATGCTTCCCACTCCTCACAATGTCCCATGCATGCTTCCCCCTCCTGACAATGTCCCATGCATGCTTCCCCCTCCTCACAATGTCCCATGCATGCTTCCCCCTCCTCACAATGTCCCATGCATGCTGCCCCCTCCTCACAATGTCCCATGCATGCTTCCCCCTCCTCACAATGTCCCATGCATGCTTCCCCCTCCTCAGTGTCCCATGCATGCTGCCCCCTCCTCACAATGTTCCATGCATGCTGCCCCCTCCTGACAATGTCCCATGCATGCTTCCCACTCCTCACAATGTCCCATGCATGCTTCCCCCTCCTCACAATGTCCCATGCATGCTTCCCACTCCTCACAATGTCCCATGCATGCTTCCCCCTCCTCACAATGTCCCATGCATGCTTCCCCCTCCTCACAATGTCCCATGCATGCTGCCCCCTCCTCACAATGTCCCATGCATGCTTCCCCCTCCTCACAATGTCCCATGCATGCTTTCCCCTCCTCAGTGTCCCATGCATGCTTCCCCCTCCTCACAATGTCCCATGCATGCTTCCCCCTCCTCACAATGTCCCATGCATGCTTACCCCTACTCAGTGTCCCATGCATGCTTCCCCCTCCTCACAATGTCCCATGCATGCTTCCCCCTCCTCACAATGTCCCATGCATGCTTCCCCCTCCTCAGTGTCCCATGCATGCTTCCCCTCCTCACAATGTCCCATGCATGCTGCCCCCTCCTCACAATGTCCCATGCATGCTTCCAACTCCTCACAATGTCCCATGCATGCTTCCCCCTCCTCACAATGTCCCATGCATGCTGCCCCCTCCTCACAATGTCCCATGCATGCTGCCCCTTCCTCACAATGTCCCATGCATGCTGCCCCCTCCTCACAATGTCCCATGCATGCTGCCCCCTCCTCACAGTGTCCCATGCATGCTGCCCCCTCCTCACAGTGTCCCATGCATGCTGCTCCCTCCTCACAGTGTCCCATGCATGCTGCCCCCTCCTCACAATGTCCCATGCATGCTGCCCCCTCCTCACAATGTCCCATGCATGCTGCCCCCTCCTCACAATGTCCCATGCATGCTGCCCCCTCCTCACAATGTCCCATGCATGCTGCCCCCTCCTCACAATGTCCCATGCATACTGCCCCCTCCTCACAATGTCCCATGCATACTGCCCCCTCCTCACAATGTCCCATGCATGCTGCCCCCTCATGACAGTGTCCCATGCATGCTTCCCCCTCCTGACAGTGTCCCATGCATGCTGCCCCCTCCTCACAGTGTCCCATGCATGCTGCCCCTTCCTCACAGTGTCCCATGCATGCTGCCCCTTCCTGACAGTGTCCCATGCATGCTGCCCCTTCCTCACAGTGTCCCATGCATGCTGCCCCCTCCTGACAGTGTCCCATGCATGCTGCCCCCTCCTGACAGTGTCCCATGCATGCTGCCCCCTCCTGACAGTGTCCCATGCATGCTGCCCCCTCCTGACAGTGTCCCATGCATGCTGCCCCCTCCTGACAGTGTCCGATGCATGCTGCCCCTCCTCACAATGTCCCATGCATGCTGCCCCCTCCTCACAATGTCCCGTGCATGCTGCCCCCTCCTCACAGTGTCCCGTGCATGCTGCCCCTCTCCATGAGCTCCTAATGCTGCCTTCCTCTTTTCCATAATGACACCTCCATGCTGCCCCACTCATCATACTAAGACCACCACACTAGCGCTTATGCTGAGACACACACACACACACACACACACACACACACTACCCCACTCTTGATATTGACTCCCCTACATTGTTCCACTTCATACTGAGCCCACACATGCTGCCCCTTCTCCATAATGAGCTCCCAATGCTGCCCCCCTCTTATTCTGAGTCCTTACACTCCCGCCCCCATCGATATTGTCATTGCTCTATCCCTTAACCCTTGTCATCTGTCTCTAGCATTGGCCCCTCTCTTCCATTCCCCCAGCAGCAGCCTCTCTCCCCCCGCCTCCAGCAGCAGCCTCTCCCCCAGCATCAGCCTCTCTCCCCCCAGCCTCCCCCAGCATCAGCCTCTCTCCCCCCAGCCTCCCTCAGCATCAGCCTCCCTGCTCCCAGCTTACCCCAGCATCAGCCTCTCCCCTCCCATCCTCCCCCCAGCATGAGCCTCCTCAAGCATCAGCCTCTCTCCTCCCAGCCTCCCCCAGCAAGAGCCTCCTCCAGCATCAGCCTCTCTCCTCCCAGCCTCCCCCAGCATCAGCCTCCCTGCTCCCAGCTTCCCCCCAGCATCAGCCTCCTTCCTCCCAGCCTCCCCCAGCATCAGCCTCCCTCCTCCCAGCCTCCCCCAGCATCAGCCTCCCTCCTCCCAGCCTCCCCCAGCATCAGCCTCCCTCCTCCGGGCCCCCCTCCTCCAAGCCTCCCCCAGCAATAGCCTCCCAGAGCATCAGCCTCCCTCCTCCCAGCCTCCCCCAGCATCAGCCTCCCTGCTCCCAGCTTCCCCCAGTATCAGCCTTCCTCCTCCCAGCCTCCCCCAGCATCAGCCTTCCTCTTCCCAGCATCAGCCTCCCTCTTCCCAGCATCAGCCTCCCCCAGCATCAGCCTCCCTCTTCCCAGCCTCCCCCAGCATCAGCCACCCTCTTCCCAGCCTCCCCCAGCATCAGCCACCCTCTTCCCAGCCTCCCCAAGCATCAGCCACCCTCTTCCCAGCCTCCCCCAGCATCAGCCACCCTCTTCCCAGCATCCCACAGGATCAGCTACCCTCCTCCTAGCCTCCCCCACCCTCCTCCCAGCCTCCCCCAGCATCAGCCTCCCAGCCTCCCCCAGCATCAGCCTCCCCCAGCATCAGCCTCCCAGCCTCCCCCAGCATCAGCCTCTCTCCTCCCAGCCTCCCCCAGCATCAGCCTCTCTCCTCCCAGCCTCCCACAGCATCAGCCTCCCTCCTCCCAGCCTCCCCCAGCATCAGCCTCCCTTCTCCCAGCCTCCCTCCTCATCAACCTCCCTCCTCCAAGCCTCCCCTCCCCCTCCCAGCCTCCCCCAGCATCAGCCTCTCTCCTCCCAGCCTCCCCCAGCCTCAGCCTCCCTCCTCCCAGCCTCAGCCTCCCTCCTCCCAGCCTCCCCCAGCCTCAGCCTCCCTCCTCCCAGCCTCAGCCTCCCTCCTCCCAGCCTCCCCCAGCATCAGCCTCCCTCCTCCCAGGCTCCCCCAGCATCAGCCTCCCTCCTCCCAGCCTCCCCCAGCATCAGCCTCCCTCAGCATCAGCCTCCCTCAGCATCAGCCTCCCTCCTCCCAGCCTCCCCCAGCATCAGCCTCCCTCCTCCCAGCATCAGCCTCCCTCCTCCTAGCCTCCCCCAGCATCAGCCTCCCTCCTCCCAGCATCAGCCTCCCTCCTCCTAGCCTCCCCCAGCATCAGCCTCCCTCCTCCCTCAGCTTCCCTCCTCCAAGCCTCCCCCTCCCCCTCCCAGCCTCCCCCAGCATCAGCCTCCCTCAGCATCAGCCTCCCCCAGCATCAGCCTCCCTCCTCCCAGCCTCCCTCAGCATCAGCCTCCCTCCTCCCAGCCTCCCCCAGCATCAGCCTCCCTCCTCCCAGCCTCCCCCAGCATCAGCCTCCCTCAGCATCAGCCTCCCCCAGCATCAGCCTCTCTCCTCCCAGCCTCCCCCAGCATGAGCCTCCTCCAGCATCAGCCTCTCTCCTCCCAGCATCAGCCTCCCTGCTCCCAGCCTCCCCCAGCATCAGCCTCCCTCCTCCCAGCCTCCCCCAGCATCAGCCTCCCTCTTCCCACCCTCCCCCAGCATCAGCCTCCCTCTTCCCAGCCTCCCCCAGCATCAGCCTCCCTCAGCATCAGCCTCCCCCAGCATCAGCCTCCCTCCTCCCAGCATCAGCCTCCCTCCTCCTAGCCTCCCCCAGCATCAGCCTCCCTCCTCCCAGCATCAGCCTCCCTCCTCCTAGCCTCCCCCAGCATCAGCCTCCCTCCTCCCTCAGCTTCCCTCCTCCAAACCTCACCCTCCCCCTCCCAGCCTCCCCCAGCATCAGCCTCCCTCAGCATCAGCCTCCCCCAGCATCAGCCTCCCTCCTCCCAGCCTCCCTCAGCATCAGCCTCCCTCCTCCCAGCCTCCCTCAGCATCAGCCTCCCTCCTCCCAGCCTCCCCCAGCATCAGCCTCCCTCCTCCCAGCATCAGCCTCCCTCATCCCTCAGCCTCCCTCAGCATCAGCCTCTGTCCCCCAAGCCTCCCTCAGCATCAGCCTCCCTGCTCCCAGCTTACCCCAGCATCAACCTCTCTGCTCCCATCTTCCCCCAGCATGAGCCTCCTCCAGCATCAGCCTCTCTCCTCCCAGCCTCCCCCAGCATGAGCCTCCTCCAGCATCAGCCTCTCTCCTCCCATCATCGGCCTCCCTGCTCCCAGCCTCCCCCAGCATCAGCCTCCCTCCTCCCAGCCTCCCCCAGCATCAGCCTCCCTCCTCCCAGCATCAGCCTCCCTCTTCCCAGCCTCCCCCAGCATCAGCCTCCCTCTTCCCAGCCTCCCCCAGCATCAGCCTCCCTCTTCCCAGCCTCCCCCAGCATCAGCCTCCCTCTTCCCAGCCTCCCCCAGCATCAGCCTCTCTCCTCCCAGCCTCCCCCAGCCTCAGCCTCCCTCCTCCCAGCCTCCCCCAGCCTCAGCCTCCCTCCTCCCAGCCTCCCCCAGCCTCAGCCTCCCTCCTCCCAGCCTCCCCCAGCATCAGCCTCCCTCCTCCCAGGCTCCCCCAGCATCAGCCTCCCTCCTCCCAGCCTCCCCCAGCATCAGCCTCCCTCAGCATCAGCCTCCCTCAGCATCAGCCTCCCTCCTCCCAGCCTCCCCCAGCATCAGCCTCCCTCCTCCCAGCATCAGCCTCCCTCCTCCTAGCCTCCCCCAGCATCAGCCTCCCTCCTCCCAGCATCAGCCTCCCTCCTCCTAGCCTCCCCCAGCATCAGCCTCCCTCCTCCCTCAGCTTCCCTCCTCCAAGCCTCCCCCTCCCCCTCCCAGCCTCCCCCAGCATCAGCCTCCCTCAGCATCAGCCTCCCCCAGCATCAGCCTCCCTCCTCCCAGCCTCCCTCAGCATCAGCCTCCCTCCTCCCAGCCTCCCCCAGCATCAGCCTCCCTCCTCCCAGCCTCCCCCAGCATCAGCCTCCCTCAGCATCAGCCTCCCCCAGCATCAGCCTCTCTCCTCCCAGCCTCCCCCAGCATGAGCCTCCTCCAGCATCAGCCTCTCTCCTCCCAGCATCAGCCTCCCTGCTCCCAGCCTCCCCCAGCATCAGCCTCCCTCCTCCCAGCCTCCCCCAGCATCAGCCTCCCTCTTCCCAGCCTCCCCCAGCATCAGCCTCCCTCTTCCCAGCCTCCCCCAGCATCAGCCTCCCTCAGCATCAGCCTCCCCCAGCATCAGCCTCCCTCCTCCCAGCATCAGCCTCCCTCCTCCTAGCCTCCCCCAGCATCAGCCTCCCTCCTCCCAGCATCAGCCTCCCTCCTCCTAGCCTCCCCCAGCATCAGCCTCCCTCCTCCCTCAGCTTCCCTCCTCCAAACCTCCCCCTCCCCCTCCCAGCCTCCCCCAGCATCAGCCTCCCTCAGCATCAGCCTCCCCCAGCATCAGCCTCCCTCCTCCCAGCCTCCCTCAGCATCAGCCTCCCTCCTCCCAGCCTCCCTCAGCATCAGCCTCCCTCCTCCCAGCCTCCCCCAGCATCAGCCTCCCTCCTCCCAGCCTCCCCCAGCATCAGCCTCCCTCCTCCCAGCATCAGCCTCCCTCCTCCCTCAGCCTCCCTCAGCATCAGCCTCTGTCCCCCAAGCCTCCCTCAGCATCAGCCTCCCTGCTCCCAGCTTACCCCAGCATCAACCTCTCTGCTCCCATCTTCCCCCAGCATGAGCCTCCTCCAGCATCAGCCTCTCTCCTCCCAGCCTCCCCCAGCATGAGCCTCCTCCAGCATCAGCCTCTCTCCTCCCATCATCGGCCTCCCTGCTCCCAGCCTCCCCCAGCATCAGCCTCCCTCCTCCCAGCCTCCCCCAGCATCAGCCTCCCTCCTCCCAGCATCAGCCTCCCTCTTCCCAGCCTCCCCCAGCATCAGCCTCCCTCTTCCCAGCCTCCCCCAGCATCAGCCTCCCTCTTCCCAGCCTCCCCCAGCATCAGCCTCCCTCTTCCCAGCCTCCCCCAGCATCAGCCTCCCTCAGCATCAGCCTCCCCCAGCATCAGCCTCCCTCCTCCCAGCATCAGCCTCCCTCCTCCTAGCCTCCCCCAGCATCAGCCTCCCTCCTCCCTCAGCTTCCCTCCTCCAAGCCTCACCCTCCCCCTCCCAGCCTCCCCCAGCATCAGCCTCCCTCAGCATCAGCCTCCCCCAGCATCAGCCTCCCTCCTCCCAGCCTCCCTCAGCATCAGCCTCCCTCCTCCCAGCCTCCCTCAGCATCAGCCTCCCTCCTCCCAGCCTCCCTCCTCCCAGCCTCCCCCAGCATCAGCCTCCCTCCTCCCAGCATCAGCCTCCCTCCTCCCTCAGCCTCCCTCAGCATCAGCCTCTGTCCCCCCAGCCTCCCTCAGCATCAGCCTCCCTGCTCCCAGCTTACCCCAGCATCAACCTCTCTGCTCCCATCTTCCCCCAGCATGAGCCTCCTCCAGCATCAGCCTCTCTCCTCCCAGCCTCCCCCAGCATGAGCCTCCTCCAGCATCAGCCTCTCTCCTCCCAGCATCAGCCTCCCTGCTCCCAGCCTCCCCCAGCATCAGCCTCCCTCCTCCCAGCCTCCCCCAGCATCAGCCTCCCTCCTCCCAGCATCAGCCTCCCTCTTCCCAGCCTCCCCCAGCATCAGCCTCCCTCTTCCCAGCCTCCCCCAGCATCAGCCTCCCTCTTCCCAGCCTCCCCCAGCATCAGCCTCCCTCTTTCCAGCCTCCCCCAGCATCAGCCTCCCTCCTCCCAGGCTCCCCCAGCATCAGCCTCCCTCCTCCCAGCCTCCCCCAGCATCAGCCTCCCTCAGCATCAGCCTCCCTCAGCATCAGCCTCCCCCAGCATCAGCCTCCCTCCTCCCAGCTTCAGCCTCCGTCCTCCTAGCCTCCCCCAGCATCAGCCTCCATCCTCCCAGCATCAGCCTCCCTCCTCCTAGCCTCCCCCAGCATCAGCCTCCCTCCTCCTAGCCTCCCCCAGCATCAGCCTCCCTCCTCCCAGCATCAGGCTCCCTCCTCCTAGCCTCCCCCAGCATCAGCCTCCCTCCTCCCAGCATCAGCCTCCCTCCTCCTAGCCTCCCCCAGCATCAGCCTCCCTCCTCCCAGCATCAGCCTCCCTCCTCCCTCAGCTTCCCTCCTCCAAGCCTCACCCTCCCCCTCCCAGCCTCCCCCAGCATCAGCCTCCCTCAGCATCAGCCTCCCTCCTCCCAGCCTCCCCCAGCATCAGCCTCCCCCAGCCTCAGCCTCTCTCCTCCCAGCCTCCCCCAGCCTCAGCCTCCCTCCTCCCCCAGCATCAGCCTCCCTCCTCCCAGCCTCCCTCAGCATCAGCCTCCCTCCTCCCAACCTCCCTCAGCATCAGCCTCCCTCCTCCCAACCTCCCCCAGCATCAGCCTCCCTCCTCCCAGCTTCCCCCAGCATCAGCCTCCCTCCTCCTAGCCTCCCCCAGCATTAGCCTCCCTCCTCCCAGCCTCCCCCAGCATCAGCTTCCCTCCTCCAACCCTCCCCCTCCCAGCCTCCCCCAGGATCAGCATCATCCTCCCCCAGAATCAGTCTCTCTCCTCCCAGCCTCCCCCAGCATCTGCCTCTCTCCTCCCCAGCCTCAGCCTCTCTCTTTCCCCAGCCTCCCCCCCAGCCTCAGCCTCTCTCTCCCCCCAGCCTCAGCCTCTCTCTCCCCCCAGCCTCCCCCCCAGCCTCAGCCTCTCTCTCCCCCCAGCCTCCCTCTCACCCCAGCCTCCCCCAGCATCAGCCTCTCCCCCAGCCTCCCCCCCAGCTTCAGCCTCTCTCTCCCCCCAGCCTCAGCCTCTCTCCCCCCCAGCCTCTCTCTCCCCCCAGCCTCCCCCCCAGCCTTTGCCTCTCTCTCCCCCCAGCCTCCCCCCCAGCCTCAGCCTCTCTCCCCCCAGCCTCAGCCTCTCTCCCCCCAGCCTCAGCCTCTCTCTCCCCCCAGACTCAGCCTCTCTTCCCAGCCTCCCCCCAGCCTCAGCCTCTCTCTCTTCCCAGCCTCCCCCCAGCCTAAGCCTCTCTCTCTTCCCAGCCTCAGCCTCTCTCTCTCTTCCCAGTTTCCCCCCAGCCTCAGCCTCTTTCTCTGCCCAGCCTCTCTCTCTTCCCAGCCTCCCCCAGCCTCAGCCTCTTTCCCCCCAGCCTCCCCTTGCATGATTATTGTGGACAAAAAGAGGCATCGCAACGATCATCAACTAACCTGTAAGGAGCCCATACATTCTAGGCTCTGCCTCTGCCTTACCTGCTCCGGTGCCCGCCGCCCTGCTCTGGCTGGCTCCTCTTCTGGCTGGCTCCAGCTTCAGACGCGTCCTCCTCCGCGGCGTGTGTCGTCTGCAGCATTGGACGCTGCAGCACGGGGCAGTCAGCTGATTGTCGCGCCCGCGCGCCTCTGACCCCGGAAGTGCTGGCGATGGAACTTCCGGGGTTAATCAGCTCACCATGCCTGGCGCCCACCATGTATTTAAATAGACAGAAGTGCGCCTCCCCTCCCTCTCTCCCCCCCCCGAACACAGCCGAGTGTAACGGAGGGAGGGACGGGGGGCGGGGATGTAAAAAAAAAAAAAAAAATTTATATAATTTTTTTTTTTGCTGCCAGAAAGTGCCGCCCCCCGCAACGTGCCGCCCTAGGCACGGGACCACGGGTGCCTAGTGGCAAATACGGCCCTGGGTATCTGCCCCTAATTTTTGGAAATGGGGATGATTACTCCTAGTTGAGTCTCCTTGTTCTGTGTTGCCTGTAGTAGTAGGACTTCCAGATTGGCAGGCATGCAGCTACCTTCCACTCCTCTACCTCTCTTGCTATCTTTAAATTTGTAGCTAATATTAGTGCCACCTCAGTGTGGTTGAGCAGAAAAGCAGTTTGAGCTGTTGTATTAAGTATTAAGGCTCCTAGCACAGCAGGCCTACTTCGGTCACTCACTCACCCACCTCTTATTTTTAACTTCATTTGAAAGAAAACTGTAAATGCTGGCCCAGATCCTATTTCATGCATGGCCCAGGGCCTCTGGCCTGCTGCGCCATTATACTATTTGTATTCTGGGGCAATTTATGAAACTTTCCTTATGTCTGCCTTTAATTTGGGGAAATGGAGATGAGGACTCCTAGTTGGGTGTTCTTGTTGTGTGTTGTTTGTAGCAATAGGACTCACAGACTGGCAAGCATGCAGCTACCTTTCACTCATTTAGACCTCTTACTATTCTTAAATGTGTCTAGCAATAACAGTCTATGAAGCTAAAATTGATGCCACCTGAGTGTGGCTGAACAAAAAAGCAATTTGAGCTGTTACATGAGGTATGAGGGCGTTCATCAGCCCACCTTGCCTACACCTGTCACTCATCCATCTCAATATTTCTTATGTTAATTCTCTAGGAAGCTAATTGGCACCCCTGAAGGTGTTGTCTATGTATACTTTATTGATTTTTTATAACATAAAGTGAAATACAATTTTTACAAGTTATGTTGACAACATGCAAAATAAGTAACAAATTATAGTCGAATCTATATAAGTTTACCATTTTATCCAGGGAGGGAGGCGGGTGAGGGGACGAAAGAAAGGGATCAAAGAGAGGAGAATTGTGTAGGAAAAGGAGTTCTGAAATCTGTTTAACTTTTAGTTGTACTATTGTACATACACTTGTCTAACTCTAAAATTGCAAAATATAATCTCAAGATAAATAAACGTAAGAATTAATCTATATTACCCTTAAAACTAGATAAATAACTCTCATCAAAGATTAAACATTTTTAAGATTCGGAGTGAATTTTTTCGACCATAAATTCCATCTTGTTGAATGTTTTGTGTAAAATTTCTCCTTTAATACAAATTTATATTTGTATATATATATTATGTGAAGAGACTCTTTCTATTTTTTCATGCACAGATGGAACTTTGTCGTTTCTCCAATTGGCTGCTAGAAAATTTTTATCACTTGGATGATGTGACATGTGATGTGTCTACAATTCAGATTAAAGGCCCTGTCACACACAGAGATAAATCTGCGGCAGATCTGTGGTTGCAGTGAAATTGTGGACAATCAGTGCCAGGTTTGTGGCTGTGTACAAATGGAACATGTCCATGATTTCACTGCAACCACAGATCTGCCAAAGATTTATCTCTGTGTGTGACGGGGCCTTAAGTTCATCTAGGCCAATAGATAATAGAACCAATTCCGTCCTAAGACTAATTTTATTAGAAGTCACATTATGGATGAGTATCTGTACATCTCTCCATAAGTTCTTCAATTTTAGACAGCTCCAGAATATATGTCGAGTAGTTCCCGTTTCACCACAATTTCTATGTGACTAAAAATGTAATAAATTGAAAAATATGGAAAAATGAGAAAAAGAAATGGGAATGATATTTCCATCTAGTGAAGGTGTCGTCTATGCATTTGGTTTTGCCTCCCATTGATTTCAGTGCAGTTTGGATATGTTCGTTGTACTGTTCGTTGAAATGTTTGGCGAATACCGGGAAAGTCAGCGAACCGAACCTTGAAAGGTTCTCCCATCCCTAAGCTCTATCACTGGAACAAAAAACTCATGTACTATTAAAGAATAGTAAAAAGTAGTTGTTGCAATACATATAATAATAAGCATTATTCCAACAAATACCCAGAATAAGACATTGGTATTGGCTCAAATACTTACAGGAATACTTTTTAGGGAGACATATTTGCAACATGGCATTTTCTGGAAGGCATCTATTGAAGTGTGTTAAAAAATGGGTATGTATATGTGACGCCCTGGCAAAACCAGGTAGTCACAGAAAGAGTTACTCCTCCTTGGCAGCTACATAATCCCCACACAGATGTACACCAGCCAATGAGGTCCTACTCACCCCCTCACCAGGAAAAAGGGAGGGGGGCGAGAGGAGCTAAGGAAGTGGAGAGAGTTTTAGTTCAGTTGTGCAGTAGTCAGTGAAGCGCTGACAGGGGAAGCTTGGAGCTCCCCACGAGAAGGTAGTAGCCGGGGTTGGAGCCCTGGACTACCGGACTAGGTGGCTGTGAGGAGATCCGGTCTCGGGGATCCTGAGGTGACCGGGACAGGGTTGTAGCCCGCCAGTGCTCGGAGAAGGACCCGATCCGGAGGCTGTTCAAACGGACTAGTCCAGACAAGAAAGAGACAGATAGAGAGTGTGGAAAGAAGGGCCCTGGCTGTACATCTGGGTGTGGGACCCGAAGACACCTGCCAAAGGTGACTGGCCATTTGGCAAGTTGGTTGACAAAACAGACTCTGTGTTTCCTGACCCTACACATGAAAGCAGCCTCATCCAATACCAGGACAACTGAACTGTAAGTGTGCTGATCCCTGCGAGCCCTGACACCACCATAACTCTCAATTGGGTCCCGGGACTACAACTCCCCTACCTGTGGAGGGGATCCCACCTTGCTGCCCCCACACCATCTGTCCCGGGCACGGTCCCCAGAGGCAGTGGCGGTGCCACCATCTCATCCCCGCAACCCACGGGTGGCGTCACAGACAATCTCCCTTTACATATTCCCCTTTTGTTGTGGAGCCTGGGATCACAGACCGGGTCACGCCACCGTGATACCTCTAGAAGCGACCCCATTGGCCTGGTTCTGAGTACACCCCCTATCCCTGGGCGACACATATACATATGTTCCTTGGTGTTACCTGACCAATTGGTTGATAAGGAGAGGAGCTTTTAAAAAAAGTGATGATAAAAAGAACAACGGCTGCAAAAAAGTTTGCTTACAGGCATTTTGCATGCGTTTTGCATATGTTTTTGACAGTGCGGTCCCACGGCAATTCAGCTCTGCTACATGCCCGCTGACAGCAGAAACAGACAGAGTTGCGCGATGAGAATGAACTCGGATGAACTTCACCCGACTTAATTGTCATGTCGCGACTCTGTCTGTGTGTCGCGTCCTGATTAGCGATCACCAGTGAAGAACCGCAATTTCCCTAAGTGACTGAAGTGAGCAGCGCGATCAGTGGTGCCGTCACTCAGGTTACCCACTGCCACACCTGGAGTCCTCCACCTGAGAGCGGTGGCCATGGGTAACCTGAGTGACGTCATCCCTGATCGCTCGGCTCACTTCAGTTGCTGCTTGGAGCTGACAGAGAGCGGTCGTGGTCTGTGGCCGCTCCTGTCAGCTTTATGTAGCAGAGCTGAAAGTATCGTGGGATCTCGTGTGGATTACGTCGGACCTGGAGGGGTGTTTGGGGATTAACAGAGTGGTGAAAGAGGGGTTATTTTTGTCTTTTATTCCAAATAAAGGGTTTTTTGGTGTGTGTGTTTATTTTCTTTAACTTACAGGTTAATCACTGAAGGTATCTCAGGGAGACGCCTGCCATGATTAACCTAGGACTTAGTGGCAGCTATGGGCTGCCATTAACTCTTTATTACCCCAATTGCCATTGCACCAGGGCAATTTGGGATGAGCCGGGTAGAGTCCCGTGACTGTCACATTTAATGGATGCAGCAATTCCGGGACGCTGCTAGGTGATATTGTTAGGCTGGGAGGCTCCCCATAACGTTGAGCTCCCCACCCTGAGAATACCAGCATTCAGCCGTGTGGCTTTAGCTTGGCTGGAATCAAAATTCCAGGAACTGTACTTCAAATGAGACTAATGGAATATCAACCAGAAGACTGGTGGGTTTTTATAGTAGCTCCATTAGAAACTTGAAAAGTGTTATTTCGCACAATGGCAACTGTTACGCATCTCTTAATATTGCTCACGCAACAAAATTAAGGAAGAATATAAAAATGTAAAAATCGTATTACAGAAAATCTATTATCATGAACATCAGGTTGATTTGTGTTGATCTGAAGATAGTGAATTTCTTGCTTGGACAGCAATCGGGGTACACAAAATACCCATTCTTCATGTGTCTCTAGGATAGCAGGGCAAAGCAAGATCATTGGACAAAAGTGTCATGGCTTACCAGGGAAGAAGTGATTGTTGGCGCTGCAAATATCAGCAACAAGAACAAAATCATTCTCCCACCGCTTCACATTAAGCTATCATTAACCCCTTCACCCCCAACCACTAAAACACCCTAATGACTAGGCCATTTTTTGCAATTCTGACCAGTGTCACTTAGACAGGTTATAACTCTGGAACAATCCCACGCATCCCAGTGATTCTGACACTGTTTTTTCATGACATATTGTAGTTCATGACAGTGGTAAATTAAGCCGATATTTTGGGGATTTATTTGTGTAAATTTTGAAAATATGGCAAATATTTTGAAAATTTTGCAATTTTCAAACTTTGAAATGTTATGCTCATAAATCCAAGAGAGATGTCACAAAAAAAGTTACTAAACAACATTTCTCACATCCCTACTTTACAGCAGCACAATTTTCAAAACAAAATTTTATTTTGTTAGGAAGTTAGAAGGGTTCAAAGTTCATCAGCAATTTCTAATTTTTCCAGCAACATTTACAAAACCATTTTTTTAGGGACCACATTACATTTGCAGTGACTTTGAGAGGCCTAGGTGACAGAGAATACACAAAAGTAACACCATTCTAAAAAAAAACTGCACCCCTCAAAATGTTCCAAACCACATCCAGAAAGTTTATTAACCTTTTTGGTGCATCACAGGAACCAAAGCAATGTGGAAGAAAAAAAATGAAAATTTTACTTTTTTACACAAAAATGTTACTTTAGCCATAACATTTTAGATTTTTACAAGGGCATCATAAAATTCATTGTGTAATTTCTCCTGATTACACTGACACCTCATATGCGGTAAAAATCAATTGTTTGGGCGCACGGCAGGGCTCGGAAGGGAAGGAGCGCCTAATCAATGGAGCTCCCCCACAAGTGACCCCATTTCGGAAACTAGACCCCTCAAGGAATTTATCTAGATGTTTGGTGACACCCTTGAGCCCTTTAACAGAAGTTAAAAATGTTGAGCCGTGAAAATAAAAAAAAAATTTACCACAAAATTGTTGCTTCCATAAGGGCATCAGGAAAAAATGCACCTTAAAACTTATTGTGCAATTTATCCTTAGTATGCAGATACCTCATATGTGGTGGAAATCAATTGTTTGGGCTCAGAAGGGAAGGAGCGGCATTTGAATTTTTGAAAGCAAAATTAGCTGGAATCATTAGCGGATACCATGTCGCATTTGGAGACCCCCCCGAGGTGCCTAAACAGTGGAAACCTACCACAAGTGACCCCAATTTTGAAACTAGATTCCCCCAAGAAACCTATGTAAATGTGTACTGAGGACTTTGCACCTCCAGGTGCTTCAGTTAATTTTTTTATGTTGTGCCATGAAAATGAAAAAAATAAATTTTTACCACAAAACTCTTCTCTTAGTCCCTGTTTTTTCATTTTTACAAGAGCAACAGGATAAAATGGACCTCACAATGTGGTCCCCACATTGATACCCCATATGTGGAGGGAAACCATTGTGTAAGCGCACGAATGAGGTGCAAAAAGCAATGGAGGATACGGGCATAAAAAAAGTCCTGCCGGAAATTGAGCACAGACGCTGATGGTCACCACTCGCAGGACACACAGACGGATAAGGTGCAAAAAGGGACAGGGGAGAGAGAGCTCATGGGGCAGATACATCGCAGATCAGCAGGGGGCAGCAAGGGAGCATGCAGGGGCAGCACGCAATACTTACTGTACAGCGGCAGCAAGATGCAGGAGCGGCGATTGGACATCGGCAGCGGTTTGGTACTACAAGTCCCAACGGGTAGAAATCACAGGCGGACAAGGAGTGTAGCATGCAAATAGTTTTATTAATATTAAAGTTAATCAAATTATTTTCTATGAAAAGTTATATCAAAGTCAAGAATACAATATGGAACAAGAGGACAGTGAACATGCATAATCCGTATAATATATAATAAGCAATATAGAGGGTAGAGGGTGGACAAAATCACATATCAAAAAGTAAAGTGCAAGTGCATGTGCAAATTCCCCAATTATAGCAGCAGGGGAGATGTAGGCTGCATAAAGATAGTATTGGTCAAAGTTAGTTAAACACTATTAAGAGTAAAAATTCTGACCTGCACTATAATGGGGGAATTAAGCTGTAAATGTACGGGAGTCAACCACTATCCCTCATAATGAGAAACGCCAACATATGTTTCGCTTTCTTACCAGATTGCCATCAAAATGAACCAGCTTCCTCAGGGGGATAACTGCCTATGATTTCTGCCTGTTATGGAGATTGTGCATATGTCCTTTGGTGTATGTAGTCATGAGCCTGATTGGACCAATGAGAATGGTAATTTTTGGAATTTGGCTGAAGTCCCAGCGGGTGCATGGCTCAGACATGCTGGAAGAGAGCTCTCCAGGCCAAAACAAGCCTAAGGAGGGCAGGCACTGCCAGGTCAGACTGCTCTCCCTGCACGCTGATTGGAGCGATTGCACGTCGTAGCACAATTGCTCCACTCAGTGCTCCAGGAGGAATGGCACCATGGTTGCTGGCCTCCAGCCTATGATATGGGGGTGCTGCAGCACCTCATAGTTGGATGTCACAGGATTGCACTGTTTGGGGCATTTTTTTTAGCCGAAAACAGTGTGATCTCTGTGATTGGCGGTTCAGATTTGAACAGTCAATCCCAGTGATCGTGGATGGAACGTGTTGATGGTCCCTTGCTGTAAGAAACAGCAGGGGGAATCATTATTATGGCCATGACAATCAAATGAATTTTAGGCAGTAAAGTTACGTCCCAGGTCATTAAGTCAGGTAAAAATAGGACATAACTTTACTGCCTGAGGTCATGAAGGAGTTAATGATGCAATTTGTTAGGGCTTTGGACAAATCGTGTAATTGTTTCAAGTTCATTTGTAGATCATTCCTGGAATCAGCATGGAAAAACTAAGAGCTGTGATCTTTGATCGTCCCCATATTCGTAAACAAATGAACAATTCCAATTTTACCACGTGCATGAATGACACTGAGGCTACGTCCTAGAAGAGTTTTGTCTATGTTATAAAGAACTACTTGGGTAATCACAGAGAAGACAATTATGAAGAATTGGTGCAAAATATGCTTACTAAGTTCAGAAATTTGAGAGTTAATATGAGCATAAAGCGATTTAACCCCGTAAGAACCAAGACAATTTGTACGTTAATGACAAAGCCTCCTTTTTTAAATCAAATCAGTGTAATTTTATGAGTTAATAACTCTGGAACGCTTCAACGATTCCCAGTGACTCTGAGAATGTTTTTTCATGACATAGTGTAGTTCATGGTAGTGGTAAAAATGGTTGATAATAATTGTGTTTATTTGTGAAAATATATTTGAAAATTTTACAATTTACACACTTTGCATTTTTATGCCCTTAAACCAGATATTTATTAACTGTTTTGGGTATTAGGCCTAAGACACATGGCATGAAAATCGGATTCCACTCGGACCAATATTAGCCTATGTGCCAGCACACATGAATGATTATTTTCTCAGCCCGAGAAAACAATCGCAGCATGCTGCGGGTGCAATACGTTCCTGGTTTCTCTCGCACCCATTCAAGTCTATGGAGCGAGAGAGAGATTGCACTGCACTCGCGGTACACCAGTGTACCGCGAGTGCAGGACGAGAATGGCAATAGCCGGCTACCGAGGAGAGAGGGAGATAAATCCCTCCCTCCCCTCCTCAGCACTGACCTGCCCCTCCTCAGCGCTGGCCCGCCTCTCCTCAGTGCCAGCCCGCCTCTCCTCAGTGCCAGCCCGTCCCCCGCAGCTGAGGTCCAATTGCATGATCGAACCTCAGTCGCAGTTACACTTGCATGACACTCAGCTCCAGCTTTGCTGCCAGCGTGAGCCGAATGTCACGCGAGGATCGCATTGGTCCCCATGTGGCTCGGCCTTATAACTAACATCAGCCACATATCTACTTTATATCAGCACCATTTTTTCAACAGAAGTTTTTTGTTTTTGTTTGTTTTCCTAAAAAATGTTGTTTTAGCTCCAATTTTGCATTTTCACAAGGGTAAGAAGGGAAAATACCCCATATAGTTTGTTGTGCACTTTTTATTACCAGTCTGTTATATTAACAATCTGCAAGTCAGATATATAGTGACTGTGTTATAATACCAGTCTACAAGTCAGATACATGATGCCTGTCTTATGATACCAGTCTGCCAGTCAGATATATAGTGCCTGTGTTATATATTAACAGTCTGCCAGTCAGATATATGGTACCTGTGTTATGTTACCGGTCTGCCAGTCAGATATATACTGCCTGTGTTATATATTACTGGTCTGCCAGTCAGATATATAGTGCATGTGTTATATTATTGTCTGCCAGTCAGATATATAGTGCCTGTGTTACATATTACCAGTCTGCCAGTCAGATATATAGTGCCTGTGTTACATATTACCAGTCTGCCAGTCAGATATATAGTGCCTGTGTTATGCTACCAGGCTGCCACCAGTCTGCTAGTAAGATATATAGTGCATGTGTTATGTTACCAGTCTGCCACCAGTCTGCTAGTTAGATATATAGTGCCTGTGTTAGGTTAGTGTGTCGCCCAGGGATAGGGGGTACTCAGAGCCAGGCCAATGGGGTCGCTTCTAGAGGTATCACGGTGGCATGACCCGGTCTGTGATCCCAGGCTCCACAAGAAAAGGGGAATATGTAAAGGGGATTGTCTGTGACGCCACCCGTGGGTTGCGCTGATGAGATGGTGGCACCACCGTTGCCTCTGGGGATCGTGCCTGGGACTGATGGAGTGGGGCAGCAAGGTGGAATCCCCTCCACGGCTAGGGGAGTTGTAGTCCCGGGGCCCAATTGGGAGTTGTGGGGGTGGCAGGGATTGCAGGGAGCAGGAAACTCACAGTTCGGTTGTCCTGGTGTTGGATGAGGCTGTTTTCATGTGTAGGGTCAGGAAGCACAGAGTCCAGTACTTAACCATAAATTGACAGTGTCCATAGGCCTTTGGTACGGTGGTGTTCGGATCCCACACCCGGTACCCAAAGCAGGGCCTTCTCTCCTCTGCACTCCGGCTAAGAGTCACCTTCTCTGTTTCGGACGGGGAAAGTCCTCTCTTTGCACAAGTCTGGGGTCCCGTGCACACTACCGGCGGGCCACTACCCTGCTCCGGTCCACTACAGGTGCCCCTGAGCCTACTCTCTACTTCAGCTCCAAGACTCGGCTTTCTCCTTTCTCCACTTCCCCAGCAGCCCAGGAGCCACAACCCCTGACTGCTCTCCTCTCCTTCACCTTCCACTTACTGACTCAACTCCTCCCCTCCTGCTCCTTTTGTTACACTAGAGGGGGGGAGGATGTTCAGCTGCTTCACTGTACCAATGTGGGATCAGGTGGTACCAAGGAGGTTTAACTCTTTCTGTGACTACCTGGTTTTGCCAGGGCGTCACATTAGCAGTCTGCCAGTCAGATATTTAGTGCCTGTGTTATGTCATTGTCTGCCAGTCAGATATATAGTGCCTGTGTTATATTACTTGTCTACCAGTCAGATATATAGTGCCTGTGTTACGTATTACCAGTCTGCCAGTCAGATATATAGTGCCTGTGTTATATATTACCAGTCTGCCAGTCAGATATATAGTGCCTGTGTTACATATTACCAGTCTGCCAGTCAGATATATAGTGCCTGTGTTACATATTACCAGTCTGCCAGTCAGATATATAGTGCCTGTGTTATATATTACCAGTCTGCCAGTCAGATATATAGTGCCTGTGTTACATATTACCAGTAGAGTTGAGCGCGGTTCGCGGTTCGAGGTTCTCCAGGTTTTTTGCAAAAGCTCGATAGTTCTAGATACGTTCGAGAACGGTTCTAGCAGCAAAAAGCAGGGCTTTTTACAGCTACAGTGTGCAGGAGCCATCGCTGGCAGCCTGCCACAAGCTGGTAACCAAGATAAACATCGGGTATCCAAGCAAAGCGCTTTGGTTAGTAACCCGATGTTTATCTTAGTTACGTGCAGGAAGCCCACACTTTCCCGCTCAGCTCGCTCCGCCCCCTCCTGCCCGCGGCATGTACACATACATACACACACACACACACACACACACACACCCCCCGCTCGGCTTACCTGCGGTGATGAAGTCCCGCCAACCCGACCTCAGCGCTGTCACTGTCCTCCATGGCCGCCGCTTGTCACATCACCTCTCGCTTCCGACCCGAGACTGACTAGCGGTGACGTCACGGACCTCTCGCGATACTTGGTGTGAAGGCGCCGGTCATTGAACTCAGTGACAGGGGCTGTCAGTGTGCTGGAGATCAGCGCAGGTAATGTACCGCGCTGACAGCAGCACTTGTCATGCCCTGCAGTGACCTGGGCTGACCCATTGATGTTAGCTCAGGTCACTGCATTGCTCTCCCAGCCAATGAGGAACATCCTGCTCTTCATTGACTGGGACAGTGTGGATCGTCATGGCAACCCCTTGGATTACACCAGAGCTGGATTTGTTTTTCATTCTAATAAATTGGTTAAAGAGGGAATGTTTTGGGGAGTGTTTTTTCAAATAAAAATGTGTTTGTCGTCTATTTTTTTTTATTACTGACTGGGTTGGTGATGTCGGGTATCTGATAGACGCCTGACCTCACCAACCCCAGGGCTTGATGCCAGGTGACATTACACATCTGGTATTAACCCCATATATTACCCCGTTTGCCACCGCACCAGGGCGCGGGATGAGCTGGGGCGAAGCACCAGGATTGGCGCATCTAATGGATGCGCCACTTCTG
This sequence comes from Anomaloglossus baeobatrachus, assembly GCF_048569485.1. Lineage (NCBI taxonomy): Eukaryota > Metazoa > Chordata > Amphibia > Anura > Aromobatidae > Anomaloglossus > Anomaloglossus baeobatrachus. The sequence continues at coordinate 352,745,640 of NC_134355.1, forward strand.
GGGCGGCTGCGGCCTGCTATTTTTAGGCTGGGGAGAGTCCAATAACCATGGACCTCCCTAGTCTGAGAATATCAGGCCCCAGCTGTCTGCTTTACCTTGGCTGGTGATCCAATTTTGGGGGACCCCTACGTGTTTTTTTTTAAAATTATTTATTTAATTTAAAATAACAGCGTGGGGTGCCCTCAGTTTTGGATTACCAGCCAAGGTGAGGTTGCCAGCTGTGGTCTGCAGGCTGCAGCCGTCTGCTTTACCTTAGCTGGCTGCAAAACTAGGGGGAACCCTACGTCATTTTTTTTTTCATTTTTTTGGCTAAATACAAAGCTAAGCACCCCTTAGTGCCACATGAAAGGCACCAAAGGGTGCTCCACTTATTCTCCACTTTTTCTCCACTTTTTCTCCATTTTTTCTCCACTTTTTACCACTTTTTCTCCACTTTTTCTCCATTTTTTTCTCCACTTTTTCTCCACTTTTTCTCCACTTTTTACCACTTTTTCTCCACTTTTTCTCCATTTTTTTCTCCACTTTTTCTCCACTTTTTCTCCACTTTTTCTCCACTTTTTACCACTTTTTCTCCACTTTTTCTCCATTTTTTTCTCCACTTTTTCTCCACTTTTTCTCCACTTTTTCTCCACTTTTTCTCCACTTTTTACCACTTTTTCTCCACTTTTTCTCCATTTTTTTCTCCACTTTTTCTCCACTTTTTCTCCACTTTTTCTCCACTTTTTCTCCACTTTTTCCTCCACTTTTTCCTCCACTTTTTCTCCACTTTTTCTCCACTTTTTCTCTCCACTTTTTCTCCACTTTTTCTCCACTTTTTCTCCACTTTTTCTCCACTTTTTCTCCACTTTTTCTCCACTTTTTCTCCATTTTTTTTCTCCACTTTTTCTCCACTTTTTCTCCACTTTTTCTCCATTTTTTCTCCATTTTTTCTCCACTTTTTACCACTTTTTCTCCACTTTTTCTCCATTTTTTTCTCCACTTTTTCTCCACTTTTTCTCCATTTTTTCTCCACTTTTTCTCCACTTTTTCTCCACTTTTTCTCCACTTTTTCTCCATTTTTTTCTCCACTTTTTCTCCACTTTTTCCTCCACTTTTTCGCCATTTTTTTCTCCACTTTTTCTCCACTTTTTCTCCACTTTTTTTCTCCACTTTTTCTCCACTTTTTCTCCACCTTTTCTCCACCTTTTCTCCATTTTTTTTCTCCACTTTTTCTCCATTTTTTTCTCCACTTTTTCTCCACTTTTTCTCTCCACTTTTTCTCCACTTTTTCTCCACTTTTTCTCCACTTTTTCTCCATTTTTTTCTCCACTTTTTCTCCACTTTTTCTCCACTTTTTCTCCACTTTTTCTCCACTTTTTCTCCACTTTTTCTCCACTTTTTCTCCATTTTTTTCTCCACTTTTTCTCCACTTTTTCTCCACTTTTTCTCCACTTATGGAGATTCATTGCACCCACACTCCTCACATGAAGGGTCCGCACTCCTAGAAAATGGGGGATACGTTCCCTGAGTGTCTCCCCCCCATATTCTAGACGGTCCAGAGTCGTCGTGGGACCCCTTTATTTTTTTTCTTACAATAAATTGGTGAAAGAGGAAATGTTTTGGGGACTGTTTTTTTCAAATAAATTTCTTTTGTCGATTTTTTTTTTTTTGTTAGTACTGACAGTTTATGATGTTGAGTATCTAATAGACGCCATGACATCACAAACACTTTTTTTCTCCACTTTTTCTCCACTTTTTCTCCACCTTTTCTCCATTTTTTTTCTCCACTTTTTCTCCATTTTTTTTCTCCACTTTTTCTCCATTTTTTTTCTCCACTTTTTCTCCACTTTTTCTCTCCACTTTTTCTCCACTTTTTCTCCACTTTTTCTCCACTTTTTCTCCACTTTTTCTCCATTTTTTCTCCATTTTTTCTCCACTTTTTACCACTTTTTCTCCATTTTTTCTCCACTTTTTCTCCACTTTTTCTCCATTTTTTCTCCACTTTTTCTCCACTTTTTCTCCACTTTTTCTCCACTTTTTCTCCATTTTTTTCTCCACTTTTTCTCCACTTTTTCCTCCACTTTTTCCTCCACTTTTTCGCCATTTTTTTCTCCACTTTTTCTCCACTTTTTCTCCACTTTTTTTCTCCACTTTTTCTCCACTTTTTCTCCACCTTTTCTCCACATTTTCTCCATTTTTTTTCTCCACTTTTTCTCCATTTTTTTCTCCACTTTTTCTCCATTTTTTTTCTCCACTTTTTCTCTCCACTTTTTCTCTCCACTTTTTCTCCACTTTTTCTCCACTTTTTCTCCACTTTTTCTCCACTTTTTCTCCACTTTTTCTCCACCTTTTCTCCATTTTTTTTCTCCACTTTTTCTCCATTTTTTTCTCCACTTTTTCTCCATTTTTTTTCTCCACTTTTTCTCCACTTTTTCTCCACTTTTTCTCCACTTTTTCTCCACTTTTTCTCCATTTTCTTCTCCACTTTTTCTCCACTTTTTCTCCACTTTTTCTCCATTTTTTTTCTCCACTTTTTCTCCACTTTTTCTCCACTTTTTCTCCACTTTTTCTCCACTTTTTCTCCACTTATGGAGATTCATTGCACCCACACTCCTCACATGAAGGGTCCGCACTCCTAGAAAATGGGGGATACGTTCCCTGAGTGTCTCCCCCCCATATTCTAGACGGTCCAGAGTCGTCGTGGGACCCCTTTATTTTTTTTCTTACAATAAATTGGTGAAAGAGGAAATGTTTTGGGGACTGTTTTTTTCAAATAAATTTCTTTTGTCGATTTTTTTTTTTTTTGTTAGTACTGACAGTTTATGATGTTGAGTATCTAATAGACGCCATGACATCACAAACTGCTGGGCTTGATCTCAGGTTACTTTACAGCTAGTATCAACCCGATTTATTACCCCGTTTGCCACTGCACCAGGGCACGGGATGAGCTGGGGTGAAGCGCCAGGATTGACGCATCTAGTGGATGTGCCACGTCTGGGGTGCCTGCGGCCTGCTATTTTTAGGCTGTGAAGGCCCAATAACTATGGACCTTCCCACCCTGAGAATACCAGACCACAGCTGTCCGCTTTACCTTGGCTGGTGATCCAATTTGGGGGGGACCCTACTTTTATTGGGTAATTATTAATATTTATACAATAATTATAAAAAAGAGCCTGAGGGGACCTCCACATTGGATCCCCAACCACGGTAAAGCTGCCAGCTGTGGTTTTCAGGCTACAGCCGTCTGCTTTACCCTAGCTGGCTATCAAAAATGGGGGGACCCAACGTCATTTTTTTTTTTTACTATTTTTTAAATAGAAAAAATTAATGGGCTTCCCTGTATTTTGATTGCCAACCAAGGTAACGGCAGGCAGATGGGGGTGGCAACCCATAGCTGTCTGCTTTATCTGCGCTGAGAATCAAAAATACCGCGGAGCGCTACGTCATTTTTTTAAAGATTTATTTTTACAGCACTGTGATGTCCAGCAATCAAAATACAGGGAAGCCCATTTTATTTTTAGTTATTTAAATAAATAATTAAAAAAAATATATATGGGCTCCCGCTGCATTTTTTGTATTGCTAGCTAAGGGTAATCCAAGCAGCTACTGGCTGCTAACCCCCACTGCTTGGTGTTACCTTCACTGGCAATGGAAAATCCAGGGAAGCATTTTTTATTTTTTTTGCCACAAAACTACAAAAAAAGGACGTGAGCTTCGCCATATTTTTGTATGCTAGCCAGGTATAGCAGGCAGGTGCTGGAAGAGTTGGATACAGCGCCAGAATATGGCGCTTTTATGAAAATGCCATTTTCTGAGGCGGCTGCAGACTGCAATTCGCAGCAGTGGGGCCCAGAAAGCTCAGGCCAACCTGTGCTGCGGATTCCAATCCCCAGCTGCCTAGTTGTACCTGGCTGGACACAAAAATGGGGCGAAGCCTACGTCATTTGTTTTCTAATTATTTCATGAAATTCATGAAATAATAAAAAAAGGGCTTCCCTTTATTTTTGGTTCCCAGCCGGGTACAAATAGGCAACTGGGGGTTGGGGGCAGCCGTACCTGCCTGCTGTACCTGGCTAGCATACAAAAATATGGCAAAGCCCACGTCATTTTTTTGGTGGGCAAAAAACTTCTGCATACAGTCCTGGATGGAGTATGCTGAGCCTTCTAGTTCTGCAGCTGCTGTCTATCTGTATGGAGAAGAGCAGACAGCAGCTGCAGAACTACAAGGCTCAGCATACTCCATCCAGGACTGTATGCAGAAGTTTTTTGCCCACCAAAAAAATGACGTGGGCTTCGCCATATTTTTGTATGCTAGCCAGGTACAGCAGGCAGCCACGGGCTGCCTCCAACCCCCAGTTGCCTATTTGTACCCGGCTGGGAACAAAAAATATAGGGAAGCCCGTTTTTTTTAATTATTTCACTTATTTCATGAAATAATTAAAAAACAAATGACGTGGGCTTCGCCCCATTTTTGTGTCCAGCCGGGTACAACTAGGCAGCTGGGGATTGGAATCCGCAGCACAGGTTAGCCCGAGGTTTCTGGGCTCCTCTGCTGCGGATTTCAGTCCGCAGCCGTCCCAGAAAATGGCGCTTTCATAGAAGTGCCATCATCTGGCGCTGTATCCAACTCTTCCAACAGCCCTGGAGCCGGGTGGCTTGCTGGGTAATCATGAGTTAATACTGGCTTTGTTTTACTAGCTAGTATTAAGCCAGAGATTCTTAATGTCAGGCACGTTTGACCCGGCCATTAAGAATCTCCAATAAGGGGTTAAAAAAAACACCACACAGAGAAAAAATACTTTAATAGAAATAAATACACAGACACATTAGAGACTCCATCTTTATTACCCCCTGTCAGCCCTCCACGATCCTGCTCTTCTGTCTTCTTTCTTTCTAGTGTAGTAGTAGTGACGATTGTAGTGAGGATGAGGTGCACCAGCCCATCATGGGCTGGGGAACCTCATCCTCAGTACAATCCTCACTACAATTGGGAAGCAGCGTGCAGCCTTCACTCCGTGAGTGATCAGTGCTGGCTGTCAGCGGTAACAGCGGTAACGCTGACAGATGTGTTACCATAGCAACGGTGCTCTCGGAGCCGCGGTTAGCGGTGACGTCACCACTAACTGCGTTGCTATGGCAATGGTGATCTCCGTTAATGACCGGCTGTGTCAGCCGGTCCCTAACGGAACAGGGAGTCGACCGTGTGCTAGAGCATGTTGCCGGTACACGGCGATACACATATGTGCACCGTGTACCGGAGAGATGCACTCGCAGGTCCTACATGACGTGTCATAGTCATGTGACCAGTCTGTAGCCAATGAGATAATAGCCACGTGACTGGTCACATGGCTATTTTGACGTCACGATAGGTCCTGCATCTCTGCTGGCAGTGCAGGTCACCGGGAGGATTCAGCGATCATCGGATGGAATAGCGGCAGGAGACAGAGTGCAGAAGGGATCGCGAGGACCGGTAAGTGTTATGGCAATGTTTATTAACTGTATGTGTACATTTATAATGCATTTTTATGTGTTTGTGATTGCCTCCCATTATAGCCTATACGTTCGAGTTTGGTTCGTCGAACGTTCGACGTACCGAACTCGAACGGGACCCCCGTTCGGCGAGCCGACTTCGAGCCGAACCGGGACCGGTTTGCTCATCTCTAATTACCAGTCTGCCAGTCAGATATATAGTGCCTGTGTTACATATTACCAGTCTGCCAGTCAGATATATAGTGCCTGTGTTATATTACTTTTCTACTAGTCAGATATATAGTCCCTGTGTTATATTACTTTTCTACCAGTCAGATATATAGTGAATGTGTTATATTACTTTTCTACCAGTCAGATATATAGTGCCTGTGTTATATTACTTTTCTACCAGTCAGATATATAGTGCCTGTGTTATATTACTTTTCTACCAGTCAGATATATAGTGCCTGTGTTATATTACTTTTCTACCAGTCAGATATATAGTCCCTGTGTTATATTACTTTTCTACCAGTCAGATATATAGTGCCTGTGTTATATTACTTTTCTACCAGTCAGATATATAGTGCCTGTGTTATATATTACCAGTCTGCCAGTCAGATATATAGTGCCTGTGTTATATATTACCAGTCTGCCAGTCAGATATATAGTGCCTGTGTTATATATTACCAGTCTGCCAGTCAGATATATAGTGCCTGTGTTACATATTACCAGTCTGCCAGTCAGATATATAGTGCCTGTGTTATATTACTTTTCTACCAGTCAGATATATAGTGCCTGTGTTATATTACTTTTCTACCAGTCAGATATATAGTGCCTGTGTTATATTACTTTTCTACCAGTCAGATATATAGTGCCTGTGTTATGTTACTTTTCTACCAGTCAGATATATAGTGCCTGTGTTATATTACTTTTCTACCAGTCAGATATATAGTGCCTGTGTTACATATTACCAGTCTGCCAGTCAGATATATAGTGCCTGTGTTATATTACTTTTCTACCAGTCAGATATATAGTGCCTGTGTTATATATTACCAGTCTGCCTGTCAGATATATAGTGCCTGTGTTATATTACTTTTCTACCAGTCAGATATATAGTGCCTGTGTTATATATTACCAGTCTGCCTGTCAGATATATAGTGCCTGTGTTATGTTACTTTTCTACCAGTCAGATATATAGTGCCTGTGTTATATATTACCAGTCTGCCTGTCAGATATATAGTGCCTGTGTTATGTTACTTTTCTACCAGTCAGATATATAGTGCCTGTGTTATATATTACCAGTCTGCCTGTCAGATATATAGTGCCTGTGTTACATATTACCAGTCTGCCAGTCAGATATATAGTGCCTGTGTTATATATTACCAGTCTGCCAGTCAGATATATAGTCCCTGTGTTATATATTACCAGTCTGCCAGTCAGATATATAGTGCCTGTGTTACATATTACCAGTCTGCCAGTCAGATATATAGTGCCTGTGTTATATTACTTTTCTACCAGTCAGATATATAGTGCCTGTGTTACATATTACCAGTCTGCCAGTCAGATATATAGTGCCTGTGTTATATTACTTTTCTACCAGTTAGATATATAGTGCCTGTGTTATATATTACCAGTCTGCCAGTCAGATATATAGTGCCTGTGTTACATATTACCAGTCTGCCAGTCAGATATATAGTGCCTGTGTTATATTACTTTTCTACCAGTTAGATATATAGTGCCTGTGTTACATATTACCAGTCTGCCAGTCAGATATATAGTGCCTGTGTTATATATTACCAGTCTGCCTGTCAGATATAGTGCCTGTGTTATATATTACTTTTCTACCAGTCAGATATATAGTGCCTGTGTTATATATTACCAGTCTGCCAGTCAGATATATAGTGCCTGTGTTATATATTACCAGTCTGCCTGTCAGATATATAGTGCCTGTGTTATATATTACTTTTCTACCAGTCAGATATATAGTGCCTGTGTTATATATTACCAGTCTGCCAGTCAGATATATAGTGCCTGTGTTATATATTACCAGTCTGCCAGTCAGATATATAGTGCCTGTGTTACATATTACCAGTCTGCCAGTCAGATATATAGTGCCTGTGTTATATTACTTTTCTACCAGTTAGATATATAGTGCCTGTGTTATATATTACCAGTCTGCCAGTCAGATATATAGTGCCTGTGTTACATATTACCAGTCTGCCAGTCAGATATATAGTGCCTGTGTTATATATTACCAGTCTGCCTGTCAGATATAGTGCCTGTGTTATATATTACCAGTCTGCCAGTCAGATATATAGTGCCTGTGTTATATATTACCAGTCTGCCAGTCAGATATATAGTGCCTGTGTTACATATTACCAGTCTGCCAGTCAGATATATAGTGCCTGTGTTATATTACTTTTCTACCAGTTAGATATATAGTGCCTGTGTTATATATTACCAGTCTGCCAGTCAGATATATAGTGCCTGTGTTATATATTACCAGTCTGCCAGTCAGATATATAGTGCCTGTGTTATATATTACCAGTCTGCCTGTCAGATATAGTGCCTGTGTTATATATTACTTTTCTACCAGTCAGATATATAGTGCCTGTGTTATATATTACCAGTCTGCCAGTCAGATATATAGTGCCTGTGTTATATATTACCAGTCTGCCAGTCAGATATATAGTGCCTGTGTTATATATTACCAGTCTGCCAGTCAGATATATAGTGCCTGTGTTATATATTACCAGTCTGCCTGTCAGATATATAGTGCCTGTGTTATATATTACTTTTCTACCAGTCAGATATATAGTGCCTGTGTTATATTACTTTTCTACCAGTCAGATATATAGTGCCTGTGTTATATATTACGTCTGCCTGTCAGATATATAGTGCCTGTGTTATGTTACTTTTCTACCAGTCAGATATATAGTGCCTGTGTTAGGATATACTGACATCAGTCAGATGTACTTTGTATGGCCTTAGAATAATACAATGTACTTGGTAGAGATGAAGCCCTTGCTGAGTAACAACCAAGAGGCAGAGAGAGAACAAAAATGAATAGCTTTGTTATTATGGAGTTGGTAATTTGCAGTTTTAGCTCACAGATTGAAAGTGAATGAATAAATAATCTGGTTTGTCTGGGCTGCATACATTGGGCTGCACACTAAAATTGGGAATGTATTCTGAAGGAAATATATCAAAGCATTGTGTCTATGCTGACTGCCCACAATAGAAGGTGGTGAAGCCTATTTGGCAGTTGAGCAAATTCTATTTTCACATTGTTCTGTACATTTTCCTAGTAGCTTGTAATATCAATCGGGTGCCAAGTTGCGTTTCCTTTGGTCAGTTTTAGGCTGTGGGTTACAAATGAACAGAAACTTTTTTTCCCATAACTTTATGGCATGAACAGCAATGCTCTAATATATGTCACATTTTGCACTAATTTTCAAAACAAAAGTAGATTTTGACTCTTTCCTCTAGCTTTACCAGTTTAATACTGCCGCTGAATACTAGAGGACACAATTATCCTTTGTTGCTTCTGGATCTACATGTCAATTGCCAGCAGGATCAATTACTGAGTATTGAGGCACCCCAGGGCTGTGGGGTGCTTGGTTACGGGCAGTATATATACACTCAATATAAGCAATAGTATAGCTATGCTCACTGTATATTTAGGTGCTCAGGAGTAAATTGTATAGTATATTAGAAAAGTAAACTCCGGCACTCAAAAAATGAAATGACAACTCTTTTATTGATGAAAAGATATTTTTTCACATGAAGAATCAACAAAAACATTTCAGCTGTTTGCCTTCTTCAGTTTTTTATAGTTTTTTTATATACCTCTATATAATAGAAAAAACATATTATTACAAAAATTATCATATTGATACAATCATTACATAAAAATTACAGAAAGCTGAATAATTCCTTTACCTAGGAGAATAATTATAAATTCATACTAGAACATATTCTGTTGTCATCATAGTAGAACGCTTATAGTATATGCATCTATATAGAGAAACAACATATTAATAATATGCAACAATGTAGAATAACATCGAAATCGTATGGCAAGAGCATTGTACAACAAAAGGAACAGTAATAAAAAAATTTTTTTTGCAAGGACAGAAAAAGCAGCGAATGAAACCCAAAGATCCATCTCAACCCCTATAACTATAGAAACAGGTGCCATATGTTAGTGACTAAACACTTAATTACAATGTGGAGGCACAATAATGTACAACAAGGAAGATTCAGGTAGTACAAAGTCCAAGAAAAAAAAAATATATATATATAGGGTCTAGCACCAAATAATCACAAGGTATATTTACCTGTAAACAAGTGTCAAACCACCATAGGTAATAAATGACAATTAGGTCATCATGAACTAAAAGAAAAAACAAGAGGATAAATAACTCCATACAAAGATACACAGTGCTAGTTTCCCACTAAGTCATTTCATTACCTGTGTTCATCAGTGTCCAGGAAGGGAATGAGTGAGGGAGTACAAGTGTGCAACCTTTTATAGTGAAAAGGGGTGGGTGTAAACAAACATTTCCATGTGATGGAGTGCAAGCAGTGATCAAAGTGGAACGCAAGATGTGCGTGCGTAGTGGAACCCGGTGACGCGCATATGCGCATTAGATTTTGCAAGAGAAGAAGGACGGGAAACCGCTCCAAGGAACTGTTCCTGTGATTTAACGCGTTTGAAAAAGATATTAACCATATATTAACCGATAGTAAAAAAAGTAGCTATTAAATATGTAGTAAATTAAAAGAAAAAAAGGGAAAAAGAATTATGGAGGTATATAATGAAGGCAATACGCATATCATATATAGAGACCAATATTACACAATGTTCATGGCAAAATGCCAAATATCTCAAACATGTAAATGATGCATATATATATATATATATATATATATATATACACACACACGTACACGCTATACATGCACATATATACATAATCCACGCATATACGCACACGTATACCCATATAGGTATGATATGTAGTAGACAATCTCAGATAGCTCCCTAATCAATGAGAAACTCAAAAAGAAACTCAAAAAGAATCATACTCCCGATTGAGACCATGGGGCGACAGGGTTCTTAAAGTATGTATCCAAAAGGACTCTCTTTCTTTTAATTTCTTAACCCTGTCACCACCACGTCTCATCGGGGGAATATGTTCGAGGACCTGAAACCGTAATTGTGAAATGGAGTGCCCCAGCGTCAAAAAATGGTGGGGGATAGATAACATCATTAATCTACACCGAATGGTGGATTTATGCTTACCGATGCGGTCTCGGATATGCTGGGTAGTCTCCCCAACATACCCGAGACCGCACGGACACTTAAGCAAATACACAACAAAAGATGTATCACATGTAAAAAATTTATTAATGTGGAAGATTTTTCCAGTATGAGGATGTGTAAAGGTATTACTCCTCACCATATAGGAGCACTGGGGATACCTAAGGCAGGGGAAATTCCCTTGCTTTGGTGTAGCCAAAAAAGTCTGTCTAGGTTTACGAATCAAAGACCCTATGTCGGCCCGAACAAGGAGACTTTTTAAATTAGGAGGTCTTTTGAAACTAAATAAGGGAGCCACAGCAAACTCATCTACCTCAGGATATGATTGGTGTAAAAGCTGCCAATATTTTAAGATTATACCTCGAATAATGGGGTGATAGGGATGAAAGGTATTAACGAATGATACAAATGGACCTTGTCGCTTTTTCTTAATAATCATACTCTGTTCATTATAGATGAGGGATAACCCCGCGGCATGAATTTTTGTATAATTTCCTGATGTCTAAGAGACCGCTGCAAAACCCCTGAAACTATCCTGGCCACTCTTTTATGCTGAGAATGGGGAAGAGATTGCTTCAAATGACGTGGATGGCAACTGTCATAATGTAGCAAACTGTTCCTATCAGTTGTCTTCACATACAAGTCAGATGAAATTTTGCCCTGTGAGTCAACAGTGATTAAAGTGTCCAGAAAATTAATAGTGTGAAAACCAATGTATTTGGTAAATGTTAAGCCTGGTACCTGTTGATTAATAAATAGAAAAAAATCATCAAAGGCAGCAATGGGACCATTATAGATAAGAAACATATCGTCAATGGATCTTTTCCAGGTCACCATATGTGACTGAAAAATTGGATGGGAGTAGACATATAAAGATTCAAAGTAAGCCATAAATACATTTGCGTATGGCAGCGCTACGTTCGAGACCATTGATGTACCTTTGTTCTGGATATAAAACTGATCCTGAAACATAAAAAAATTTTTGTATAGTACTATGGATAATAAATCAAGGCAAAATTCCATCTGAATCGTTGAAAATGTAGTATATGTACGGAGATACCAATCCATAGCTTGCAGACCTAAGACATGATCAATACTGGTATATAATGAATTAACATCAAGAGTAATCAGGACGGAGCCAGAGGGTAACTGTCCTAATGACTGTAAATGTTCAAGAAAATGAGTAGTGTCCCGTAAATACGAGACAGTAGTAGGAACCAAGGGGGACAAAATCCGGTCCAACGTAATCGCCAAGGGAGATAACAAAGAGTCCGTTGAAGCGACAATGGGTCGTCCAGGTGGATGCCAGAGGTTTTTATGTACTTTGGGTAAAGTATAGAAAACGGGAATAAATGGATTGGACTTATTCAAAAAGGTTGCCAATTTAGAATCAATAACGCCAAGTTGGGAATAGTAAGCGATTTTATCCAAGATGATATTTCTAATGGTAAGTGAAGGATCAGTAGTAACTGGCGTATAAGTAGTGAGATCCGCAAGTTGTGTCTGGATCTCCTTGATATAGTAACTCTTATCCATGATTACAAATGCTCCCCCTTTATCCGCAGGTTTAATTATAATGGAAGGATTGAGCTTCAATGTACGGAGAGCCTGAAATTCATCCGAAGTAAGATTACATTTAATATGTAGATCACCATTCCTGGTTCTATTAATAAATGTTTCCACATCCTTCTTCACCAACGAAATATAAGTCTCTACAGGATGATAAGAACGAGGGGGCATAAAGTTACTATGGGTATGTAAACCTAGTTTACTTAGTGAAAATAGTGAAGAATCCAGACTGGTGGAAACTGTATCTGTAGTGGCTGAAGAAGGATGTGACTGAAAATGTGCCTTCAGTCTCAGGGTTCTAAAGAACCTATTTAATTCTTGATCCAGTTTAAACAAATCAAAACTAGGTGTTGGGCAGAAGCTCAATCCTTTTTGTAATACCTGTGACTCTAAGGGGGACAAGGTATATGAGGAAATATTAAAGATGAGATCCGTCCCAGTATATATACACTGGGACAGTTCACTGGGTGGCCATTGCCCGGTTCTGTGACCCTGGGGGTCGCTTGAAAGGGGTTATGTACATGGGAATGATAATAAAAATTTTGTTGTGACACCACTTGCGGGTTGCGGCTCTTTAGATGGAGCCGCCGCTGCACAATTTCTCACTACTGGGGCTGATGTTAATGGCAGCCTGGATGTTGGGCCCTACCCAAGTAGGGCTAGGCCCCAGGGGATAGATGATAGTGTTGGGGCGCGGAAAGAAGGTAGGCCACACAAGGGATTGCAGTGTAACTTGTTTCTTTACTCACAGTGTTGTTATGGCTGGCAACCCGATGAAGGCTGGTCCTCACGACTGGTCCCCTTAGTTCCAGTGCCAGTATGGTGACCTGGTGGCTGTCTTCCCCTGCACCTGTCTCTGGTTGGTTGGTGTGATGGTGGAATATTGTGGATTGTATACCATTTTGTGTGGGTTAATGTTTGTGCGTGGTTCCATTCTGCCCATTCTGTGTTCCTTGTGTGTACATTGTCCCATTTGCAGGTTTAATTCCTCCCCTGCCAGGCTTTTGTTCCTAAGTCAGGGGAGGGGGCGTGAGATCCACCTAACTTCTTTGCTTACCTGAGGGGATGAGTCAGTCTGTTGGGAACTTGAAGATAGAAGGAAGAAGATTGAATCTCTGAGGGAAGCTGTGGCTTCTCAGGAAGACCTGGACATTTATTTATCGCTTTACGGACTATATTTGTGTTACTGGACTAATTTTACCCTCTGTTTTGTGGATTATGTTATGGACCGTTTTGTTTTGCTTGGAATAAATATGCTTTGGATTGACTGCCCTGCCCTGTGTGAACACCACCTCCGGAGTCACTGCTCAGTAGTAAATTGCCAGGAAGCTTGGCGACGAACAAAGCAGCTGCCATTAAATGAGAAGGAGACGGTCTTTGTCTCTGAAACGCGTAGGAATGCTGTAAATAAAAGAGAAATTTTCACATCATTTCAACTTCAGTGGTTTTTAAGCGCGGCATATACCCGTGGTTCCCTCTCTATATTTAATCAACTTTCTATATTGTTATACGGGGCCGCTGCTTGAATCACACGGACACTCACATGCTTTTGAAGGAGTTGTGACTGGCACAACCCTATCAGGTGAGTGTTACTGTTCCTTTCCTATCACCACTTGTTATATCGGGTAAGACCCTATTGCGCCCTTTGTCTCCCCCTTTTTTAGTTTCTGAACGGAAGCCTGGCAGAGGCTTATCGCACCATTAACTCACAGCAGAACCGGGATTACAACATTGTAAAGTGGACTATCCTGGATTACCATGCCATCACCCCAGACTCACATAGGGCAGAGTTCCGAGACCTCCCTTGCACCACGGGGGGATCGTTTAGGATGTATGCCCATAAGATGTCCCAGGCATGTCGGAGATGGCTGGAAGCAGAAGACGCCTTTACTGTGGAAGACATTATACAGGTATTTCCTATAGAACAATTTTTTTACAAGAGTCCCTCAGCAATACGGGAATGGGTCAGAGAGCGCACGGCGCACACCTTGAATAGAGCTGCTGTCCTGGCTGATGAGGCCCTTACTATCTGACCGCAATGGAGGGGGCTTTTGGACAATAAGACACAGCCTGCTCCTGCTCCCCGGCCATCTCCAGTTATATCTGCCCCTCCAACCAGCCACAGGTTTAATTCCTCCCCTGCCAAGCTTTTGTTCCTAAGTCAGGGGAGGGGGCATGAGATCCACCTAACTTCTTTGCTTACCTGAGGAGATGAGTCAGTCTGTTGGGAACTTGAAGAGAGAAGGAAGAAGATTGAACCTCTGAGGGAAGCTGTGGCTTCTCAGGGAGATGTGGACATTTATTTATCGCTTAATGGAGTATATTTGTGTTACTGGACTAATTTTAGCCTCTGTTTTGTGGATTATTTGATGGACATTATGGATTTGCTTGGAATAAATATGCTTTGGATTGCTCACTCATCTCTCGCTCTGTTGATCATGTGATATGGGAGAAGGACCCCGTGACAGTGGGTCCCCGTGGCTTGGAGCATCTGGGGTTCCCCTCCTGGTTGTCTTTCAGTTTTAGTCCGTATGACAGGTAGCTTGAACCCTGTGGGGTCGGTTTCTCTGTTCCTGTTCCCCGGTTCTCCCGTTGCTACTGTGTCCCGAACTTTACGGTCGGTGAGGTCCTAGATGGTCCCTTCACTGTGTAGATTTTATCAAGTCTGCCTGGAGAGTTTTCCTGATCTAGGGCTCTGTACCCTGTTGTTGCTATGGTTCCAGGAGTACTCCGCTGTACTCCACCGGCAACCACACGACTGGGCCCACAGGTCACCGCTACACTCTCTCTTCAGTGCGGTTACATCCACCTCCTCTCACTTCCACTTCCTGCCCCCTGGTTGTCGTCTAATGGACTGGATCGGTTCCACCCCTAAGTGGCCATCCATTGGGTCCAACCCTAGATTGTCACCAGTCCTTGGGAATGGGAAAAACAGGGATTAAAATGAATGTTTTGGTGTTACCGGCACTGGTCTTTTGGGTCCCTGGTTGTAAGTCCTGCACATCCTTGATAGGATGCAGTTCCCTGTAGCTCTTGATGGCTTCAGGGGTGCTACATTCCCACTTGGTGAATTCCAGCACGTCCTCGGGCTGCAACGGTGAACAAAGTTAACATTTTAATTTACATTTTTTTTTCAAACATTAAACTCCCCTCCCATGCAGGGGAGGCACTTTCTTAAATGTTTCTAAACATGAGTACTGGCGCTCGAGGTACCCTTCCCATCAACCACCATCCAAAGGTCCTGGTCCCAAAACCCCTAGGAGGCATGTCGCCGGTTTCTATGACGACTGGGCCTCGGCCGCCTCTGCCGCAGACCCTTCCTGCGACCTTTTCCTCTACTTGCTGGTGGTGTCATTGAGAGTCCTCTTTGCAAGGTTGTACTCTGGTAGTGTGCACAACTGGCACAACTATTTACAAAGGAAAGTTTTTACTGCTACCAGTCCTGCAGTTTTGGTCCATATTTATCAAAATTATGCAAAACCAGGTTAAGGCAAAATTAACATTTACAGTTTACAACTATTCTTACTTTCTATGATTACACTACTATTTACATAATGACACCATTTTACACATTTCTCTTTTGGCACCTATTCTCTGTACCTGAGCGGGGGCTGACCTAGGTTGCTACGACTAGACCTACGTAACTCTGGTGTCTGGTGTCCCAGCTGGTCCCTGTTGTATTCTGGGGTCTGGTGCAAATGTTTCCCTAATGCTTGTAGGTGGACTAGGTAGTTGTCTGCGACTTCTCAGTCTTCTTGTTAAATTGACTGATACACTGTTTGTTTCTGGTTCCGCTGCAACAGGTGGTTCTTCTGGAACTTCAATTGTATTTTCCACTGGTTGTGAGAAAGTAATCACTGGTACAATTATGGCTCCATTGTACTGAGGCCAACTCTCAGGAAAGTCTCCAAGTGTTGTATGTATCACCTTTACTTTCTTCTCTGGTACTGGAGATGTACTGGTAACTTCTTCTTTGGGTTTCAATGGTTCTGGGCATATCTTCAAATGATCCCGTGAGACTGTTGACAAAGGGTTTCCTTTATCTTTGCTGATTAACCAAGTATTCTTGTTATCAGAATTAGAAAGTAGCACAGTGTTGGGTTCTGCTTCCCATCAATCATCGAGTTTATGGACTTTTTCTTTTTACAACCATTTCTCCAGGTGTTAAGGAAACAGTCTGGCATTCTTGTTGTAATCTTTCTCTTGTTTTTCTCAACTTTAAGCTCCTTTCAACACATTCTTGTATTGTTCTGTATTGCTCTTGGCGTTTGGAATCCCAGTCAGCATCTGATGAATTTCTGGAACAAAAATTCCCATTTCATGATCAACTGGCAATCTTCCAGGTCTTGCTCTCAGTAGATATGCTGGTGTATAGTTAGTAAAACTCACAGGAATGTTGTTGCACATGTCCACCAAATCAGGTAGCTTTTCTGGCCACATGTTCCTTTCTTCTATTGGTAAAGTCTTCAGCAGGTCAATGACTACTTGGTTCATTTTCTCACACATACCATTTGTCTGTGGATGGTATGGCGTAGTGCAGTTCTTTTTACAGCCATATAAGTTACAGAACTCTTGGAATATTTCAGCTTCGAATGCAGAACCTTGATCTGTTAATACCTGTTCTGGGTATCCGGTGGTCTACAGAAGTAAGCTTGTAAGAGCATTAGGTATAGCCTGTCCGACTCGGTGTTAATTTCACATGGTCCCCACTTCATCTGCTGTAGGGAGGGCATTTCATTTTGATGAGGTTACGGGGCAGACAGCTTACTAGAGTGCTGCCCTTGTGAGGGCAGAAGCTAATCTATGGGGTACGACAGGGGCTTATACATAACCACCCGACTGCTGACCCTGATGTTTCTTCCTAAAGATCGCAGTACTGCTCTGTTCACATTTATCCTGCGCTCTACATTAAGCGCGTACTCCAGGGATTACGTGTAAATATCTGAAAATGTAATTTAGACAAAATTCCCAATGGAAAATTCATTGTAATGAGGCAGAGGTGAACTTTGAACTCTTTTGGTCCGGCGGTGTACATCTTCATATAAGACTTTTTAGACATGCACAACAGTTTTCTTCATCTTTGAAAGACGGATACTGTTGAATAGTTGAATAAAAGCCAAATGGTGGCGAGAGTATCTCTGCTGCCTCATTATAGTGAATAGCTCTGTTGAGGGTTTCACTTGAAACACGTGTTTTGGAGCTATAGATGGATACCCTGATGTAAGTACTCAGCATAGAGCACAGGAAAAATGTGAATTGATGCAAAATGTTCTGTACCCCAAATTCCCACCAAATTGCATTAAACTTAATCCACTCAAGTCCCCACTTATAATAATAATAATAATAATTTTATTCATTTATATAGCGCTATTAATTCCACAGCGCTTTACATACATTGGCACTTGTCTGTTAATGGAACTATAGGGGATTTTCACGTTACTGGTAGTGCAAAGGCTCTGGAAAAGCGCTATTGTTCCCCACGTTCCCCAACCCCCCCAAAAAAGATAAAAACTGCAAAATCTGTGCTCCCAAATGCCCCCTCCATTTGGAGCCACACAATGTGCCCAAACCACAGTTAATTTCCACATGTTTTTTATTTCTGTAGTGATGAGAGCCCAATTAATTTATGGGGTGCAGGTCTCCAGAACCACAAGCTTGGCACAGTGTATAGGCACTACAAGGTACTGGGAACAACAAGAGCTTATTTGCAATTTTCACCTATTGGTGAACTCCTAAATAGGGAGAAATTTCCAAAATGTGGTAATTTGAGGGGCTTTCTACAAACATTGGACACCTAGAGAGTCCACAAACTCTTCCAGGAAACTCTATGCCCAAAAAACAAATGGTGCTCCTACCCTCCTGAGCCCTGCAGTGCAGTCAAACAGTACTGTATAATCACATGTGGGGTATTGCCATGTTCAGGGAGAATTGTGTAATATATTATGTGGTCTTTTCTACCTATTCCCCTTGTGAAAATTGGAAATATGGGGTTAAAACCACATTATAGTGGTAAAGATGTAATTGTTTTTTGTTCACTGCCCAATAATATAAAATATTGTGACACATCTTTAAGGCCGCTTTACACGCAACGACATTGCTAACGAGATGTCGTTGGGGGTCACAGAATTCGTGACGCACATCCGGCCTCATTAGCGACGTCGTTGCGTGTGAAACGCAGGAATGACCATTAACGATCTAAATTACTTACCTTATCGTTGATCGTTGACGCGTCATTCTATTACCAATTATCATTGCTGCTGCAGGACGCAGGTTGTTCATCGTTCCTGCGGCAGCACACATCGCTATGTGTGACATTGCAGGAACGAGGAACATCACCATGCCTGCGGCCGACCGCAATAAGGAAGGAAGGAGGTGGGCGGGTTGTTCGGCTTTCTCATCTCCACCCCTCCGCTTCTATTGGGCGGCCACTTAGTAACGTTGATATGATGCCGAACGAACTGCCCCCTTAGAAAGGAGGTGGTTCGCCGGTCACAGAAACATCACTAGGCAGGTATGTGTGACTGTTCCTAGCGATGTTGGGTGCCATGGGCAGCTATTTGCCCGTGACGCACAACCGACGGGAGCGGGTAAGCTCGCTAGCGATCTCACTAGCGAAATCGTAGCATGTAAAGTGGCCTTTAGTGTCCATATGCTCATTGCATCCCTAGATGAATTCATTGAGGAGTGCAGTTTGAAAAATGGGGGCACTTGGGGGGGGGGTTCTACTGTTTAGGCACCTGAGAGACTTTGCCAATGTTAAATGGCCCCTGTAAACTATTTCAAGTAATTATGAACTCATAAATGGCACTCTGTACTGTGTCTCAAAGTAGTTTTTGACCACATATGGAGTATTGGTGAACTTAGTATAAATTGCACAACAAATTGTATGGTGCATTATCTTCTATTATCCTAGTGAAATTCAAAAAATTGGGGTTAAAGCAACATTTTTTGTGGTAATTTTTTTTCATTATCATGGCACAATGTTATAAAACTCTGTGAAGTACCTGGGGGTTCAAGGTGCTCATCAAAATCTTGATAAATTCTTTAAGGGATCTAGTTTCAAAACAGGAGTTATTTGTCAGGGAAATCCACTGTTAAGGCACATCAGGGGCTCTCCAAACGCACCATGGCAACCACTAATGATTCCAGTTAATTTTTCATTCAAAAAGTCAAACGGCGCTCCTTCCCTTCCGAGTCCGACCGTGCACCCAAAAATAGTTTTCTACCACATATAGAGTATTAATACACCAAAAAACCTTGTGCAAGCCAAATTGTATGAATCAATATTCAATGATTCATACAATTTGGCTTGCAAAACATTTTTTAGTGTATTCATAGAGCTTTGTGCAATAGGGACATCCATATACTGTAAGTATTGTTGCTTGGGTGTTGTACATATGGGGTATTGGCATACTGAGGAGCAATTGCACAACAAACTGTATGACGCATTTTCTCCCGTAGCCTTTATGAATTTTTTTTTTCATTTTCACAGCTTGTTGTTATAAAGTTCTGGGAAGCATTCGGAGGATAAAAGTGCTCACCAAACATCTTTGTGAATTTTTTCAAAGGTCTAGTTTCCAAAATAAGGTCACTTCTGTGGGGTTTCCACTGTTTAGGCACCTCAGGGGGTCTCCAAATGCAACATGGCATTCACTAACGATTACAGCCAAGTTTGCTTACAAAAAGTCAAATGGCACTCTTTCCCTACTGTGCTCTGCAGTGTGCAGACATGGTAGTTTTCCACCATAAATGGGTATTGGCGTACTCTGGAGAAATTGCTCAACAAATTGTATGGTGCATTTTCTCCTATTACCCTGTGATAAAGAAAGATTTGGGCTTCAAGCAACATTTTTGTAGTAAAACTTTTTATTCATTTTCATGGATAAACATTATAAAATTCTGAGAAGCATGTGGGGGTTTAAGGTGCTAACCAAACAATTAGATAAATTCTTTGAGGAGTTTGATTTTTAATACGTGGTCACTTGTGGAGGGTGGTTTCCACTGTTTAAGCACATCAGGGGGTCTGCAAATGAGACATGTCATTTACTATCTATTCCAAACAATTTTGCGCTCTAAAATTCAAATGATGCTCTTTCCCTTCCAGGCCCTGATGTGCGCCCAAACAATATATTTCCACCAAACATGAGGTATTGGGGTACTCAGAAGAAATTGCACAACAAATTGTATTATGCATTTTCCTTTGTTACCCTTGGGAAATGTAAAATTTACAGCTAAAGTAACAATTGAGGGAAAGTAAAATTTTCATATTTTCCTTTCACATTGCTTTAGTTCCTGTGAAGCACCTAAAGGATTAATGAACTTCTTGGATGTGTTTTTTTCAGCAGATTGAGGGGTGCAGATTTTAGACTGGTTTCACTTTGGGTATTTTCTGTCACCTAGGCCTCTCAAAAATATTTAAAATGTGATGTGGTCCCTAAAAAAATGTTTTTTATAAATTTTGTTGGAAAAAATAGAAGTTGCTGATGAAATGTCAACCCTTCTAACATCCTAGTAAAAAAAAATGTGTTTCATAAACAAAAACTGTGGTCACGTAAATTGACATGTGGGAACTGTTACTTATTAACTATTTTGTGTGATATAACTCTCTGATTTAGAGGCATAAAATTAAAATTTAAAAATTATAAAGTTTTCAAATTTTTCGCTAAATTTCTGATATTTTTACAAATAAATGCAACATGTTTCATCTGAAAATTTACCACTATCATAAAATCTTTTTGCTCTTATGTGCCATGTTGCCCCTCCATATTCCTCAGATCTCAGAGGTAGACAACAAATCTTATTCACATTCTAGGACTGGTTTCTCTCCCTGTGCTAGGACAACTATTTTATTTACAATGTGATGAACCCCTTCCTAGATAAGGAAAGCTTTTTGGGCTAAGTTAAGCCAATTAGAAATTTGTAATATGACATTTTTTATGTTTTTAGAATTCCACTTTAACACTTAAAATTGCTGGATTTTTTAAACTATAATATACACACAGGCAACAAAAGTATATGCAAATTAACATCTCCTGTTTGTACTTTTATATATATATATATATATATATATATATATATATATATATATATATATATATATATATATATATATATATATATATTAATATTATACATATATACTGCTAAAAAAAAATGAAAATAAAGGGAACACTTAAACAACACAATATAACTCCAAGTCAATCACAGTTCCGTGAAATCAACCTGTCTAGTTATACAGCAACACTGATTGTGAATCAATTTTTCCTGCTGTTGTGCAAATGGAAGAAAAGTAATTCATAGGCAATTAGCAAGACACCCCTTTTAAAGTGGGGGTTCTGCAGATTGTGACCACAGACCATTTCTTTGTTCTCATCCTTTTTGGCTGTTGTTTTGGTCTCTTTTGCATTTTCTCATTGCTTGCACTCCTAGAGGTAGCATGTTTACAACCCACAGAAGTTGTTGAGGTAGTGCAGTTCATCCAGGATGGCAAATCAATGTGAGATGTGTCAAGAAGGTTAGCTGTGTCTGTCAGAACAGAGTCCAGAGCATAGAGTAGATATCAGGAGCCAGACTAATACACTAGGAGATATAAAGGCAGCAATAGGAGGACAACAACCCAACAGCAGGACCACTACCTCCTCTTTTGTACAATTAGGAATAATAAAGCAGGGTCAGAGCCTGCAATATGACCTCCGGCAGGTCACTAATATCCATGTGTCTGTTTAAATTCTCAGAAACAGACTCCATATGGGTCAGACGTCTACAAGTGGGTGTTGAGCTTACAGCCCAACACCATGCAGGACAATTGGCCTTTGCCAGAGAACACCAAGATTGGCAGATTCAACATTGGCGCTATGTGTTCTTCATGGATAAAAGTAGGTTCACACTTAGCATGTTACAGACATGACAGAGTCTGGAGATGCAATGGAGAATGTTCTGCTGCTTGCAACATCATCCAGGGTGACAGATTTGGCAGTGGGATAGTAATCGTGTGGGGAGGCAGTTCTTTTCAGGGCCGTACAGCCTTCCATGTGGTAGCCAGACGTACCCTGACTGTCATTAGCTAGTGGGATGAGATCCTTAGACCCATTGTGAGACCATATGCAGGTGCAGTATGTCTTGGGTTCCTTCTGATGCATGACAATGCTAGGCTTCATGTCACTCAAGTGTGTCAGCAGTTCCTGTGTGATGAAAGCATTGATGCTAAGGACTGGCCTGCCTATTCCCCAGACCTGAATTCAATCAAACACATCTGGGACATCATGTCTTGTTCCATCCACCAACACCTTGTTACACCCAAACTGTCAAGGAGTTAAAGGAGTTGTCCGACATTAGCTTAACAAAAATTTTTGAGTTTATCTGTGCTGTATTGTCATATAAATCACACCTACATTGTTATTTTCTGTTTTCTAACTTTTGTTACTCTTGAATTATACCTTTATTCTCTGCAGCTTCTTGTTTACATTCAGATCCAGCAAACATGACCACTTCCTGTGCAAAACCTCAGTCAGAGCTGTCACCGCCCAGCCTCAGTGTCCAGCCCCTCCCCAGTGTCCAGCCTCGCCCCCTGCCCGCCCCCTGCACACACAGTCCCTGTCAGTATATTCTTCCCCAGCACCTGACCTGGTATCACTACAGCATTGCAAATAACAGCCTCACATCGGGGTCTGCACCGCACACATATGTCTCTGCACACGCACACACATGGCTCTGCACCGTACACATGGCTCTGCACACGCATGGCTCTGCACCGTACACATGGCTCTGCACACGCATGGCTCTGCACTGTACACGCACACACATGGCTCTGCACACGCACACACATGGCTTTGCACCGTACACATGGCTCTGCACACGCATGGCTCTGCACTGTACACGCACACACATGGCTCTGCACACGCACACACATGGCTTTGCACCGTACACATGGCTCTGCACACGCATGGCTCTGCACTGTACACGCACACACATGGCTCTGCACACGCACACACATGGCTTTGCACCGTACACATGGCTCTGCACACGCATGGCTCTGCACTGTACACGCACACACATGGCTCTGCACACGCACACACATGGCTTTGCACCGTACACATGGCTCTGCACACGCATGGCTCTGCACTGTACACGCACACACATGGCTCTGCACACGCACACACATGGCTTTGCACCGTACACATGGCTCTGCACACGCATGGCTCTGCACTGTACACGCACACACATGGCTCTGCACACGCACACACATGGCTTTGCACCGTACACATGGCTCTGCACACGCATGGCTCTGCACTGTACACGCACACACATGGCTCTGCACACGCACACACATGGCTTTGCACCGTACACATGGCTCTGCACACGCATGGCTCTGCACTGTACACGCACACACATGGCTCTGCACAAGCACACACATGGCTTTGCACCGTACACATGGCTCTGCACACGCATGGCTCTGCACTGTACACGCACACACATGGCTCTGCACACGCACACACATGGCTTTGCACCGTACACATGGCTCTGCACACGCATGGCTCTGCACTGTACACGCACACACATGGCTCTGCACACGCACACACATGGCTTTGCACCGTACACATGGCTCTGCACACGCACACACATGGCTTTGCACCGTACACATGGCTCTGCACACGCATGGCTCTGCACTGTACACGCACACACATGGCTCTGCACACGCACACACATGGCTTTGCACCGTACACATGGCTCTGCACACGCACACACATGGCTTTGCACCGTACACATGGCTCTGCACACGCATGGCTCTGCACTGTACACGCACACACATGGCTCTGCACACGCACACACATGGCTTTGCACCGTACACATGGCTCTGCACACGCATGGCTCTGCACTGTACACGCACACACATGGCTCTGCACACGCACACACATGGCTTTGCACCGTACACATGGCTCTGCACACGCATGGCTCTGCACTGTACACGCACACACATGGCTCTGCACACGCACACACATGGCTCTGCAACCCCCCCATCCCCATCGGGAACACATGTGGAGTACATACTCACCCGTCCTCGGTCCCCGCCGCTCCTGCACGTTCGTCCGCTGTCTGTGCTCTCTTCAGCACAGTAGTGACGTCACCGCTGTGCTGCAGAGCGCACAGACAGCGGGAGGGACAGTGACTTCTCATCAGCACATTCAAATGTACCGGCATCGGTGATCTGTGATGCCGGTACATTTGAATGTGCGATCCTGGGCAGGGGGCCCGGTGCTGGAGCTGACACTACGGCAGCTGCCGCCAGGCCCCGCCCCCAAATCACGGACCCCACAGCAGTGCAGGGGGAGGTTACTGGAGGTGCAGGGGAATGTGTGGGAGGGTGCAGGGAAGGGGGGCGGTGACTACTCGCACTGTAGTCGCCCAGCAGGGAGGTGACATGCTGCTCCATATTTGCATGTCAACATGGCCCTGCCCATGTAGACGTGCAAAGACCGGAAGCAGCAAAATCGCGGCAGGAGCGGTCGCATGACCGCTCTGAGCCGGGGGAGAGGGGGCTGACAGCGGGGCAGGTAAGTGGTCTCTATCTACTTACCTGCCCCAATGTAGCCCAATAGGGAAATAAAAAAAAAAAGTCAAAGAAGCCGGATAACCCCTTTAACTGATGCTTTAATCCAGGTCTGGGAGGACAATCCTCAGGAGTACATTTATTTTTAAATTTAAATTTTTTTATTTTTATTTTTGGATTCATTTTTTAGACAGTCATCTTGGCTGCCTCATACATAAATTTGACTTGCAATTATTTAGCACATGATTAGTTATGCAGATTCTTGCCATGTCACTGCATAGTTACTGTTTGGCTCCTTAAATCTAAATTTTCATTTTTATTATTTTGTTAGTATCTTGTAAATCTACCTTTGGCTTGTAACAATGCCTGAATCCTTCTGGGCATTTTCCTGATCAGAACTAAACAGGTCTCTACCGAAATCTGATCCCTGGTCCCATTGTAGGTGCATTCTGGTTGACTCACTCGGGTATTTATACAGCTTTCTCTTCAACTTTATCCCCAATTTTTGATTGGGTTGAGGTCTGGGGACTGTGTGGGTCAATCGAGCACCTCTAATCAATTGTCATTGAACCATTTTATCGCCAATCAAATCATATGCTTTGGGTAGTTGTCCTGCTGGAACACTACAGTATGTCATCCTTTTCATACACATAGTACTTGAGTGTACGTAGTAATTCGTCTTGTAGGATAGTTACAAATACCTCAGAAGTGAGTTTGCCATCGATCCTGGTCAAGTATGAATTACCTTTGGTTGTGAAACAACCCCATATCCTCAGGCTTTCTCAACTGAAGTTGACAATTTCTTTAATTTCTCGATCCATTAGCCTCTTTTTCTCGTTTCTTTTAGACCTATATGCACTCACCAGAGCATAGTCTATTGACTTTCACCTCATCACTCCAAATCACCCATTTCCAATTTTCTACTGTCCACTTTTTCTTACTTTTTTGCAAACTAAAGCCAACGCTTCTTATGATGATACTGGAGCTGAGGCTTCTTCACATTTTTTTAGGCCACCATTCCAGACTTGTGTTATATTCATCCCACAGCGCGTGCATAGACATCAGGGATCTCAATATTATAAAGCATACGAGCCACTTCCACTACACTGCAGTATTTGTCATGCCAGAACTGATAGATCTTGTGATGAATCTACTTGTTGACGCCGATATTTTGCCTGGACGTCCACCTCTTGGCTTTTCAATGGAGATATAAATTGAATTTCTTATTCTTCCAACTGTCATTGCACCTACATGATGCAGGTTGGCAATTTTCTTGGCCGAGACATTGCAATCGATGAGCTGAATGATGCTTTTCCTCTTTAGTTTTCTTGGGAAATCCTCTTCCAGGCTGCTTCTTTATTCAAACCATATTCTATTTGATTTGGGTCAGATTATTGGCTGGGACATTCTAGCAGCTATTTTTTCTTTGTCTAAAACCAATTGAGAGCTTCCTTGGCTCTGTGTTTGGGATTTGGGATCACTGTTTCATGGAAATAGCCATCCTTGTTTTAGCTTCATCATACTGGTAGATGGCAGCAGATTTTTATAGACAATGTTTCAGTGTATTTATCCATTTATCCTTGCTTCAATCATATGAGATTATGAAATTTGCCAGTGTTGCATGTTGAAAAACAGCCCAACACCATGATGTTCGTACAGTACTAACAGATGTGGAGGTCACCACTTCACTCACAGAAGGATCTCTCCTGATACGATAGAAATTAGTCCAATATATAGAGGAAAGAAAGTGCCATACAAGGAGGATCACCATAAAAAATATTATTTTATTTCACAAAATCGACACAAGAAAGGTGAACAACACAATTAAAAATATTTAAAAAGCAAAAAGCTTTAGTTAAACACACATGGTCTAACTGCACTCATACAAAGAAAGTTGTGCAATATAAACCCCCACTCAAATGCAGCAATATACACCAATAAACAAATCAATAGAAGCAGACCTGTTGTCCAAAACAACCAACATGAGGCAATGGTAAACAGGAGGTCATAGATTGAAAAAAAATTATTGTCTTAGGGTACCGTTACACTTTAGCGACGCAGCAGCGATCCTACCAGCGATCTGACCTGGTTAGGATCGCTGCTGCGTCGCTACATGGTCGCTGGTGAGCTGTCAAACAGGTAGATCTCACCAGCGACCAGTGACCAGTCCCCAGCCAGCAGCGGCGTGCAAGCGACGCTGCGCTTGCACGGAGCCGGTGTCTGGAAGCTGCGGACACTGAAAACTAAGGTAAACATCGGGTATAGTTACCCGATGTTTACCTTAGTTACCAGCGCACACCGCTTAACTTAGCGTGTGCAGGGAGCAGGAGCCAGCACTGGCAGCGTGAGAGCTGCGGAGGCTGGGAATGAAGGTAAACATCGGGTAACCACCTTGGTGAGATCTGCCTGTGTGACAGCTCACCAGCAACCTGTATAGCGACGTTCCAGCGATCCCTGCCAGGTCAGATTGCTGGTGGGATCGCTGGAGCGTCGCTTATTGTGATGGTACCTTAAGGGAACAGGGAAGCAGAGCGGGGAGTCGAGCTAGAGCATGTCGCCGGTACACGGCGATACACAAACGTGCACCGTGTAACAGAGAGATGCAATGACAGGTCCTACATGACGCGTCATAGTCATGTGACCAGTCTGTAGCCAATGAGATAACAGGCACGTGACTGGTCACATGGCTATTTTTCACATCACGATAGGTCCTGCATCACTGCTGGCAGTGCTGGTTACCGGGAGGATTCAGCGATCATCGGATGGAATAGTGGCAGGAGACAGAGTGCAGGAGGGATCGCGGGGACCGGTAAGTGTTATGGCAATGTTTATTAACTGTATGTGTACATTTATAATGTGTTTTTATGTGTTTGTGATTGCCTCCTATTAACCGGTTTGCCGAACCGAACTCGAACGAGACCTCCGTTCGGCGAACCGAACTCGAGCCGAACCACGGCCGGTTCGCTCATCTCTACTAAAGAGCATTCAAAATCAGCTCAGCACATGAGTTGGTCAGAGTGTTGATAGCAAAACAATAAAAAATGCATCATAGTAGTAAGAGAGCCAAACACACTATTGCAGTAGAATACCCTACACACATTTTGTGTCACTTGATCACAAGGAATGATAGTTTGTAAGGAATGCACAGTTCGTTATAAATTTGATGAGTGGGGCTCGCCATGCCCCATCCCAGCACCATCCCAGCTCAGCTGCTTTGTCAGAGTTGGATGGTAGTGGCTTGACCACACCAAAAGTGGCAACATTTTTCAGCAGCCTTGGGTTGCACAAACATTTTGCCTCTTTTCAAAGCTTTTTACAGTAGAATTCTGGTATAAAAGCCTTGATGAGTTCAGGCTATGTGTAGACATGCGTGAGAGAAACACTAACAATAGATCTATTAGCTCTGTATTCTACTCCAGAGCATTAAAATTATTAGTATTGGTCCATCCACTTATTCATGCAGACAGGCAAGGTACGTATATTTAGAAGGAAATATATTTTTCTATTTTCTGACATGGGGTGCATCCAATTGTTTGAAAAATACAGTACTTTTATGGTCAGTTTTTCATGCAGACAGTATAAACAATATTACTTGAATCAGAAACTTTCGGGGATATTTGGGGGTTGGGAACCAGTATTTGTTCCATTACGTTGAATTTTCAGTAACAGAAATAAATATCACATTTTTATGTCACTATGTAACCAGACGTTGAAATGTCTTCTCTTCCGTACCTTTGAAATCAGAGCATATTCTAGCACAATTAACATAATTTTAGATCAAAGGCGCTCTCTCTGGATGAACAATTTCGCTGAATGCAGAACAGTTTACAAACAGTCCTAAATGTTGTCTGAATGTTCTAGCATTCGGCTGTCATGGAAACAGGGAAAGTTGTAGTTATGTACAAATACTTATGCGTCTTATTCAAAAGCAAGACGATATTGCTATTGATTTGTTTTACTTTTGCACCCAATCCTTTCCACCATCTATTTTTAACTGGTAGGAAAGTATAAAGTAGGAGCACATTAAAGAATTCTATAAAACACTGCATAAAGGAGATTCTAATGCTTGTAATGATGTCCTCACATAAAATAGGGGAAGCAAATTATAACCTGTCAGTCTAGTTATCAGTAGTGCATGTGAATCCTACAAATTAAAAGGAACAGAAATGTTAGTACGACTGTATATGAAAGATATACAAAATCTGAATTGAATATATATAATTAAAAGAGAAGATATAAAACAAATGTGAAATGAGAAAAAACAAGGCACAAAGAGGGTCTAAAACACACAATATATATGGAAAAAATTATGAATGCCAGTTCTTTCAGGACTACAGATGAACAAACCTGAACTGTAACATTCAAAGTTTGTACCGAACACTGCGTGACCATGACTCGAACACTAACACAGTATTTAAAAAGTCTGTGGAGGAGTTCAGGTGCTGCTCGTATGCTAACCACTCGATTGAGAATCGGGATGCTCACGCATGCTTGGTGCTCGACCCGTGGAAGCCGCTTGCAGTCTCGGCATGGCTCCCACTGGGGGTAAAAATAATATTTTCAGATGCTGTGTGTAAAAAAATAAAAAAATACCACCCTTTATGGCTGTGTCTTGGCGGAGAGCCGAACTACCCAATCATTAACTTCCATTATACTTGTTACTCAAGTTGAGCTCGTACGTTTTTGACATTCAAGGTCCGGGAACAAATTCAGGTCATGTTTGGGTTGAAAACAAAATTTTAACTAAAGTCCGGCCAAAGCCAGCAAACCTGAACATCCACATCATCTCTACTTGGAACACAAGTTTTACCAGAATTCTGGCACATTTAGATTGATAAATCTCCCCCAAAGTGTCTACAGCAAAGCAAAATATGAACAACCACAAATCAGCAGATTTTGGGGCTAGGGATTAATTCTTTGTCCTAATCCAGTACACATTTATATTTGCTATAACACATAATATGATTTTAAATATGACTTTTACTCCTCCTAAAAATATCTTGGCAACATCGCTCGCCACATCAGTACGATTACAGTGATACAAAATTTGTATAATTTTTTTTTTTTCATTTAGGTGGTGAAAAAAAAGAGAAGTTCATAAAAAAAAACAAATTTTGCTTGGGTCACAATGTTCTGAAACCACTAACGTTTTTATTGTTTGGTTGTTGAAGATATTTGACATCTTGTTTTTTAATGGCAAGTTGACATTTCTATTGATACCACTTTGTGACTTTGTCGAACATGTGATGTTTTGATGGCTTATTATTGCTTTTTTAATGGAATTGTGGCAACTCAAAAAAATCAAAGTTTTGGAGTTTTGCTTATTTTCTCTGTACCAATTAAGTTAATTATTTTATATTTTCATAGTCTGGAGTCTTTTAGGAGAGCCTTCAAGCTTTTTGGAGTTCCCAGCTGTTGGGAGACCTGGAGGCGGTGAACTCTGGTAACAGCAGAGC
Organism: Anomaloglossus baeobatrachus; assembly: GCF_048569485.1. Taxonomy (NCBI): domain Eukaryota; kingdom Metazoa; phylum Chordata; class Amphibia; order Anura; family Aromobatidae; genus Anomaloglossus; species Anomaloglossus baeobatrachus. The sequence continues at coordinate 352,775,986 of NC_134355.1, forward strand.
AGCTGGGAACTCAAGGAACATTAAAGGCGCTCTTAAATGCTCTCTTAAAGGCTCCTTTAAGGTTCCAAGCCCCACAGCTGCTTGGAGACCCAGCAGCTGTGCACCAGAACTCCCATCCACTGGGTCTCTGGGAAGCTGACAACCCTGTTATTTTAATTGAACCTTTAAGAGAGACTTTAAGGGTATGTGCGCATCTCAGCGTTCTATTCCGCAGCGTTTAAGTCACTGCATGTGCGCTTCAAACGCAGCCGAAAAGCTGTGTTTTGAAAGCCTTGTGCATGTAGAAATCATGCGGAAATCTTGCAGAATTCATGCGGAATTCATGTATTCTGGATGCTTGCTCTGCCATAGACAGAGTGAGAAAGTCATCCGGAACGCACAAAAGAAGTGAAATGTTGCTTTTTAGAACGCAGCGTTTTGAAAAACATATTTCAGCAGCCGAAATGCTGCGTTATAAAATGCAACGTGCAAATGGAATTTGCACAATCTTAATAGATTGTGCTGGTGATGCAGGACTCATGCTTTTACGCTGCAGTGCAAAATGCAGCGTAAAAGCATGCAACACGCAGACGTGCGCACACAGCCTAACATTCCTTAGGTTCCCAGCTGCTGGGATATCTGGAGACTGTGAACTGATAACAGAGTTCACAGTCTCCAGGTGTCCCAACAGCTAGGAACTGCAAGAAATTTAAAGGCTCGCTTAAAGGCTCCTTTAAGGTTTCCGGGTCTCACAGGTACTGGACTGTCGGACTGCTGTTCCACCGTGTCCCGCAATTCGACAGTCTGGCAATCAAGCACTCAGGTCACCAGAGTTCACACTTGGGGGTACCCTGCTGCTCTCAGTGAACTGAGTTGAACCCACTTGAAAATTGCCAGATTAAGCAATATGCGCACATAGAGTATTTGGTTGCAGATATTTCTGCACCAAATCGGCATCTCCTGGTAAAAAACGCACTGAAACCGCACCAAAAATGCATTCGGTTTCAGTGGGGTTTTTTTTGCTATGAGATGAAGAGTTGGTGCAGAAATTATTGCACTTAAATACTCAATGTGCACACATTGCCTAATCTGGCAATCCGGCATTGATTTCAATGACTTTACCTGAAGTCACAGATAGGGTTTCCCAGGTACCCCAGGGGTGACCTCAGGTGAATTGACCTGAGGTGAACTTATTGAACATAGGGATCTCACCTCAGGTGAACTCATTGACCTCACTTCTGGTGAACTCATTGAGTTCAATGAGACCGGCATCTCATGTATATGCTCGCAGCCCATCTTGAGAAGTGTATGTGTATACCTCAGCATCTCCTGTGTTGCATATGTCCCAGCATCTCCTGTGATGTATATGCCCCATCGTCTCCTATGATACATACGCCATAGCCACTCCTGTGACATATATGCCTCAGCATCTTCTGTGATGTATGTGCTACAGCCTCTCCTGTGATGTTTATGCACCAGCCACTCCTGTGATGTATATGCACCAAGCCCCTCCTGTGATGTATATATCCCAGTCCCTCCTGTGATTCATATGCCCCCAGTTTCTCCTGTGATGTCTACACAGAAGTCCCAGCATCTTCTATTAGATATATATACAGCAGTCCCAGCATCTCCTGTGATGTATATGATTTACAAAATCTATTATCACAAAGTAGACTGCACTCCAGACTGAGACAAACCTGGAAAACCAGTTTTTGAGAAGCAACATGATCAATATCACCTAACATCTCAGCCGCACCAAAGAGAAGCAGCTTCGGCCACCATAGAAGGGGTGAGTTAATTAAATTTTCCACCAAATATAGCAGGGTAATTTTCAAGTTGATAATGATGGTAAAAATTTCCAAACGGCCTTTGTCAAAAAAAAGGTTCTCCACTTCTGTACTAATTGTATTGTGAGAAAACATAAAGAGTAACTTAAACGGAAAATGTAATGTGAAAGAACACTATTGATATATATTTAATCTGCAGGTTGCAAGTGTTTGGATTACGCTTGGCACCTGTACATTAAACACCACTGCTATCTGGGTTTCAGTCATTGGGGCGGTACTGGACCATGTTCGGTCACCGCTCTGTGTATCGAAAGCATCGTCTGACTCACAGCAGAGTTTAATTAATTGTTATATTTGTAACTACAATATATACACTTTATTTGTTGTTTGCATGCAAGGGGGTTTGTATATTTTTTTTATGCATATATTATAAATATTAGCAGCATAATGCATAGATGAGGGTGATAATAATTCTCCCAAGTAACTTGTGAAGTCTATGAATATACCATGCATATTATACATTTTCTTACTCTAGTTAATTTACTTCATACATAGTATACATTCTTTGAATGTTTAAATGTTAATATATTTTACTTTAACAAATAAATATAGCTTTTTTATGTTAATCTTAAATTTGCAATCAAGTGATCAACAGTTTCTTTTCAGGTTTGCTTAAAAATGAATTACGTGACCTGGTGACCCTTCACAGTTAATCAGCAAAACACTTTTACTGATGATGTCTGTAGAAAAGAAGATAATGCTGAAGCTCCCAATAAACCTAATTAATAATCAAGTGGATAGTTGCCAGATTTTCAGTGTAAACACTTAAACTCTGGTTTCAATGTTACATTTGCTTTTGTAAATGTTATGTGAAAAATTTGCAATAAAAATTAGTCACTGTAAAAAAGCATACTGGCTGTGAAAGAGCAATAACACTCTGATGAAAATTAAAAAACACAAAAGTGAACTGACCCCAATGTAATTACTTTCTGATATAGTCTTATTTAATACTTACAAATAGAGATGAGCAAACCTGTTGGGTGTTCCTTACGAACTCAGACGTTTCCAAGAAAACAAAGTTTGGGTTTGGAGTTTGGGTGCTTTACGTATGCAAACCACTCGCACGAGCATTCTCGGGTATGCACGGTGCAGTGTTTGAATTGCTCGCACTGGGGGTAACAGTAGCATGATCAGATGTAGTGTGCACCCAAAAAACAAAATGGAAAAACCCTACCCACCCTTCTCTGCGAGTGTTCTGTTTATGGCTAGCTGTATGTGGGCGGAGACCCAAACTGCCAATCAGTGACTTCAAATGATTTTCAGTTAAAGTCTGGATCCGAAAGCAAACTTTAAAAAAGTTCAGCTGGACCAGAAGTACCCAAATTTCCACAGGTCCACTCATTTTTACTTACAAACATATACTTGCAGCATGTGATAGCTGTCGTAAACCTTTTCAGTGGTGCTCTGCTGTCCTGCAGAGCCTATGCTGGGCCTCATATTTTCCCCACTTCCCGGTCTACTCCTGTGTAGTGTGGGAGGGGTCTGCGCTTTGGAGCCTCATTTAGGGTGATTGCACTGCTTTATCTGGGAGCTGTTTCAGCCGAGACACAACCAATGATAGTTCCTGTTTTGCCGTGCATGTCTCTGGTTCCTGTAAGTGTCTGATCCAATCTTGTCCAGCTACCTATTTCCGCTGTTCCCCTCCTGTCTTCTTACCTACTGACTTGATTCACTTACTCCCTGACCTCGGCTTGTCCCCTGACCCCAACTCTGCTTACTCCCTTGTACTTATGTGATCTCTCTTGTTTACCAACCTCGGCTCAACCCTTGACTCTGTCTCTGCTCGCTTCCTTGTACTTATGGGACCTCTCTGTTCACTGACCCTGGCTCGTTCCCTGACTCTGGCTCTGCTTGCTCCTTTTGTTTATTACGTTATCTCCTGGCTTTTTACCCTTGACTTGTTTTACTGTCCTTCAGTAGGTGTGTCTAACACACCTAGTGTACAAACCGAGCAGATTCACTCCCCTGGTGTACCTGGCGACACCTAGTGGTTTGGTGTCATATTACACACGGGTTCTCATCATCCAAATGCCATTGCACTAAAGATACCCAAACACTATCAATTGGTGACGAAAAATAGCTAAACTCCACATACACATGTTCACTCGGTCCAGCCAAACATGTCTGTGTTTTCAATGGAAAACAAAAAACACTAAACATCTAAGACTGCTTATTTCTAGGAAATCAAAAGAATGAGCCAATTAAATTAAAGCAGATTCTGCTTTAACATTACATAAAATATCTATATATATAATTGCCTTATTCTGTCTGTCTGTCTGTCTGTCTTGCTCCAAAATTGTGTCACCGTGACATTGAGTCCCCGTGACAGTGTCATTACAGTGACAACTGTCGGATTGGCCGCTGGGCTCGGTTGGCCCCGCCCCCCATGGATTAGCCGCTCGCCCCGGCCCTCCACACGCATCGCCCGCTCTAGCGTACACTGGCTCCCGGTACACATGTGCAGGGAGCCGGCATACGCTGACACCTCGCCCGCTCTCCCCGCCACACGTTGGCACACTCGGCCCCGTCCTCGGCGGACATAACCTTGTGATGCTGGGATCGTGACGGAGCCAGTGTACGCTGGTATCCATGATACACATCGCGTAACTATAGGAAGCGCTTCCCTTAGTTACCCGATGTGTATCATGGTTACCAGCGTACACCGGCTCCCGGTACACATGTGCAGGGAGCCAGCATACGCTGACGCCTCGCCCGCTCAGCCCCGCCCCCGGCACACGTTGCCATGCTCGGACCTGCCCCCGGCGGCCCCAGCATGGGGGATGGAGCACGATGGGGGGTGTGCAGCATGGAGGATGGAGCACGATGGGGGGTGTGCAACATGGAGGATGGAGCACGATGGGGGGTGCGCAGCATGGGAGATGTAGCACGATGGGGGGTGCGCAGCATGGTGGATGGAGCACGATGGGGGGTGCGCAGCATGAAGGATGGAGCACGATGGGGGGTGTGCAGCATGGGGGATGGAGCACGATGGGAGGTGCGCAGCATGGAGGATGGAGCATGATGGAGGGTGCGCAGCATGTCGGATGGAGCACGATGGGGGGTGCGCAGCATGTCGGATGGAGCACGATGGGGGGTGCGCAGCATAGGGGATGGAGCACGATAGGGGTTGCGCAGCATGGGGGTTGGAGTACAATAGGGGGTGCGCAGCATGGGGGATGGAGTACGATGGGGGGTGCGCAGCATGGGGGATGAAGCACGATGGGGGATGCGCAGCATGGGGGATGGAGCACGATGGGGGGTGTGCAGCATGGGGGATGGAACACGATGGGAGGTGCGCAGCATGGGGGATGGAGCACGGTGAGGGGTGCACAGCATGGGGGATGGAGCACGATGAGGGGTGCGAAGCATGGGGGATGGAGCACGATGAGGGGTGCACAGCATGGGGGATGGAGCACGATGGGGGCTGCGCAGCATGGAGGATGGAGCACAATGGGGGGTGTGCAGCATGGAGGATGGAGCACGATGGGGGGTGTGCAGCATGGGGGATGGAGCACGATGGGGGGTGCGCAGCATGGGGGATGGAGCACAATGGGGGGTGCGCAGCATGTCAGATGGAGCACGATGGGGTTACGCAGCATGTCGGATGGAGCACGATGGGGGTGCGCAGCATGGGGGATGGAGCACGATGGGGGTGCACAGTATGGGGGATGGAGTACAATAGGGGGTGCAGCATGGGGGATGGAGCATGATGGGGGGTGTGCAGCATGGGGGATGGAGCACGATGAGGGGTACGGAGCATGGGGAAGGGAATACGATGGGGGGTGCACACCTCCCCCCAAAACACACACACACCGCCCCATGCGCACCGCACAACACACCACACACACACACTGGGAACCACAAACACCGCCCTACACAGACACCCACATACACACAGACAACGCCGCACACACACACAACACCGAACACACAAACACCGTGGCATACATAAATATACGCACATACCGCGCAAAACACACACTGCACAAAGCATACCTCCCCCAAAACACACACACGCACTCCACACCCACACAAACTGCGCAACACACACAGCACTACACAGACAGAACGCTGCAGACACACAGCACTCCACAAACAACGCAACACACACAACGCAACACACATACAACACCGCTCTCACCCCCACACCCAGACAACACCCAGAACATTTACAGCGCCCTACACAAACATTTGGTAACTACACACAACAACATATATATATATATATATATGTATATATATATATATATATATATATATAACAAAAATCATACATTAACTACACAATACGTAAATTCTAGAATACCTGATGCGTTAGAATCGGGCCACCTTCTAGTTAGCATAATAATCATCATACATGTTACTGGGGCTGGCACTTGTTACAAGGGGCGGCTTATAGTCACAAATAACACATACTGCTATATAGTGTTACTGAACAACATCCACAATACCAAGGCCAATAATACATTGCAAAATAATGCCACCACTCCATAACCAAATATCACCACATAGATAGTGTGAATATAACTACCGTCCTGTTACTGAGCAAAGCCCACTGCACCAAAACCTTGGTTTCACACGGCAAATCCCCAAAAAATCTGCAATATGTGAACTTGGGTGAAAGTAGCGATGTCCTTCTTCGTGTGCCTCACCGCACACACAATATCAATTTTCACATCTGTCTCCCCATATAATAGTAATGATTATGATCCCCTTAATAGCCTTAGGAACCATAGTAAAATTCCGCACAGTACAGGGATACCACACACACACACACACACACAGTGAAGGCACATCACAGGGGCAACACACACAGTGATGGAAAAGCACAGGGGCAACACACACAAAGCGATGGCAAAGCACAGGGTCAACACACACACAGTGATGGCACAGCACAGAGGCAACACACACAGTGATGGCATAGCACAGGGGCAAAACACACACACACACAAACATACAGTGGTGGCACAGCACAGAAGCAACAAACACGCACAGCGATGATACAGCACAGGGGCAACACACACTCACACACACACAGTGATGACACATCACAGGGGCAACACACACAGTGATGGAAAAGCACAGGGGCAACACACACAGTGATGACGCAGCACAGGGGCAACACACACAGTGATGGCATAGCACAGGGGCAACACACACACACATAGTGATGGAACTTCACAGGGGCAACACACACACCCATACACACACAATGATGGCACAGCACAGGGGCAACACACAGTGATGGCACAGCACAGGGGCAACACACACAGTGATGGCACAGCACAGGGGCAACCCACACACAGTGATGGCAAAGCACAGGGGCAACACACACAGTGGTGGCACAGCACAGGGGCAACAGACACAGTGATGGCATAGCACAGGGGCAACACACACAGTGATGGCACAGTACAGGTGCAACACACAGTAATGGAACAGCACAGGGGCAACACACACACAGTGATGGCACAACACAGGGGCACCACACAAAGAGATGGCACAGCGCAGGGCCAACAAACATATACAGTGATGGCACTGCACAGGGGCAACACACACACAGTGATGGCACAGTACAGCGCAGTTTCATTCTGTATTGTTACAAGAAGACATTTGTACATTATGATACTCACCGGCTCCTGTGATGTGAGAGATGAAGTTAGTGGCTCCCAGCCTCCCTTCTGCACTTCTTGTGGGTCCTCCTGGCTGTGTTCAGATCCTGTCCTCTCTTTTTCTTTCTATTGCTTCTGTTCTCTGCTTCTCACTGTTTTTTCTGCTCTCTGCTTGCTATTCTCTCTTTTCTATGGTCTCTACTCTAGCACTGCTTTCCTTGTCATCTTTGTTTCTCCCGTGCTATACTGAACAAGCTCCGCCCCCTCTTCTGATTGGCTGTTCTCCTCCTGGCATCTCTCACAGCTCTCTGACTGGAAGAAGAAGCTATCTGGCCACTCCCTCCTCTTCAGCACAGGCCACGCACAGTGTGCAGTGTGGGCAAGTCTACATCTCTGCATTGGCCAGCCTGCATCTATACAAACTGCGCCGGCACCCAGTGGCCTGAGTCAGCTGCTTGGTGACGGCCCCGGGGGCATGATGCATGAAAGTGAAAATTCACACACAGCGGGCAGCCGCCAGGGGCCCCTCCAGGTCACTGGCCCCATAGCAGTGGCGTGGTCTGCCTCTATTGATGGTACACCACTGCTGGCAACCCTTTGCTAGTTTACCTGAAATGAAGAGTAGAGTTGTCTGGCCAATGTACATTATGCTACCCCACACAATAATCCCAAGCACAGAACTAGTGTGATATTTCCTCGTGAAGGCCTCTTCTTGGTGTTCACCCACATGCTGTTATCAGATTCAGTAAAATAGCACATAGTGATCAATTCTGAACTGCAAGTGAATGTAGAATTCACATTCTAAGCCTATAAGGTTAAACGGTGTCTACAAAAACTATCAGAGAGCATTTACATGACATCGGGCTATGAGGCAGACACCTAGGTACTGGTGTTTGATTGACCAGTTTCAAAGGGTATCATGGCTTAGTGCAAGATGGCAATGGAGGCTGAATAGGAAATCTATCCTTTTTCAGAGATAAGTTCTTTTTTTTCTTGGATACAATGATAGCCTAGACTGGTCTGCAGACCATGCAGGCAATGCCATGAAGTGGCTTTCATGAGGAAATGTGAAAGTGTCTCAGAAGCTGTTTTAACATAACAATGTAAGCATACTTTTGTTTTCAATGGAAATTACTGGTAAAAAAAACACAAAACAAAATGATTGTCCGTTGAAGTTTAACATACTTTATTTTCCTGTGCTTTGACATCACTTGTGAATAGGAGCAGTATCTGAGAATAGTCACAACACATTGCAGCTGTGGTGTTCATCTCTTCATTTATTATAACATTTGGCCCCTGGATGATAACATTGAACTGTAAGAAGGTGATCAGTATGGGTGCCAGGTTAAGGACTTTAATCAATCTAATATTGATGACTTATTCTATGGCTAGGTCACCTTTATGACCTATTAAAATATGTATATTTCAAAAAAACTGACACACACATCCAACAAGTGTGATTAGGTGCTAGCTGAAAACACATAGTCAATATAAGATGCATACAGCTGCACACTAAAAAGCCAACAATGTATAAGGGAACTCTGGTTCTGCATTACTACTATATGAAAACATGAGATTTTTAGTTTATGTATTGGCCAATGCATGTAAAACCGGAAACCAACGGCAAGGTCATCTCAATAATCCAGGTACCAAACTTAAATGCCACTATCTAGGTTAATCTAGATAGTGGCATTTAAGTTAAAGGGGTGGTTCACCCATTTTTTTTATTTTCTGTAGGAGTTCTACTTACCTTTCTAGGCGTTTTCTCCATTGGCTTCTGTTTCCAGTTCTGGCACTGAGCAGCGCTATCCTGCACGCTCAGTGCAGGTCACATGACCCCCTGGAGCTGTGGCCGCCAGCATCCTCTGACGTCCCGGCATTTACGGGCTCTCAAACAAGATGGGTACGTCAGAGGAGGCTGGTACCACTCACACTGAGTGACAGGGCTGTGGGCGGTGACTACCGCACATCACAGCCCAGTATCGAGGGGAGGATCCGGAGGACGTCAGTGTGGAGCCGGCGTCCTGCAGATGGTGAGGCACGGGGCGCCAGTGTGCAGTACAGGGGGGGGGGTTCTTCAGCTGAATCCCCCCCTGCACGTAAGTATGTGATCACACTGTCCACCCGCCCGCTCTGCTGCGATGTCAGGAGAGCGGCCGGTGTCGGGCAGTGTGATCATCTGCTCCTCCCAGCAGCAAGACACTGACAGGCATGTCACCGCTGTGCTCTGCCATCTGTCCTGCTGCATGGGACCAACTGTCTGCACTCTGTCACCTGCACCACAAGTCACAGAGTGGAGACAGTTGGTGACATGTAGCATCCGGTCACCTGCACAACAAGTCCCAGAGTGGAGACAGTGACATGCTCTGCTCTGACACATAGTGTGCTATATGTCACTAACTGTCTCCACTCTGGGACTTGTTGTGCAGGTGACCGGATGATACATGTCACTAACTGCCCCACTCTGTGACTTCTGCTGCATAGTACCAATTGTATACACTCTCACCTGCACAACAAGTCCCAGAGTGGAGACAGTTAGTGGCATGTAGCATCCGGTCACCTGCACAACAAGTCCCAGAGTGGAGACAGTTAGTGACATGTAGCATCCGGTCACCTGCACAACAAGTCCCAAAGTGGAGACAGTGACATGCTCTGCTCTGACACATAGTGTGCTGCATGTCACTATCTTTCTCCACTCTGGGACTTGTTGTGCAGGTGACCGGATGATACATGTCCCTAACTGCCCTACTCTGTGACTTCTGCTGCATAGTACCAACTGTATACACTCTCACCTGCACAACAAGTCCCAGAGTGGAGACAGTTAGTGACATGTAGCATCCGGTCACCTGCACAACAAGTCCCAGAGTGGAGACAGTTAGTGAGTGACATGTAGCATCCGGTCACCTGCACAACAAGTCCCAGAGTGGAGACAGTGACATGCTCTGCTCTGACACATAGTGTGCTGCATGTCACTATCTTTCTCCACTCTGGGACTTGTTGTGCAGGTGACCGGATGATACTTGTCAATAACTGCCCCACTCTGTGACTTGTTCAGGTGAGAGTGTATACAGTTGGAACAATGCAGCAGAAGTCACAGAGTGGAGCAAGTTAGTGACATCTATCATCCGGTCACCTGCACAAGTCCCAGAGTGGATACAGTGACATGCAGCACACTATGTGTCAGAGCAGAGCATGTCACCAACTTGCTCTGCTCTGTCATCTGCGGTGCTGCATGTCACGTTTTTGCCGCGATTTGGTGCGTTTTTTGCTGCGTTTTTGCTCACTGCGTTTTTAATCAGTGCACAATGCCATTAAAGATTGTTGATGAAAAAAAAAATAGGTCTGATGTCATTTCCTTATTCAAAATGTTCATTGTATGCAGGAGAGCAGACAGCAGCTGCAGAACTACAAGGCTCAACATCCTCCATTCACTAGTGTATGCAGGAGAGCAGACAGCAGCTGCAGAACTACAAGGCTCAGCATCCTCCATTCACTAGTGTATGCAGGAGAGCAGACAGCAGCTGCAGAACTACTTGGCTCAGCATCCTCCATTCACTAGTGTATGCAGGAGAGCAGACAGCAGCCGCAGGACTACAAGGCTTAGCATCCTCCATTCACTAGTGTATGCAGGAGAGCAGACAGCAGCTGCAGAACTACAAGGCTCAGCATCCTCCATCCAGGACTGTATGCAGTTTTTTACCCAAAAAGAAAAAAAAATGACATGGGCTTCGCCATATTTTTGTATGCTAGCCGGGTACAGCAGGCAGGTACGGGCTGCCCCCAACCCCCAGCTGCCTGTTTGTACCCGGCTGGGAACCAAAAATATAGAGAAGCCCTTTTTTTTTTTTAATTATTTCATGAATTTCATGAAATAATTTAAAAAAAAAATGACGTGAGCTTCACCTTATTTTGGTGTCCAGCCGGGTACAACTAGGCAGCTGGGGATTGGAATCCACAGTGAAGGGTGCCCAAGCTTTCTGGGCACCCCCACTGCAAATTGCAGTCCGCAGCCACCCCAGAAAATGGCGCTTTCATAGAAGCGCCATCTTCTGGCGCTGTATCCAACTCTTCCAGCTGCCCTGATGCCGGGTGGCTAGCTGGGTAATAATGGAGTTAGGGCTAGCTGTATATTATCAGCTAGCCCTAAGCCCGAAATTCATGGTGTCACGCCAATATTAGACATGGCCACCATGAATTTCTAGTAATGATAAAAAAAAACCACAACACACAGAAAAATAATTTTATTAGAAATAAAACACAACACAATTAGTGACTCCATCTTTATTGAAATAAACCCCCCTCCGCAGTAATCCTGGGTTAGGGTCCCGCGCCGTCTAATCAGCATCCAATATCATCTGATCGGTTTGCTGGAAGGCAAAGCGATCAGATGATGTGTCAGGTTAAAGGATGTGAATCACATCATACATCAGCTGATTGTATAAAAGCCGATTATACAATCAGCTGATGCATCAGTAAAAAAAAAATAAATAAATACATACTCACTTATGTGCTGATTACCGGCAGCTCCTGCAGCAGAGTCTGATCCTGGCCCATCACTGCAGGAGCTGCCGGTAATCAGCTGATGAAGTCCCCTGACGGCAGGATCAGCTGATAGCCGGCAGCCGGCACCGCGAGAATCGATCAGCTGATGCGTCAGGTGACTGCATCAGGTGATCCACCGCCAGGTCCTGCAAGCTTCGTACGTCCCCCGGGGAGACTGCACACAGCCGAAGCGGCGGTACCGAGACAGGGGCTGGAAGCAGGCATGGCACCGGGACCCTGCAGACAGGTGAGTATGACATAGACACACACATACACACTCACACACACACTGTATATACGCACACACACTGTATATACACACACACACACACACACTGTATATACGCGCACAAACACTTTCTTCCCCTGGCTGTGTAGAGCTGCTGCTGTCTCTGTGTGATTGCTCTCAGTGCACATCCACTGGGAAGAGGCAGGGAGGAGGGTTTGGGTGGGAGCAGAGTGGGTGTATTAGACACAATGGGTGTGTTAGATAAGCTAGACACCGCCCTAGAGCCACAAAGAATTCTGGGACTTGTAGGAACTGAACACAGGAAGTCAGAGGAGAGATTAACCCCATCAGAGCTGGAGCCAGCAATGAGCATGTGCTGCTGGTGCACAATAAAAGGTAATTTTGCTGAAAAACATAATAGATGTGTTGAGGGGCACATATTAGCAAGATGTATCAGAAAAAAAAAAAATCAGTTTTGGTAACTGGACAACTTCTTTAAGTACCCGGATTATTGAGATTACCTTGCCGTTGGTTTCCGGGCTTAAATGCATTGGCCAATACATAAACTATGAAAATACATGTCACTCTATGCTACTGGTGGATAGCTTGGGTACCACTCTATTCAAATATAACAGAGAATCTGGCACACAAATGAAAGTGGAACTAAAGTGACAGACCAAAACATTACCGGATTACTAAAATTATCTTTAGTTCACCTTTATCTTCTTGTCGATAATTAACCCTCATAGGTAAGGATGGTTGACCTCGGGGAAATCAACATCCAACACCGCGGAGACAAAATCACATGTTTCTCAACGCAATGACACTAGAACAAGGCCCCCTGGGAAAATATGCAAAACAAGAATGCCGCGGAGACACGATCCCATGTTTCTCAACGCTGGCAGGGAATAAGCTAGGTCTTTCACCGGGAAGGAACAACCACGGGAAGGGCAGTCTCCAGTCAAGGAGACCACCTATGCCAAACATGGTATCCATCCACAGACAGCTGTTTCGGGGTATTTGCCCCTCATCAGTGTGGAGTAGGAAACTGGCTAGTGGGAGCAATGCCTAGTAGAAAACTACATAGGTAAGGATGGTTGACCTCAGGGAGATCAACATCCAACACCGCAGAGACACCATCACATGTTTCTAAACGCAGTGACACTAGAACAAGGCCCCCTGGGAAAATATGCAAAACAAGAATGCCGCAACGACACCATCACATGTTTCTCAATGCTGGCGGGGAACTAGCCAGGTCTTTCACCGGGAAGGAACAACCACGGGAAGGGCAGTCTCCAGTGAAGGAGACCACCTATGCCAAACATAGTATTTATCCACAGACAGCTGTTTCGGGGTATTTGCCCCTCATCAGTGTGGAGTAGGAAACTGGCTAGTGGGAGCAATGCCTAGTAGAAAACTACATAGGTAAGGATGGTTGACCTCAGGGAGATCAACATCCAACACCGCAGAGACACCATCACATGTTTCTCAATGCAGTGACACTAGAACAAGGCTCCTGGGAAAATATGCAAAACAAGAATGACGCGACGACACCATCACATGTTTCTCAACGCTGGCGGGGAACTAGCCAGGTCTTTCACCAGGAAGGAACAACCACGGAAAGGGCAGTCTCCAGTCAAGGAGACCACCTATGCCAAACATGATATCCATCCAAAGACAGCTGTGTCGGGGTATTTTCCCCTCATCAGTGTGGAGTAGGAAACTGACTAGTGGGAGCAATGCCAGCGTTGAGAAACATGTGATGGTGTCTCCGCTGCATTCTTGTTTTTAATATTTTCCCAGGGGGCCTTGTTCTAGTGTCACTGCGTTGAGAAACATGTGATGGTGTCTCCGCGATGTTGGATGTTGATCTTCCCGAGGTCAACCATCCTTACCTATGTAGTTTTCTACTAGGCATTGCTCCCACTAGCCACTCCACACTGATGAGGGGCAAATACCCCGAAAGAGCTGTCTGTGGATGGATACAATGGTTGGCATAGGTGGTCTCCTTGACTGGAGACTGCTCTTCCCATGTTTGTTCCTTCCCGGTGAAAGACCTGGCTAGTTCCCTGCCAGCATTGAGAAACATGTGATGGCGTCTCCGCGGAATTCTTGTTTTACATATTTTACCAGGGGGCCTTGTTCTAGTGTCACTGCATTGAGAAACATGTGATGGTGTCTCCGCGGTGATGAATGTTGATCTCCCCGAGGTCAACCATCCTTACCTATGTATTTTCTACTAGGCATTGCTCCCACTAGCCAGATTCCTACTCCACACTGATGAGTGGCAAATACCCCGAAACAGCTATCTGTGGATGGATACCATGTTTGGCATAGGTGGTCTCCCTGACTGGAGACTGCCCTTCCTATGGTTGTTCCTTCCCGGTGAAAGACCTGGCTAGTTCCCCACCAGCGTTGAGAAACGTGATGGTGTCTCCGTGGCATTCTTGTTTTGCATATTTTCCCAGGGGGCCTTGTTCTAGTGTCACTGCGTTTAGAAACATGTGATGGCGTCTCCATGGTGTTGGATGTTGATGTCCCCGAGGTCAACCATCCTTACCTATGTAGTTTTCTACTAGGCATTGCTCCCAATAGCCAGTTTCCTACTCCACACTGATGAGGGGCAAATACCCCGAAACAGCTGTCTGTGGATGGATACCATGTTTGGCATAGGTGGTCTCCTTGACTGGAGACTGCCCTTCCCGTGGTTGTTCCTTCCCGGTGAAAGACCTGGCTAGTTCCCTACCAGCGTTGAGAAACATGTGATGGTATCTCCGCGGCATTCTTGTTTTGATAATTAACCCTCAGTGAAAAAATATCAGTGCTGTGGTCACCATGTATGGTGGGAGCTCCTTCCACACTTTGCAGATGCCAGCTATGTTACATAGCCAGCATTTCTCTCTAACAGCAGTGGCTAGAACTGAGCTCCTGCTGCTAACTATTTAGTCGCTGCTGCCCATTTCTGACAACGGCATTTACAAGAAGCTATTATCAGCACACTGTTAAGGGGGGCATAAGTTAGGGTGATGCAATCCAAGTTATGCATCCACGTCTTAAACCCGTCTGCATTCCAAATCATTTAGTCATTTGTTAGTTGCATGCATGCTATTCGTCCACACAGATCAGAGATGATCACACATCTGCGTAGGAAATATGACTGCTTTAATTACGGTAGTTCAGATACATTTAAAGAAATCAGTTGGCTAGGAGCCAAGAATACATAATATGTCTCCTACTGGGTAAACGGCAAAAAGAGGTTATTCTGAGATATATATGTATATGTGTTTCATTATTTTATATTAAGCTAAGTCAGCATGAAAGTCCCGTATCTGAGAGTACAGTTCAAATGCCATTTTGAGTCCTGTTTTTGGATATCTTCATATAATTCTGAATACTGACCATAACAATCCATAACCATGTCCATAATAACACTGGCTTCTGTCAACTGCCTTTGACATGATTGCAGGGCACCAATGGACCATCATCGCAGCCTGGGGCCTCTTTGAGGCCCCTATGACTGCCATCTTGGTATCCTTATGCTACAGGTTAAGCTTCAATATGAGAACACAATTTTCACTATAGTCTACAGAACTGCTTTATTACAGTATATAGTATAAGTGATCAGACAATCGCAAGTTCAAATATTCTAAGGAGACTAAAGAGTATAGTAAATAATTAAATAAGTAAGAAATTAAGGAATTATGTTTTCAAGAATACAAAAACAGATTGAATCAAAGTTTAGGTAATTAATTTAAATTATAGTTCAACTGGGTGTTACCAGAGATTTGCCTCTGTGGCGTATACTTCTTCCCTGCATAAGGTTGACCAATCGTAAGTAGACAGAGCCATGCAGGATATCTTCAGCTAATGTATTAAAATAGAGCTCAGATTGGTTATGTTTCTTTAAAAAACTTTAAGATCTCATCTCACGTCAGTCAGTTTTGAGTGAGAACTAGAGCAGTATAAGATGAGAACTGTTTGTAATGATATATAACTCAGCTCTTGAGAACTGTTTGTAATGGTATATAACTCAGCTCTGCTGTATCGCTACACAATAGTTGAATAGTTATCTATCAAACTAGTATGCTGTTAGGCCCTGGTTAGTGATGAGCGAATATATTCGCCACTATTCACAGAATAGTGCGGTATTCGGGCTTTTCATTTTATAGCGAGTAATGGTGTATTCATCTCGCTATATTCGGCAACCATCTTGGTTGTGGCATTACTGTGATGGACTGGCCACGCAGATGTCATAGGGTCTATAAAAGACGTTCTGGCACCATTTTGCACACATTGCATCTGGAGCCAGTGTTATATAAGTATAGTGATAGAGCGAGCAGCTGCTAGAGAGATTGTAGACCTCTTAATAACACAAAAAGTCCTTTTCAGGGATACCTGCAGTGTAGGTCAGTGTAGCGAAGGGAGGGACAGATTTCCAAGCAGGCACAGTGTTTAAGGCAGTGTGTGTCACTTCCTCTGTAGTACCATCCAGAAACCAAAATGCAATAGCTCTTTTAAGAGCTGAAAGCACTGAACAAAGGCACAACAGGGATGGAGTGATTGTAGATTAGGTATGGAATCAGAACTTGTTTCCATAATATTTCGGGATTCCCAGCCTACCTTGTGGCGTCCAGATCAGCCAAATTAATATGTTGCTTGGGGCTTTTCCAAATAATTACAAAGCAGTAGTCTAGCAATCAGTGTTGCCTGATACAGTAAATGCACTGGTCCTGTTTCCACAATATTTAGGGGTTTACAGTCTGCCTTGTGGCACCCAGATCAGCCAAATTAATATGTTGCTAGTGGCATTTGCAATTACAAAGCAGACTCTACCATTTTATGCTGCCTGGTACAAAGTACTCATTTGTACTTTCTCCACAATATTTTTGGGGTCAAAGTTTGCTTGGCTTGGACTATCAACGTCTGCAAATATGTCAGCAAAACCCAAAATGACAAAAAAGGCAGTTTTTAAGGGATTTTAAAGCAGAGAAGGATCTTTGCCCACTCAGGTAGCGACAGATGATTGGGTCAGCAGCCGAATACTGGAGACGCTCAATAAGAAGCCAGTGTCTGAGCTCAAGAGTATCACACCAGGTGTCTGTGTTACTGCAGGTATGTAGGGCAGTGTACTAACACTAGATGCAGATTTTGGTGATGTCATACTTATGTCTGAATTGCTGTCACCTCTGAAGGTCCGAATCTACCAGTTCTAGGCATACAAGCTTTTTTCCAATAATTTTGCTATATTCTTAACTGATCTAGTAAAATCAATCATCTCTGATTTTAGTAAGATGTCTGGTGAGACTGGTTCTCATAGCATCTTGTCAAAGGGCGCTACCCCTATCTTCAATTTGCTGTCTATTGGCTGTAGGTCTGTGAAAGGGTGCTACCCCTATCTTCAGCCTACTATCTGTTGGCTACAGCGTCTGTCAAAGGGCGCTACTCCCATCTTCAGTCTGCTATCTATTGGCTATAGTGTTTGTCAAGGGGTGCTACCCACATCTTCAGTACACTATCTATTGATAAGTCTCAAAGAGAATTAAAGCAAGTTCCCCTTTCTGCTCTGCTCTGTTGTTATCCTGATACACAATTGTCTAAACAAATAAAGATTGAATGCTTGCTAAAATGTTTACCAATACCGATACGTTATTTAGTACGTCATTCCAATTCCATGTGTCAACGATTACAATCTGTGTCTCCATTCTATTTTGTTATTCTGTACAGCGAGGGAGGGTCATAGGGTCACAACGCTGCAGTCTCTCTACTCTCCCCTCACTTCTCCCTATTTAACTAATCAGGACTTAAACAGGATAAGTTACAGAGAATATTACCTTCTATTAACAAAGAGAAGCAACAAGCAGCCAAATATTAACTTAATTTTACTTAATGGGTTAGTATGGTTATGTCAGTTACAGAACACAAATACAGACAAATGAAACAGTAAATAGCAGAAACATTTAAGCAGCATTAGCAGCGGAAACTTTAAGCAGCTTATTACACAATTAACAGTTATAACGTACTCACAAATAAGGATTACAAGACAAACAGGGACAGAGAAAACAAAAAAATAACAAGACAAGACAACATATAAGACAACCACAAATAACATACAATCTACCTGAGGACTTCTAGTTTCCCGTTTATATTCCCCTGAGAATGACTTGTGTGTCTGCTTGCTTCCTGGAAGAGAAAAATGCTCTTGAGATCAAAGGCTCAACTTACCCCGGAGGTATTGTCTGTTCAAGGCAGGGCACACTCCTTTGTTCAGTCCCAGATAAATTCAAAGAGGAAAGATTGAATCTCGCTGGGGCCTCCAAATTGTGAAAGTCGGGAAGACTCTTTACTTACTCAGGTAGCGACAAATGATTGGGTCGGCAGCCGAATCCTGGAGACGCTCAATAAGAAAGACGCATAGCCAGTGTCTTAGCTCAAGAGTGTCACACACATTTATTATAACAGTGAGAATATATATAGGTTTTTGAAGTACATAAAAATAGATATGGAATGATGACATGAGATTATACAATAGGCGGAGGTTTCCGTGGACAAATTACATGTTTCCAAAGTAATTAATCAATTTTGAAATGTTTATAGAACATCTTGCAATCTTGGCTAGAATGAACATTATTTGGGTCAGTTTGAGCTTGATAATTACAAGATGCGATAACAAACATTCCTGCCAAAAATACATATCTTAGAAGACCACAAGTTAACCTGTGGGTCAACAGATGTGGTTTTTATATTCTTGAAAACTTGATTTCGGAGAAATAAAGGGAATATTAAGACAAAAATGCATGTGTCCTGCCAGGGACACATGTTCTTACAAATTATACATAAGTTGTTTATCATATAACTTATGAGAATGGCATTTAATAAACATTGAATGTCTTCAATAGAGAAATAGACTTATAAATCAGACAAAATGGCTGAACCACCTGAACCATCAATATGCTGTCGTCTTTAACAGGGACATGGGCATGGTGTTGTCAGTGGTGGGCGACAAGGCACTGAGTCTGTGTCAGGTCTGAAGAAGCTTGATGCATCCCCTATGTTCCTTGCTAAATTTCCCAGTCTGGCCCATCCAATCCTCAACCTGGTCCTCCTTCCTCCCCCCCTCATCACTCACAGCAGACATGTGACCCCAAACTTGGCCACTCTGAGGATCTGTTTTATACGTATCCTTTGGTTGGCTCTGGCCTCTGGCTGTGCCGCACTGAAGAGGGATGAGAGGAGGTGGCATGCATTGATGTGCAAGTATTCGAGGATATACGACCAGAAGAATGCCACTTTAAGGAATATGATTTACTGTCCCCAGTGGTGGAGGCTGATGACAATGAGATACAGTTGCCATCAGGTCAGCCTACAATCTCAAGTGAGAAGTAGGATAAGATGGAAGATGAGGTAGTTGATGATTAGTCCACTGATCCGACCTGGACCGTTGACATGCATAGCCAGCACAGCAACACAGAGGAGATGGATATGTAGCACCAACACAGGCACGAAGAGGTAGTGGTTTGCCCAGAGTGAGAACTGGGTCAACTGTTCCGAAGACCACCCCCACTGTGGCCCAAGTCAGGGCAAGGACGCGTTCAGCCGCTGTCTGGATTTTTTTTCTGAAAGTCCTTCAGAGAAAAACATTCTAATCTGTAGCATATGCCATACCAAGTTGAGCAGAGGCCAGGGCAAAGGCAATCTGAGCACCAGCAGTATGTGGAACCACATGGCAGCCAAGCACCCCAGTAGGTGGGCAGAACACCAGTTTACCAAATTTGTGTCTGTGGGTCAAACCATTACCATGTCACCTGTGCTATATCCTTCCAAATCTGCTAACCAGGAAGCAGGCATTTATACATCCTGCCCACAAAGTGCAATTGAACAGACACAACAAACATTAACCACATCAACTTCCTTGTCCCAGGGAAGCATCCAGTTGTCCATGCCTGAGATCTTGGAAAGGAAGCATAAATACCCAGCCACGCACACACATGCACAAAACCTAAACTCACACATTGCCAAATTGCTAGGCATCGAGATGTTGCTGTTTAGGCTTGTGGGAGCATAGTGTTTCCATGATCACTTGGCTGTGGCTGCCCCACAATACAATGTTCCCAGCCGCTATTTTGCCTGTTGTGCCATCCTCCTGTTACAATTGCACGTATTAATCTCAACCATGCTCTGATCAATGCCGTAACCTGGAAGGTTGACCTAACAACAGACACATGGACAAGTTGTTGTGGACAAGGATGATACATATCTCTCACGGCATACTGGATGAACCTGGTGGAGGCTGGGACAAACTCACAAACTGTAACATCACACATCCTACCCACACCAAGAATAGTGGACCCAACTTCTACCAACTTCTCTCATCATATGCCACTTCCTGTCTCCCCTCCTCCTGCTCCTAATCCTCTGGTGAATTACTCTCCCCATCACTGCCAAGTTGGGAGCTGTGCAGCAGCACATCGGCAAAACAGCAACACACTCTGCTGAAACTGATTTGTTTAGGTCACAAACCACACACTGCAGCAGAGCTGTGGCAAGGTATAAAAACAGCTGAATGATCAGTGGCTCTCCCCGCTGCACCTCCAACCTGGCCTGGTCATCTGCGACAATGGGCATAACCTGATGGTGGCTTTAAAGGTCAGCAAGCTGGTAAATGTGCAATGCATGGCTCACGTGCTGAACCTAGTTTAGAAATTTGTGAAAATATACCCTGACTTGCCGTACCTACTTGAGAAGGTGCGCCGTATTAGTGCGCATTTGTGCCATTCCTCTACCGCTTTTGCTGGCCTTACAGCTCCACAAAAGTGCTATAATTTGCGAAGTCACCAACTCATGTGCGATCTGCCTACATGGTGGAACTCTACATTCTATATGGTGGCAAGGATTACTGAGCAGCAAAGGGCAGAAACTGAATACTAGCTTCAACATGCACATCCAACTGAGAGTCAGCCACCACACATAACAACTGTTGAGTGGGTGTGGATCGGTGACATTTGTGAGGTTCTTGAGAATTTTGAGTACTGCACGACGCTCGTGAGCGGTGATCAGGCTATTATTAGCTTAACCATCCTGCTGCTGTGTCTGTTGAAACAATCACTGCATAATCTGAAAGAGGAAGCTTTGAGTGCCGAGCATGTGGCTCCAGATTTGAGATGGAGAGATGGAGCCAGATTTCCTAGCGGATGATACTAACCAGCCCAGCCAATATTCTGATGCAATATTGGGTGATGATTAGGGATGAGCCACCCCCCTAGAGTTCGAGTTCGAGTTCGGTTCGGTTCGTCGAATGGTGCCCCGTTCGACGAACCTCTCGAACCCCATTGAAAACAATGGGAGGCAATCACAAACACATAAAAACACATTATAAATCTACACATACAGTTAATAAACATTGCCATAACACTTACCTGTCCCCGCGATGCATCCTGCACTCTGTCTCCCGCAGCTTTTTCATCGGTAATTACTGCGTCCTCCCGGTAACCAGCAGTGATGACAGGACCTATCATGACGTCAAAATAGCATGTGACCAGTCACGTGTCTATTACAGACTGGTCACATGGCTATGATGTCATGCTAGGTCCTGTCATTGCATCTCTCTGGTACACAGTGCACGTTTGTGTATCGCCGTGTACCGGCGACATGCTCTGGCACACGGTAGACTCCCCTTTCTGCTTCCTCGTTCCGTTATTGACCGTCTGACACAGCCGGTCAATAACGGAGATCACCGTTGCCATAGCAATGCGCCTGTTAGCGGTGACGTCACCGCTAACAGCACACAGCGGCACCGGGAATCACGTGATCGGGGCACCATTGCTATGTCAGCGGTGACGTTACCACTAACAGCTAGCAGCACTGATCACTCACGAAGTGAAAAGCTTGCACGGGGAGCAGCAGCGTCTTTCTCCCATGCAGTGCTGCTGATGTAGCAGAGCTGCATGGGTTGAAGGAGAAAGAAGACAGAAGACCATGGATCGTGGAGGGATAAGAGGGAGTAATACACATTGAGTCTCTAGGTGTGTCTGTGTATTTATTTCTATTAAAGTATTTTTTCTCTGTGTGGTGTCTTTTTTTAACCCTTTATTGGAGATTCTTAATGCCTGGGTCAAACTTGCCTAACATTAAGAGTCTCTGACTTAATACTAGCTAGTAAAACAAAGCTAGTATTAACTCATCATTACCCAGCAAGCCACCCGGCTTCAGGGCTGCTGGAACAGTTGGATACAGCGCCAGATGATGGCGCTTCTATGAGAGCGCCATTTTCTGGGGTAGCTGCAGACTGCAATTCGCAGCAGAGGGGCCCAGAAACCTCGGGCTAACCTGTGCTGTGGATCCAATCCCCAGCTGCCTAGTTGTACCTGGCTGAACAGAAAAATGGGGCAAAGCCCACGTCATTTTTGTTTTTAATTATTTCATAAATTTCAAGAAATAATTAAAAAAAAGGGCTTCCCTATATTTTTAGTTTCCAGCCGGGTACAAATAGGCAGCTAGGGGTTGGGGGCAGCCCGTACCTGCCTGCTGTACCTGGCCAGCATACAAAAATATGGCGAAGCTCACGTAATTTTTTTTGTAGTTTTTTGGCAAAGAAAATAAGAAATGCTTCCCTGGATTTTCCATTGCCAGTGAAGGTAACACCAAGCAGTGGGGGTTAGCAGCCAGTAGCTGCTTGGATTACCCTTAGCTAGCAATACAAAAAATGCAGTGGGAGCCCATATATATATTTTTTTTAATTATTTATTTAAATAACTAAAAACAAAAAGGGCTTCCCTGTATTTTGATTGCTGGACATCACAGTGCTGTAAAAATAAATCTTTAAAAAAAATAACGTAGCGCTCCGCGGTATTTTTGATTCTCAGCGCAGATAAAGAAGACAGCTACAGGTTGCCACCCCCATCTGCCTGGCGTTACTTTGGCTGGCAATCAAAATACAGGGAAGCCCAATAATTTTTTTTATTTAAAAAAATAGTTAAATAAAAATGACGTTGGGTCCCCCCATTTTTGATAGCCAGCTAGGGTAAAGCAGAAGGCTGTAGCCTGAAAACCACAGCTGGCAGCTTTACCGTGGTTGGGGATCCAATGTGGAGGTCACCCCAGGCTCTTTTTATATAATTATTTTATAAATATTAATAATTACAAAAAAAAGTAGGGTCCCCCCAAATTGGATCACCAGCCAAGGTAAAGAGGACAGCTGTGGTCTGGTATTCTCAGGGTGGGAAGGTCCATAGTTATTGGCCCTTCACAGCCTAAAAATAGCAGGCCGCAGGCGCCCAAGAAGTGGCGCATCCACTAGATGCGCCAATCCTGGCGCTTCACCCCAGCTCATCCCGTGCCCTGGTGCGGTGGCAAACGGGGTAATAAATGGGGTTGATACTAGCTGTAAGGTCACCTGACATCAAAACCAGCAGTTTGTGATGTCATGGCGTCTATCAGATACCCGACATCACAAACTGTCAGTACTAACAAAAAAATAGACAAAAAAATGTATTTGAAAAAACACTCCCAAAAACATTCCCTCTTTCACCAATTTATTGTAAGGAAAAAAAATAAAGGGGGTCCCACGACGACTCGAGTGATTTTGGGGGCTGTTCTAGATCGAACTAGAACTCGAGCTTTTTGCTAAAGCTCGATAGTTCTAGATGCGATCGAGAACGGTTCTAGCAGCAAAAAGACAAGCTAATTACTAGCTGGCTTTCCGCTGTAATAGTGTGCGGGAACAGCGCATTCAGATCACTGCTGTTCGGATAATGGCGATCGCCATTTTTTTTTTTTTTCTTTGTCTTCCTTCCCTAAGCGCGCGCATGTAGTGGGGCGGGTCAGCATGTCAGCCAATCCCAGACACACACACACAGCTAAGTAGACTTTTAGCCAGAGAAGCAACGGCATGTGTGAAAGGATGTCCATGTCACATGTCCATGCATTATAAAAATGGACATTTTCCTCCAGCACGCCATTATCTGCCTTCTGCGTCTTGGTGTCAGTCACCGCTGGCATAGCTCCTGTCTCTGATACTGCTGTGTACGCTGTATACACAGCGCTATACAGAATACGGATAGAAGTTTCTATTAGTCCTTGTAGGGCTAATACCGGCAGGGTCAGAGCCATAGGTGACAGTCAGGTCCGTGAAAACAGATTTTAACAGCTACACAAGATGACAGCGTCTGTGTAGCTAAGGTCAGGGATTTCCTCGCTGCATTTCCCCATTAGGAGGGATAGAAAGGGAGGCTTCCTTTCCTCTACCCAGACCCACAACCCTGCCACTGTACCCTCCTGCCCTTTGCACACTCAAACTCATTGTTACTTATCCATTATACTAGCAAACACTGAGTAAACTTAGTGGCATCCTAAAAGTGGCTGTTGGACTTCCATTAGTGTCCCACTGGTGCAAATCTTTGTGCAGCACCTCTGCATTGCACACTCAAACTCATTGTTACTAAGCCATTATACTAGCAAACTGTGCTGCCAGTTTAAGGGCTGTAGTTGCATTGTCAGGGATAGTTATTATTGTTTATTCTGCTGTTAATAAAGATAGACCACCGCTGCAATCTACACCACCTCTCAATTTTTACTACCACATTTTAAGTGCACAATCTTGTCGCAATCAAAATGAGTGGCAAAATGACAGATGCTGGTGGAAAGGGGAAGAGGCGTGTTGGAAAAGGAAAAAAAGGGTTTGTCCGTGGGGAAGGTGGCAAAGCTCCATTAACATCTGCTGAAGATAGACCATCTTCCAGCAAAAGTAAGATGTCTACTACTTACCTTGGACAATCCGATGTGCTCACTTTTTTACGGACACGAACAACTGGAACAAAGGTAGATGATGGCCAAAAAAAGAAAATGCTTGAATGGATCTCAAGTGGTCCAACAAGTGCCCTCTCCTCCACCTCAACTATCGCATCCAAAAAACACCAGTCCTCTGAGTTGTCATCCCAATCACACTTGCTTTCTCCCAGCTCTGAAGTCTCCATCCGCCCTGCACAGTATGGTGGAACTGAGATGGCTGAGTCTGCAGAGCTGTTCAGTCACACTATAGCCTGGGAATCAGAGGTCTGCTCCCAAGCTACAGTGAGTACAGACCAGGAAATGGTCTGCAGTGATGCCCAGAACCTTTGTGACTCTGATTCAGGCCGTGAGGACCAAGTTTCTGAGCATAATGTTGACCCTTATTCACAAACTGAAACACCTGTTGTAATAGACAATGAGGAACATACTGATGACGATGAGACGCAGATACCAGATTGGGATGACAACCTAAATATTCGGTCAGGGCAAGAAGAGGCTCGGTCTGAGGGTGAGGGGAGTGCAAACACAACAATTGATGAGGAAGTTCTAGATCCCACCTACTGTCAACCCACAGTCAGGCCCTCGAGGAGGTCAACAGAGACGGTGGAGGAGGATGCAACTGACGACGAAGTTACCTTGCGCCTTCCTGGACAGAGTCGGAGTACTGGTAGCACGTCTACAACTGCATCCTCAGTCACCACTCTGCCTCTGAGCACTAGTCGGGGTGGATCAGCAGGTCGCATGCCCTCTAAGCCTTGCCTAGCCTGGTCCTTTTTTGACATAGCAAAAGATCGCCCAAATTATGTGATCTGTAAAATTTGTCGTGATTCTGTTAGTAGAGGGCAAAACCTCAGCAGTTTGTCAACTTCTTCCATGAATCGTCACATGAATAAATATCATATGTCCCAGTGGGAAGCTCACCGTGCTGCAATGCGGCCTAGCGGAGCGAACCATCCACCGCCTGCCCCTTCCAGTGCATCCGCACGCTCTTCATCTTCTAGGACTGTGGGGACAGCTGTCACACCTGGTTTTCCACGCACAACTTCCACCACTGTAACCGCAACAGGCAGTTTGCTTGGTAGGTCGTCAGTTGGTTTGGAAAGGGAAATAAGTGCGTGTGTACAGCTCTCTCAGACATCTATAGCACCAACGTTGGATGAAGGCAACATCATGTCTACGCCTGCACTTTCCTCACAAACCTGCATTTTTCCAGGAACACCCTACTCAACACCGTCTACACACAGCAGCCAGATCTCTGTCCCTCAGATGTGGACAAATAAAAGGCCATTTCCTGCGTTCAATGACAAAGCTAAGAGGTTGACTTTATCCCTCTGTAAGCTCTTGGCTACCGAAATGCTGCCTTTCCGCCTGGTGGACACACAGGATTTTAGAGACCTTATGTCTGTCGCTGTGCCCCAGTACCAGATGCCCAGTCGCCACTACTTCTCTAAGAAAGGTGTGCCCGCGCTACACCAGCATGTCGCACACAACATCACCGCTTCCTTGAGAAACTCTGTGTGTGAACGGGTGCATTTCACCACCGATACTTGGACCAGTAAGCATGGACAGGGACGTTACATGTCGCTGACTGGGCACTGGGTAACTATGGTGATAGATGGTGAAGGGTCTGCTGCACAAGTCTTGCCGTCCCCACGACTTGTGTGTCAATCCTCTGTCTGTCCAAGTTCCGCCACTGCTTCTGCCTCCTCCACCTCATCTGGGTCCTCCACCTCCGCCCCAAGCCTGCCACCAGCGTTCTCACTGCGCAGAAGGAATCATTCACCCCTCATTACTATGCTGGCAGCAGAGCGCAACGGAATCAGGCGGTCTTTAGCTTGACATGTCTTGGAAATAGGAGTCACACAGCGGCTGAGTTGTGGGCAGCTCTGGAGACTGAGTTTAATAAATGGTTGTCTCCACTCAACCTGCATCCTAGTAAGGCCGTGTGCGACAATGCTGCAAACCTGGGTGCGGCCCTTCGCCTGGGCAAGGTGACACACGTGCCTTGTATGGCTCACGTGTTGAACCTTGTTGTCCAGCAATTTTTAACACACTATCCCGGCCTAGATTGCCTTCTGAACAGGGCACGAAAACTGTCTGCTCACTTCCGCCGTTCAACCACCGCTGCTGAGCGACTTGCATTGCTCCAGAAGTCTTTCGGCCTGCCGGTTCATCGCCTGAAATGCGATGTGGCGACACGCTAGAATTCAACTCTCCACATGTTACAGCGACTGTGGCAGCACCGCCGAGCCCTGGTGCAATACGTCATGACGTATAGCCTGGGCCAACGAGATGCAGCGGTGGGGAAGACCACCCTGATGGAGTGGTCCCAGATCAAGGACCTATGCACCCTTCTGCACAGTTTCGACATGGCGACGAATCTGTTTAGCGCTGACAATGCCATTATCAGCATGACAATTCCAGTCATTTACATGCTGGAGCACACGCTAAACACTATTCGGAGTCAGGGGGTGGGACAACAGGAATGGGAGGAACTACAGGAGGATTCATATGCGTAAGACACAACAACATCACCAAGGCCCAGACGTTCATCATCACCAACGCGGCAGGCATGGGACCATGGGGGACAGGGATCAACAAGGGCGCATGGTAGCAGGCGAAATGTTGAGGAAGGTGCAGGAGAACATGAAGAAATGGAGGACAAACTGTCCATGGACATGGAAGACTCAGCTGATGAGGGAGACCTTGGTCAAATTTCAGTTGAAAGAGGTTGGGGGGAGATGTCAGAGGAAGAAAGAACGGTTAGCACCTCTATGCCACAAACACAGCGTGGACTTGGTCCGAATGGCTGCGCAAGACATATGAGTGCCTTCTTGCTGCACTACCTCCAAGATGACCCTCGTATTGTCAAAATTAGAAGTGATGATGACTACTGGCTTGCCACACTATTAGATCCCCAGTACAAGTCCAAATTTTGTGACATAATTCCAGCCATAGAAAGGGACGCACGTATGCAGGAGTATCAGCAGAAGCTGTTACTCGATCTTAGCTCGGCTTTTCCACCAAACAAGGTGCACGGAGTGAATCTCCCAGTTGTAACTTGACAAACATGGGACGGTCTCGTCATCTTCAACAGTCTACCCGTACCAGTAGCACCGTATCTGGTGCTGGTAACAGCATTTTTATTGAATCTTTTCATAATTTTTTTAGACCCTCCTTTGCAAGGCCACCAGAGACAACAAGTCTGACACATAGTCAACGGCTGGAGAGGATGATACAGGAGTATCTCCAAATGAACATCGATGCCATTACTTTGCAAATGGAGCCTTGCTCATTTTGGGCTTCAAATCTTGAAAAATGGCCAGAGCTCTCCACTTACGCCTTGGAGATTTTGTCGTGTTCAGCTGCCAGCGTTGTCTCTGAACGTGTCTTCAGTGCTGCTGGGTGTGTGCTGACAGATAAGCGCACGCGTCTGTCCAGTGACAATGTGGACAGACTAACGTTCATCAAAATGAACAAGTCATGGATCCACAAGGAATTTACTACCCCTGTGTCATCCTGGGGAGAGTAAATGCTTGTGTATTTTGAATGTGCTTGATGCAAATCTAGCTGTGAAGTGTACAACTGGGGCACAAGTGCTGCCACTGAAGGGGTGGGTGTGTGTGTGGCCCAATTTTTGGAAAAAAGGGAGACTCCGCTTGGAGTAACCCTTGCTTACATTGTTTTTAAAAATGATCCAAGATGCACAGAGCTGGGATCAGGAAAGACTTTGCTACCTACCCCGGTGTCATCCTGGGGACGGTTAAGTGTGGCGTATTTTTGAATGTGATTGATGCAAATCTAGCTGTGAAGTGTACAACTGGGGCAGTGCTGCCACTGAAGGGGTGGGTGTGTGTGTGGCCCAATTTTTGGAAAAAAGGGAGACTCCGCTTGGAGTAACCCTTGCTTACATTGTTTTTAAAAATGATCCAAGATGCACAGAGCTGGGATCAGGAAAGACTTTGCTACCTACCCCGGTGTCATCCTGGGGACGGTTAAGTATGGCGTATTTTTGAATGTGCTTGATGCAAATCTAGCTGTGAAGTGTACAACTGGGGCACAAGTGCTGCCACTGAAGGGGTGGGTGTGTGCGTGGCCCAATTTTTGGAAAAAAGGGAGACTCCGCTTGGAGTAACCCTTGCTTACATTGTTTTTAAAAATGATCCAAGATGCACAGAGCTGGGATCAGGAAAGACTTTGCTACCTACCCCGGTGTCATCCTGGGGACGGTTAAGTGTGGCGTATTTTTGAATGTGCTTGATGCAAATCTAGCTGTGAAGTGTACAACTGGGGCACAAGTGCTGCCACTGAATGGGTGGGTGTGTGTGTGGCCCAATTTTTGGAAAAAAGGGAGACTCCGCTTGGAGTCACCTTGCAGTGTTTTACATGATTTTAGAAGGGCGTGCCATGCCTATATCTGTGTCTCCTCCTCTTTTTTCTTGTCCAGCTCTTTTGTTTTTGCATGAGTATATGTCCTTGTCACTTTCCCATGTGTTTGTGTTGTGTTGTGTTGTAAGTTGTTTGTCACCTTTTGGACACCTTTGAGGGTGTTTTCTAGGTGTTTTTATGTGTTTGTGATTGCCTGCCATTGTTTCCTATGCGGTTCGAGTGGTTTGTCAAACGTTCGCCGAACCGAACTCGAACGGGACCTCCATTTGACGAACCGAATTTGAGCCGAACCACAGCCGGTTCGCTCATCTCTAGTGCTTAGCCTTGTATTTAGCCAAAACAATAAATACATTTTAAAAAAAAATGACGTAGGGTTCCCCCTATTTTTGATAGCCAGCTAGGGTAAAGCAGACGGCTGCACCCATCAGACCACAGCTGGCAGCTTCACCTTGGCTGGTAATCCAAAACTGAGGACACCCCACGCTGTTATTTTAAATTAAATAAATAATTTAAAAAAAAACACGTGGGGGTCCCCCCAAAATTGGATCACCAGCCAAGGTAAAGCGGACAGCTGGCGTCTGATATTGTCAGACTAGGGAGGTCCATGGTTATTGGACTCTCCCCAGCCTAAAAATTGCAGGCTGCAGCCGCCCCAGAAGTGGCGCATCCATTAGATGCGCTAATCCTGGTACTTCGCCCCAGCTCATCCCGTGCCCTGGTGCGGTGGCAAATGGGGTAATATTTGGGGTTAATACCAGATGTGTCACCTGGCAACAAGCCCTGGGGTTCGTGAGGTCAGGCATCTATCAGATACCCGACATCACCAACCCAGTCAGTAAGAAAAAAAAAATAGACGACAAACACATTTTTAATTGAAAAAACACTCCCCAAAACATTCCCTGTTTCATCAATTTATTCGAAAGAAAAACAAATCCAGGTCTGCTGTAATCCATGGGGTTCCCATGACGATCCATACCATAGTCACTGTCCCAGTCAGTGAAGAACAGAATGTTCCCCATTGGCTGGGAGAACAATGCAGTGACCTGAGCTAACATCAATAGGTCAGTCCAGGTCACTGCAAGGCATGACGAGTGCTGCTGTCAGGAGCAAGGTACATTACCTGCGGTGACACCTCCTGCACTGCTGATAGCAGATCTGTCACTGACTTCAATGATCGCCGCCTTCACAGCCAAGTATCGCGGGAGCCTGTGACGTCACCGCTAGTCACAGTCTCGGGTCAGCAGCGAGAGGAGGTGATGTGACAAGGGCGGCCATGGAGGACAGTGACTGCGCTGAGGTCGAGAGGGCGGGACTTCATAACTGCAGGTAAGCCGAGCAGGGTAATGTGTGCGGAGTGCGAGGTGGGTGGAGCCAAGCAGGGTAATGTGTGCGGAGTGTGAGGTGGATGGAGCTAAGCGGAGTAATGTGTGTGGAGTGAGAGGTGGGTGGAGACGAGCGGGGCCATGTGTGCGGAAGTGCGAGATGGGTTGAGCCTAGCGGGGTAATGTGTGTGGAGTGCGAGGTGAGTGGAGCCTAGCGGGGCCATGTGAAGCCGAGGACGTCAGTGCCGGGGACTGCATGGCTGGGGACAGGTGAGTGTGAGTGTGTGTGTGTGTGTACATGCTGAGTGCAGGAGGGGGCGGAGCCGAGCGGGGAAGTGTCGGCTCCCTGCACACGTAACCAGGGTAAATATCGGGTTACCAAGCAAAGCGCTTTGCTTGGATACCCGATATTTACATTGGTTACCAACTTACCGCAGGTTGCCAGCGATGGCTCCCTGCACACTGTAGCTGTAAAAAGCCCTGCTTTTGGTGATCAAACCTTTCTCGAACGTAACTCGAACTGTCAAGCTTATAGCAAAAAGCTCAAGTTCGAGTTTGATCTCGAGCACCCCCCAAAATCACTCGAACATGAATTGGCGATTAGAGATGAGCCACCCCCTAGCATTCAAGTTCGGTTCGGTTCATCGAACGAAGGCCCCGTTCAACGAACGTTTGACGAACCGTTCGAAGAATTACTCAAACCCCATTGAAAACAATGGCAGGCAAACACAAACACATAAAAACACATAGAAAAAACCTTCAAAGGTGTCCAAAAGGTGACAAACACTCCCAAGACACCACAAACACATGGTAAAGTGAAAAGGACATATAATCATGCGAAAACAAAAGAGCTGGACGAGTAAAAAGAGGAGGAGACACAGATATAGGCATGTCATGCACTTCTAAAATCAAGTAAAACACAGCAAGGGGACTCCAAGCATAGTCTCCCTTTTTTCCAAAAATTGGGCCAAATTCAAAAATATGCCAGCCTTAACTGTCCCCAGGATAACACCGGGGTAGGTAGCAAAAGTCCTTGCTGAACCATGACTTGTTCATCTTGGCTCATTGTTAAAAACACAGCAAGGGGACTCCAAGCAGAGTCTCCCTTTTTTCCAAAAATTGGGCCACACACACCACTTCAGTGGCATCAGTTGTCCCCCAGTTGCAAACCTGACAGGTTGATTTGCATCAAGCACATTCCAAAATATGCCAGCCTTTACTCTCCCCAGGATGACACAGGGGTAGTAAATTCCTTGTGGATCCATGACTTGTTCATTTTGATGAACGTTAGTCTGTCCACATTGTCACTGGACAGACGCGTGCGCTTATCTGTCAGCACACACCCAGCAGCACTGAAGACACGCTCAGAGACAACGCTGGCAGCTGGACACGACAAGATCTCCAAGGCGTAAGTGGTGAGCTCTGGCCATTTTTCAAGATTTGAAGCCCAAAATGAGCAAGGCTCCATTTGCAAAGTCATGGCATCGATGTTCATTTGGAGATACTCCTGTATCATCCTCTGCAGCCGTTGACTATGTGTCAGACTTCTTGTCTCTGTTGGCCTTGCATTGGATGGCCTAAAAAAATTATGAAACGATTCCATAAAAGTGCTGTTACCAGCACCAGATACGGTGTTGCTGGTACGGTTTGACTGATAATGACGAGACAGTTCCATACTTGTCAAGTTATAACTGGGAGATTCACTCCGTGCACCACTGGTGTTTGGTGGAAAAGTCGAGCTAAGATTGAGTAACAGCTTCTGCTGACACTCCTGCATACGTGCGTCCCTTTCCATTTCAGGAATTATTTCGCCAAATTTGGACTTGTACCGGGGATCTAATAGTGTGGCAACCCAGTAGTCATCATTACTTCTAATTCGGACAATCCGAGGGTCACGTTGTAGGTAGTGCAGCAAGAAGGCGCTCATGTGTCTTGCGCATCCATGCGGACCAAGTCCTTGCTGTGTTTGTGGCGGTGAGGTGATACCCGTCCTTCCTTCCTCTGACATCTCCCCCCAACCTCGTTCAACCAAAATTTGACCAAGGTCTCCCTCATCTGCTGGGTCTTCCATGCCCATCACCAGTTCGTCCTCCATTTCCTCCTGGTCTCCTGGACCTTCCTCAACATTTTGGCTGCTACCATGCGCCCTTGTTAATCCCTCTCCCCCACTGTCCCATGCCTGCCGCCTTGGTGATGCTGAACGTCTGGATCTTGTAGATGTTGGTATCCCTTGCGCATATGAATCCTCCTGTACTTCCTCCCCCTCCTCTTGTCCCACCCCCTGACTCCGAATAGTGTTTAGAGTGTGCTCCAGCATGTAAATGACTGGAATTATCATGCTGATAATGGCATTGTCAGTGCTAAACATATTCGTCGCCATGTCGAAACTGTGCAGAAGGGTGCATAGGTCCTTGATCTGAGACCCCTCCAGCAGCGTGATCTGCCCAACCTCTGCATCTCATTGGCCCAGGCTATACGTCATATCGTATTGCACCAGGGCTCGGCGGTGCTGCCACAGTCGCTGCAACATGTGGAGAGTCGAATTTCAGCGTGTCGGCACATCACATTTCAGGCGATGAACCAGCAGGCCGAAAGACTTCTGGAGCGATGCAAGTCGGTCAGCTGCGGCAGTTGAACAGCGGAAGTGAGCAGAGAGTGACCGTGCCCTGTGCAGAAACCCATCTATGCCAGGATAGTGGGTTAAAGATTGCTGGACAACAAGGTTCAACACGTGAGCCATACAAGACACGTGTGTCACCTGGCCCCGGCTTACAGCCGCACCCAGGTTTGCAGCATTGTCGCACACGGCCTTCCCTGGCTGCAGGTTGAGTGAAGACAACCATTTGCTAAACTCGCTCTCCAGAGCTGACCACAACTCCTCAGCTGTGTGACTCTTATTGCCCAAATTGTCTCTCCAGTAAAGGAGACAAACTCTAGCACAGCGCCACCTATTGGAAGTAGCGATCCTAAAAGTCACAAGTGGATTTTCAACAATCCTTTGCAATATGACTCAGGATATATAAGCCAGATCAGAATCCCAATTTGCAGACACGGTGTTTCGGGGTGCTTGCCCCTCGTCAGTGCAAAGTATGGGGGTGTCTGATCTGGCTCATGAGAAAGCTATGTGGGGACCACGGGAGAACACTATTCTCCTTAAGGAGACTTTGCAAGCCAGTCTGGCTGCCAGGTAAGGGGACTTATAGCTGCAATGCCCCTCTGGGAAATATTCAAATTGTCTCTCCAGTAAAGGAGACAAACTCTAGCACAGCGCCACCTATTGGAAGTAGCGATCCTAAAAGTCACAAGTGGATTTTCAACAATCCTTTGCAATATGACTCAGGATATATAAGCCAGATCAGAATCCCAATTTGCAGACACGGTGTTTCGGGGTGCTTGCCCCTCGTCAGTGCAAAGTATGGGGGTGTCTGATCTGGCTCATGAGAAAGCTATGTGGGGACCACGGGAGAACACTATTCTCCTTAAGGAGACTTTGCAAGCCAGTCTGGCTGCCAGGTAAGGGGACTTATAGCTGCAATGCCCCTCTGGGAAATATTCAAATTGTCTCTCCAGTAAAGGAGACAAACTCTAGCACAGCGCCACCTATTGGAAGTAGCGATCCTAAAAGTCACAAGTGGATTTTCAACAATCCTTTGCAATATGACTCAGGATATATAAGCCAGATCAGAATCCCAATTTGCAGACACGGTGTTTCGGGGTGCTTGCCCCTCGTCAGTGCAAAGTATGGGGGTGTCTGATCTGGCTCATGAGAAAGCTATGTGGGGACCACGGGAGAACACTATTCTCCTTAAGGAGACTTTACAAGCCAGTCTGGCTGCCAGGTAAGGGGACTTATAGCTGCAATGCCCCTCTGGGAAATATTCAAATTGTCTCTCCAGTAAAGGAGACAAACTCTAGCACAGCGCCACCTATTGGAAGTAGCGATCCTAAAAGTCACAAGTGGATTTTCAACAATCCTTTGCAATATGACTCAGGATATATAAGCCAGATCAGAATCCCAATTTGCAGACACGGTGTTTCGGGGTGCTTGCCCCTCGTCAGTGCAAAGTATGGGGGTGTCTGATCTGGCTCATGAGAAAGCTATGTGGGGACCACGGGAGAACACTATTCTCCTTAAGGAGACTTTGCAAGCCAGTCTGGCTGCCAGGTAAGGGGACTTATAGCTGCAATGCCCCTCTGGGAAATATTCAAATTGTCTCTCCAGTAAAGGAGACAAACTCTAGCACAGCGCCACCTATTGGAAGTAGCGATCCTAAAAGTCACAAGTGGATTTTCAACAATCCTTTGCAATATGACTCAGGATATATAAGCCAGATCAGAATCCCAATTTGCAGACACGGTGTTTCGGGGTGCTTGCCCCTCGTCAGTGCAAAGTATGGGGGTGTCTGATCTGGCTCATGAGAAAGCTATGTGGGGACCACGGGAGAACACTATTCTCCTTAAGGAGACTTTGCAAGCCAGTCTGGCTGCCAGGTAAGGGGACTTATAGCTGCAATGCCCCTCTGGGAAATATTCAAATTGTCTCTCCAGTAAAGGAGACAAACTCTAGCACAGCGCCACCTATTGGAAGTAGCGATCCTAAAAGTCACAAGTGGATTTTCAACAATCCTTTGCAATATGACTCAGGATATATAAGCCAGATCAGAATCCCAATTTGCAGACACGGTGTTTCGGGGTGCTTGCCCCTCGTCAGTGCAAAGTATGGGGGTGTCTGATCTGGCTCATGAGAAAGCTATGTGGGGACCACGGGAGAACACTATTCTCCTTAAGGAGACTTTGCAAGCCAGTCTGGCTGCCAGGTAAGGGGACTTATAGCTGCAATGCCCCTCTGGGAAATATTCAAATTGTCTCTCCAGTAAAGGAGACAAACTCTAGCACAGCGCCACCTATTGGAAGTAGCGATCCTAAAAGTCACAAGTGGATTTTCAACAATCCTTTGCAATATGACTCAGGATATATAAGCCAGATCAGAATCCCAATTTGCAGACACGGTGTTTCGGGGTGCTTGCCCCTCGTCAGTGCAAAGTATGGGGGTGTCTGATCTGGCTCATGAGAAAGCTATGTGGGGACCACGGGAGAACACTATTCTCCTTAAGGAGACTTTGCAAGCCAGTCTGGCTGCCAGGTAAGGGGACTTATAGCTGCAATGCCCCTCTGGGAAATATTCAAATTGTCTCTCCAGTAAAGGAGACAAACTCTAGCACAGCGCCACCTATTGGAAGTAGCGATCCTAAAAGTCACAAGTGGATTTTCAACAATCCTTTGCAATATGACTCAGGATATATAAGCCAGATCAGAATCCCAATTTGCAGACACGGTGTTTCGGGGTGCTTGCCCCTCGTCAGTGCAAAGTATGGGGGTGTCTGATCTGGCTCATGAGAAAGCTATGTGGGGACCACGGGAGAACACTATTCTCCTTAAGGAGACTTTGCAAGCCAGTCTGGCTGCCAGGTAAGGGGACTTATAGCTGCAATGCCCCTCTGGGAAATATTCAAATTGTCTCTCCAGTAAAGGAGACAAACTCTAGCACAGCGCCACCTATTGGAAGTAGCGATCCTAAAAGTCACAAGTGGATTTTCAACAATCCTTTGCAATATGACTCAGGATATATAAGCCAGATCAGAATCCCAATTTGCAGACACGGTGTTTCGGGGTGCTTGCCCCTCGTCAGTGCAAAGTATGGGGGTGTCTGATCTGGCTCATGAGAAAGCTATGTGGGGACCACGGGAGAACACTATTCTCCTTAAGGAGACTTTGCAAGCCAGTCTGGCTGCCAGGTAAGGGGACTTATAGCTGCAATGCCCCTCTGGGAAATATTCAAATTGTCTCTCCAGTAAAGGAGACAAACTCTAGCACAGCGCCACCTATTGGAAGTAGCGATCCTAAAAGTCACAAGTGGATTTTCAACAATCCTTTGCAATATGACTCAGGATATATAAGCCAGATCAGAATCCCAATTTGCAGACACGGTGTTTCGGGGTGCTTGCCCCTCGTCAGTGCAAAGTATGGGGGTGTCTGATCTGGCTCATGAGAAAGCTATGTGGGGACCACGGGAGAACACTATTCTCCTTAAGGAGACTTTGCAAGCCAGTCTGGCTGCCAGGTAAGGGGACTTATAGCTGCAATGCCCCTCTGGGAAATATTCAAATTGTCTCTCCAGTAAAGGAGACAAACTCTAGCACAGCGCCACCTATTGGAAGTAGCGATCCTAAAAGTCACAAGTGGATTTTCAACAATCCTTTGCAATATGACTCAGGATATATAAGCCAGATCAGAATCCCAATTTGCAGACACGGTGTTTCGGGGTGCTTGCCCCTCGTCAGTGCAAAGTATGGGGGTGTCTGATCTGGCTCATGAGAAAGCTATGTGGGGACCACGGGAGAACACTATTCTCCTTAAGGAGACTTTGCAAGCCAGTCTGGCTGCCAGGTAAGGGGACTTATAGCTGCAATGCCCCTCTGGGAAATATTCAAATTGTCTCTCCAGTAAAGGAGACAAACTCTAGCACAGCGCCACCTATTGGAAGTAGCGATCCTAAAAGTCACAAGTGGATTTTCAACAATCCTTTGCAATATGACTCAGGATATATAAGCCAGATCAGAATCCCAATTTGCAGACACGGTGTTTCGGGGTGCTTGCCCCTCGTCAGTGCAAAGTATGGGGGTGTCTGATCTGGCTCATGAGAAAGCTATGTGGGGACCACGGGAGAACACTATTCTCCTTAAGGAGACTTTGCAAGCCAGTCTGGCTGCCAGGTAAGGGGACTTATAGCTGCAATGCCCCTCTGGGAAATATTCAAATTGTCTCTCCAGTAAAGGAGACAAACTCTAGCACAGCGCCACCTATTGGAAGTAGCGATCCTAAAAGTCACAAGTGGATTTTCAACAATCCTTTGCAATATGACTCAGGATATATAAGCCAGATCAGAATCCCAATTTGCAGACACGGTGTTTCGGGGTGCTTGCCCCTCGTCAGTGCAAAGTATGGGGGTGTCTGATCTGGCTCATGAGAAAGCTATGTGGGGACCACGGGAGAACACTATTCTCCTTAAGGAGACTTTGCAAGCCAGTCTGGCTGCCAGGTAAGGGGACTTATAGCTGCAATGCCCCTCTGGGAAATATTCAAATTGTCTCTCCAGTAAAGGAGACAAACTCTAGCACAGCGCCACCTATTGGAAGTAGCGATCCTAAAAGTCACAAGTGGATTTTCAACAATCCTTTGCAATATGACTCAGGATATATAAGCCAGATCAGAATCCCAATTTGCAGACACGGTGTTTCGGGGTGCTTGCCCCTCGTCAGTGCAAAGTATGGGGGTGTCTGATCTGGCTCATGAGAAAGCTATGTGGGGACCACGGGAGAACACTATTCTCCTTAAGGAGACTTTGCAAGCCAGTCTGGCTGCCAGGTAAGGGGACTTATAGCTGCAATGCCCCTCTGGGAAATATTCAAATTGTCTCTCCAGTAAAGGAGACAAACTCTAGCACAGCGCCACCTATTGGAAGTAGCGATCCTAAAAGTCACAAGTGGATTTTCAACAATCCTTTGCAATATGACTCAGGATATATAAGCCAGATCAGAATCCCAATTTGCAGACACGGTGTTTCGGGGTGCTTGCCCCTCGTCAGTGCAAAGTATGGGGGTGTCTGATCTGGCTCATGAGAAAGCTATGTGGGGACCACGGGAGAACACTATTCTCCTTAAGGAGACTTTGCAAGCCAGTCTGGCTGCCAGGTAAGGGGACTTATAGCTGCAATGCCCCTCTGGGAAATATTCAAATTGTCTCTCCAGTAAAGGAGACAAACTCTAGCACAGCGCCACCTATTGGAAGTAGCGATCCTAAAAGTCACAAGTGGATTTTCAACAATCCTTTGCAATATGACTCAGGATATATAAGCCAGATCAGAATCCCAATTTGCAGACACGGTGTTTCGGGGTGCTTGCCCCTCGTCAGTGCAAAGTATGGGGGTGTCTGATCTGGCTCATGAGAAAGCTATGTGGGGACCACGGGAGAACACTATTCTCCTTAAGGAGACTTTGCAAGCCAGTCTGGCTGCCAGGTAAGGGGACTTATAGCTGCAATGCCCCTCTGGGAAATATTCAAATTGTCTCTCCAGTAAAGGAGACAAACTCTAGCACAGCGCCACCTATTGGAAGTAGCGATCCTAAAAGTCACAAGTGGATTTTCAACAATCCTTTGCAATATGACTCAGGATATATAAGCCAGATCAGAATCCCAATTTGCAGACACGGTGTTTCGGGGTGCTTGCCCCTCGTCAGTGCAAAGTATGGGGGTGTCTGATCTGGCTCATGAGAAAGCTATGTGGGGACCACGGGAGAACACTATTCTCCTTAAGGAGACTTTGCAAGCCAGTCTGGCTGCCAGGTAAGGGGACTTATAGCTGCAATGCCCCTCTGGGAAATATTCAAATTGTCTCTCCAGTAAAGGAGACAAACTCTAGCACAGCGCCACCTATTGGATGTAGCGATCCTAAAAGTCACAAGTGGATTTTCAACAATCCTTTGCAATATGACTCAGGATATATAAGCCAGATCAGAATCCCAATTTGCAGACACTGTGTTTCGGGGTGCTTGCCCCTCGTCAGTGCAAAGTATGGGGGTGTCTGATCTGGCTCATGAGAAAGCTATGTGGGGACCACGGGAGAACACTATTCTCCTTAAGGAGACTTTGCAAGCCAGTCTGGCTGCCAGGTAAGGGGACTTATAGCTGCAATGCCCCTCTGGGAAATATTCAAATTGTCTCTCCAGTAAAGGAGACAAACTCTAGCACAGCGCCACCTATTGGAAGTAGCGATCCTAAAAGTCACAAGTGGATTTTCAACAATCCTTTGCAATATGACTCAGGATATATAAGCCAGATCAGAATCCCAATTTGCAGACACGGTGTTTCGGGGTGCTTGCCCCTCGTCAGTGCAAAGTATGGGGGTGTCTGATCTGGCTCATGAGAAAGCTATGTGGGGACCACGGGAGAACACTATTCTCCTTAAGGAGACTTTGCAAGCCAGTCTGGCTGCCAGGTAAGGGGACTTATAGCTGCAATGCCCCTCTGGGAAATATTCAAATTGTCTCTCCAGTAAAGGAGACAAACTCTAGCACAGCGCCACCTATTGGAAGTAGCGATCCTAAAAGTCACAAGTGGATTTTCAACAATCCTTTGCAATATGACTCAGGATATATAAGCCAGATCAGAATCCCAATTTGCAGACACGGTGTTTCGGGGTGCTTGCCCCTCGTCAGTGCAAAGTATGGGGGTGTCTGATCTGGCTCATGAGAAAGCTATGTGGGGACCACGGGAGAACACTATTCTCCTTAAGGAGACTTTGCAAGCCAGTCTGGCTGCCAGGTAAGGGGACTTATAGCTGCAATGCCCCTCTGGGAAATATTCAAATTGTCTCTCCAGTAAAGGAGACAAACTCTAGCACAGCGCCACCTATTGGAAGTAGCGATCCTAAAAGTCACAAGTGGATTTTCAACAATCCTTTGCAATATGACTCAGGATATATAAGCCAGATCAGAATCCCAATTTGCAGACACGGTGTTTCGGGGTGCTTGCCCCTCGTCAGTGCAAAGTATGGGGGTGTCTGATCTGGCTCATGAGAAAGCTATGTGGGGACCACGGGAGAACACTATTCTCCTTAAGGAGACTTTGCAAGCCAGTCTGGCTGCCAGGTAAGGGGACTTATAGCTGCAATGCCCCTCTGGGAAATATTCAAATTGTCTCTCCAGTAAAGGAGACAAACTCTAGCACAGCGCCACCTATTGGAAGTAGCGATCCTAAAAGTCACAAGTGGATTTTCAACAATCCTTTGCAATATGACTCAGGATATATAAGCCAGATCAGAATCCCAATTTGCAGACACGGTGTTTCGGGGTGCTTGCCCCTCGTCAGTGCAAAGTATGGGGGTGTCTGATCTGGCTCATGAGAAAGCTATGTGGGGACCACGGGAGAACACTATTCTCCTTAAGGAGACTTTGCAAGCCAGTCTGGCTGCCAGGTAAGGGGACTTATAGCTGCAATGCCCCTCTGGGAAATATTCAAATTGTCTCTCCAGTAAAGGAGACAAACTCTAGCACAGCGCCACCTATTGGAAGTAGCGATCCTAAAAGTCACAAGTGGATTTTCAACAATCCTTTGCAATATGACTCAGGATATATAAGCCAGATCAGAATCCCAATTTGCAGACACGGTGTTTCGGGGTGCTTGCCCCTCGTCAGTGCAAAGTATGGGGGTGTCTGATCTGGCTCATGAGAAAGCTATGTGGGGACCACGGGAGAACACTATTCTCCTTAAGGAGACTTTGCAAGCCAGTCTGGCTGCCAGGTAAGGGGACTTATAGCTGCAATGCCCCTCTGGGAAATATTCAAATTGTCTCTCCAGTAAAGGAGACAAACTCTAGCACAGCGCCACCTATTGGAAGTAGCGATCCTAAAAGTCACAAGTGGATTTTCAACAATCCTTTGCAATATGACTCAGGATATATAAGCCAGATCAGAATCCCAATTTGCAGACACGGTGTTTCGGGGTGCTTGCCCCTCGTCAGTGCAAAGTATGGGGGTGTCTGATCTGGCTCATGAGAAAGCTATGTGGGGACCACGGGAGAACACTATTCTCCTTAAGGAGACTTTGCAAGCCAGTCTGGCTGCCAGGTAAGGGGACTTATAGCTGCAATGCCCCTCTGGGAAATATTCAAATTGTCTCTCCAGTAAAGGAGACAAACTCTAG
Organism: Anomaloglossus baeobatrachus; assembly: GCF_048569485.1. Taxonomy (NCBI): domain Eukaryota; kingdom Metazoa; phylum Chordata; class Amphibia; order Anura; family Aromobatidae; genus Anomaloglossus; species Anomaloglossus baeobatrachus. The sequence goes on from NC_134355.1 coordinate 352,817,447, forward strand.
CACAGCGCCACCTATTGGAAGTAGCGATCCTAAAAGTCACAAGTGGATTTTCAACAATCCTTTGCAATATGACTCAGGATATATAAGCCAGATCAGAATCCCAATTTGCAGACACGGTGTTTCGGGGTGCTTGCCCCTCGTCAGTGCAAAGTATGGGGGTGTCTGATCTGGCTCATGAGAAAGCTATGTGGGGACCACGGGAGAACACTATTCTCCTTAAGGAGACTTTGCAAGCCAGTCTGGCTGCCAGGTAAGGGGACTTATAGCTGCAATGCCCCTCTGGGAAATATTCAAATTGTCTCTCCAGTAAAGGAGACAAACTCTAGCACAGCGCCACCTATTGGAAGTAGCGATCCTAAAAGTCACAAGTGGATTTTCAACAATCCTTTGCAATATGACTCAGGATATATAAGCCAGATCAGAATCCCAATTTGCAGACACGGTGTTTCGGGGTGCTTGCCCCTCGTCAGTGCAAAGTATGGGGGTGTCTGATCTGGCTCATGAGAAAGCTATGTGGGGACCACGGGAGAACACTATTCTCCTTAAGGAGACTTTGCAAGCCAGTCTGGCTGCCAGGTAAGGGGACTTATAGCTGCAATGCCCCTCTGGGAAATATTCAAATTGTCTCTCCAGTAAAGGAGACAAACTCTAGCACAGCGCCACCTATTGGAAGTAGCGATCCTAAAAGTCACAAGTGGATTTTCAACAATCCTTTGCAATATGACTCAGGATATATAAGCCAGATCAGAATCCCAATTTGCAGACACGGTGTTTCGGGGTGCTTGCCCCTCGTCAGTGCAAAGTATGGGGGTGTCTGATCTGGCTCATGAGAAAGCTATGTGGGGACCACGGGAGAACACTATTCTCCTTAAGGAGACTTTGCAAGCCAGTCTGGCTGCCAGGTAAGGGGACTTATAGCTGCAATGCCCCTCTGGGAAATATTCAAATTGTCTCTCCAGTAAAGGAGACAAACTCTAGCACAGCGCCACCTATTGGAAGTAGCGATCCTAAAAGTCACAAGTGGATTTTCAACAATCCTTTGCAATATGACTCAGGATATATAAGCCAGATCAGAATCCCAATTTGCAGACACGGTGTTTCGGGGTGCTTGCCCCTCGTCAGTGCAAAGTATGGGGGTGTCTGATCTGGCTCATGAGAAAGCTATGTGGGGACCACGGGAGAACACTATTCTCCTTAAGGAGACTTGTCACGAACAGCCGGGGAAGTCCCTCAGAAATCCGCAGCTGTTCACTGATTTGTTACACACGACTACTCTCTAGCGCCCCCCTTGTCTGCAGGCCAATTTTGGTACTGCAGGACAATGCATAAGATGAGGCTGCTGAGCTGATAATGCCAAATATTGGAGGTCTCACAGCAAGGGTAAATGTATATCTCTGATTCCTGCTAATGGAATATTTATATACCTCGGTACCCTTAATGATAGCACTCCAATAATTCTATGCAATAACAATTACGCTGCCACCACCCAGACTTTCTACAGGTAGCTGGGAACCCGTTTCAGATAGCATAAGGCCCTTCGGGGTTTTGGATTCGTATATAAAGCATAAGGAAAGAAACTCTTAAATTTTTATATATTTAATCCGAAAATAGGCAGTGTTTAAAGAATATACAAGAAGTTACAAAAGGGAACAATACACATTACGGCATAACAGTTACATTAAAATAAAAGGTATAAACATGAAACTTACTAAGCTTCTGCCATAGAAGTGACGTCTGCTTATGGAGGGAGGGAGCTCCAAGAGATGTTAGAATCGGCCAGCATCACCCTTCATGATGCCCTCCTCGTGCTGACTGCCCCCAGAACGAAGCTGTTCCTATTATACATTAGGTAGCCCCCCTTACTCTGTGACATCATTTTATGGTCTCTTGTGGGCTGTGCTCTGATGTTCACAGAGTTCCATAATTCTAGGGTTTTTCATATCTTTGCTCCTGGGTCACACAGGTGAAAGATATTAGCGTCATATTTAATATCTCGATTTTACAGTTACATTGATACCAAACACAACGCCTCTAGCACAATTTTAGTGGCCAATACTAATTGGTCAAGATTCTGACGATCTCCTCGTCAGGTGAGACGGTGCGCTGGGTTCCGCACGACGCAGGGATTCTGGCAATGTGTTTTTCATCTTTCTAGCCTTATTGCCCAGACATTTCAATGTAAAGACTGCTTGATACTGTTGAGCTCTGCTGCCAGCATAGTAAGGAGGTGTGCGGGATTCCTTGTGCGCAGTTACAACGCGGGTGACCTGACCAGGCAGGCTTGGGGTGGAGGTGGAGGACCCAGACGAGGTTGAGGAGGCAGAAGCAGTGGAGGAACTTCCACATACAGAAGATTGACTCACAAGTCGTGGGGACGGCAAAACTTGTACAGCAGACCCTTCTCAATTTCGCACTATAGTTACCCAGTGCCCAGTTAACGACATGTAATGCCCCTGTCCATGCTTACTGGTCCAAGTATCGGTGGTGAAATGCACCCTGTCACACACAGAGTTTCTCAAGGAAGCGGTCATGTTGTGTGCGACATGCTGGTTTAGCGCAGGCACACCTTTCTTGGAGAAGTAGTAGCGACTGGGCATCTGGTACTGGGGCACTGCGATGGACATAAGGTCTCAAAAATCCGCTGTGTCCACCAGGCGGAAAGGCAGCATTTCTGTACCCAACAGCTTGCAGAGGGTGAAAGTCAACCTCTTAGCGTTGTCATGGTTTGGAGGAAATGGCCTTTTAATTGTCCACATCTGAGGGACCGAGATCTGGCTGCTGTGCGAAGACGGTGTGGAGTAGGGTGTCCCTGGAAAACTGCAGGTTTGTGAGGAAAGTGCAGCTGGAGACATGATATTGCCTTCATCCAAAGTTGGTGCTCTCAATGTCTGCGAGAGCTCTTCTACAGCACCTGTTTCCCTTCCCAAAACAACTGATGATGACCTGCCAAGCAAACTACCTGTTGCGGTTAATGAGGTGGAAGGTCTGCATAAAAAAACATGTGTGACAGCTGTCCCCACAGTCATAAAGGATGAATCGCGTGCGGATGCAGTTGAAGGGGCAGACGGTGGTTGGCCCGCTCCGCTAGGCCGCATTGTAGCACAGTGAGCTTCTTAATGGGACTTATGCTTGTTATTCTTGTGATGGTTTATGGACGAAGTAGTCAAACTAGTGAGTTTTTGGCCTCTACTTACAGTTTGGTGACAAAGCCTACAGATCACATGAGTTAGGTGATCCTTTGCGATGTCAAAAAAAGACCAGGCAATGCAACTATTAGAGCCCATGCGACCTGCAGAGCCCCCCCTGACTTGTGCTCAGAGGCAGAGTTGTAGCTGAGGATGCAGTTGTTGACGTGCTGCCAGTACTCCGTCTTTGTCCAGGAAGGCACAAGCTAAACTCGTCGTCAGTCTCATCCTCCTCCACCGCCTCTGCTGACCTCCTCGAGTGCCTGACTGTTTGTTGACAGTAAGTGGGATCTAGAACTTCATCATCAACTGTTGTGTTTGCACTCCCCTCGCCCTCAGACCTAACCTCTTCCTGCCTTGACTGAATAGTTAAGTTGTCATTCCAATCAGGTATCTGAGTCTAATCATCATCAGTATGTTCCTCATTGTCTCTACCAAGAGGTGTTACAGTTTGTGAATGAGGGTCTACGTGATGCACACAAACTTAGTCATCAGGGCCTGAATTAGTCTCACAAAGCTTCTGGGCATCACCGCAGACCATTTCCTGGTCTGTACTCACTGTAGCTTGGGAGCAGACCTCTGATTCCCAGGCTAGAGTGTGACTGAACAGCTCTCCAGACTCACTTATCTCTGTTACACCATACTCTGCAGGGTGGGTGGAGGCTTGAGAGCTGGGAGAAAGCAAGTGCAATTGGGGTGACAACTCAGAGGACTGTTGTTTTTTGGATATTGAAGTTGAGGTGGAGGAGAGGCCACTTGTTGGAGCACTGGAGATCTATTCAAGCATGTTTTTTTTTTGTGCATCATCTACCATTGTTACAGTAGTTCTGGTCCATAAAAAAGGGAGCACATCACAAGATTGTCCACGGAAAGTAGTAGACATCTTACTTTTGCTTGAAGATGGCCTCTTCAGCAGATATTACTGTAGCTTTACCACCTCCCCCATGGACACAAGCTTTTTTTCCCTTTCCAACACGCCTGTTCCCCTTTCCACCAGCATCTGTCCCTTTGCCACTCATTTTGTTTGTAAATAAGAAAGCCGCGGAGACACCATCACGTGTTTCTCAACGCTGCCAGGAAACTAGCCAGGTCTTTCACCGGGAAGGAACAACCATGGGAAGGGCAGTCTCCAGTCAAGGGGACCACCTATACCAAACATGGTATCCATCCACAGACAGCCGTTTCAGGGTATTTGCCCCTCATCAGTGTGGAGTAGGAATCTGGCTAGTGGGGGCAATGCCTAGTAAAAGACTACTTAAGAAAGCATTGTTGACCTTAGGGAGATCAACATATCCACTGCGGAGACACCATCACGTGTTTCTCAATGCAGTGATTCTAGAGCAACGCCCCCTGGGAAGTATGCAAATAAGAAAGCCGCAAAGACACCATCACGTGTTTCTCAACGCTGCCAGGAAACTTTGCCCCTCATCAGTGTGGAGTAGGAATCTGGCTAGTGGGGGCAATGCCTAGTAAAAGACTACTTAAGAAAGCATTGTTGACCTTAGGGAGATCAACATTCCCACTCCACACTGATGAGGGGCAAACACCCCGAAACGGCTGTCTGTGGATGGATACCATGTTTGGTATAGGTGGTCTCCTTGACTGGAGACTGCCCTTCCCGTGGTTGTTCCTTCCCAGTGAAAGACCTGGCTAGTTTCCTGGCAGCGTTTAGAAACACGTGATGGTGTCTCCGCGGCTTTCTTATTTGCATACTTCCCAGGGGGCGTTGCTCTAGAATCACTGCATTGAGAAACACGTGATGGTGTCTCCACAGTGGATATGTTGATCTCCCTAAGGTCAACAATGCTTTCTTAAGTACTCATTTTGTTTGTGACCAGAGTGGACACTTAAAATGTCGTAGCAAAAATGGAGAGGTGGTGTACAATGCAGAGGTGGTCTAGCTTTATTGACAGCTGAAGAACCAACACTGACTATCCCTGACAATGCAACAATGGCCATAAAACTGGCTGCACTGTTTGGTATAAAAATTGCGTAGCAAAAATGGGCAGGGATGTAGAATGCAGAGGTGGTGTACCTTGTGTGGCACCAGAGGAACAATAAGCTAGTATCCCAGACACTTTTAGTATGCCACTAAGTGTCAGCACTGTTTGCTATAAAAATTGTGTAGCAAAAATGGGCAGGTATGTAGAATGCAGAGGTGCTGTAGGTAGCAGGACAGCAAAGGAAGCCTCAGTTTCTATCCCTGCCAATGAAAAAATGCAGCAAGGAATTGCCTGAGCTGATGTAGCCAGACGCTGTTATCTAAAGCCCAGCACAGCGTTGGCACGGACCTGCCTAGCAACAATGCCTATGAACGGCTGTAATGCAGCTCTGAAAGGGCTGAAATTGCAAGTAGCCCCTAATCAAAAAAGAGGAAGGTGGGTTACATACAGTCAAAAGCTAGAAAGATAGCTGTACAGATAGATAGCTGGATAGATAGATAGAAAGACATATGTAATGTCCTGCTCCCCTTCATTTTGTAATCTTTTAACATTTTAGTGCCTTTCATTTGGCACTAAAAGGTGTTTAGTTGTGTTTTTAGCAACAAATTAACTACCGTGTTTTTCAAAAAATAAGACACTGTCCTTTACTTTTTTTGACCCCCCAAAAAAGCACTAGGGCTTATTTTTGGAGGAGGTCTTCTTTTTGGAGAAACATGGTTGGGGGTAAGTTTACCCCCACAAAAAAGCAGACCCCCTACTTCCCAGGAGACTCATACTTACCAGACCCGTACATCTGTGTGGCTCCCATGTCCTTCCTTTGATCTCCGGTGGGTGCTGCACGCCATCCTCTCCTGCTTCTGGCAACACACACACACACTCATTACATCCAGCATTACAGAATACTTCTGGCCGCAAGGAATAATGGGAGGAAGCCACATGTCCGCAGGTCCTGTAAGGTAGCATTGCAGCAGGTCCTTGCGCTCCACTGTGCAGCCTCTCAGGATTCTGCCGATGAAAAGACATCGGTGTCGCTGGATGTGGTGAGTATGTGTGCGATCCTATGTGTGTATGATCCGATGTTGGTGTCTGCAATCTGATTATGTGTGCGATCTGATTGTGTGTGTGTGAGATCGGATGTTTGTGTGTGCGGTCTGATTGTGTGTGAAATCGGATGTTTGTGGGTGTAAGATGACTGCAGGTCCTCTGCTCAGCATCTGGTGAGAATGATTGCGGGGTGCCCGCTGTGTATAATGAAGTGTCCTGCAGTATCTGTAACTTTTTTAGCTTCATGGACACTTCATTATTGATCCGCAACTAGCGCCTATGTTCGGGGGGGGCTTATATTTAAGCCTTGCTCCGACAATGCTGAAAATCCCTGCTAGGGATTATTTTTGCGGGAGGGCTTATTTTTGGAAAAAACACGGTATTTTCCCCAAAATTGAAGTGGGGTCCCCCCTATTTTTTGTACACAGCTGAGGTGAAGCAGACAGCGGCAACCTGCAGACCTATCTTGGCTGGTAATCTAAGACAGATGGCACCCCAATCTGTTATTTTAAATTAAATAAATGATTTAAAGCAACAAACGTGGGCTCTACCCCAAATTGGATCATCAGCCAAGGTAAAGTTGACAGCTGTGGTCTGGTATTCTCAGACTAGAGAGGTCCATGGTTATTGGAAACTCCCCAGCCTAAAAATAGCAGGCCACAGCTGCCCCGGAAGTGGTGCATCCATTAGCTTTGTCCCCAGCTCATCCCGTTACCCTGGTGTGGCAGCAAAGAGGATAATATATGGGGTTGATACCAGCTGCGTAATGTCACCTGGCATTAAGCCCTGGCATTAGTTATGTCACGGCATCTATCAGATATCTGACATCACTAACCCAGTTAGTAATAAAAAAATAGACAACAAAAAAATTTTGTTTGAAAAAAATACTCCCTAACACCTTCCCTCTTTCACCAATTTATTGAAAAGAAAAAAACAAATCCAGGTCCGGCGTAATCCAATAAGGGGGTCCCATAATGATCCATAACATACTCACTGTCCCAGTCAATGAAGAACAGAATCTTCCCCATTGGTTGGGAGAGAAGTGAAGGGACCTGAGCTAACATCAATGGGTCAGGCCAGGTAACTGCAGGGCATAACCAGTGCCGACGTCATGATGTTAGCTGAGTTTATTACCTGCAGTGATGAACTCCGCTGAACTCGTGATGTCAGCACTCATCACTGAGTTCCATCACTGCTGCGTTCTCACGCGAACTGTCCCATGAGCCTGTGATGTCACTGCTAGTCACAGTCTCGGGCCATCTGTGAGACTTGATGTGAGATCGCTGTGACATGGAAGTCCTTGACGAGCGCTGATGTTACAAGTTCAACGGAGATCATCATATCAAATAATGATCTGAGCTAACCTCCTGGTGTTGGCGCTCCTCATCTCGCAGCTGCTCACACACTGCTGTGTGAGTCACTGCGGGGCTGGCCAGGGCAATGCGACATAGACTGCAGGGGCACCGAAAGACTAAAGCAACACAGAAGTTCTTCCGTGTGTCTTCAGGGGATCCAAGAAACCATATTTGAGTCAGAAATGCATGCAGTCATATTCTCCAGGCTCTCCCCATTCAGTTTCATCACTTTCCCATCCATTTCAGCCTTTTCCTCAGGCCCCTAGACCTCTTTGTTGGGTCCATCAGAAAATTACTCGAATTTCCCATTAACTTGCATTGTACTTGCTATTCGTAACAAATATATGAATATTACAAAGTATTCGTTACGAGTATAGCAAATATGAATATTACGGTACTTGCTCATCTCTAACCCTGGTTCCTTACAGATGCACAAGTTAAAAAATAAATAAATTACTGACTAGCGGGATTATGGTTATTCAATATTTATTAAACATTACTTCCCCACCATACCCATTATATATGAAGTAAACACACCACTGCTTGTGTCTTGGGCAAAATGGCCGCAGCAGCCACTTTATTAAATAGTGTTACAAACTTGGGTACCCACAACAATGGAGCCACAAAACCATACATATAATTCAGGTAAACATTACATGAAAATAAACAGCTAATAGGTCTAGTCCAGAGACAAACCCCAATATTATACAATTTTTTCCTGGCTGTGCACACCAGCCCAGGGAGTGAAGTATTAATATCACATAAATAATCCCCCAAACTTTTCAGGACTTATGCCCGCAAGTTATCTTGACCTATAACAGAAGCAACTACAGTAGAACCTTGGTTTACGAGAACAATATGTTCTGGGAGTGTGCTCGTAAACCAATTTACTCATCTAGCAAACCAAGATTTCCCAAAAGAAATAATTGGAATGCAGACAATTTGTTCAACAACTTGTAGCATGTCCCATCCTGCTCCCCTATTGTGCCACTCCACACACGCACACACATGCACAAACATGCGCACTTACATGCACAAACACGCGTACCCATGTGCACAAGCACATGCACACACACACGCACATTATGCTTACTATTATCATCTCTTCCCTCGCTGGCATGGTTCTTGCTGTCCGCCGGTAACCATGGCAGGCGATACAAGGGCTGCCACTGTCAGGCCTTCAGCGGCTGTCGTCATTGGCATGAGCCGCTTGCCTCTGTGATTGGCCAGCGCATTGACGTCAGAGGCTCTGATTGGTCAGCGTGATACCATTGGGAAGCATAGCGGCAGCTCCTGTATCGGTCATGCTGGTTATTAGATCCACATTCCGGCCGACTACAAGAACCAGGTTTGAGGCCGGCGAGGGAACGGAGGATATTTGAGCATAATATGTGTGTGTTTGTGTGTGTTTGTGTGTACGGAACCGGAAGTGTGTGAGGTATTTTGCTCATACAAAAAAGCTTGCTTGTAAATCGAGTTACAAATTTACAGCAAGCTTTGCTCGTATAGCGAAATACTCGCACACCAAGTTACTCGTAAACTGAGGTTCAACTATATTTCTCCCCTAGTGCCCTAGTGTTTTCCCACCAAAATGACATAATCAATTGGCCAGACTCTAAACTAGACTTAACTCCACTGCTGTGACAGAAACAAGATTTGTTTTTATTAGGCTGGAGTTCCACTTGAGTATGACTCACGCGAGTTTTGCATCGCATCACCCGGTGCGGCAACACACTCTCCTGACAGGAGCGGGTCGGCTGCATATATTTCTATTCAACTGAGATGCTCATGTTCGGAGAGCGTCAGGCCATGCTGGGTGATGCGATGCGAGACTCCTGTATGTCATATGCAAGTAGAACGCCGGCCTAAGCCTCCTTAAACTCAATAGCAAAAGAGAAAGATGGGCACTTAGTTCCAGGTTAGCTTAACCTCCCATTATATTGCCCCCATAACCCTGCTCCCCAATCCTTGCATGTACCCTACAATTCCATCCTGTCTCTAGTTTCAAATCCCCTAAGTCTCACACTCTAAATTGTCATGAGGCCTGTATGCCCTGTGGGGTTCCCCGACCTTTGTTTAGTTATTTTCATTGTAAGGGTTCAGTTCCACTAGCGTATAGTTTCTGATGCGAGAGAATTGAAATCGATATGCTAAGGACCCTCTGCTGCAAGTGTCAGCCGAGGGTCATGCGGCTGTGATGCGATCTTGCGATCGCATCACAGCTGCAGAGAAGAGGGAGGAGGCACTTTCTCCCCATCTTCTCCACTGCCTGTCTCTGCATACATATCACTGCACTCAAATGACATGGGAGTGCAGTGCAATGTTTCTCACACTCCCATAGACTTTTATGGGGGTGCGTGAGTTAAGACTCGCTGTCAAACGCAGCATGCTGCGATTCATTTAGCATGTCGCTATGGCATGAGAAATCAATCGCAGATGGACACTGCCCCATAGTTTTACACTAGAGTGAGAGCAATCCGATGTTTTATCGGATTGTACTCGCCCGTGCAAAACGCAAGTGGAACTGAGGCTTAACTTTCAGAATATGCTGGAATCACTATACCTTCCAACTTTTCATGAACAGAAACTGGGACAAAGTATGCGGCGCCCAAAGTTTGACCACACCCTAGCCACAACCAACGCCACACCCATTTAGCAGTGAGGGACATTCAGCAGACTGCTCATTTATAGTCATAGCAGCCAGAACTTTATCATATTTATTTAAGCTTCACTATATGCATGTTGCTTTTTGTGTCTGTGCGGCCCTGTTCACACGTTGCATAAATCCTCTGTTTTTTGTTTTCTGCCGCTGTCTGCACCAAACTACACAATTACAAGAGTAACACTGCACACTCCCTATTAGCAAAAAGTTGCAAGAGACAGTCTTTTTTGATGCAAGATTAACATATAGTTTATTTACAACAGCAATAATTGAAATTCTTTGTCGTTTTGGTCCTCTAGGACCTTGGTCACAATAAATCACTAGAGAGAATAGAACAACAACCAGCATAAGTGATGGTGCTTTATACAAACAATTATGCAATGTTTATATTTACAATTATGTACATAGATAAAGGATAGTCCTAATCAATGGAACATATACAGTACATAGTGTCAAAGTACATCGCAATAAATGAAATGAGTTTTAGAAAACAGATAAGAAACAGCCAGTCTGAATCAGGGGAAATATACATATATATACCGTATATGTGTGTTAGTACAGGCTATTTGGCGCTGGGGGAGATACAGTGCATAGGTAGATAAAAGAATGTAATACTTGCGGTCCTACTTGTTATGTCTGCTGGTCCTCCGGATTTGTGGCTGTGTGCAGTAGAGATGAGCGTTGCTCAAATCGAACCGTTCGCCAATTTCAAATTCGAGTTGTTTTTGGCAATGTTTGAGTCGTTCGACGAACTCAAACGATTTGCTTAACGTTCGAGAGTTCAAGGTTATATTCGATAACGGTTCGATCACCAAAAGTGTAACTGTAGCTTTTTACAGCTACATGTGCAGGGAGACATCGCTGTCAGCCTGCGGTATGCTGGTAACCATTGTACATATCGGGTATCCAAGCAAAGCGCTTTGCTTAGTAACCCGATGTGTACCCTGGCTATGTGTGCAGGGAGCTAGCACTGGCAGCCTGAGAGCGGAGCACTGGCAGCCTGAGAATGGCGTACACTGGTAACCAGGGTACATATCGGGTATCCAAGCAAAGTGCTTTGCTTAGTAACCCGATGTGTACCCTGGTTACCAAGCACAGCGTCGTTACACGGGTCGCTGGTTGCTATAGTGATCTGCCTGATTGACAGCTCACCAGCGACCATGTAGCCATGCACCAATGATCCGTGCCATGTCGGATCTCTAGTCGGATCGTTGGTGTGTCGCTATGTGTGATGGGACCCTAAGCGTTTCTATGACTATAAATACAGCTATAAACGCAAGGGAAGGGGGTAGTACAATCACATGTACAGGAAGAGGATTCCATGTGTTGGTAAACACAGAAGAGTAGATCCTCCCGGTACCACCACCCCTGCTTCCACCTCCCGTCCGTGCCATGTCCACTCCCGTGCGGCGCCATGTGTGGATGGGAGGTGGAAGCAGCTACGAAATCAAAAGTGAACAGTAGAAAAAAAAATATCATATTCACCTGTCTGCAGTCTCCCGACATGTCTGCTCACAGCTCCTCTTCCTGGTACCGCCACCCCTGTTCCGGCTGTGTGCAAACTCCCTAGACACGTCCGATGGCTGCAGGATCTGGCGATGATCAGCTGATGCGGTCACCTAACGGAATCAGCTGACAGTATAAGTGCAGCGGTGAAGCCGGCTTTTTACCACCCGGCCGGCTTAAACTATCAGCTGATGCTGTCAGGTGACCGCATCAGCTGATTACCGTCGGGTCCTGCAGCGATCGGATGGGAGTCTGCACAGAAGTGTGTAATTTTTTTTTCTACTTATGCATCAGCTGATTGTATAAAAGCCGTTTATACAATCGGCTGATGCATAAGTAGGAAAAAAAAAACTACACACTTCTGTGCAGACTCCCATCCGATCGCTGAAAGACCTGGCAGTAATCAGTAAAACTGCTTTTATACAATCAGCTGATGTGTCATGTGATTCAGGTCCTTGTACACCTGACACATCATCTGATCGCTTTGCCTTTCAGCAAACCGATCAGAAGATATTGGATCCGGATTGGATAGATACCGCCAGGTAGAGGCGGGTGGCAACCCATAGCTGTCTGCTTTATCTGCGCTGAGAATCAAAATTACCGCGGAGCGCTACGTCATTTTTTTTAATGATTTATTTTTACAGTACTGTGATGTCAGGCAATCAAAATACAGGGAAGCCCATTTTTTTAGTTATTTAAATAAATAATTAAAAAAAATACATGGGCTCCCGCTGCATTTTTTGTATTGGTAGCTAAGGGTAATCCAAGTTGCTACTGGCTGCTAACCCCACTGCTTGGTGTTACCTTCACTGGCAATGAAAAATCCAGGGAAGCATTTTTTAAAAAAAAAAAAAATGACGTGGGTTTCGCCATATTTTTCTATGCTAGCCAGGTACAGCAGGCAGGTACGGGCTGACCCCAACCCCCAGCTGCCTATTTGTACCCCTCTGGGAACTAAAAATATAGGGAACCGCTTTTTTTAATTATTTCATGAATTTCATGAAATAATTAAAAAAAAAAAAAAAACATGTGTCCAGCCACGTACAACTAGGCAGCTGGGGATTGGAATCCACAGCACAGGTTGGCCCAAGCCTTCTGGGTCCCTCCACTGTGAAATGCAGTCCGCAGCCTCCCCAGAAAATGGTGCTTTCATAGAAGCGCCATCTTCTGGCGCTGTATCCAACTCTTCTAGCGGCCCTGATGCCGGGTGGCTCGCTGGATAATAAGGGGTTAATACTAGCTTTGTTTTACTTGCTAGTATTAAGCCAGAGACTCTTAATGTCAGGCAAGTTTGACCCAGCCATTAAGAATCTCCAATAAAGTGTTAAAAAAAAGACACCACACAGGGAAAAAATACTTTAATAGAAATAAATACACAGATACACTTAGAGACTCCATGTTTATTACTCCCTCTCACCCCTCCACGATCGTGGTCTTCTCTCTTCTTTCTCCATCAACCCATGCAGCTCTGCTACATCAGACAGCACAGGGGAGAAAGACGCTCCTCCTCCCCCGTGCAGTCTAATCACTCAATTAGTGAGCAGAGGCTACGGGTTGGTATGTGGTGATGTCACCGCTGCCACCGTTGCAATAGTAATCTGACAGGCGGGTTACTATAGCAATGGTGAGCTCTGATCACTTGATTCCCGGCACCGCTATTCACCAGCTGTGGCATCCGGTCCTTGCATGTGGGCTGACTCTGTAAAGAGCGCCGTCATGCAGAAACGGGGAGCAAAGCATGTGCCCGAGTATCTTGCCGGTACTCACCGAGTATTCGGAGTACAGAGATGCTTTTATGTCCACCTTATTCTCTTCTCTTTTTCCTACTCATTATGATAAAAATGGATTCTGTTCACCATTAAACATGTCCATTAACTTATATTAAGCTCTTTGCTTCTTCTACTCTTAATCTTCCCTGATGGTCTCACGCATGCCCAATTCAAAATTACACCTCTATTACACTATACTGTAGCTCAGCTGAGTTGCACGAAAATGAGCGCTACTGCGCATGCGCAAGCGTTCTGGAAATAACCCAGACGCCATTCCCGGGAGTATTCAAAAACAGAACACAAGCTGATATAGACCGCACACAGCCACAAATCCGGAGGACCGTCAGATATAACAAGCTGGACCACAAGTATTACATTCTTTTATCTACCTATGCACTGTATCTCCCCCAGCGCGAAATAGCCTGTACTAACACACACACATATATATATTTTTTTTTTTCCTAATTCAGACTGGCTTGCTATGGAAGAGGTGTAACTACACCTCACATAACCTGATACCTTTGAATTACTCCCAGTGTAATCCTGTACTCATATCCTAATTAGTAAATACCACATATGTTATTATACTCCTTATTATATACCCAATATAGGCTGCTTTCACACTTGCGTTGTGCGGCATCCGTTGCAATCCGTCGCCTTGAGGAATTACGGTAACCGTAATTAAGGGTGGATTGCATCGGATGGCCTTGCGTTGCATCCGCCCTGCGGCACATCAGCTGTTTTGTCGGTGACTGTAAGTGATCGTCGGGCTTAAGGAACGCTGAATCTCTCTGTCAGTCGGTCGGTCTCTGTCTGTCGATCTCTCTCTCTTTGTGGGTCGGTCTCTCTCTCTCTGTTGGTCAGTCTCTCCCTCTCACCCCCTCTCCAATCCCGGTGAGTGGGACTATATTATGCAGTAGAATAAATAAATAATTAAAAAAAAACGGCGTGTGGTCCCCCCCCCAATTTTGATACCAGCCAAGATAAATCCACACGGCTGAAGGCTGGTATTCTCAGGATGGGGAGCCCCATGTTATGGGGAGCCACCCAGACTAAAAATATCAGCCAGCAGATGCCCGGAATTGCCACATCCATTAGATGCGACAGTCCCGGGACTCTACCCGGCTCATCCCGATTTGCCCTGGTGCGGTGGCAATCGGGGTAATAATGAGTTAATGGCAGCCCATAGCTGCCACTAAGTCCTAGGTTAATCATGGCAGACATCTTTGAGACACCCCAATGATTAACCTGTAAGTGAAAGTAAATAAACACATACACCTGAAAAAAATACTTTATTTGGAATAAAAGACAAAAAACACCCTCTTTCACCACTTTATTAATCCCCAAATACCCCTCCAGGTCTGACGTAATCCACACGGGGTTCCACGATGCTTTCAGCTCTGCTACATCGAAAGCTGACAGGAGCGGCAGTAGAACATCGCCGATCACTGTGAGCTCCATAGAGCAACTGAAGTGAGTTACGCTGTCACCAGTGACATCACTCAGGTAGGGCCGGTGTGTGTGTGTGATGATGATGAGTGCAGTAGTGACTGGGTGTGTGTGGTGATGATGGGGGCGGTAGTACCGGGATGTGTGCGGTGATGATGGGTGCAGTAGTGCCGATGTATTTGCGGTGATGATGGGGGCGGTAGTGCCAGTGTGTGTGCGGTGATGATGGGTGCGGTAGTGCTGGGGTGTGTGCGGTGATGATGGGGGCGGTAGTGCCGGTGTGTGTGCGGTGATGATGGGTGCGGTAGTGCTGGGGTGTGTGCGGTGATGATGGGTGCGGTAGTGCCGTTGTGTGTGCAGTGATGATGGGGGCTTTCTCTCACTTGGCTAAGGAAAACTACCACAACGCGTTATTTCACAGGAATCCGTTGCCTTTATTATCACACTATTTATAACGCATCTGTCACATGCGTCACACAACGCATTGTGACGGATGCCAAATGACGCAAGTGTGAAACTACCCTAACTATCTGCTGACACCTGATTTTCTATTGCTTGGACATGGGCTATATTTCAAACAGCCAAGTGACCACACTAAAGATACATAATAGATTTCCACATTTGATCCTGTTATGCATGATTACAAGCAAATTAGGTGAGAATCCCCTATATCATTCTTTTTCTTATCTGTTTTCTAAAACTCATTTCATTTATTGTGATGTACCTTGATACTATGTACACCGTCTGCAGAATTATTAGGCAAGTTGTATTTTAGAGGATTTTTCTTATTATTGATCCATAACTATGTTCTCAATCAACCCAAAAGACTCATAAATATCAAAGTTTAATTTTTTTGGAAGCTGGAGTGGGTTTTTTTTAGATTTGACTATCTTAGGAGGATATCTGTTTGTGCAGGTAACTATTACTGTGCAGAATTATTAGGCAACTTAATAAAAACCAAATATATTCCCATCTCCCTTGTTTATTTTCACCAGGTAAACCAATATAACTGCACAGAATTTAGAAATAAACATTTCTGACATGCAAAAACAAAACCGCAAAAAATTATTGATGACAAAAATTGCCACCTTTCTTTATGATGACACTCAACAGCCTACCATCCACAGATTCTGTCAGTTGCTTAATCTGTTTAGATCAACATTGGTGCAGTAGCCACCACAGCCTCTCAGACACTGTTCCGAGAGGTGTACTGTTTTCCCACCCTGTAAATCTCACATTTTATGAGGGACTACAGGTTCTCTATGGGGTTCAGATCAGGTGAGCAAGGGGGCCATGTCATTATTTTTTCATCTTTTAGACCTTTACTGGCCAGCCACGCTGTGAAGTAGTTGGATGCATATAATGGAGCATTCTCCTGCATGAAAATCATGTTTTTCTTGAATGATACCGACTTCTTCCTGTACCACTGCTTGAAGAAGTTGTCTTCCAGAAACTGGCAGTAGGTCTGGAAGTTGAGCTTCATGCCATTCTCAACCCAAAAAGGTCCCACAAGTTCCTCTTTGGTGATACTAGCCCATACCAGTACCCCACCTTCACCTTGCTGGCATCTGAGTCGGAGTGGAGCTCTCTGCCCTTTACTGATCCAGCCTCTGGCCCATCTTTCTGGCCCATCAAGAGTCACTCATTTCATCAGTCCATAAAACCTTTGAAAAATCAGTCTTAAGATATTTCTTGGCCCAGTCTTGATGTTTTGTCTTATGTTTCTTGTTCAAAAGTGGTCGTTTTTCAGCCTTCCTTACCTTGGCCATGTCCCTGAGTATGGCACACTTTGTGCTTTTTGATACTCCAGTAACATTGCAGCTCTGAAATATGTCCAAACTGGTGGCAAATGGCATCTTGGCAGCTTCACGCTTAATTTTCCTCAATTCATGGGCAGTTATTTTGCGCCTTTTTTGCCCAACACGCTTCTTGCGACCCTGTTGGCTATTTACCATGAAATGCTTGATTGTTCGGTGATCACGCTTCAATAGTTTAGCAATTTCAAGACTGCTGCATCCCTCTGCAAGACATCTCACAATTTTGGACTTTTCAAATCTCTCGTCTGACCCATTTTGCCAAAGGAAGGGAAGTTGCCTAATAATTAAGCACACCTTATATAGGGTGTTGATGTCATTACACCACACCCCTCCTCATTACAGAGATGCACATCACAGGATTTACTTAATTGGTAGTTGGCTCTCAAGCCTATACAATTTGGAGTAGGACAACATGTATAAAAAGTATCATGTGATCAAAATACTCATTTGTCTAATAATTCTGCACACAGTGTACAGTATATGTTCCATTGATTAGGACTATCCTTGCTCTATGTAAATAATTGTAAATATAAATATTGCATAATTGTTTGTATATAGCACCATCACTTATTTTGGTTGTTGTTCTATTCTCTCTAGCGATTTATTGTGACCAAGGTCCTGGAGGATCGAAACGACAAAGAATTTCAATTATCGCTGTTGTAAATAATCTATATGTTTATCTTGCAAAAAAGACTGTCTCTTGCAACTTTTTGCTAATAGGGAGTGTGCAGTGTTAAGGCTGCTTTACACGCAGCGACATTGCTAAAGCAATGTCGTTGGGGTCACGGAATTCGTGACGCACATCCGGCCTCTTTAGCGATGTCGGTGCATGTGAAACCTATGAACGATTGAAAAAGGTCGCAAAATCGTGCAAAATCGTTAATCGTTGACATGCTCCCCTATTCCCAATTATCGTTGCTGCGGCAGGTACGATGTTGTTCGTCGTATCGCTATATGTGACACCGCAGGAATGAGGGACCTCACCTCACCTGCAGCCGCCGGCAATGAGGAAGGAAGGAGGTGGGCGGGATGTTACGGCTGCTCATCTCCGCCCTCCGCTTCTATTGGGCGCCCACTTAGTGACGTCGCTGTGACGCCGAATGAACTGCCCCCTTAGAAGGGAGGCAGTTCGCTGGACACAGCGACGTCGATAGGCAGGTAAGTAGTATGACAGGTCTGAGCGATGTTGTGCGGCTATGCGCCACGGGCAGCGATTTGCCCGTGACGCACAACCGATGGAGGCAGATGTGCACGCTAGCGATCTCGCGGCGTGTAAAGCGGCCTTAATACTTGTAATTATACTTCAGGGATTCCTATATCCCCACACTAGCACCTCCAAAAACGTACAAATTAGAGTCAATGCTCAGCTATATGTATATTTCAAACTACACAAAAACAATCTTCTCTGGATATTGCATTTGTGATTCATTTTTTATGCCTTTTCCCCTGTATTTGATGCATTTTGAGTGCAGATGTGAAGCTGCTTTTTTAAGTGTTTTTATAGTACAGAAAAGCTTTTATTCTGCACTTAAAAAAGTCACTGCAGTTTTCTCCAAGCATTTTTATAAAGGTCTACATAGAAGCCTTTAGAGAAAATTAAAGCACCAAAAACCAGAGTTCAGGAACATCTTTAGAAGCACAGTGGGTGAACTTTTCATGAAATTACGTCCACTTTGCTTGGACTGCTAAACACAGCAGAATTTCTGTGCAAAAAATGCAACATTTACGCTACATGTTATCATGGACTAAATGTCCAAGCACAGTGGATCTGATTTCATGAAATCTCTGCCCATTGTGCCTCTGAACATGTTGCTGAACTGTGCACTTTTGGTGTTTTTTTCTGTATAGGCTTTTATATAGAGCCTGAAAAATATGCAAGCCATTTAATTTTTAAACGCAAAATCAAAGCTTTTATATAGTATTAAAAAGTATTAAAACTAGGAGTCACATCTGTATCACATTGTTACGTCCGGGTGGTGGAAGCACTGGACCGTACACCGATTTCCCCTGAGAAGGCAGCCAATCTGGTCACCCCGCCAGAGGGTCCTGATGCACGGCAGCCGGAGCACTATAGGTAGCTGGACAGTCCGTAGAGAAGCAGGAAAGGTGGATGATGCTGAACCCACGGAGTTCTGGACGGTAGTCCGGGTGACGAGGCTCAGGGTCCGAGGCCGGGTTATAGGGTCAGGCGGGATCCGGAACCTGCTGAGCGATGGAACGGGTCACCGAACGGAGCCAGAGACTGGAGACTGGCGGAGCTGCAGAGGTGGTGGGACATCCGCCGAAGTCACCGTCAGGGTCCAGGGATGGACTTGGTTCGGAGCGACTGGCGTGGCAGGATAGGCTCTACGAGACAGGACAGGGTTAATACAAGGCAAAGCACAGGGCAAAGCAATACGGGGACCTGAACACTAGCTTGCTAAACACGTAGAACAGGCCCCGCCCACCAGGAAAGAGAAACCTTATATATCCTGTACCTGTCTATGCAATATCCTGTTTCTGGGTGCTGGCCCTTTAAGAAAGGGTCAATGACCGCGCGCGCGCCCTAATGCGCATGCGCGAGGCCCGTGTGCCAGAAGCCAGTCCAGGAAGCGGTGAGGAGGAAGCAGGAGTGCCCGGCTGGGAGTCCCATGTCGCAGAGGAGCGCCGGGAGCGGGGAGCTGGACGCATGGAGGCCGCAGGCGGGGAAGAGGAAACCGGGACCGGAGTGGTAAGCAGGGGACGCCGCCGGGGAGCGGGGAGCGGGCAACGGGAACCGGAGGACGGGACCAGGGGACCGGGAAGCGTGACACACATATTGTAAAAAAAAATGCAGCAAACAAGCAATATCAGAGAAGATTCTTATTGGGTTCCGTGATGCGGACACCTGGAAAAAAAAACGGAGCATTTACACTATGTGTGAACATGGCCTCATCGCATTTGCATTACATTTTTTATCGGTTTAATGAAAAAAGAAAAAAATCAGTCGTCTTGTTTTTACACCATTTACCGATCTCATAAATAATCTGATTGCTGTGTTGTGTGAGTCGTTATGATTACAGAGGCACCAAATATGTCCGTGTTATTTGCTCATTTGTCACTTTATTTTTTTTTTTAAAAAAAGGGCAATAAAAATTACATTATTCTATTTTTTTTTTTATTATTTCTGATAATTTTATTAGAAGAAAAAAAAATATTTTCCTCTCCCTCTAGAATATAGGACACAGAGATGCTGCTCTGTACAATGGAGCTCTGTGAACTGTGTAATCTGCTGTGGTGTCAGGTTTGTGGCTCGTTGGCTAGGGCTTCAGCTTAAATGTTAGAGGGTTGTTGGTTTGAGTCCCAAAGAGGTATAAAAATGAAAAAAAAAAGATTGTAATTTTTTTCCATTTACTTTATATGCCCACATAGCACTTAAACCTGCATGTTTTGACTGGAAAAACACATTTTTTATTGTGTTTTAGCATTTTTTTCATGAGTTTTTTTATGTCACGTTGTTCTTTGGGGTTCCTGCGCTGTACCCCCGCTGTCGGGTCTCCAGCTGATATTACAGCTGAGACCCAGCTCTCACTGCCTGGAGTGATGCCCGTACCACTTCTGGCAGTTTAACCCCCTAAATGCTGCAATCAATCATCATCACAGCATTCAGGAGGCAGGGAGAGGAATCGCTTATCTCTTCCTGGCGATCAGATCCCTGTAATGTGATCATAGGGACCTGATCACTGCCATGGCAACCCTGGGTCATCACCGTGACGACCCTGGGTTACTGAGATATGGAGAGCCTTACAGACCATGATGTATGCATGGTGTGTGAGGCAAAGTGTCAGTGCTGCGAGTTCAGCACTAACAGATATAATCCACTGCAGTGATCAAGCATTGCCATGGATTATATCAGACGCAGGAAATAACACGGAAAGAATTGAGATGCTGCAAATTATTTTCTGCAGCAAAATCTGCAAGGAAAAAAATCTGATCTGCAACATGTGCACAGCAATTCAAGATTGTCAAAGACTTTGCTGGGATGTGTTTTTCCTTGCAGTATTGATTAAAATGTGCATGAAAACAATGCATGAAAAAAACACAGCAAAAATGCAGTGCGGACACACAACCTTATAGAAGTTTTAAATGGACGGTTGAGAGCTACGCTATCACCTTCAGGTCGGTTTCAGACATCCATATTTAATCTGGTGCGAGCCACATGCATGAGTATGATTGTGACATCTGTGTTTGCATACGTGTGACACGTGGCGGAGAAAATATGTGCTTTCTGTATTTACCTGAATCCAGCACTACTGTCTTCGGTGCTGCTGTCTCCTGCTTTTGACCCCCGCTAATGATGCTCTTTGAATATTCACTGCACTTCAGAACTGGAAGCCAGAGCATCGCCAAGCACAACATTGCAGGGACAGCATTGCCGAGGACAGCATCGCGGGTACAGCATCGCTGGATGGCTGTCACATCCTCACCAGAGTCCCTTCCTGCGACTTCTGCTTCAGTCACTAGGCGCTGCCGTATTCCCGCTGTAGCTGTGCTGGTGATTTGGGAGGAGTCGATGCCGGTGGCTCTGGTGGGCGCAGGCTCCACTCATCCACTAGGCTGGGTTTTCCTGATGCCTGCAGTACCACTGGCTGAGTGTAGGTGGCATGTGTCTTCCAGCTGAGGTTGCCACAATTCAGCTTCAGCCTATGGGAAGATACCACACCCATTTTATCCCCTCTTCTTTCTGCTGGCCATTGCCAGATATAGATTGTATTCTTACTAGACTCTGGTTCCCCCCCTGCTCTGATTATTGATTCCTGCTTTAACCCCGGCCTGTTCTCTGACTACTCTCCTGCTTGCCATATTTATACCTCGCTGCCTGATCCGGATTTGACCTCTGCTTTGTTTTCTGATAACGTCCTTGCCTGCCTGATTCTGTCCCTGTTTTGCATTTCCCGGTTTGACCCTGCTTGGCTACTACTCTCATCGGACTGCAGCCTACCACAGGTGTTAAGCTCCGGGGCCCTGTGTAATTCCAACGCACTATATAGGGGATAAAGGGTTTCAGGCTCTCGGGGTCCTGCTTTGTGAGTGGCTTTCCTCTAGTCTATCCTTTACAGCCCATCTGAGCCTGTGGATCCAGGCAGGCGTTACAATGACCTCCTGGACGTCACTTCACACACACTGCTTGCTGGATACTCACCTGTCACCGGCGAAGCTCCTGCTTCCAGCTCCTCAGTGCAGTGAATATTCTATGAGAATAATGAGTCGGGGTCATAAGCAGGAGACAGCAGAGCTGGAAACAGCAGCACTGGATACAGGTGAATATAGAAAATCTTTTTATTTCAAAGACCCATGTTTTCTCCGGTATGTATCACACTGATGTCACACGCATCACATCAGTGTGCAATCTGTGTGACACCCGTACTTCCGGAGAAAAACGGACATGTCTCCGTGTGCACGTGCGGGGCCACGAGGGGTCACACGGTCCATGTGAAAAACACAGACATGTGCGTAACTGCAGAAAATAACATGGGTACATGTGGCATCTGTGTTAAAAGCGGATGTCACACGTACCTGAAACACGGACGTCTGAAACCGGCCTCAGATCAACTTTTGAATTTATTTGAGCTTTTAGTCAGCAGTAAGCTTGTTCATGTAGAACATTGTAAAATGTCAGTGCATAGCCTAAAATACAGAACCTGCCATTTATAAATATATGTAATATTAAAAAAAAGCAGCTGGTAGGAAATGGAGAAAAAGAAAAAGCACTTTACTGTAATAACGGTCTTTGGAGTCTATCAGAATTGTCTCCTGGATTCTCCTCCCCCACCATATATACAGCATTGGCATAGCGTTGGAGGAGATGGTAACAGCATTGCAAATGCAAAATTGTAGAAAAGTAAACCCATGTTTCTACATGCAAATAAGCAGCTTTTTTCAGTTAATTGTTTTCTGCAGCTGTCTACACCTAAGTATGGAAAAACAATTTTCTCTAATTATTACATTTTTGCTGTATTTTCCACTTTTTGTATACTTTATCAACATATATTTTAATGCAGAATAAGGGCTCATGTGCACGTTGCGTATTTGCATGCATTTACTTTGAGTATTACATTGCAGCGTAAATGCATGCGTCCTGCGTCCCCTGCACAATCTATGTAGATTGTGCATGCTACGTGCGCACGATGCTTTTATGAACGCAGCGATTTGGGTGCTAAAATTTTTACCCATGTCTGTGTGTTCATAAAATGAGCATGTCAATTATTCTGTGCGCTATGGATGCAGCTCCCACTCTGTCTATGGTGGGGGCAGCAGCCATAGCGCTTGAAATCGGCTTTTTTGTACATAAAAACAGCATCCATTATGCAGTGTTTCTGCAGCGATTTGAAGCGCACATGTGCAGTCAAATCGCTGCAGCATATTCAGCAGTTACGTGCGCATGATCCCTTACTTGGTTTCTGCAAATATAAAGCTTTGAGGAGTAAAGCTAGTTGTCACATGATCGTAAGTATGAAAATTGCATATGTGTGGAGTGAGTATGCGATGACTGCTGGAACGAGCAGAGCTGAATCCTGACAGTGAGTATTTTACACGCCGTTAGAATTGGACATACTACACTACCTAATTTTCTAATTATTGAGCTTGTCCATGTTTATGATAAAAATCTGCAGTCACACTAGGTAAATGCAGGCTTATGAATTTTCACAGCGTGTGCAGTACACATTTTTAGAACTCTCCTTTGCCAGTCATGTGAGCATAAGCATGTGATTTTCCTTATTTCTGGCCACATTCCCACTAGACGTATCTGAGCTCACTCAATTCCTTTTTAGTGAGTGACGCTACACATGTCTAGTTGGTACGTGACTGCATTTATGCAAATTGGATACTTGTGGTTTCTTGACTTCTCACTGTCATCGCCAGCACCAGAGAATTCTGACAGTATTCAGTGTGCGCACTGTGAGAATTCAAAAGTCTGCAGTCACATAGAGTGACTGCAGACTCATCACAAACATGGACAACTCATTTAATGCTCCTAATATAAATAAAAATATAGTAACTCTTAATTTGTCATTTAGCATAACCTTTTATTAACATAAAATCGTATTATGTAATCTTACAAGTAATGCATTTTTACATACACAGTCAGAACCAATAAAAGAACAAGAATACATCATCAGAACCACCAGCAGTACAGAAACACAGCATCATAGCCCTCATCAGTACAGTAATACATCACTAGAACCACCAGTGGTACAGAAATTCATCATCAGAACCACCAGAAGTACAGTAATACATAAGAATCATCACTAGCACGTTACATCAATTGTAATGTGATATCAGAACCATATACATTTATATCACCTGAACCTACAACTACCAGTATGTCCTTACAAATTTTAAGGAGATACTGTTAGGTGTTGCTATCAGTCATCATCAGACTGCTGATCACACAGAAACCACAGTACTGATGAGAATTAACCATTATAGCAAATATTCATTTATATTCAGGTACATTATTGGTGATATCTCTGGTGAGAATAGTTCTCCTTTTTTCTTCATCTTGTTTGGATACCATGGTGAGTTTTCTCATCCACTGCTCATCTCTGCAGACTTCCATTTTTTCTGGTTATCTACAGCACATCTCGACATGATGCCCTTAAAAACAGCAGAATCATTACAATGCTCCTGAATATAAATATCTGCTCTATGCTGTGTACCTTAATAAATAATTGATCCTCATTTTGTTCCCTGCACAAAATATGATGCACACACTGTCCTGCTTATGATACATGCCCTCCACACTTCCCTCTCCTTTCCATACTGGGTCTCATTATTAGACTATTCTTTCAATTTGTGTGTCCCTATAGCTGCCCATTCTTTACTGTACCCCTCATCACTCTCCCTCTCCTCAGTATACTGAACCTCCTTGCATGTCCTCCATGCTGCTCCCACTGCATACCATCCAATAAAGAGAAAAAGAAATGTGCAAACAAGTGGGATCACCAATATCACAAATAACATCATTTATTAGACACAAAACCAAACATGGACATGTATTAAAAACAATTAAAAAAGCACAAGCTTAACAACATATATTTGGTGTCAATGGTATATGGCACCAAAAAACACCCCACACCCTCAACAAGCCAAAAAGCCCAATGAAAAAGACATAGCCCAGCAAACAGGTTCAAACAAATATGATGTAGCAATGAAGCAGGTGAATAAAAAATCCTCCCAAAGAACCAAACGTCAATGGAATAGATAACTGACTAGCAATACATTGCAGTAAATAACACACATGGGCTGAAACACAAATTTCACCTGTCTCAAACAAGTATGTAGGGCCAGAGGAGTGCAAAGCCGCACGCTGATAAGAAAATGGGGGCTGGAGGCAAGAAAATTGCAGGAGAGGGGGTGGGGTGATGACCCCACGCGTATCGCTACAGCAAGGTGTAGCTTCCTCAGGGGAAAGTGAGGAATGCCATGAATAGTGTGCCTTAAATGCAACATAAATTAATTAGTAAATTGTTTACCAGCATGGAGATAGGAGGCAGAGAGGAATCGCCATGTATGCCAGGAGACGCCGATGGACGCCGCCATATTCATCATGTGCTGCGATCAGGTGGAGTCATGACATGATCGTACGCCAATCTATTTTTAGGTTGGTGGGAGGAGGCACACGTGGCGCCCACCGTTTTGTTCCAGGGGCATGTGTCACATTGGTTCAGGTACATCAACGATGTTCTGTTTTTTTGGGTAGGTGATCGTGCATCGTGTGAGGATTTCATTGCCCAGTTGAATGAAAATCCGTGGCACATAAAATTGTCATCAAATATTTCAACCACATCGGTGGATTTTCTCGATCTAAGGATTACGTTGGAGAATGATCGGATCACTACCTCTCTCTTTCGGAAACAGACAGCAACCAACAGTGTGTTACATTACACTTCGTTCCATCCCAAACATGTTCGTGATGGAATACCCAAGGGCCAATTCCTGCGAGTACGTCGCAATTGCTCCGAAGTGACTTCTTTTAGGAGTGAAGCACAAGATCTGACCACACGTTTCCTTAAGAGAGGTTATCCTCGCAAAGTGGTTTCCAGAGCCTTCCAATACTCATCTAATATCTCACGGTCTGATACCTTTCATGGCCGCCAGAAAACAGAGATGAGCACTATCAATCTTGTGACAACCTACAACAATCAATGGGACAAAGTACGACAGGTTTTGGCAAAAAATTGGAACATTCTTCTCAGTGAACCCAGGTTGGTCCCCTTTATTAATACTTGTCCGAAACTGATTGCTAAACGTGCTAAAAACCTGAAAGACCTTCTCTCCACAAGTCATTTCAAAAGACCCACGGTCCCTTTGGGTCGTGGAGAGAGATTGGTCGGCTCTTTTCCATGTGGGGACTGTTCCATCTGTTCTTTTCTTGTTGCTGATAGATCTGTACAAATTTCCATCTTTCCAGGAACTATCACAACTAAGGTGTATTCCAACTGCCGTACCAAGAATGTTGTGTACCTTCTGATTTGTGACTGTCCCAAATTGTATGTTGGACAGACCACACAGGAGCTCCGGCGTCGGATTCAACACCACTTTTCGGACATTGGACGGGCGAATAAGGATCAAGCTCAAGGTAAGCCCATTTCATCTGTGGCTAAACATTTCCTTGATGCACATAATGGTTCGTTTCGCAAGGTCCGTATTTTGGTGCTTGAGTCTGTCCCACTCAACATTCGGGGGGGCAGGATGTCCGATGAGCTTTTGAGAAGGGAAGCCAGGTGGATTTACCAACTACGGAGTCTCTCTCCCAATGGCCTCAACGAGGAATTACTATTCACAGGCTTCTATAAGAAATGAGGGCTTGCTTGTGTCTATTTTCTGCATCCTCTTCCTGCCGTAGGGGCCAGTTGAATTTTTCCTCGCTGGCCTGACATCTATTTGTTTCTGGGTCACCTTGTCCTCCCCGGTGGTTTCCCCCCCCCCCCTTCTCTTTCGTGGTGGGGAGGAGGAAGAAGGAGGAGAGGGAGGGGGGGCGGCTGTTTTTGGGGGGTTTTTTCTCCTCATTGATTTATTCATTTGTGGTTTTTCCTTTTTCCCTTATGTATAGGTGGCATTCCTACATCTGGGAGGGTTGGTTTTTTCCTGCGATGGAATAGTGTGTGTAACCATCTTTCTACGCTTGAAGATTCCTATTTGATGTTGGGATGCCCTCTGAGTGATGACTTCTGGTCTACCCACATTTTCATCTGTTCATCTCTGGTCGGGTGTTTCATCAAGCTTTTTTTCTTGGATCCACGGATTTTTTACCTCATCGTGACATCTTCCTGTTGTTTGTATCCAAGAATCTCATATAACAAAATTCTATGTGTCTCATGCCCTACCATGAAGGTTTCTTTTTCCTCCATAGAATCTGCCCATGCTCAAAGACTTTTAATTGCCATCATACTTGGTCCATTTGTTATTCAGCTGGTCTACTCCACTGTATTAAGTATCATGTTCACATTGTTTACTGTATTCATGTGCGTTAAGCCTGACACTATCTTATTTGCTGCATCTGGAATCCAGACCTCTGGGTTTCCAAATATTTTTTTGAGTTCATGTGATGGGCACCGCTTATTTTGCGCATGCGCTGGACAATGACTTATTCATAGTATGTTGGCTGTGATGGCATAGGTCTCCTCTATGCACTCCTAGGCAACATGTGTGAACATCAGCAACGTTTGCTGTTTATATCTCTCATACATATGGTTGTATCTTTGTTTATGTGGTCCACTTGTGCAGTGGGTGGCCCATTTTGCTATATTGGTATCTCATTTATATTCTTACAGCTTTCATGTGAACCTTGCCCCATACGCTGCATCCAGAGTCTGGATCTCCGGTTACTCCAACATCTGTATGAGTTCACTCCTGTTGCAATGAGTGCCGTCACTTTGCGCCTGCATTGGATAATAAAGTAATTACATGACGCTGCTCATGACACTGTGGCATGCACAGTACGGTTTTTTATGTATGTGCACCTTTCTTTGCGCATATGCGTCCGACGTCTTATAGAAACCTGTATTATCTAGAATATGATTGTGTTTACATAGGTACGTGGATGAGTGACGTGATGCATTGCTTGTAGTCATGTGATTGTGCCCTGTGTGTTTTGCTCACTCGTAGCGTCGCGCATGCGCATATGAGGCTTTTTTGATTACGAGCGTCATTGGTCCAGCGCATGCGCAGTACATGGCACTTTCATGTCATGACTCCACCTGATCGCAGCACATGATGAATATGGCGGCGTCCATCGGCGTCTCCTGGCATACATGGCGATTCCTCTCTGCCTCCTATCTCCATGCTGGTAAACAATTTACTAATTAATTTATGTTGCATTTAAGGCACACTATTCATGGCATTCCTCACTTTCCCCTGAGGAAGCTACACCTTGCTGTAGCGATACGCGTGGGGTCATCACCCCACCCCCTCTCCTGCAATTTTCTTGCCTCCAGCCCCCATTTTCTTATCAGCGTGCGGCTTTGCACTCCTCTGGCCCTACATACTTGTTTGAGACAGGTGAAATTTGTGTTTCAGCCCATGTGTGTTATTTACTGCAATGTATTGCTAGTCAGTTATCTATTCCATTGACGTTTGGTTCTTTGGGAGGATTTTTTATTCACCTGCTTCATTGCTGCATCATATTTGTTTGAACCTGTTTGCTGGGCTATGTCTTTTTCATTGGGCTTTTTGGCTTGTTGAGGGTGTGGGGTGTTTTTTGGTGCCATATACCATTGACACCAAATATATGTTGTTAAGCTTGTGCTTTTTTAATTGTTTTTAATACATGTCCATGTTTGGTTTTGTGTCTAATAAATGATGTTATTTGTGATATTGGTGATCCCACTTGTTTGCACATTTCTTTTTCTCTTTATTGCTTAAGTCTCCTTTAAAATGTGCTAGTGGCTTTTCATGATCCCTCTCTTTATCTATACATGATATTTGTGTCTAGTGCCCTCCCACACCTTAGTTCTTACAATCACTGCATACCATCCCTCACAGTATCCAGTCTATTCTGTGGCACCTCACATTATTCTCATCCTATGTTGTCTCCTCACTACCTACTCACTTATCCTCCCTTCGCTCCCCATACTATGTATGCATTCATCCTCACCTTGCTAACCATTTTGTTCTCAAATTCCCCTCTTTCTCACAATATGGTGTCCTAAAATCATACTGTTTACTCAAATTCCTTCCCTCCTTTGCTCCCTATACTTTGGTGTCTTATGGAAATACTCTTGTCTAATTGTTTCCTCCCTTCTTTAGTTTCCTCATGATCACCTATTGTTGAATTTTTTTTTCCCCGTCTGTTTATTTGTGTGGAATTAATCCCTTCTATCCTGGGTAGAGGAAGGGGGAACTGGGCCAGAGTTGTTCAGGAGCTAGGGTAAGGAAGGCGGCCTAAACATCGTCACCTTCAGATGTATCTTTAGGAACAGGGTCAGTCAGCATTCCCCTAGCCCGAAAGCCAGTTAAGGCTCCCCTGTTCCTAGTTATCCGATCACACACCAAGACAACTGTGTATTCAATTTCTGCTCTCTTCTCCTACTTACAACAAATATTCAATGCCTTCAGCTCCATTGCAGCTGTTGTTACGCATTATGCCACCTATGCTGTGCCAAGGAGTGACATCAGCAGTGTGATCAGCTGACCTGATCACCCTGCTGACCCAAAAGTGCCAGTGGTCAGGCTTCAATTGTACTCGCTTCTGAAAGATGAGAGTTCAATTGATCACTGACAGCCAGCTCAGAGAATGGTCAACTCCCATTACGAGGGGCGGAGACATCTCAGACTGCTGCATCATGTGGCAGACCCCCTGCCGACTACGCCTGATTCACATGCCCCACCTGTAACACCCTAGATATGCCGCTGGATAAATGCAGAGGGTACAGCATTTATAATTTGTGGGAACATGACCTATGACAACACAGTTGTTTGTTCACATTAAAAGAAGACTGCTTTTGTTTCATTTCCAAATAAATATTAGGTTGATATTCAATCTGAAAATAGGTCAAATCCATACAGAGCGCTGTTATTCATGTCTTAGTCTTATGAAAGCAGAAATAATCCTGCCCTTAGAATACATTTTAAAGATAACCAACAGTTTACATACTTCTTTATGCATTTCAGCTGTATAAACCTTCTGGGGACATGACTGGCAGCAAAGTTCCTACTTAGTTAAACTGAAAATGGAGAAGTTTCCCTTGGGCATAGTATTTCTGCAGATTGTATTTAAATCATCATGCATAACCAATACACTTTATTTTCAGACACTTCATATTGTACGCTGTGATCTAATAAAGGTAATATTTTATCCCAAGTCCCAAGGTAATGTTATTAGAGCTTTTTATCAGCGACTCTGAAAATATTATAAAACTTTCACAATTGTGATTTTTTTTTATAATAGTCCTATACGAAGATGTAAATGCAGCTCTTAAACCTTTATTGAAAATTGCTTCTGATTTCCAGTGTTTGTAGGTTACATTGGTGTACAATTGAGAAAAAAAATTGCAGAGCTAAGTATTTTTGCTGATTTGATTTTACCCAAATGAAAGGTGCTTACTCCAGGTATTTAGTAAAAAAAATGCAATATGCCAATTATTTTTTTTTTAAAAAATGAGAAATATTTGAATTAAAGGGAACCTGTCACTTTGTGCCCCCAGAACCATGAGCAGTTATGTGCAAATATCTATAATCCCTAACTGTCACAGCATGTAGTAGCATACATAAACAGAACTTTAGAAAAAGTATTTCTAAAGTCGTTTTATAATATGCTAATTAGGGCTTTGACTAGTCGAGGGGGCATTAGTTCCCTGACTAGTCGGCCCACTTAGCATATTGTCAAGTCCCTGTGGGCTTGATAACATGTTTTACAGAAGCAGCATCTTTGGCACTGATATACAAAGCTGCGCATGCTTGCAGTGCTATTCCCCTCAGCATTGAGCTGCTCTGAGACCGGGTGTATGCATAACGGCTTCAGACACACTCAAAGTCTCTAGCGCTTCAGGCCATGTGCACTACTTTGAAGCGGGTGTATCTGTCCCGGCTTCAGCCAGGTGTAGTGCACATGATTAGAAGTGTGGACGCCTCAACAATAAGCTTTTAATGGGTGAGTCTGAACTAGAACACAGATCAAAGTAAGGCATGTTGTGACAATTGTAAATCATTGGTCCGTACGAAAAATAATCATGTGAACTACCACACTGACTTGCATTGGTCAGTGTGCTGTTGGTATTCTACCTGTTTTGCACTCAGATCGTACACAGATTGATTGCACGCTTCATTGAGCCGTAAGGACTCATTTTGACAAGCTTATTATATGGAGGTGTACTACTTGAGTAAAAATAAGACAATGCACTAACCACTGTAATTCAAAAGGGCTGTTCAAGGGACAGCTTTTTAACAAAAGCACAAAATCATTGCAACAGTCACTATTCTCATTTAGATGAGTGTATTATTTTTTTTGCATGGACACTCACTCAAAAAAAATGGTGGCATCGTAAAGCATAAGATTTTGATGGATACATTTCCATTATTTATATAGGATTAGGACATGGATCTGGTATTTGGCAAATATAAATAATGTTGGTAATACTAATTGACCTAAAACAGGAAAGGTTTACTCTGATTTCATGTCAGATAGTGAGAAACATGCATGTGTTTTTTTAGATATCTTATGTAAACTTCTGGCTTCAACTGTATATGTATATATATTTATATATGTGCTTATTTTTTTTTAGCGTATATTGCAATAATTCTCATCTTGATGGTAATCATGGACAGCACACAAATTGCACAATTTGGCATTCATGTGCTGTTCATAAATTTGTATCAGTAATTTTGATCCGTTACTTGGATAAAAAAAAAAAAATAATGTCACAATGATTTTTTGCAGTCCACAAAATACACAGCCTTGTGAACAGCTAGTTCCAAAGATTATAATGGGTACGTGTAAGAAGATACTGCCTATGTTACCCTCTTGAAGACTCCAGTGTTATTGTTCTAATGTGTAGACTGTAGGGAAAGGCAGAGTTAGGGTACTTTTCCACTTGTGAGAGCATCAGAAGCGATATGCTAATGACCCTCTGCTGCGAATGTCAGCGATAGTATCACAGCTGCAGAGAAGAGGAGAGGGAGCACTTTCTACCCATCTCCTCTGCTGCCTGTCTGTGCGTACATTGCCCTGCACTCGTATTACATGCGAGAGCAGTGTGATGTTTCGCATGCTCCCATAGCCTTGCATGGGGGTGTGTGAGCTGAGACTCGCTGCCAAACACAGCATGCAGTGAATCATTCCGCATGCCGATATGGCATGAGAAATTAATCACAGATGGACGCTGCCCCATAGTTTTAGACTAGAGTGAGAGCAATCCAATGTTTTATCGGATCATACTTGCACATGAAAATTGCAAGTGGAACCAAACCCTTAATGTGAGTCCCTTGTTTAAAATGGTCAAAGGAGATCGTGAAAGTTGGCCGCCTAGGGAGGATCGGTGCAAGAGGCCTGTGACACCTTTGGGTTGGAAAATATTGGTGATAGGGACATTGCAATTGCATTACGACTAAAGGTGCCACTGTTATGTGCAGGAGACAATTTAGAAGGTAGTTTCAGTTGCTCAGGGGTCAATGTAGTTCTGCTGCACCGGGGTCTATGGTTTTTGTCTGTGGGTCAGATATATCATCAGCATCAGAGTACAGACCACCCATAGACCAGAACAAGAAAAGACTGGGGCATAGAGAAAGGATCAAATGGGGGGAAATGGGGGAATTCCAGAGGGCACCTAAGAGGTACACTTAAAATAATTGGAGACTGTAGAAGCCACATTGTTGTGCTGATTGCACTTGAATGAGCGGGAGTAGGAATTCATGACTCCCCAGCTTTGCAGCCATGGGTAGCAAATTATTGTTTTACCTCCTTTGCAGTTTTTTTTCCCTCGTTACACATCCTCCAGCTGGAATGAGAGACTTTAAAGCTGCAAGATGGTTGCACGCCCTTCACTAAGGACTGTGTTCAATCCATGATGAATGGTGACCCTATGGGACTGTATGCCTGTCTCACGATCAAGTCTGAGGGGAAAGGACTGTGTTTCCGACCTAAGGACTGATAGGGGGCCAAAGGACCATGCTGATAATGTAAAGAGCTACACGTAAATGGAATGGTCTATGCAAAGCTCTTGACCTGAGGACCTGTACTAAAAGGGGCCAAACCAACCAAAGGGAATTTCCAGGTTAAAACCAAAAATGTACTTGGACAGTTGCAGGTCCAGGGTGTTAACCAAGTAGATACAGATCTGTGCTCTGTTGAAGCAAAAAAAGAAGATGTCCTTTTGGTTAATGTTATTTTGTGTGTGGTAAAGTATATTGGTGTCTTCCAGGTTTCCAGTTGGTTGAGGATGACTATAATTAACCCTAGAACGCATACCTGAGGCCTCGCAGGCCTGCCAGGTTACTTGTTTTCTATTGTAGATTTCTATGGTTGCGCGTTTCTCAGGTTAAAGGAAGGGGAAATGTAAGAAGATGAACATACTTCCCACATTAATCCTCAAAGAGACACCATTGTTATTGTTATAATATGTCATGTAAATTATGACATGTGTTATTGTGTTGAATGTATTTTGCCTGACTGTAAGGAAAGACAAAGTTAATGTTTGGGACTGGCCCAGTGTGGGAGAGGCTAGAGTGAGAGTACAGTGACTGTTTTCTGGTAGTGAGCTTGATATGGCCCAGCGTTCAGTAGTGATGGGCTTAAGGTCTGACTAGTGAGCAGAGCCACATGACCTGGGTATCAATAGAGTAAGCGGAGACAGATACAATGACAGAGTATAGCAAGATTCTGAGGAGAGAGCCAGATGCAGAGTGAATGGCTGGAGATGGGTCCTGGGACAGAACATATAACAGTATGGTTCTGAGTTTACAACTTTTAAAGGTAACAGGTTGGGAAAGTACAGAAATATGAAAAGAAGAAAATACCATGGGAAGGAGTTCCTTAACCATCAGCAAGCTTGAAGCTAATACGGGTATCACACGGGACGATAAATCGTGCTATCGCATAAGCGATCGCACCCGTCCCCGTCATTTGTGCATCACGGGCAATTAGTTGCCTGTGGCGCACAAAGTCGTTAACCCCCTGTCACATGTACTTACCTCCCGGGCGACGTCGCTGTGGGCGGCGAACATCCACTTCCTGAATGGGGAGGGACATTCGGCGTCACAGCGACGTCACACGGCAGCCGGCCAATAGAAGCGGAGGGGCGGAGATGAGCGGGACGTAAACATACTGCCCACCTGCTTCCTTCACATTGCCGGCGGGACGCAGGTAAGCTGTGTTCGTCGCTCCCGGGTTGTCACACGGAGCGATGTGTGAAGCCACGGGAGCGACGAACAACCGGAGCACAGAAGGAGGAACGAGATTATGAAAATGAACGACGTGTCAACGATGAACGAGAAGGTGAGTATTTCTGCTCGTTCATAGGTGTCACACGGTACGATATCTCTGACGATGCCGGATGTGCATCACTAACGACGTGACCCTGATGACATATTGCCAGATATATCGTACCGTGTGATGCCCGCATAAGTCTGGCAAAATTGACAAATCAGTTTCTATAAAAGGAAGACAGGATTAGAGATAAGCAAACTTTTCAAAGTTCGGTTCGCTGATCTTTGACAAACTTCTCGATGTTTGTTGAATGGTTCATCGAACCACATTAGATTCAATGGGAGGCCAAACCTAAGGCAGAGAAAACACTTTTAAGGGGGTCAAAAAGCTTCCAAAACAGCAAAAATACATTTTACAGTGCAGACCCACTGTTTTGGCACAACCATTAGCTTCCTAGATTTTTAACATAAGAAATATTGAGGTGGATAAGAGACAGTTATAGGGCTGGTGCTCTCACATTGCTGCCAGTACAAACAAGACATAACTTGAAGACCCATCTTGGCATCTTGTGATTTAAATACATTTCAGGCAGACAGCAGGCCGATGGCATCAATTTCCCCCCCTATTTACCCATAGTGTCTTTACACAGCACTGATGTATGGTCCATGCAACACACAGGATGTGGCCTGGCATTTTCATTTTAAAAATCAAGAGGTGGATGAGTGAAAGGATTAGACCTCTTACTCCCACACCCCTGCCAGTACAGATATAACACAACTAGTAGACCCATCAGGCAGACAGCAGGACAGTGGCATCAAATTGCCAATTACCCCCCCATTTTCCCATAGTGTTTTTGCAGTTGTTCATCTTCATGAAAGTTAGGTGGTCTAAGCTTTCTGGGTACAGCTGGATGCAATTATACGGCATTATGCCGCCAGCAGTGCTGAAGACACGTCCTGAGAGAACACTGGCTACCGTGCAGGCCAAAACTTCCAAGGCGTGACTGGTGAACTCAGGCTGTAGCACCCCTGAGACCCTCAGGTCACTACAGGGAACTGCATCCTCTAGGAGATGCAGGACCTACCCCCTGGGACCTCGAGTACCAGTGCCGATACCACCAAAGCACAACTAAAATCCTAGTTCTCCACTCCACACCGAGCATAGAGGGTTAACCATGTAAGGGAATGGTCGCCATGGAAAGGAACGAGTCCCTGGGATTAGCCAGCCTGGTGGGAGGGGTCAGCAGTCAGTAGATAGTCGAGAGAGTGAGGCACACAGGAGAGGTGTGCGGACGTGCCTGAGCTGGGTCTGTGCAGCGGTGACCCGGGGGCACAGGAGAGAGGTCACCAGGTCTGGTACCGGAGATACCGCTAAGACCGAAGCACGTATGGGGCACAGGGCCCTAGATAAGATGCCAGTTCTACGTGGCTTGATAAATACCTGCCCGGTGAGGACACCTTCACGGACTTCCCCGAACCAAATAATCCGGGGGCATCAGCAGTACACTAGGTTCGGCGTTTGGACACTTACCTCCCCACAGGGTCTGCACTGCCCGCCGTATGGAGAAGGAGACTGTACCACCCAAAAGGAACAGTCAGGCCCCAAATGCTCCATGCTACGGGGACCCAACCAACAGAGAGTGCCGGGGACAGAGCAACCTGGGTCACTACATTGGCACTGATACTCCAAGGGACCTGAACCAGCAACTCCTGGGTCCAAGTGAGTAGAGACTGTTAAAGACAGCCTGGTGTGGTCTCCATTATTATTCCTCATCATCTCCCAGGCACGGCCCTACCTGCGGAGGGCCTAACACCATTGCTGCAGTCACCATCAGCTCTGGGAGTACCCACATTTAGCAGCGGCAGTTCTCTATCCTTAACCGCAACCCGCAGGTGGCTTCACATGACATTAACTCTATTCACCCCTGTTAATATTCCCACTTACAAAAAGGGGCCCAGGGCACAGAACAGGGCAACGGCCACCAGAGTGACATTCCCATTTGTTACCGCCCGGGACCGAGTACCCCCTTCCCTGGACGCTACATCCCATTTTTCCTGGCGTCACGAACAGGATACGGACAAAGCCCGTTAACACGGGTGACATGTGCCTTAAGGAACTGTATTTAATGGACTGTTTGTGTAAAGACTGCCACAATCTTTAATGCTGAAAAATTGTGCCCAAAAGAGCGCGAAAAAGCCGACCCTGCCCCCTGGGAGTGGCAACATTCAAAAGTGAAACTAAAGGAAGCCGGAAGGGCGCCGACAGAATGCATCCTGGCATGCGGAAGCGACATGAGCTCTGCCGCACTAAAGCAGGAAACCTGCAAAAGAGAAGATGTCTGTCCCTCCATCCGCGGAACCATGCCCTGGCTTGAAGTGGAGCTGGATCGGCTGTGTCTCTGGATGCGGCTGCAAATCATTCAGCAGATCAAGGACTGGTGCAGGGAGATGATGGGGATGGTGGCAGTGGTGCAGACCCAAGCAGAATGGGCTCTGTATGAGGAGCGGCACCAGGAGCCGGTAAGCGAGTCCTGTATATTTTTGGACTGAGGGGAAAAATGTGTGGAGCAGGTAAATGATTGATAACCTCTGGCTTGAAATTTTTGATCCATTTCTCTGTGTCGTGCCTCCCTGGTATGAGTATCAGAGACTATACTGTCTATCCCGCAGTGTTGGGAGCATGGTAGAGCCTTTTTTACATGTTTGGGGTGGCAACTCGTGAAATGAAGTAAGCTGTTTCTATTGGTGGATTTGGTGAAAAGATCAGTATTAAGTGCATTGTTTGTGATGATCATTAAGTGGGCTTTACATGCTGCGATCTCGCTAGTGAGATCGCAAGCGATCGTACCCGTCCCCGTCGGTTGTTCGACATGGGCAAATCGCTGCCTGTCGCGCACAACCTCGCTTACTCCCATCACACGGACTTACCTGCCCTGCGACGTTGCTCTGGCCGGCGAACCGCCTCCTTTCTAAGGGGCGGTTCGTGCGGCGTCATAGCGATGTCACACGGCAGCCGTCCAATAGAAGCGGAGGGGCGGAGATGAGCGGGACGTAAACATCCCGCCCACCTCCTTCCTTCCGCATTGGCGGTGGAGGCAGGTAAGGAGATGTTCCTTGC
The DNA here is from genome assembly GCF_048569485.1 of Anomaloglossus baeobatrachus. Classification (NCBI taxonomy): domain Eukaryota; kingdom Metazoa; phylum Chordata; class Amphibia; order Anura; family Aromobatidae; genus Anomaloglossus; species Anomaloglossus baeobatrachus. The sequence goes on from NC_134355.1 coordinate 352,854,677, forward strand.
TCCTGCGGTGTCACACATAGTGATGTGTGCTGCCACAGCAACAAGGAACAACATCGCTAATTAGAAGAGAACAATTTTTTATTTTAGGACGACCTCTCCGCAGCAAACGATTTTGGCCGCTTTTGCGATCGTTTTAGGTCGCACATAAGTGTCACACACTGCGATATCGTTAATGACGCCGGATGTGCGTCACAAACAACGTGACCCCGACAATAAATCATTAACGATATCGTAGCTTGTAAAGCCCGCTTTACTGTTGTATCGGGGAAGTTGATCAAACTATTAATGTGATTTAGAGTGAATGAAATATTCGTGGTGGCAGAGTTGATATCCTCGAAGAAGGTCAACAATGATGGTAGGTCACCAACCCAAATGCAGAAAATGTCATCAATAAAGCGTTTCCATAACCTGACATGCGGATAACATCTGGGTGAGAGTAAATTAATCTATTTTCAAAATAGGTCATGAATACTATCTGTCCGACGTGTACTCTGTTCTGCTGGTGATGGTCTAAAAAATGTGTGCCAAACCTCACAGAAATTGCTTATGCCACTTTAACTGCTGCTGCTAATCTTTCTGCGAATATGAAGCGTTGTTCTCTTGCGCTGCACACTGTGTGCCTCACTGCTATCTTGTGCAAAACTACTGTTAAGGCAAATCGCTGCCCGTGGCGCACAATATCGTTAGTCCCCGTCACACATACTTACCTGCCTAGCGACGTCGCTGTGGCCGGCGAACTGCCTCTTTTCTCAGGGGGCGGTTCATGCGATGTCACAGCGACATCACATGGCAGGAAGCCATGAATAGAAGTGGAGGGGCGGAGAGCAGCCGAAGGAAACACATGCGCACCTCATTGCCGGAGGACGCAGGTATGGTGTTGTTCGTCGTTCTTGGGGTGTCACACATAGCGATGTGTGCTGCCTCAGGAACGATGAACAACCTGCGTCCACAACGAGCAACGATATTATGAAAATGAATGACGTGTCAACGATCAACGATTAGGTGAGTATTTTTGATCGTTAACACTCGCTCATAGGTGTTACATGAAACAACGTCGCTAACGAGGCCGGATGTGTGTCACAAATTCCGTGACCCCAACAACATCTCGTTAGCGATGTCGTTGAGTGTAAATGGGCCCTTAGTCTTGTAGTGTGGATCTAACAGAAAAAATCCAGATCTCTAGCCTTGACCTGGGTGACTCCGTGCACTTCATTTCCATGAGGAAGAGATGGAACTAGGATTGGTGAGTGAATTTCTCTATCCTATTTCAGTGGATCTAATAGAGTGACAACCCAATAGTCAGCATTATTTCTAATTCTACCAATATGGACATCATGTTGCAGATAGTGCAGCAATAAGGCTCTCATGTGTCGGACGCTTCTACGAAGTCCAAGTCTATGTTGTGTTGATGGCGGGGTAACGCTCATACCTGCCTCCTCCATCCCCTCTCAACAACCATGAACAACAGATATGGGATCAAAATCTTCTTAATTTCCTGAGTTTTCTGCGCTCATAACCTCTTCCTCCTCCATTTGTTTCTTGGCTCTTACACCTTCACTACTAGTTTGTCTGTTACCATGAGCCCTCATCGATCGAAGGACTCCACCCTCCTATGAGACCCGTCTGTGCGACGACTGTCCGGACCTTACAGAAAATGGTATCCATTCCTCATCCTCTTCTCCGCTTCCTCTTCTTCCTCTGGGACCAACACCCCCTCCGGCAGACTATTAAAAGTGTGCTTCAACTGTCACGCACAGAGATGGGGAAGGTCCGGTGTATGGCGAGACACACAACAAACAAGGGGTACACTGGGGATACTTTAACAAGAGTGAGCTCTGGTGCAAGGGAAGAGGATGATGGGACACCTCCTGCACTCATTTTCAGCTGTACCCTGCACTCCTAGACTGTCCCTATATACGTTCTGCACCTGTCGCCGAGCAGGATACCTAAAGACTTGAGAAACTCTGAAATAAACCTGGCTAGTGAGCTAGCAGGTGAGTATCACTAGTCCCACTGCTGCACTAATACAACAAGAAGGGTACAACAGACAGGGGAAACAACAAAAGGATAAAGCCCAACTTCACAGCTGTTGTCAGACATCAGGACTGCAGCCTACATTGCTTTACACAATAAGGCTTCCAGAATCTTCCGCTGGTGACGTGCACGCAGGGTTAAGGTTATGGGCGGTGCTGTGATGTTTATTCCTAAGCAACCGCCCATAATCGCGGGACCGCGCTTTCCCCCTCGGCCTGCTTCTGCTTCCTGCCTCGGGGCAAGATGGGAAGGAGGCAAAGTGAGGTCAGCAGCAGCGCGCTTGCGCAGAAAGAAGCAGGCCGAGGGGGAAAGCGCGGTCCCGCGATTATGGGCGGTTGCTTAGGAATAAACATCACAGCACCGCCCATAATCTTAACCCTGCGTGCACGTCACCAGCGGTGACGCTGGGCACAGTGCTCATCCCCGAGAGATGGGCACTGGGCATGCGCGGGGATGGCTGGAGCAGTGGGCGGCGTCCAGAAGTATTGAAATCAGCGATGGGGGCGGCATACAGGACCAGGGGGCAGAATAACGGCCATCAGGCAGCCCGCCCCCGTGACAGATTTACAGAATCAGAAGCCAAAAAGGTACAACTTTATAAACACTTTTTTTCGGTCAGAAAGTGGGCACAATCATAACAGGGACCTTTATAGAATGCAGCCCAGGAGCTGCAGAGGGGGAATCTGTTAGGTTTTAGGGGACATTTCTGCTGACAGGTTCCCTTTAACAATGTCCGCAACACGGTACGGACCAAGGAACCTTCAGCCCAGATCCCCAGATGTATACCTCCACTTTATTTTTTTTGTGGACACCCATACAAATTCATTCACACACATGTCTGGATCTGCACATTTATTACCATACATGTGTTTGTTGGAAGTTGGTAACCACCCAGAAGAACCAACAACAGAGGAAACACCACTAGGCTGTACAACCTTACACTCAAAAATCACGACCATCCCTCTCTAACCACCTTTCCAGGGAGTACACCGAGACCTAGGATTACCCTGAGGAGTGGGAAGGTTAACATGGTTTTTCTCTGATTGAGACTTAGGGTGGCTTTGCACGTTGCGACATCGCAAGCCGATGCTGCGATGTCGCACGCGATAGTCCCCACCCCCGTCGCAGGTGCGATATCGTGTGATAGCTGGCGTAGCGAAAATTATCGCTACACCAGCTTCACATGCACTCACCTGCCCTGCGACCGTCGCTCTGGCCGGCAACCCGCCACCTTCCTAAGGGGTCGGGTCGTGCGGCGTCATAGCGACGTCACACGGCAGGCGGCCAATAGCGGCGGAGGGGCGGAGATGAGCAGGATGTAAACATCCTGCCCACCTCCTTCCTTCCGCATATCCTACGGAAGCCGCGGTGACGCCGGTAGGAGATGTTCCTCGCTCCTGCGACTTCACACACAGCGATGTGTGCTGCCGCAGGAGCGAGGAGCAACATCGGACCGTCGCGTCAGCGTAATTATGGATTACGCCGACGCTGCACCGATGATACGATTACGACGATTTTTGCGCTCGTTAATCGTATCATCTAGGCTTTACACACTACGATGTCGCATGCGATGCCGGATGTGCGTCACTTTCAATTTGACCCCACCGACATCGCACCTGCGATGTCATAGTGTGCAAAGCCCGCCTTAGAGACTTTAGAAGGGAAAACTGGTGTTAAGGAGGAAATATACACATCCCTACCATTACCCTCCACACTGCCCTGGGGAGCGTTTTTTCCGATGGAATAACATGTTAGTATATATTAAAAAAAAGTGACTTTATAACCTTACACTCAGGAATAGGACCTGGGGGAAACCGAGACCTAACCTGTGGGACCTCTTCTAGGGGAGAAACTACAGGGAACCGGGTCATGCTTGACCTTTCCCTGAGGTATATATCTACCCAAATAGCAAGGACATGGCGGCCTCCAGTGACTTTGGAGCAACATACTGAACCAGAGAATCCCTAAGCCTATCAGACAGACCCTAAAAGAACTGACTCCTTAGAGCGAGATCATTCCATTGGGTGCCTGTCTCCCATCTATGGAACTTGGAGCAGTACTCCTCAGCCAGTTGCGCACCCTGATGGAGACTATGGAGATTAAATTCCACAAGGGAGACACCATCAGAATCACTATAAACCAGGGCCAAAGCTGCAAAAAACTTGTCCACTGACTGTATCGACCGTATGACCAGAGAATCGGTCAGCAGAGAAAAGTCAGGATTAGTGATCTCCCCGCAACAGGATGACTACTGTGGGGACACGGGGCTCAGTGGGTGCTCTCGTCCACTAAAACCCACCGCCTTTAGAAAGACAGTGTGGCTCAGGGCTCATCCCAACTGAACGCCGGCCTCCTTAACCGTGGGCGTAACACTACTCAGACAACACAGGGTGAGGGAACCACAATAATTAGACTTTATTGGATCCCCAAACAATTAACGGCACATAACACATAACCAGCAAAACACACAAATGTAACAGGCAACAGAGTCTCACCCTTCCGCTGGCTCACCAGGGATTTAGAATGTCCATGCCTCACAGGTTCCAAGCTGTCTGAGGTCTGCAAAGTCTGTAACAGGTGACTGAACTGTCCCAACCTGAGTGTCCTCCTTAGGTAGTCCTGGTTTGATGTTAAAATCCTGGCAGCCGGAGTCGAAATCCCTAGGCTGTGGATATGGTCTCCAACCGGAACCGGAGCCCCTAGATTGAAGCCATAAGATATCCTGATCCTCTAGTCAGCTCCTGAGAGCTTAGACTGGATCCATCAGCATCCATCAACCTTCATCAACCCTGGTGGCTTAAAGAAGTCCCTTTTATAGCCATAACCTTCCCTTAGGATACACTGCGTCCTCATCGATTGGTTGGACAAGATTGCTTCTCCCATTGGATGAATTTCAAGCTGCATGGATAATGTTCATTTAAATGATGTGCATAGAAAGACTCAGTATATCTACATGGAGTCGGCAAGTCACCGACTAGACAATGGCTACTAAGGTAATTACATTATCAATACACAACTACAATATAATGGTTACTGGAAATGTCTGGAGAACAATACGTCTGGCTTTCAGTGGCCAACACAATTACATTGAGTCAACAAGAGTCTTGTAAAAACAATGAGGGACTTCTCCCCCGTCTATAGACAATCTATCATGCTGTCTGGCTGGATTTTAAGAAACTTTAACCCATGAGAGTCCATGTCGTCACATTCCTCCCCCTTCTTAATATTAGCCAGACATGATAGGCTTCTGATCATCCTTCTCCTCTTGACGGCATTGTCCTTTTTAATGGTGAGGTCAGCAACAGAGGCTTGCATCTATACACCTCCCCCTGATTACCTCCCCCAAGTTGAGCAGCCATATTGTGGACAAGCACTAAGGTGGGGTCCATGAGTTGGGCCTGCACAAATCTCCCACTATCAATCCTCCCCCAGTCAATAGCCACAGTGTGGTTAGGCTTACTCACGGTTCTTGGCTCAGAAGTGGATGATGGAGACCGGGAATGCAAACCATCCCTGGAAAAGATGTTAGAAAGGTCCACATCAGGGTCCTGCTTGGCTTTGAGGTGGGTGATGGCTGCTTCAAACTGACTGGATAGTCCTTGTCCTAGGTCATTCTCCAAAATGACTGGTGTGAGCAGGTAATTCACAAGCCCCACTTTCACTTCCCTTTCAGTGGTATCCAAAACAACAGGCTTGGTGGGGCCATGTATGAACCCCACTTCAACTTCCTCCTGGCTAGTCCCCGAAACAACAGAAGTGGAGAGACCATCCATGAGCCCTACATCAACTTCCTCCTGGTTAGTCCCTGAAACAACAGGTGTAGGGAGGCTGTGCATAAGCTCCATATGGACCTCTTCCTGGTCAGACCCCAAAATAACAGGTGTGGGGACTGTGTCCATAAGCTCCACATCAGCCTTCCTCTGGTCAGTCTCCACAATGACAGGTATGGGGAGGCTGTTCACAATCTCCACATCGATCACTTCCTGGTTGGTCCCCAAAATACCAGGTGTGGGGAGGCTGTCCACAAGCTCCACCTCGACCTCTCCCTGGTCGGTCCTTAGGTGCAACTGCACACATGCCAGAGGGACGTCTGAGCGCTGGCCCTCAGCCAGGGAGATGGATAATTGGGAATCTGGTACAGGGTCTTCTGGGGAAACAATAACTGGGCTTACCAGAGTGATGGAAGATCCAGTGTCTCGAAGTCCCTGAGCCTGTATATCACCGACCTTGACCGTCTGGATGTGGGGATGGAGGTTGGCTGGTGTACGGTGTCCGGCCTGCCGTAGGGTGTGGACTGGATAAACCACTTCCTCAGCTATTGGTGTTTCTTGGGAGTAGCATTCCTCAGGTCTCGTTGGTTCATCTCGGCATATGTTGACTGGTTGGAGTGGCAGACGGGCTCCAAGCATGCGGCCTCGGTTTTGGAGACAATCTTTATCTATATGTCCATGGCGCCCACATGTATAACAGCGCCATAGATTGGGCGAGTCACAGGCCCTGTTTGTAGTCCTTTGTTTTGGCGCAGCTTCTGCTGGGTAGCGGGACCATCCTTCTCGACCGGCTGGTGTTAGCAGTACTGCAGCTGGAATCCCATAAACATATTCCAGAACATAAGCCCTCTCTTCTCTTGAGGATCTAGGCCCCAATGCATCCAACAACGCTGTGGCTTGGGCCATTTTGGACAAAGTTGATTCCCGATTGTCACTAGATCCATGATGTGGCACATAGTTTAAATCCTCTGGGTCAATACCGGCGGGATCCTCATCGTCCTCTGCATCATTCTGGGCATCCCAACGGACTAATTTCCGGATCAAGTCCTACCGAGTCTCAGCGTTCCAGTAGATAATCTTTCGCCTCTGGCACATATCCTGTAGCATCCATTTACTGCAGCGGTCGTAACTCCTCTCTTGTACTTGTCCCATGGCTGAGCTGGTGGGGTTGGACATTGCAGCGTCCGAAACCTGAATGCCTCCCCTATGGCCTGCTGGGTATGCTTATGTGCCTCCCTGGTTGTTGAGCCCTGGACGGTGTCCGAAAACACCAGTCCTCTGCAGCTCCCCTGGGTAAACCAGGCTGAGTAGTATCCCACTGCTGCCACCAATTGTGGGGACACGGGGCTCAGTGGGTGCTCTCGTCCACTAAAGCACGACGCCTTTAGAAAGACAGCGTGGCTCAGGGCTCATCCCAACTGAACGCCGGCCTCCTTAACCGTGGGTGTAACACTACTCAGACAACACAGGGTGAGGGAACCACAATAATTAGACTTTATTGGATCCCCAAACAATTAACGGCACATAACACATAACCAGCAAAACACACAAATGTAACAGGCAACAGAGTCTCACCCTTCCGCTGGCTCACCAGGGATTTAGAATGTCCATGCCTCACAGGTTCCAAGCTGTCTGAGGTCTGCAAAGTCTGTAACAGGTGACTGAACTGTCCCAACCTGAGTGTCCTCCTTAGGTAGTCCTGGTTTGATGTTAAAATCCTGGCAGCCGGAGTCAAAATCCCTAGGCTGTGGATATGGTCTCCAATCGGAACCAGAGCCCCTAGATTGAAGCCATAAGATATCCTGATCCTCTAGTCAGCTCCTGAGAGCTTAGACTGGATCCATCAGCATCCATCAACCTTCATCAACCCTGGTGGCTTAAAGAAGTCCCTTTTATAGCCATAACCTTCCCTTAGGATACACTGCGTCCTCATCGATTGGTTGGACAAGATTGCTTCTCCCATTGGATGAATTTCAAGCTGCATGGATAATGTTCATTTAAATGATGTGCATAGAAAGACTCAGTATATCTACATGGAGTCGGCAAGTCACCGACTAGACAATGGCTACTAAGGTAATTACATTATCAATACACAACTACAATATAATGGTTACTGGAAATGTCTGGAGAACAATATGTCTGGCTTTCAGTGGCCAACACAATTACATTGAGTCAACAAGAGTCTTGTAAAAACAATGAGGGACTTCTCCCCCATCTATAGACAATCTATCATGCTGTCTGGCTGGATTTTAAGAAACTTTAACCCATGAGAGTCCATGTCGTCACAACTACTATAGGATAGTGGCCTAGAATTTGCTGTACAACCAGTTTAAGGACATGAACCATGCAAGGCACATGTGTGATGTCACCCAGGAGTAGGGCCATCACCATATTTGCACCGTATAACACATGGCATTCCCTGGCTCCAGGTTCAGTGGAGACAGCCATTGATCAAACTTGGCCTGGATAGCAGTCCACAACTCTGCAGCTGTGTAACTGCGTTCTCCAATGCATATTTATTTAAGCACTGCCTGAATGTGTTGTCTCTTTTTACAACACCCATCGGCATTTAAAGTACCCCTCCAGTGGGTTGTTTTTCAGCGCTAGAGTGGTGCATTAAATGTATTTTCCTTACCCCCTCTCATATTCTCACCTTCAGGTGGTTTCACCTTTTACCGATGCTGCTCTGGTGTCACAGTACCATCTTGTGACAGTAACTTTTGACTGGTCAGAAGTCTGAACAAGCACTCAATGAATCCCTATAAGAGCCAGAACAAGTCTCTCATAGGGATGCATTGAGTTGTGACCTCCGACATACCCTCCGACATACTCCATGAAACACTGGAGCTGCCGGTAGGTCACGAATTGCCAGAGACAGACCAGAGCATCAGCAATAGAAAGTAAAGCTGCTGGTGAGTATATGACAGGGCTTAGGGGAGTTAGAAGTAAAGCAACACCCCAGTAGTGCAATAAAAGATAACACTGGAGTGGTCATTTAATTAAAAAACTGCTGAGACAGATTATAGCCTAAAACCTAGATTGGGAAACTGTTCCCAATCCTGGAACAAAGAAGGTGGGAGTCATGGAAGACGTCTCTGAAGATTTTAGAACATCTCAAAGTCCAACATTGTTAGGCCTTAAATTCCCTTTCAACTGCCACCAGAAAAGAAGTCCATATTTGCTCTGATGCATCCACACAGGCCATAGCTGCAGTAGTCTACCTGAAGACCTTAGAAGCTAACAACAATTTAAATTGTGGATTTGTTCTGTATAAGGCCAAACTAACCCCAAAACCTGCATTTACAGATGTCAGTTGAGGCATGTGCAATGCCTGTCCAATATGTTTCGGCACTGCTGAGATACTGAATACCTGCATTTACTACATGGCCTTTAGGCTATGTGCGCACGTGTGCATATTACATGCAGTTACACTGCGATCTGCAGCGCAGCGTAACTGCATGTGTCCTGCGTCCCCTGCACAGTCTATGGAGATTGTGCAGGAGCCGTGCGCACGTGGCATATTAGAACGCAGCGATTCGGCTGCTGCCCGAATCGCTGCGTTCTAAGAAGTGACATGTCACTTCTTCCGTGCGGTTTGCATGCTGTTTATAGGGAGAGGCAGCATGCAGAGCGCACGTTCTCTGCCGGCACCAGAACGGAGCTTTTCAGCTGCGCTCTGAAGCTCACCTTTTCGGTGCAGTGCAGAACGTACACGTGCGCACATAGCCTTGCAAATAGCCAATGTTAAAGTTTAACCTTCAAGGAGGAGATGTTGTCCTTCTAAAAGATAAAGAAGCTCATAATAATGACCGCCAATGGAATGAGCTTCATGCTGATTTACAATTATCTCCACTGCTTTCAGATCAGGACTGAATGCAGCATCACTTTGGCCAGAGCTAGGTCTTACTCAGGCTTCTCCTACTGTGTGGCAGACTGGTCTAAGGTCCCTCTCTCTCCTTCCCTGCTAGATATTAAAACAGATAGATATTAAAACAGTTACATTATCTGGATGCAGTGCTTATGTGTGAAAATGAATGATTTTTTCCCTGTAAACTGCCGCCCCATGCTTACTGCCACCCTAGGCATCTGCCTTTTGTATGCCAACTATAAATAAGGCTCAGCATAGACCCATGAGAACACACACCCAACACAGGCTCCATGTTCCACAATGTTATCATAAAAAAAATTGGTGGAAATAAAAGCTAAGGGTCATGCCATCTTTCACTCTAACGAGGTGTTGAGATGGTAAACGATGTGGAGTACCTGCCCAATCAGCATGTCAGATATGTTTTTCATGGAAGATTAATTTACCAATACTCAGGGGAGATATAACTGTCATATAACGTTAAGGGGTAAACATTTATAACTGCGTCCAATACCACTGGATCTATTTGTCCTTCAGGAATGTATTTATATTTCTTCTATGCACATCATTTCTTATTTTATATGTGTAAATTCTTAGTCTGCCCTGCAAAGAAACTAGTACTCAAATCATCAAGAGTAAGAAAAAGAACCGTTTATATGCAGAAAATATTGCAAATAGTGGTAAATAAGAATACTAGCATTCCTAAATCCCTTCATAAGTAGGCAGCCCCAGTCAGAGTCAGTATAATTTATCAGGCTGGAGCCTGAACACTGTGAATCAGTGCTGACTTCCAAGCTTAACTGGAGCTAGAGCTATATTATCATGTCTAGCAGCTTCAGGAACACTGGATTAATTAACCAATCTGCTCATTCTGTTGCTGAGTTGAAGGAGCAAGGTCAGCTAAGAGGAAAAAGGCGCAGCTTTACATGTTACTATGCGGATAAATGACTGTTTGAATTTAGTCTTTCTGAGAGATATACCCACCACTCCAGGTCTTCCGAAAAAACATCTTTAATTGAGGTGCTGGTAAAAAGTTAGTAGATAAATGATTAATGCAATGAGAATACCTTTCTAGATTTGCATTAAGAGTTTGTAGCCACGGGGTATGAATTTCACTTTTTAATCTCAAATAGATAATAACGTATTTGTGCACTGTACTGCTGCTGGGCTTTCTTCGAATGCTGAATAAGAAATGTGTACAATATTTAGTAAATTCAGTTATGTCGGATTTGACCATCTACCAAAATCTTTATACTTTAGTAGATATGCATTAAAAATTGAGCCAAGTCCACAAATGCTGCAATTTTGACACATTGATATCATCAATACGTACAGCGTTGAGTGATAGGGATACATAGTCAGAATCATTAAAAAGTCCAGAAAAAAAAAAGTGACAAATGAAATTATGTGCATGAAGAAAAATCTTACAATGACATAATGTGTAAGGATGTAGTTAAGACATTAAGTACAAAACAGCATACCGTGATTTGCAAATCCAATTCTACTCACCTTCGTCCCATTTAGAGATGAGCGAACCTGTCGCGGTTCGGCTCGAGCTTGGTTCGTCGAACGGAGGTCTAGTTCGAGTTCGGTTCGGCGAACCACTCGAACCCATAGGAAACAATGGGAGGCAAACACAAACACATAAAAACACATTATAAATGTACACATACAGTTAATAAACATTGCCATAACACTTACCGGTCCCCAAGATGCGTCCTGCACTCTGTCTCCTGCCGCTATTCCATCCGATGATCGCTGAAACTTCCCGGTAACCAGCACTGTCAGCAGTGATGCAGGACCTATCGTGACGTCAAAATAGCCATGTGACCAGTCACGTGTCTGTTATCTCATTGGCTACAGACTGGTCACATGACTATGATGCGTCATATAGGACCTGCGAGTGCATCTATCCAGTATGTGGTGATCGTTTGTGTATCTCCGTGTACCGGGGACATGCTCTGGCACGCAGTCAGGTTCCCGGTCTGCTTCCCCGTTCCGTTATAAACCGGCTGCCACAGCCGGTCGATAAAGGTGATCACCGTTGCTATAGCAACGCGCTTGTCAGTGGTGACGTCACCGCTCACAAGCAGCAGCTCGGGGAATAGCACCGCCTTCTTCCTATGCAGCTCTGATGTAGTAGAGCTACATGTGTTGAAAGAGAAAGAAGACAGAAGAGCCGGATTGTGGAGGGATGCAAGGGAGTAATAAACATGGAGTCTCTAAGTGTGTCTGTGTATTTATTTCTATTAAAGTATTTTTTCTCTGTGTGGTGTTTTTTTTACCCTTTATTGGAGATTCTTAATGGCCGAGTCAAACTTGCCTGACATTAAGAATCTCTGGCTTAATACTAGCTGGTAAAACAAAGCCAGTATTAACCCTTATTACCCAGCAAGCCACCGTCACCAGGGCTGTTGGAAGAGTTGTATACAGCGCCAGATGATGGCGCTTCTATAAACGCGCCATTTTCTGGGGCGGCTGCGGATTGCAATTCGCAGCGGAGAGGCCCAGAAACCTCGGGCTAACCTGTGCTGCGGATTCCAATACCCAGCTGCCTAGTTGTACCTGGTTGGACACAAAAATATGGCGAAGCCTACGTCATTAGTTTTTTAATTATTTCATGAAATAAGTGAAATAATTAAAAAAACGGGCTTCCCAATCATTGTATTGTAGTTGTGTATTGCTAATGTAATTACCTTAGTAATCATTGTCTAGTCTGTGCATTCCAGACTACATGTATACCCTCAGTCTTTCTGTAGACATCATTTGGATGAACATTGTCCATGCAGCTTGAGAGTCATCCAATGGGAGAGGCGATCTTGTCCAACCAATCAATGAGGACGCAGTGTGCCCAGAGGGAGAGCTGTGGCTATAAGCGAGGATTTCTTTAAGCTACCAGGTTGAAGAAGGTTGATGGATGTGCAAGATCCAGCCTAAGCTATTAGGAGCTGGCTAGAGGATCAGGATACCTTGTGGCTTCAATCTAGGGACTCCGGTTCCGATTGGAGACCATATCCACAGTGTAGGGATTTCGACTCCGGCTTCCAGGATTATATCATCATACCAGAACTACCTAAGGAAGAAACCCAGGTTGGGACAATTTAGTCACCTGGCTACAGACTTTGCAGACCTCACACAGCTTCCTAAATCTGGCGCTATTCCTTTCTTGGTGGGTGCCCGCCGAAAACGGGGTGCTGCTGGATTGGAGTAAGTGGCCCTGGAAGCTCTGAGGCAAGGACATTCTAATCTCTGGTGAGCCAGCGGAAGGGTGAGACTCTGTTGCCTGTTACATTTGTGGTTTTGCTGGTTATGTGTTATGTGCCATTAATTGTTTGGGGATCCAATAAAGTCTAATTATTGTGGTTCCCTCACCCTGTGTTGTCTGAGTAGTGTTCCGCCCATGGTTAAGGAGGTTGTGCGTTCAGTTGGGATGAGCCCTGAGCCACGCTGTCTTTGTAAAGATGGCTTGTTCAGTGGACAAAAGCACCCACTGAGCCCCGTGTCTCCACACTGCCCCCATCCCCCAGCTACCTATTTGTACCCGGATGGGAACCAAAAATATAGGGAAACCCTTTTTTTATTATTTCATGAAATAATTAAAAAACAAATGACGTGGACTTCGCCATATTTTTGTGTCCAGCCAGGTACAACTAGGCAGCTGGAGATTGGAATCCACAGCACAGGTTGGCCTGAGCTTTCTGGGCCCCTCTGCTGCGAATTGCAGTCCGCAGCCGCCAAAGAAAATGGCGCTTTCATAGAAGCGCCATCATCTGGCGCTGTATCAAACACTTCCAGCTGCCCTGGTGACGGGTGGCTTGCTGGGTAATAATGGGGTTAGGGCTAGTTGTATATTATCAACTGGCCCTAAGCCCGAAATTCATATTGGCACGCCAATATTAGACATGGCCACCATTAATTTTTAGTACCGATAAAAAGAACCACTACACACAGAAAAATATGTTTATTAAAAATAAAACACAACACAATTAGTGACTCCATCTTTATTGAAATAAAGAACCCCCTCCACAGTAATCCTGGGTCAAGGGTCCCACGCCGTCCAATCCGGATCCAATATCATCTGATTGGTTTTCTGGAAGGCAAAGCGATCAGATGATGTGTCAGGTTCAAGGGCCTGATTCACATGACGCAGCAGCTGATTGTATAAACGGCTTTTATTCAATCAGCTGATGCATCAGTGCAAAAAAAAACAAAAAAACAAACTACACACTTCAGTGCAGACTCCTGTCCAACAGCATCAGCTAATAGTTTAGCCGGCCGGGCGGTAAAAAGCCGGCCTCACCGCTCGACTTATAGTGTCAGCTGATGCCGTCAGCTGACCGCATCTGCTGATCATTGCCAGGTCTGAGAAAGAGAGAGAGAAAAAAGATAGAGAGAGAAAGAGAAAGAATAGAGAAAGAAGCAAAAGAGGAGAAAGAAAAGAAAGAGAGAAGAGAGAGAAAGAAGAGAGAAGAAAAAGAGGAGAAAGAAGAGAAAGTAGACAAAGAAGAGAAAGAAAGGAGAGAGGGAAAGGAAAGAAAGGAGAGAGAAAGGAGAGAAAGAAAGGAGAGAGAGAAAGAGAGAAAGAAAGGAGAGTGAGATAGGAGAGAGGGAAAGGAGAGAGAGAGAGAAAGGAGAGAAAGAAAGGAGAGAGAGAAAGAGAGAGAGAAAGGAGAGAAAGAAAAAGAGAGAAGGAAAAGAGAGAGAGAGAGAAAGAAGAGAGAGAAGAGAAAGAGGAGAAAGAAGAGAAAGTAGAGAAAGAAGAGAAAGAAAGAAGAGAGAGAAAGGAGAGAAAGAAAGGAGAGAGAGAAAGAGAGAGAGAAAGGAGAGAAAGAATGGAGAGAGAGAGATAGGAGAGAGGGAAAGGAGAGAGAGAGAAAGAAAGGAGAGAGAGAAAGAGAGAGAGAAAGGAGAGAAAGAAGAGAAAGAGAGAAGAAAGAGAGAGAGAAAGAGAGAAAGAAGAGAGAGAAGAGAAAGAGGAGAAAGAAGAGAACGTAGAGAAAGAAGAGAAAGAAAGGAGAAAGAGAAAGGAGAGAAAGAAAGGAGAGAGAGAGATAGGAGAGAGGGAAAAGAGAGAGATAGAGAGAGCTCACAGCTGATGTCCGGCTCCTCCCCTCAGTGCATAATTAACCACAGAACTCATACCTGGGGCCTCGCAGGCCTGCTAGGTCATTTGTTTTCTATGGTAGATTGTTATGCTTGTGCATTCTAGGGTTAAATGATATTTATAAATATATTATAAATATAATTTATTAAAAATAAAAAAAAATAAAAATTTATCGGGTCTAGAACTCGCGACCTTATGCTCTCTAGGTGAGCACTCTATCCACTCAGCTATTGCTTAATGTGAATGATAGGCACATTTGGTAGTCTTGACCACGTGATTCATTTAAAGCTATGTGAAGCTCATGGAGAGCACTCGTGTTCTGTAGCAGAGATGACACTGTCGTGTGGATTACGTCGGACTTTGAGGGGTATTGGAGGATTTTAATAAAATGGTGAAACTGTGTTTTTTTGTCTTTTATTCCAAATAAAGGATTTTTCGCGGTGTGTGTTTATTTACTTTCCCTTTATAAATAGATTATAAATTATATTTATATTATATAAATTATAATTATAATTTGAAATTATAAATAAAAAAAAAAAATCTTTACCGGGACTAGAACTCTGACATTATGCCTCTTAGGCGGGTGCTTTAGCCACTAGTCTATTGCTTCTTTCAATAGAGATAGGCAGATTTTCTAATCTTGAAGCCTGTTGTGCTGACTGAAGTCTCTGCTTCATTGCTACAGAGCCACTACATCCCGAGAGAGTAGAGCTGACCTTGTCGTGTGGATACTTCGGACCTGGAGGGGTATTTTTGGGATTAATAAAGGGGTTGTTTTTTTGTCTTTTATTCCAAGTAAAGGATTTTTCGCGGTGTGTGTTTCTTTACTTTCACTTACAGGTAAATCATGGAAGGTGTCTCGGGGAGGCGCCTGCCATGGTTAAACTCATTATTACCCCAATTGCCACCGCACCAGGGCAATTCGGGATGAGCTGGGTAGAGTCCCAGGACTGTCGCACCTAATGGATGCGGCAATTCTGGGCGGCTGCAGGGTGATATTGTTAGCGTGGTGGGCTCCCCATACCGTGGCGTTCTCCATCCTGACAATACCAGCCTCCAGCCGTGAGGCTTTATCCTGGCTGGTATCAAATATGGGGGAAACCGCATTTTTTTTTTTTTATTTATTTATTTATTTTAATGCACGATATAGACCCGCCCACCGGTGGCTGTGATTGGTTGCAGTGAGACAGCTGTCACTCAGCTTGGGGACTTATCTGACTGCTACCAATCATAAGCGCCGGTGGGCGGGGAAAGCACGGAATAACTAATGAAGCGGCAGTCATTTTCTAAAGAGGAAAAGACGCTGCAGATTTGTGACAGCTGGGGAGCGAGACGCCCGTGATCGTTGAGTAGGAAAGGGAGAGGGATTGTGCTGGGGACGCAGGACACATGCAGATAGCAACTTGTGCACATAGCCTTACTGTGAAAAGCCACATTTATAGTGATAGAACCGTTCTCGCACGTAACTCGAGCTACCGAACGTTTAGCAAAAAGCTCGAGTTCGAGTTCTAACTAGAACACCCCCCAAAATCACTCAAACCGCGAACTGGAGAACCGCGAACCACGAACCGCGCTCAACTCTAGTCCCATGCCCCACCTGTCTGGTTCACAAAGGTATATGAAAAAAAAACAAAGAAAGAAGGAGGGGCATATCCAGGACTAAAATCCAAACACTTTTATTTAATAATAAAAATTCATATGCCTCAGTCATTCAGAGATTGGAGCATTTCGACCGTATTAGACTCTCTTAGGCCCCCTTCACACATCTGTAAAACACGTGAATGATTTTCACGGACGTGTCAAAAGTGCATTTTCCCCTCCGTGTGCTGTGTTTATGGCACTACGTGTGTTCTCCGTGTGTTATACGTAATAACACACGGAGAACGGAAAGCCCCGCCTTACCTGTTTCTTCCGGAGCTGTGTGTGGTGCTGACTGACAGTGTCCGGCACAGGCCACGTCCCGCTGATGCTGCTTCCAGTCCCCAGTGAAGAAGATGCCTTGTTCAAATTCACTGGGGGACGGATGCAGTTGACAGCCGCGGCAGAGACTGCAGGGCTGGTGAGGGTGAGTATGTGTTTTTTTATTTTTAACATGACACGTGTGTTTCTCCGGCGCATGTCACGTGGGCCCGCATCCACACTACATCCGTGTGGTACATGTGCGGGCCGCATGACACCCTTGCTGTCGGAGTAAAACAGACATGCATCCGTGTGGAGCACACAAGCTCACGTGTGCTCCACATGGAGGCACGGGCCAATGGCTGCACACGTGCGTGCACATAAACCCATTGATTTTAATGGGTTTATGTGTGCCCGTGTCTCCGGTACATGCGGGCATGGACCTAGCACGTACCGTAGACACGTGCGTGTGAAGGGGGCCTTAATCATAGTTTATGATTATGAATGTGCCCCCTAGCCTTTACTAGGACCATTTTACAGCCATTTTGCATTTTTAGCACAGAAATTAAGGTCCCCATTGACTTCTATGTATTTTGTAAACCCGAATATCCATGGGTCTGCTCATCTCTAAATATAACCATTTATCGTGATGAGAATAACTCTTTATTAAGGAAAATAACATATGCATAATAAAACATATTTAAGGTCAGTTTCATACAATATAATTTTACAATCTTTGTTTCGACCCTGTTTTCTAGATTGGCTTTAGGTCTCCTAACCAAACTCAACAGCTTCAAAGGAATATATGAAGCTGCTTGTTAGGGTGAAGAGACCGATAGCCGTTCTAGAAAGCAAGCCACTAAACTTGAGCATATAAAACTGAACTAATGGTCAAAGACAATAAACATAAAGAAACAAAGGGATTTAAGGCGGAATTTGAATTTCCAGCAGGATTTACATTCACCATCCTCTGTTCTGCCTGACACAGGATGGACAGGTATAGCCTTTGATACATAATGGCTTGCTTTTTCTGAAATAGACATAGAAGCCTGGTTCTTATTAACGAGTAGGAGGACATTTTGTTTGTTGTAAGCGTTATTTTTATTTTTACTCTTTTACCACTGAAAAATCATTTCTCTAACAAATAATTTTATAAAAGATTAATTTAAAATTGTTTTCTGTTTCATGCACACAATAAAATGGTACTAGTCCATTGCCATACAAATACTGTAAAAACAAAAAAGCCACAATAAAATAAGCATGTTTAACAGGTGAATTTAATTTAGAAATGCCATGAATAAGAACTGTTCAGACACATTGGTTTGAAACGTGTGGGGTAAGTCTTCTTAAATTTCTTCATCATGTCCTGTAGTTTATCTTGAGTTGCTTTTAAACATAATAGGGATGGAATAAAGTTTTTTTTCCATTTTAATTCTCTTGTGGACTCGTTTGGTTAACAAACTGGATTTCTTAAAACTACTAAAAACTCTCATTGTACTGTAATTTTTTCACAATGTGTGAACGTACACACTTAAAAGATATTGACACCATTAGGGGAAATCGTCCCTTCATTTACTTAAAGAGTTTTCCACTGCTTTTAGATTGATGATCAATCCTAAAGATAAGCCATTAATATCAGATTTGTAGGGTTTGACACCAAGCACGCCCATCAAAAAGTTATTATATTGGCGGGCTGGATGTTAAAGGGAATCTGTCAGTAGGATCAACTCTCCTAAGCCATCTACATGGCAAGTCATAGAAAGCTTAATAAAATGATATCTTGATATCTGTTATCTGTCATATTCCAGAGAAATCCATATTTTTATATGTCAATGAGCTGTTCAGGGTTATGGCTCGACACAAATCTGTATAAGAAAATGCCTGCAGAGCTTATTTTAAATGAAAGTTTAACAGTGTATGGCATGTAACTAACACAGGACAGTAGAAGTTATCTTTGTCTCATAAATAACAATTTAGCATCTACAGCTCTCACAGCTCTGCAGTATTCCAACAATATTGCAATACTGGATGCCTGGAATACAGGATGAACCAGCAGATATGTCAGTAATAATCACACATAGTTATGCAGTGAGATCAACAGAGCAAAGAAACAGCCATCACATACCACATTGATAATGATCCCTTTTCATTTCAAATAATGTCTGGATTAGTGTTGAGCGAGTAGTTAACTATTTGTACTCGCTATGCTGTTATCAAGTACTGTCCGCTACTCGCATATTCGTTAGGAGTAGGGGGTGTAATGTAAGTCAATGGGAAATACTCGCTAAGTAGTGAGTAACCCGAAACCCATACTTTTCAAGCAAGTTACCAAAACTTTACTGCTTAGGGCAAATGCTTTCTCATCTCCACAACCCTTGGGCCTGTTATCAGTGGATGCCAAGAAGGCGTTTGACCATGTACACTGGAAGTTCTTAACAGCGGCCATAAAACAAATAGGACTGGGTCTGGGCTTTCTACACAAAATATTGGCCCTATATACCTGCCCTTCAGCCCGCATCAAAGAGAACGGGTCTTTGTCGCAACCTATCGAAATCCAAAATGGGACTCATCAAGGCTGCACCCTCTCTTCATTGCTGTATGTCATAGTAATGGAACATCTTGCTAATGCTATTCGGGGAAACTCAAGTATATATGGTCTGTGTATTCAGGGGCAAGCATATAAAACATCACTCTATGCGGATGACCTTTTAGTCTATGTGTTGCAACCACACATTACCTTCCCCTCGTTGATCCTAGAGTTCTAGAGGTTTGGGGACCTGAGTAATTTCAGGGTCAACTATTCCAAATCAGAGGCCGTAAGTGTTACTCTGAGGCCCATGGAGGTGGCTTTGGCTAAAGCTAACTTCCCTTTCAAGTGGCAGCCCAAGGAAATAAAGTACTTGCGTATCTCCATACCCGCCAACTTAGCAATTCTCTATTCAATGAATTATCAGATGCCAATGTCACATACAGTGAAAGATCTTCTTGCGTATTATAAAAAGCCTATCTCCTCATTTGGGCATATCTTTACATTTAAAATGGATGTACTCCCCTTGTCTTTATATAAACATTCCAAGCAGTACTGTGACGCCCTGGGCAAGCCAGGGGTCACAGGTCATCACACCACCACACCCTACATCCCAGTTAGGAACACCAAAGCTACTAAAATCCTTGTTGCCTTCCTCCAGGGGCTGATGTTCACACCAGGGGGTGGGCCAGGCGTTTGGCTCCGCCCACCGAGGAGTACACAGCCCTGGAGGCGGGAAGAACCAGTCAGTCAGCTCAGGGGAGTGAAGGAGTAAACAACTAAGTGAAAGTGAAGTGGTAGTGGAGCAAAGAAGAAAGGGAGCAACAGTGAGCGTTGAAAGACCTGAAGTTAGTCCAGCTAAGTGCAGGACAGGTCAGCAAGGTCAGCAACAGCGGTGATCGTCTGGAGGGGGACTGCTCGGAGGTTGCTGGAAGGACCGCGGACGGGTAGTGGCCTGGCGGTCTGGAGCAGTATACGAAGGCACCAGGGCAGGGGCCTCTCGGACCCCGGCAAGGCTAGGAGTCGCCATAATTTGCCGAATCCGTCAGTGAAGGGGACGTCGATCCCCCAACAACCAAGTCCCGACTGAAGGCAAAAGTCCAACCATTAAGGAGGAACACCACCACCGCCAGGGCACCAGTTCCTCAGGGCCAGCGTCTGCGGTCAAAGTGGGGCTCCTCCGGCCCATATCCAAGCCGGGGAGCGGGTTACCGGTGGGAACCCATCACTACCAACAGAGAAACACTAGGTGCAGGTCAAAGGGACATCACCGTTACCTACTGGGAGAGCAAGTGCAGCCGTCTGTGGGAACCGTCTTTCCAGCAGTGTGGTTTACCGTAAAACTGTGTCAACGTCTCAGGCTGAGTGAGTAGCACGGTGCCGCAAGGCACAGCGCTGCCCGCGCGTCCCTGCACCCACCAGGCCCTGCACCTTCCACACCATCACTGGGCCCCGGGATCACCAACCCCTACCCACGGAGGGGCAACACAACACCTGGCTGCTCCGCATCACCACTCCCGGGATCCCCATATTGAGCAGCGGTGGTGCTACAAATCACCACAACCGTGGGTGGCGTCACGGACAATAAACAATCCCCACACCCAACAACCCCCTTTCACTCACGGGCGAGGAGCGCCGCTAGAGTCCCCGGGATCCGGCCCACCGCTCAAGCCACCGAGCAGCAGCAGGCCGCAGCAGCCGCGGCAGCCGGACCCGAGCAGCAGTGGGAGAGCGCGGCGTCCCCTCCTCCGCCCGCGACAACTTGGCGTCACGAACAGGATCTTACCACTCTGCCGTTGGGTAGAGGTGCGCCTTGTGACCGCCGGAGGTATCCGGCTGAAAATTTTCAGAAGTCGCCATCTTTGGCGCGAAAAGTTCCCGCTCGAGCGTCTTCTCGAGTAGCAGAGGCGCAAAGGCCAAAACTCCACCCCAATAGAGGAGTGGCCGGAAAGAAGCTAAGGGGGATGCGATGGCGGCTGGCGGCATGTAACCACAGCTATAAAAGCAGGGACGCCAGGACTCTGCAGTCACTCCGTTCCTGGAAGAAGAAGTCGCTATGTGGATGCCGTCCCGAAACACCGTGGCCCCCGCGCCGGGAACCGCAGCGTGGGTGGAAATTCGGACCGCACAGCTCCACTTAAGGCTGCAGGTGAAGATGCAGCTCCTCTTGGAGGAGTGGGAGACCTACATGGCGGACGTTATAGCCACCGTGCGGAAACGCGAGGAGGAGGCGGAGGAAGGGAGGGTGAGTGACCCACGCCCCTATGTCCCCGAGGGACCGGTCGCTGCGGTTGAGGGACCCGGTCCAAGCCCTCTCCCTCCGCTGCCTTCTTTGCCACCCGTCTCGGAGGTCGTGACCCCGCCACTAGGCCCACTGCCACCGCAACCGGTAGCGATACCCAGCATGCCCGCCCCGGCGGGCCGACCTGTAGCCGGAGCCCGTAGCAAGCCGGAGGTGTTGCCGTGGAAGGCCCCAAAGTCTGCACCTGAGGCAGCCCCTGAAAAGTTCCCCGAGTCGGAGCCGATGACCTGTTCCGAGCCGAAGGCCAAGCCGCGGAAAGCCCCTGTGCCCATCCCCCACACCTCGCCTGAGGTAGCGCCGGGTTGTTGCTGTAAGGCAGCGCCCAAGGCCAAGACACCGCGGGACACGCCGCCCAGATTCCTGACAGTGGGCAACGTCCAGGATGTCCCGCGGGGCCCGACCCGTGCGCCGGAGCTCGCAGCAGCGCCATATTGGGACAGGGAGCCGGTACCGCTGGGCCTGGAGATCGGAGAGAGGGAGAGGAAGAAGGCCGAGCTGGTGGCCCGAGCTATCCGGGAAAAGGAGAATCTCCGCCAGGCCACGTTCCGTGTCCGGGGTCCACTGTACGAGGGGCAGGTGAGGCGGTTTGATGTCCGCCGGGGCTACGGGTTTATCTATGAACCGGGCCTGGAGGCCGAGGTGTTTGTAGCCCGGCGGGATGTGAATGCCCACCTGCCTGAAGAGCATCCCGGCCGCAACCTAATGCCGGGAGACATTGTCCAGTATACCCGGCACTGCGGAGAGAGGGGGTGGTTTGCCCTAGATGCCAAACTGCGGGGCAGCCAGGAGAGCAGAGTGAGTCCTGTACCCCCTCCCTCAGATGAAGCCGAAGAACAGGAGTAGGGCAGCGGAGCAGCGTTGTCCAGTCCCCGTTGGGACCACCTTTGTGTTTGTTGAAAAAGTTTTGAGAATGATAAGAAAAATGATGATTACCGAGTACTTCACCTGATTCTTTGTGATTGAACCGGCCGGAGCCGGCACCGTTGTCCCCGTGGGGACCGTTTAAAAAGTTTAGCATGGGAACTATCTATGGACAAGCCCGTGAACTTGCAGGGCAACCACAAACGTTAAGTGGCTTGTAAATAAGTTGTTTTACCGTACCGTTTTCCGCAGTTGCCGCCTCCGGAGAGGCAGGTTGGAGGGAGGGCCCTCAGCAGAGCAGGCTGGGGCCCAGCCACCAAAGGAACCGGTGGCTACCCTCTGGAGGGGAAGGACAGATCCCGCTCGGGTAACTTGTGCTGGACTGTGGGTCAAGGGGTGCTGCCTGGGATTTAGGGGCAGCATCAGGGCCAGGTTGCTTGGGTGGGAGAGAGCAGAAACCGTACCCGTAAAACCGTTTAGTAACGTTTAAGAAATGTGCCTCCCGTTTTGGGATGATGTTATGCTTTACATGTTAACTTTTTACATTTTACAGAAAATAAAACCGGTGTTGGACGGGCAGCCCGCGGACGGTCTGCATTTTGCTAAGGTGGAATGTGACGCCCTTGGCAAGCCAGGGGTCACAGGTCATCACACCACCACACCCTACATCCCAGTTAGACACACCAAAGCTACTAAAATCCTTGTTGCCTTCCTCCAGGGGCTGATGTTCACGCCAGGGGGTGGGCCAGGCGGTTGGCTCTGCCCACCGAGGAGTACACAGCCCTGGAGGCGGGAAGAACCAGTCAGTCAGCTCAGGGGAGTGAAGGAGTAAACAACTAAGTGAAAGTGAAGTGGTAGTGGAGCAAAGAAGAAAAGGAGCAAAAGTGAGCGTAGAAAGACCTGAAGTTAGTCCAGCTAAGTGCAGGACAGGTCAGCAAGGTCAGCAACAGCGGTGATCGTCTGGAGGGGGACTGCTCGGAGGTTGCTGGTTGCGCGGACGGGTAGTGGCCCGGCGGTCTGGAGCAGTATACAAAGGACAGTCAGCACCAGGGCAGGGGCCTCTCGGACCCCGGCAAGGCTAGGAGTCGCCATAATTTGCCGAATCTGTCAGTGAAGGGGACGTCGATCCCCCAACAACCAAGTCCCGACTGAAGGCAAAAGTCCAACCATTAAGGAGGAACACCGCCACCGCCAGGGCACCAGTTCCTCAGGGCCAGCGTCTGCGGGCAAAGTAGGGCTCCTCCAGCCCATATCCAAGCCGGGGAGCGGGTTAGCGGTGGGAACCCATCGCTACCAACAGAGAAACACTAGGTGCAGGTCAAAGGGACATCACCGTTACCTACTGGGAGAGCAAGTGCAGCCGTCCGTGGGAACCGTCTTTCCAGCCGTGTGGTTTACCGTAAAACTGGGTCAACGTCTCAGGCTGAGTGAGTACCATGGTGCCGCAAGGCACAGCTCTGCCCCCGCGTCCCTGCGCCCACCAGGCCCTGCACCTTCCACACCATCACTGGGCCCCGAGATCACCAACCCCTACCCACGGAGGGGCAACACAACACCTGGCTGCTCCGCATCACCACTCCCGGGATCCCCATATTGAGCAGCGGTGGTGCTACAAATCACCACAACCGTGGGTGGCGTCACGGACAATAAACAATCCCCACACCCAACAACCCCCTTTCACTCACGGGCGAGGAGCGCCGCTAGAGTCCCCGGGATCCGGCCCACCGCTCGAGCCACCGAGCAGCAGCAGGCCGCAGCAGCCGCGGCAGCTGGACCCGAGCAGCAGTGGGAGAGCGCGGCGTCCCCTCCTCCGCCCGCGACAGTACCAATACTTCCTCCTAACAGTTTCTTCTGGACACTCAAGTCAACCCTGTTACAATTCATCTGGGGTCACTCTAGGGCCAGGATTAAATATCAGATTCTCACACATTCTACATTTACCGGTGGCACCAGGTTGCCAGATCTTCGTAGATACCATCTGGCTGCTTTGCTGGCGCGTAGGTTTGACTGGCATTTTGATGCTGACATAAAAAAATGGGTCGCACTGGAACAGGGAGATGCTTTGATTCCTTTAAAACATATACCGGAGGTGTAGAGTCAGGATGGGGTGTACATGAATACAATGGGGTTCCTAACAAAAGCTACACTGAGAGTTTTACATCTGGTGAAACGGGGAGATTCCTTGGTTGGACCCTTACCACTATTTACCCCGATTTTTTCGAACCAGAAATTTCCATTACGTCTCTCATAAACGTCATTTTTACGTTAGAAGGTTGGAGATGACTGTCAAATTTACCATATGTTACAGGGGGCTAATATCATGTTATATTCGGATATGCAGAGCTTAGACCCTCCTCAGACATTGTTGTGGATTGAATACAGACATATGCACTCTTTTGTCAGTGTTGATGGGGGGCGTCCCTCGACGGATGTTAAACTTACACTTTATGAGGGAATATTTCTTCAGGATACTATACTTTCCCATATATCATCACTTCTTCATAAAATTCTCAGTGAAATGGCACCCTTTGCGAACTCAGACCTGAGTTTTATTACCAGATGGGAAGCAGAGTTGAAGACATCCTTTACGGAGGAGGAAAAGCAGAAGGCGTTTTTGTTCACACATAAAATGTCTTCGGCTAGTTATGCTAAAGAAAAGAAATATAAGATTCTAGCAAGGTGGTACCAGTGCCCGGTGACACTTCATAGAATTTTCCCTACTGTGTCGGAGGAGTATTGGCGCTGTGGATCAGGTCGTGGAACTATGACCCATATTTGGTGGGAGTGTGCTAAACTTCAACCTTTCTGGGAGACGGTCTTGAAGACATACTATAAAGTTAAAGGAGAGGCAATAATACCCTCCCCTCAGATATCCCTATTATTTATACATCCTTGCTCCATTAAATCCCAGAAGAGTGACTTGCTGAGGTTTTTCCTTACGGCTGCGTGGTCGGTCATACCGAGACATTGGTGGACATAGGGAGAACCTTCTATATAGGAATGGTTACAGTTACTATATCAGGATAAGGCTGCACATCAAACTTAGATAATGGTATAATGCCTCAAGCATATGGAAAAATATTGGAATATACAATGAAAAATGCTACTTGCTAATTTGAATTTTTTTTCAAATTAGCAAGTAGCATTTTTCATTGTATATTCCAATATTTTTCCATATGCTTGAGGCATTATACCATTATCTAAGTTTGATGTGCAGCCTTATCCTGATATAGTATGTATTTTTTGGCTTGCACTCATAATATATATATATTAGTGCTCCCTACAGTTATCCTATTTGGTTACAGTTACTGGCATTAATCTATTATGGGGAAAGCTGAGAAGGAAAAAGGCAGGGCACTACTCTATATAGTCAGGATCAGTTCACAACCAAGCATGTCACTGCTGTACACTCTGCCGGTAATGCGTTTAACTGTTTTTTTGCCAGGATAATCACAGCTCCGTGGTGCTCATATACAAAGTCCACAAAAGTTCAAGGCATAAAAGGTAAGAAAATACCCGGTTACACTCCTTATAGGAGCGCAAAGGCTGCGTTGACCAAAAAAGTGAGATTTCCTTTTCTGCTAGGTTGGCTATTTTATGTTCCAGAGACTTTGTGCTCATAACATCAGTGTCTGCTTTATTATTGCATTATAGTTTTATTATTAAACACATCAGAAAATATCTACGTTTTGTAGATGATGTACTGATTATATGGGATGGGGACCAGGCGGACTTGGAGGCATTTGTGAGCTATCTAAACGTGAATAAATATAACATGTTTTTCACATCCGTATTTGGTGACCAAATCATTGAATTTCTGGATGTAAGGTTGTCTGTCATAGAGGGAAAAATTACACGCGAACTGTATAGAAAGCCCACAGCAGAAAACACATTACTACACCATAAAAGTGCACATCCCAGACATGTCCTTCAATCGATACCATACAGTCAGTTCCTGCGAGTTTATAGAATTAATAATGACCCTGTGAGGCTGTCCAAACAAATTGATGATCTGACATTGAGATTTCTGGAACGTGGTTACCCACGGTACGAGATTGGCACAGGAACGAGCCTGGGAAAAAAATGTCATAGGGAATAGAAAAAATCAACCAAGACACCCCCAGACTAATAATAATGAAACACAATCTAAAATGCAACAACGGTTTGTGTTTAATTTCAAATACGGTCCGATGGATAAGATCATTCGATCCATCATTAATAACAACTGGCACATCATAGAAAAAGAAAAAGAATTATCAGAGATAGCCAGTAACAGACCTCTTATTTCCTATAGACGTACAAAAAATATTGGAGATGTTGTCAGGACCGGGAGGACTGGTGGACCCAGGAGGTGGATCCTCTGGACCGAGTACCCCACCGGGGGGCAGGGTACACGGCAGCCGGAGCACTGGCGTGGCCGGGACGGGTGTAACCAGGGTCACGGAGTTCTTAAGGATAATACAGGAAACAGACTCAGGTACCCGGTAGCAAAAGACAAACAGTAACAGGGCACAGCACAAGGGACCTGAGCACCTAGCTCAGAAGACAAGCTTCAGGACACGTTGATCAGGCCCCGCCCACATGGAAAGGCAAGTCTTATATACCCAGCACAGCCCCATGTCATTACCTGCATCAGGTGTGCTGGGCCCATAAGACCAGGAGAGTGGGCGCGGCCTGGTCCTATACAGAACCATGAGGCCAATACTCAAAGTCAGACTCCTGAGACCAGGAGCAAGAGTCAGGGGAGCAGGAGCGGGAGCGGCAGCCATGACTGGTGGACACATGGAGTGGATCAGTGGGTAAGGAGTGGTGCTGGGACACTGGGAGCGTGACAGTACCCCCCCCCTCTAAGCCCCCCCCTCCGAGCACAGAACCCCAGGGGCACCCCGGATCGGGACACCGGGCCGGGGCCCAACGCAAAGGCGGGGAAGGACCTCTGACCCCGTACCGCCTTCTTAGCCGCACGGCGCTTAGCCGATCTACCAGCAGTGGCAGCGGGGGCAACGGGAAGAGGAGGACCGACAGAAACAGTACTGACATCATGGAGAACCGGCCCGGGCGACTCGGACCGGGCACAGGACGGTGACTCATCCCCGGTAGCTGGTGGCATCAGAGTCTCAATCGTCGGGGACGGTGGAACGACGCTGGGGTGCGTCATCACTTCCGGTTCCGGTGGCACCACAGGCACAAGTGCCAGGATCTGTGGTACAACGCTGGACTGCGTCATTTTCTCCTGTTCTTGTGACATGATAGGATCAGGTGCCAGGGGCTGAGGGACGGGCTGAAGACAGGTATCATGGCACGAGGGACTCCAGCGAGAGATTGCGCCGGAGCGCCAACTGATGTCAGGATCATGGAGTTTAAGCCAGGGCAGACCCAGCAGGAGCTCAGGAGCCATTCTCGGGATGACATAAAACGCAATAGTCTCAGTGTGCAGGGTACCAATACAAAGTCTCACGGGTTCGGTGGTGTACCGGACAGGTTCGTATAATTGTTTTCCGTCCACGGAGGCGAACCAGAGGGGTTTTGCAAGCGGGATGACCGGTATCCGATAACGGTCCACGGTAGCTTGTTGGATGAAATTACCCGCTGCTCCCGAATCAATGTGAGCCTCTGCCGTGAACTGGGTCTTCTCGGTCGTGACCTGGACAGTCTGTGTAACCGGGACTGACGGGATTCCGGTACCAAGGGTGGCGGTTCCCACCATCCCTTGGACTTGGGGTCTTCCTGGCCTCTCAGGGCAAGAGCGGAGCAGATGTGAACCGCTTCCACAATAGAAGCACAGGCCCCGGGCGAGTCGCTCTGCACGACGTTGCTCGGCTTGGCTCAGCCGGTCTATTTGCATTGGCTCAGGAGTGGAGTCGCAGAACGGCAGTGGCGGGGGAACGGTAGACCTCTGCGGGGACAAGGCGTGACGGGGTGGTCGCTTCTCCCGGAATACCTCTTTGGTTCGCTCCTGGAAACGGAGGTCAATCCGGGTGGCTAAGGATATTAAAGCGTCCAAGGTGCGTGGAACGTCACGGCCAGCAAGCTCGTCTTTGACGCGGCCAGAGAGTCCTTCCCAAAAGGCCGCAGTCAAGGCCTCATTGTTCCAGCCCAGCTCAGAGGCGAGCGTGCGGAACTGGATGGCGTATTGGCCGACGGTCAGGGTCCCTTGGCGTAGCCGGAGGAGCGAAGAGGTCACTGTGGTGGTACGTCCGGGTTCATCGAATGTACTTCGGAAGGCGTGCAAGAATTCCCGGATGTTAGTGGTCATTGGATCCTCATTCTCCCACAGGGGGTTAATCCAGGCTAGAGCTTCGCCTTCCAAGTGTGACATCAGGAACGCCACTTTAGCCTGGTCTGAGACAAACAAATGAGGAAGCAACTTGAAATGCAGGGAGCACTGATTCAAGAAGCCGCGGCAGGACTTGGGATCCCCTGCATAGCGAGGCGGAGCAGCGAGGCGAAGTTGCGAGGCCGTGGCGGAAACTGGTTCGGAGCCGGAGACTGGTTGCTGCGTGGACTCAGACGAGGCAGCGGTCTGCAGTGTATATAACCGGTGGTCCATAGACGCCAGGAATTTCAGCATCCGGTGTAAGGTGTCACGCTGTTGCACCAGTTCCTGGCGTAGTTCGGCCAGCTCAGATGTTTGTGCTCCAGCGGGATCCATGGCCTGATCAAACTGTCAGGACCGGGAGGACTGGTGGACCCAGGAGGTGGATCCTCTGGACCGAGTACCCCACCGGGGGGCAGGGTACACGGCAGCCGGAGCACTGGCGTGGCCGGGACGGGTGTAACCAGGGTCACGGAGTTCTTAAGGATAATACAGGAAACAGACTCAGGTACCCGGTAGCAAAAGACAAACAGTAACAGGGCACAGCACAAGGGACCTGAGCACCTAGCTCAGAAGACAAGCTTCAGGACACGTTGATCAGGCCCCGCCCACATGGAAAGGCAAGTCTTATATACCCAGCACAGCCCCATGTCATTACCTGCATCAGGTGTGCTGGGCCCATAAGACCAGGAGAGTGGGCGCGGCCTGGTCCTATACAGAACCATGAGGCCAATACTCAAAGTCAGACTCCTGAGACCAGGAGCAGGAGTCAGGGGAGCAGGAGCGGGAGCGGCAGCCATGACTGGTGGACACATGGAGTGGATCAGTGGGTAAGGAGTGGTGCTGGGACACTGGGAGCGTGACAGATGTCTTGGTTAAAAAACGGTACGTTCCCCCCAAAACATGGTTGCATGACACAGGACCAGTGGGTAACCATACATGTGGAAATTGCTCTTTTTGCCAATATCACGTAACAGAAAAATCCTTTAGAGTAGGCGATATATGGCACACAACGAAACAACTAATTACATGCCGAACAAAAATGGTGGTCTATATCGTCTTCTGCCCTTGCGGCTTCTTTTATATAGGGAAGACAATTAGACCACTGTTTATAAAGTTCAGAGAACATCGGAATACCATCTCCACGGGGATAGGTGCTACTCGATTGATCAATCATATGATAACTACACATAATGCAGACTGCAATTTATTAACCTTTGCTGGACTGGAACTGGTGGAAACATCAGTAGGGGGCGGTGATACCCACAAAATACTGCTCCGTAAAGAAGCTCAATATATCATGAGATACAAGGCTATGAGCCAAATTGGCTTCAATGATAAAAACGACTTAGTAGTCTTTTTAGGCTAAACGAATTTTTATTTGCCTCGTTGCCTGCCATACATTGCACTCTTCAGTTTGTCACATCACCTGTATAGGTTTTGTTTTTAACATTGTTTTAATCACTCCCCTCTTGATGACAGCTTGACTTGCTAATTTAAATATCAGTATGTGATGTCACAATTAACCCCTTCAGCCCCCGGGCACTTTCCGATTTTGCGTTTTTGTTTTTTGCTCCCCTTCTTCCGAGAGGCGTAACTTTTTTATTTTTCCATCAATCTTGCCATATGAGGGCTTGTTTTTTGCAGGACGAGTTGTACTTTTAAATGAAACCATAAGTTTTACCATATAGTGTACTGGAAAATGGCAAAAAAATTCCAAGTGCGGAAAAATTGCAAAAAAACTGGGATTGTACAATAGTTTTTGGGATATTTTATTCACCGTGTTCACTATATGGTAAAACTGATGTGTGGGTATGATGCCTCAGGTCGGTGCGAGTTTGTAGACACCAAACATGTATAGGTTTACTTGTATCTAAGGGGTTAAAAAAAATTCACAAGCTTGTCCGAAAAACGTGGCGCACGTTTTGCGCCATTTTCCAAAACCCGTAGCGTTCTTATTTTTCAGGATCTGAGGCTCAGTGATGGCTTATTTTTTGCGTCTTGACCTGACGTTCTTAACGGTACCATTTTTGCGCAGATGCTACGTTTTGATCGCCTGTTATTGCATTTTGCGCAAAATTTGCGGCGACCAAAAAACGTAATTTTGGCGTTTGGAATTTTTTTGCCGCTACGCCGTTTACTGATCAGATTCATTGATTTTATATTTTGATAGATCGGGCATTTCTGAACGTGGCGATACCAAATATGTGTGTATTTTTTATTTTTTTAACCCTTTAATTTTCAATGGGGTGAAAGGGGGGTGATTTGAACTTTTAGGTTTTTTTATTTTTTTTTAATTTTTTAAAATTTTTTTTTTACTTTTTTTTTTATTTTACTAGTCCCCCTAGGGGGCTATAGCGATCAGCAATCTGATCGCTTTGCACAATCTGCAGATCTCAGCTACAGAGCTGAGAACTGCAGATTTGCTGCTTCACTTTCAATGCCGGCTGTATTCCGGCATTGAGAGGAAGTGACTCATATTAGCCACAGGCGTCATCACATGACCCTGTGCTACCATGGCAACCGCCGAAAGTCACGTGATCATGTCACGTGACTTCCGGCGGGGACGGGGTAAGTCACTGTAATGGCGGCGCCCATATACATATCGCTGCCAAGACTTTGGCAGCGAAATGTAAGGAGTTAATGGCCGCGGGTGGAAGCGATTCCACCCGCGGCTAGCAGGCACACATATCAGCTGTTGATAACAGCTGATATGTGCGCCGATCGCCGCCGCCCGCCGGCGGCAGGGGGCGGGGCTTACCGGAAAACGATCCATGACGTATCTAGTACGTCATGGGTCGTTAAGGGATTAATCAGAACCGTCAAAGCACTGCAGGTGTGCGAAAAGATCGTCGTCTACACGTGCTGCCTGTTCCTTCCCTTTCCCCTCCCTGCACAGCATGTAACTCCGATGCCTGAATAAAAGGTTTTTCCACACAGCAAATAACCGGTGAGTGCTCATATTTTTTCTTATCTTTTAGGCATTAATCTATTACATGGAAGATCTGTCGGCAAAGGCTGAGGGAGACGAGGATAAATTCTTGAAGGTGTGGCAGCCCTGGATTCTTATTAAGGACACTAATGAATATTGAGACCTTTTTGGATTATAAGCTGGCAATGAGTCGGTATTCAGAAGACCCGGTCCTGTACAGTATCCATTACTGCTCTCAACCACCTTCTTCCCTCCCCTTTTTTCCCTCCCTTCCTTCCCCTCTCCTCTTTCTTTTTTTTACTTAAATCTATCTACAGAGTGGGCCATTTATATGGTTACACCTAAATAACATGGGAATGGTTGGTAATATCAACTTCATGTTTGTGGCTCATTAACATATGGGAGGGGGGAGACTTTTCAAGATGGGTGGTGACCATAGTGGCCATTTTGAAGTCGGCCATTTTGGATCCAACTTTATTTTTTTAAAAGGTAAGAGGGTCATTTAACACAACAAACTTATTGAGAATTTCACAAGAAAAACAATGCTGTGCTTGGTTTTAACGTACCTTAATTTGTTAATTAATTATTTACAATTTTATGAACACTTATAAAATGTGTTCAAAGTGCTACCTATTGTGTTAGATTGTCAATGCAACCCTCTTCTCCCACTCTTGACACACTGATAGCAACTGAAAGCTGGCTTCCAGTATCAGGAGACCTTGGTGGCCATTCAACTGGTCCACAATGACCAATTCACTTTCCAGGATACTGTTCATGTATGAATGCTCGGGCCTTACACCCATAAGTTGATTGGCCTTTGTGGTCCAGTTGAATAACCGCCAAGGTCTCCAAATCTGACCCCCTTAGACTTTTATCTTTGGGGTCATCTGAAGGCAATTGTCTATGCTGTGAAGATACAAGATGTGCAGAATCTTAAACAACCAATACTGGAAGCCTGTGCTTGCATTTCTTCTGTGGTATTGCTATCAGTGTGTCAAGAGTGGGAGAAAAGGGTTGCATTGACAATCCAACACAATGGGCAGCACTTTGGACACATTTTATATGTGGTCATAAAATTGTAAATAACTAATTATCAAATAAAGTTACGTTAAAACCAAGCACACCATTGTTTTTCTTGTGAAATGCTCAATAAGTTTGATATTTTACATGACCCTCTTCCCATTTGAAAAAATACGGTTGAATCCAAAATGGCCGACTTCAAAGTGGCCGCCATGGTCACCACCCATCTTGAAAGTTTCCCCTCTCCCATATACTAATAAGCCACAAACAGTAAGTTGATATCGCCAACCATTCCCATTTTATTTAGGTGTATCCATATAAATGGCCCACCCTGTAGTTTGTTCTTTGTTTCTTATTCTCTTCTATACTTTTTGTTACTCAAATGGTTCAGAACTGATTTGCCCTATGCATCGAGGCGGAGTGAATCATAAAAATTTAAAAGTGTTTTGGTTGTATGCTGAATTGTATGTATATTGTTGATTGGTGGATATTGTCATGTATTTGGTGGCAATTATTACCAGACTGTAAGATAACAGCCTAGCTGTCCTGTAATCAGCCATGTATGAACCAATGTTTGTTGTTCTATCATTTAATAAAGAAAGATTATTCATAAATATACACATATTTGTTATAGCTGCTTTCAGAAATGCCCGAGCTATCAAAGTATAAAATCAATTAATCTGGCATAGCGGAAAAAAAATTCCAAACGCAAAAATTACGTTTTTTGGTAGTCCCAAATTTTGCACAAAATACAATAACAGGCGATTAAAACTTAGCATCTGTGCATAACTGGTACCATTAAAAACATCAGCTCAAGAAGCAAATAATAAGCCATTAGTACCCCCATATCCTAGAAAATAAGAATGCACCAAAAATGTGCCACTTTATTTGGACAAACGTCTGATTTCTTTTTAGTCCCTTAGATAAAAGTAAACCCATACATGTGTTGTACCGACATGAGGCATCACCCCGACACATAAGTTTTACCATATAATGAACACGGTGAATAAAATACCCCAAAACAATTGTGCAATCGCACTCTTTTACAATTTTTCTGCACTTGGACTTTTTTTGCCATTTTCTAGTACACTATCTGGTAGAACTTATGATTTAATTTAAAAGTACAACTCATATCACAAAAAAACAAGCCCTCATATGGCAAGATTGACAGAAAAATAAAAACGTTACAGCTCTTGGAAGAAGGGGAGCAAAGAAAAAAACAAAATAAAAAATGGAAAAATCTCTAGGGGGTGAAGGGGTTAATACACTTTCTGGTAAAATAGTAATTGAAAAGTTGATGTTGGTACAACTTGTCACTTGAAATATATTGTACAGTAATGATAAAGTGAAGATAAAGCAGCGTACTGGCAAATGAGGCATCTACAGCGATTAAGTAATGTACCAAAATACTTTAAAGCTATTTTACTAAAATGTGTCACCATAATTTCCACATATTTTGGTCTTAAGTTGTTTTACTGTTAATTAAATAATTATTTAATATTCAGTCTAAATACTTAGTCCCGTTATTTTTTCTTGGTCTTTTGGTACACATATTTAATTGTTTGTGAAATCATAAAACTGTATGTAAAATAGATTTATGCACATAATATAAACCACTCCAAAGAGATAGTCATTTGAATTTCATTAAACAGATGAAGCAGAAAACTGCCTCTTGTGAACTTGCTTTGTACTTAGTGCTAAAAATTTAATTGATTTTCAACATTGCTGTCAGAATGGAGGTAAAATGATGTTTTTCCATGAGAGACCTTCTCTGAATAATAGTTTCTAGCTAATTTCCTCCGTCTCTCCACATGACTGTCTGAAAAGCATATGGTTGTTTATAGTCACTTTTACTGTTGTTAAGAATAAATTGAATTCCTTGCTTTCAATTTAGACATTATAAAAAATAGAGGATTTAATTGGATGGTGGTGGATCAGCTTATTATTAATCCAAATAAACATGGAGTATTTAGAGCAATTTTACTATTGACATTATAGAATTGAATCTGTTCAAATGGGCTTTAGGCTTTGTTCAGAGGCTTCATTGAAAGTCACGGAAGATTTGACCTAGAGAAGCAGTTCCTCCTTCCTGGCAAAATGACAGAAAACAGAAATGCACTAGACCGACTCTATTAAAGTGTGTTGTGTTTTCAGCTATAAACTGTAGGGAAAAAAGTAGTGTGAACACTGCCTAATTTACAAACGATTGTATGTTGCCACCTCTAAAATAATTTATTACAACTTTAGCTAAATTAGCTATCAGCATCTAAGACAAATAGGTTTAACCCCTTTGATGTAATGATATGTCATATATATCGGTTTCCTGTTTGGTGTTCGCTCAAGAACTGGAGCCACTGGGCTAAAGTGAACACATGATGATTCTATTTTTTATTTTAATATGGTAAGACGGCCATTAAATGTATGGGGCTACTAAGTGGGCGGTATGGTGGTAATATTGCTTTTGGTCTTTGTATAGAGATTATTTTTTGAGTAACAGCCTGGTCATGAGGTTCTCATATATCCAACATTAGGATGCGACAACATAGTTGTAAAAAGTGTTACTTGGTTAGGGGCTCACTGTCACGCTCCCGGTGTCCCAGCAGTGCTCCTTACCTACTGAGCCGGTTTCACCATCCAGGCACCACTCCGTACCCACTGATCCGGTCGCACCTGCATTGCACTGCTCCATGCTCACTGATCCAGTCTCGCCATCGCACCATCGCTCCTTGCTCACTGGTCCAGTCCATGCGTCCACCGGTCACGCCTGCCGCTCCCGCTCTTGCTCCCCTGAGTCCTGTTCCAGGTCTCAGGAGTCTGACTCTGACTGATGCCTCTGTATAGGACCGGGCCGCGCCCACTCACCTGGTCTTATAGGCCCAGCACTGCTGCAACAGGAAATTACCTGAGGCTGTGCTGGGTATATAAGACTGGCCTTTCCATGTGGGCGGGGCCTGATCATCGCTTGTGTTTCTTTGCTTTGTCTTGTGAGCTAGGTGCTCAGGTCCTTTTGTTCCTGTTTCCTGTATTACTGCCTTAAAGTACGCTGTGACCCTAGTGACCTGGTCCTGTCTTTGCTTCCTGATACCTGCACCTGTTCCTGTACTGTCCTATGGGACTCCATGACCCTGGTGACCTGGTTCTTCCCGTTCCTGCCATGCTAGTGCTCCAGCTACCGTGTACCCTGCCCTAAAGGTGGGGTGCTCGGTCCAGTGGATCCACCTCCTGGGCCTACCAGTCCTCCCCGGCCCTCACACCCACTCAGAAGTTTCGCTCTTCACAGAGTCTGACCCCTAGCTGCACCTTTGATTCTACAGGTCTTTCCCAAATAATTTACAAATCTCTATTTACTTATCAGTGTGTATCACAACTGATCAGATAGTAGTAAAAAAAATAATTACAGATAGTAATGAAACAACTGCGGACAAACTTGGCAAATAGGGTCTTACCTGTGAAAAATGTGATATGTTTAACAGGGGTGACCTCACACAACCTTGAACCAAGAAAAAATAGCTGCTGCAGATACCACAAGCCTTAAGGCTAAGAGTAATCAACGTAACTAGAAAGATGATGTGGTTTTCCCCAGCGCTGCTGGAAATAAAGGAGTGGCCAATGTGTGGAAAATGCATAAGTGGTAGTTTATTTTATGCATTTCAAAATGATCCTCACTTGTTCCTGAAGAATACCACCAAGTACCGTCGTGGCTTTCCTGAGGAAGAAGTGATGATCACTTCAAAACGTGTAGAATAAACCACTGCTTATGCATTTTCCACACATCGGCTATTTATTTCCAGCAGCACTGGGGAAAACCACATCCATCATCATTCCCGTTCCTTGGATTATTCCTAGTTAGGCCGAGGCCACATGGGGACTACTGCGATTCTCGCATGATACTCGGCTCACGGTGGCAGCACTGCGGGAGAAGAATGTCATGCGAGTGTCATTGTGACTGTGGTCCAATCGAACTATAGCTGCGGAGGCGGGCTGGCACTGAGGAGGGGCTGGCCGACACTGAGGAGAGGCAGGCCAGTGCTGAGGAGGAGAGGGAGGGATTTATCTCCCTCTTTCCTCCATTGCTGGCTATTGCCATTCTCACTCTGCACTCGCGTTACACCGGTGTAATGCGAGTGCAGTGCGATGTTTCTCTCGCCCTATAGACTTGAATGGGTGCGAGAGAAAGAGGATCACATTGCACCCACAGCCTGCTGCGACTGTTTTGTTGATCCGATTAGGGCTGAGAAAATAATCGCTCATGAGTGCTGGCACATAGAGTAATATTGGTCTGAGTGGAATGCGATGTTTTATCCACTCGCTCCAATTTTCATGACGTGTGTCTTAGGCCTTACGGATAGTACTTACTCTTTTGCTGTACAGCTTTGGTTCCCCTCACACCAACCCAATACTGTTCTGATTTTTGTATTTTGGCTGCAGCAGTTATGTGTTGCTGATGACATCCGAGCCATTGAGCTCAGTGATTGGCTCCAGGGGTGGTGTATGTTGTAATCATCCATAACTGCTGAAACATAGACACCTGATCAGAGGTAGGACCTATTTCACTACTATTTTATCGGTTAGGATCAACTTATCCAAAAGTGGAAAAACTCTTTTCAAAATGAGTGCAATTGTTCATGTTTGATTTTATACATCCAATTCTAACTGATATGTGCTATCTAAAAAATGTTACTATATATTCCAAAAATCATATCTGTTCATTATAACATTAGGCAATTTGTTAATGTATACATTGGTAGTATGTTTTCTTTATAGAAAAATACAGATTTATATATTTTTAAAGATTGATTACATATCCCTAAAATGCTTTAGCAGATCTGACAGTCAATACCATCCCCAGGCATGAGAATGAAGTGGCTACAGGACTTAGTGGAGCCCATTTGATGGTGTACCACCAAAAGCTGTGGCACCTTCATTTTTATAAGTGGTGCCCAATTATTGGATCTTTTGGGCTCATTCAAATGTCTGTGCATCACAGTCCGATCACGGACCACAACGAATGGACTGGCCACGGGATTTATAAGCCTTTTAGATACTTACCACCATGGGTCTTCTTACCCAAATTCATTGGGACAGGAGACCCATGGCGAGTCCATACATTGTGGTCCAAGTGTTTTCATGGATGTCTAAATGAGCCATTAAACGGTTCTTTTATGATATAACCTTTTTAACAGGAAATTTCATATAGCAGCAGTATTCATTGTTGTTTCACATTTTAAGCTTTACTTTGAGGCTTTATTTAGAAATATTGGTTAATTGAAACTTAAAAATATTGCAGAATTCATCTAATTTAGCTGATTAAATAAAAGTCAGAATAATTATGGCACTAATGGAGCTAAAGTTAAATGTCACTAATGCTTATGCAGAGAAATTAGTTTAATACTTATTCAGTCATTATATTTTCTGAAATTAGGAAGGTAAATGTTGGATGATGAAGAAAAAGGTACATTGAATACATCGGAAAGTATAAAAATCTGCTTCACAAAAGGGAAAAATATTAAATATATAGAAATACACTTAAAGCCCCCATACACATTAGATATTTGTTAACCAAACGATCATATTGCATTCATATTATATACCTGTTTAGATAATTATTTATAAAATACTATACAATATCACTAATTGGTGGAATTATAGTTAGAAACAGTATTGTTTTATTTATAGCTCTCTGTTCATTTGTGTGTTCATTTTTCCATTGCTCAGAATACAGTGGTGCTTGAAATTTTTAGAAGCTATCATAATTTTCCATATTTCTGTATAAATTTGACCTAAAACTACATCTCAAAAAACATCCTGAAAGTAGATAAAGAGAAATAAATCAAACGCATGAGTCAAATCCATAAGACTTTAATTTTTTATTGAAGAAAATTATCCATTATCCCAAGACTGTGAATGGCGAAAGTATGTGTACCTTTGTTTTCTGGTGTGACCTCCCTGTACCTAAATGTTTAGTCCTACACATTGGTTTGGAGGAATCTTAGGCCATTCTTCCTTACAAAACAGCTTCAACACTTCAATGTTGATGGCTTTTTCCACCATGAACGTTTGCTTTCATGTCTTAAAGCATTTCTATAGGATTAAAGGGAACCTGTCAGACGCAATATGCAACCAGAACCACGAGCGGTTCTGGGTGCATATTGCTAATCCCTGCCTAACTGTCACTGTATCTAGTAGAATACATAAAGAGATCTCTAGAAAAAGTATTACTGAAGATCCTTCATTATATGCTAATGAGGCCAGCAACTAGTTGCAAGGTTGTTAGTTCCCCCTGTGGGTATGCTAACATGTTGTGAATGCCCAGAGTCAAAGGCATGGTCATGCTCACCTGCTGCCACTGTGCCCGATGATGGATTTCCACTCAGTGTGTATGATCCCCGGACTTTCAGTCATGCACACTATGTAGCTGTGTGAATGTGTCCAGGCTTCAAACTGGTGTAGTGCGCATAACCAGAAGTGCCAAGGACTTCCGATCATGCGCACTGACCCTTTGCCCAGTGCTCTGAGGCCGTGCAATGGACACAGGTACGCCCGTCACTGCCAATGCATGACACTGGGCATTGGGCATTGAATAGCATGTTAGCATTCCCCTGTGGGCATGCTAACATGCTAAGATAGCGGAATGAGTTCAGGAACTAATGCCCTTGCGACTAGTTGCTGACCTCATTAGCATCTTATAGAGGATCTTTAGAAATACTTATTCTAAAGATCTGTTTATCTACGCTAGTGTATACTGGGACTGTTAGGCAGTAGTGATGGGCAAACCCCCCCATTGCTCGAGATTGGGAGACTCGCCCAAACTTTTTGTTAAGTCCGACTTCAGGGCCAGAGATAATACAAACTTGCGTCCGAACTCGGAGCTTGGACTTTACAGTTATGAGATGGTGCAGGGGGGGCTATAAAATAAATAATATAGTTAATAATAAACATTGTCATTATACTTACAAGTCCTGCGACACGTCCTGTAGACCCACTGTCTCCCAGCCACTTCTGCTTCCGGGTCTGATCATTAATTTCTGGCAGTATTCACTGCATTGCTCATCACTTGGCAGTCTTTGGCTTTTTTCAGCCATGTTCACGGTGATATCAGGGTTCACCAAAATTCATAGCTTAGCCATGGACGCGATTGAACTTTTACTGTCACTGTGTCAGCCTGCTTCTCGCTCTGAGACGCTTGTTTGTACAGAGCAATGAAGCACAGCTGATATTGCTCTCATAGGGGACTATAGCAGACTAAAGATTTTTTTATAATAACGATGGAATCTCTTTTTTTGTTTTGTTTCTAAAAAAATATATATTTCTATGTGTTGTGAGTTTTTTTTTACTGTTTACTAGAAATTCATGGTGGCCATGTCTAATTTGGAGTCACACCATAAATTTCGAGCTTAGTACCAGCTGAGAACACAAAGCTGGTATTAACCCCTTTATTACCCAGCATGACACCACCATCAGGGACACTGGACAAGCCAGGTAAAGTGCCAGAAAAAGGCGCTTCTATGAATGCGCCATTTTCTGAGGTGGTTGGGGGCTACAATTCTCAGCGGGGGAGGCCCAGACAGCTTGGCTAAGCCATGGACTCAGGTAAACCCTGACATCACCGCAAACACAGCCGAAAAAAGCCAAAGACTGTCAAGTGATGAGCTGTGCATTGAATGCCGCCATAAGTTAACAACCAGACCCAGAAGAAGAAGAAGTATGTGCCCACATCCAGGTACTGTAAATGCCCCCATCCAGGTATATGCCCAAATCCTGATGTGTGCCCCTATCCTGGTATATGCCCTCATCCTGGTATAAGGCTCGCATCCTGTGGCACACAAAAAATTAAATATATACTCACCTTTCCTCACTCCACGCAGCATTGCTTATCTTCTTGTCTGTGCCAGCAGCAGCACTGCTGACCTGTGTGGAGCCATGTACAAAGCGATGATGTAATCACTGTGCGCATTGCTCTACACACACATCAGCGGACCGGCAGACAGGAGGACATTGCGATGCTGCAAGGATCGGTGGCCAGTGAGTATACTTATTCACTGTACCCCGCGCTGATGATGATTAGAGTTGAGCGCGGTTCATGGTTCTCCAGTTTGCGGTTCGAGTGATTTTGGGGAGTGTTCTAGATCGAACTAGAATTCGAGCTTTTTGCTAAAAGCTCGATAGCTCGAGTTACGTTCGAGAATGGTTCTAGCAGCAAAAAGCCAAGCTAATTAGTAGCTGGCTTTTCGCTGTAATAGTGTAAGTCACTCTGTGACTCACACTGTTATGAAATTTCAGCGTATAGTGTCCGGGGACTGCGCGTTCAGATCACTGCTGCTGGGATAATGGCAATCGCCATTTTTTTTTTTCCTTGTCTTCCTTCCCTAAGCACGCGTGTAGTGGGGAGGGCCAGCATGTCAGCCAACCCCAGACACACACACAGCTAAGTGGACTTTTTGACAGACAAGCAAGGGCATGTGTCATAGGCTGTCCATGTCACATGTCCCTGCATTATAAAAACGGGTATCTGCCCGTCTGGACGCCATTATCTGTCTTCTGCGTCTGGGTGTCAGTCACCGCTGGCGCAGCTCCTGTCGCCGATCCTGTTGTGTACGCTCTAGACACAGCGCTATACAGAATAGGGAAAGAAGTTTCTTTCAGCCCTTGTAA
Source organism: Anomaloglossus baeobatrachus (assembly GCF_048569485.1). Classification (NCBI taxonomy): domain Eukaryota; kingdom Metazoa; phylum Chordata; class Amphibia; order Anura; family Aromobatidae; genus Anomaloglossus; species Anomaloglossus baeobatrachus. Next base: position 352,895,959 of record NC_134355.1, read on the forward strand.
GGGCTAATTACAGCAGGCCCAGGGCCATAGGTGACAGTCAGGTCCATGGAAACAGTTTTTAACAGCAGCTACAGATAACAGCGTCTGTGTAGCTAAGCTCAGGGACTTCCTAGCTGCATTTCACCATTAGAAGGGATAGAAAGTGAGGCTTCCTTTCCTCTACACTGACCCACAACCCGGCCACTGTACCTTCCTGCCCTTTTTAGCAAAGCCATTTTAATTGCAGAGTGCTGCTAGTTAGTGGCATCCTAAAAGTGGCTGTTGGACTTCATTAGTGTCCCACTGGTGCAAAGATATTTGCAGCACCTCTGCATTGCACACTCAAGCTCATTGTTACTAAGCCATTATACTAGCAAACACTGAGGAAACTTAGTGGCATCCTAAAAGTGGCTGTTGGACTTCATTAGTGTCCCACTGGTGCAAATCTATGTGCAGCACCTCTGCATTGCACACTCAAGCTCATTGTTACTAAGCCATTATAATAGCAAACACTGAGAAAACTTAGTGGCATCCTAAAAGTGGCTGTTGGATTTCATTAGTGTCCCACTGGTGCAAAGATATTTGCAGCACCTCTGCATTGCACACTCAAGCTCATTGTTACTAAGCCATTATAATAGCAAACACTGAGGAAACTTAGTGGCATCCTAAAAGTGGCTGTTGGACTTTATTAGTAGAGTTGAGCACGGTTCGAGGTTCGCCAGTTCGCGGTTAGAGTGATTTTGGGGGGTGTACTAGATCAAACTAGAACTCGAGCTTTTGGGTAAAAGCTCGACAGTTCGAGTTACGTTCGAGAATGGTTCTATCAGCAAAAGCAGGGCTTTTTACAGCTACAGTGTGCAGGGAGCCATCGCTGGCAGCCTGCCAGAAGCTGGTAACCAAGATAAACATCGGGTATCCAAGCAAAGCGCTTTGGTTAGTAACCCGATATTTACCCTGGTTACGCAATCAGAGAGCCGACACTTCCCCGCTCAGCTCGCTCCTCCCCCTCCTGCACGCGGCATGTACACACACACACACTCACACTCACCTGTCCCCAGCCATGCAGTCCCCGGCACTGACGTCCTCAGCGCCACATGGCCCCGCTAGGCTCCGCCCACCTTGCACCCGCACACATGGCCCCGCTAGGCTCCGCCCACCTCGCACCCACACACATAGCGCCGCTAGGCTCCGCCCACCTCACACTAGCACACTTTGCCTCGCTAGGCTCTGCCCACCTTGCACCCGCACACATTACCTCGTTAGGCTCCGCCCACTTCACACACATGGCCCCGCTTGGCTCTGCCCACCTCGCACCCGCACACATTACCCCGCTAGGCTCTGCCCACCTCGCACCCGCACACATTACCCCGCTAGGCTCCGCCCACCTCGCACCGCACACATTACCCCGCTAGGCTCCGCCCACCTCACACCCGCACACAATACCCCGCTCCGCTCCGCCCACCTCGCACCGCACACATAGCCCCGCTAGGCTCCACCCACCTTGCACCTGCACACATTACCTCGCTAGGCTCCGCCCACCTCGCACCCGCACACATTACCCCGCTCGGCTTACCTGCGGTAATGAAGTCCTGCCCTCCCGACCTCAGCGCTGAGACTGTCCTCCATGGCTGCCGCTTCACATCTGTCACTGCGGCCCGAGACTGTCACTAGCGGTGATGTCACGGGCCACTCGCGATACTTGGCTGTGAAGGTGATTGAAGTCAGTGTGCAGTATCAGCAGTGCAGGAGATCAGCGCAGGTAATGTACCTGCTCCTGACAGCAGCACTTGTCATGCCCTGCAGTGACCTGGGCTGACCTTCTGATGTTAGCTCAGGTCACTGCATTGCTCTCCCAGCCAATGGGGAACATTCTGTTCTTCATTGACTGGGACAGTGTGGATCGTCATGGGAACCGCTTGGATTACAGCAGACCTGGATTTGTTTTTCTTTCTAATAAATTGGTGAAAGAGGCTATGTGTTGGGCATTGTTTTTTCAAATAAAAATGTGTTTGTCGTCTATTTATTTTTTATTACTGACTGGGTTGGTGATGTCGGGTATCTGATAGACGCCTGACCTCACCAACCCCAGGGCTTGATGCCAGGTGACATTACACATCTGGTATTAACCCCATATATTACCCCGTTCTAATGGATGCTCCACTTCTAGGGCGGCTGCGGCCTGCTATTTTTAGGCTGGGGAGTGTCCAATAACAGTGGACCTCCCTAGTCTGAGAAAATCAGACCCCAGCTGTCTGCTTTACCTTGGCTGGTGGTCCAATTTTGGGGGGACCCCTACGTGTTTTTTTTTTTAATTATTTATTTAATTTAAAATAACAGCGTGGGGTGCCCTCAGTTTTGGATTACCACCCAAGGTGAAAATGCCAGCTGTGGTCTGCAGGCTGCAGCCGTCTGCTTTACCCTAGCTGGCTACAAAAATAGGGGGAATCCCACGTCATTTTTTTTTTTAAATGTATTTATTTATTTTGGTAAATACAAGGCTAAGCACCCCTTAGTGCCACATGAAAGGCACCAAAGGGTGCAAAATTACAAAATGCAGGAGAGTGGGACATTATGTGTCTTTCTGCCATTATAATGACAGAAAAGACTGATATGAAGTGTACAAGCACAAGAAAATGACCAGAGCGCTCTACGCTGTGAAAGGCAGTAGAAAATGGCACTAGAGTGAACATGTGACCGCCTCATGTAGGTTGAAGCTATGGATCCTGCGTAAATTTATGTATTTTCCCTCCTTCAGTTTTTTGGCAGTACGCCAAAAAAACGGAAGGCACACGGATGACAAACAGATGGCATAAGGACCGTCTACGTGTCACGCTCCCGATGCCTCGGCACCGCTCCTTACCCACTGATTTGGTCGCACCTGCACAGCACCGCTCCTTACCCACTGATCCGGTCCACGTGTCCACCTGTCACGGCGGCCACTCCCGCTCGTGCTCTCCTGTGTCCTGTCCCCAGTCTCATGTGTCTGACTCATGCTTCTGTATAGTGTCGGGCCGCGCTCACTCACCTGGTCTTATGGGCCCAGCACTGCTGCAGCAGAATATGACATGAGGCTGTGCTGGGTATATAAGACTGGCCTTGCCATGTGTGCGGGGCCTGATCAACGTGTCTTGTAAGCCTTGTCTTGAAAGCTAGGTCCCCCTTGTGCCATGTCCTGTGACCATACTATTGCCTGACATTCCTACCCGGCACCTGTGCCGGATTCCTGCACTGTCTCCAGGAACTCTGAAGCCCCAGTGACTGTTCTACCCGTCCCCTGTGGGACGCAGTCCCTGCCATGCTAGTGCTCCGGCTACCGTGCACCCAGGCCTCCGGTGGGGTGCACAGCCCAGTGGATCCACCACCCGGACCTCACAATACGGAACGGAACAGATGCCACATGGATGCACGCATGAAAAAAACAGACCGTTTTTTGCAAACCGCAAAAACAGATCGGTCGTGTGAATGTAGCCTTATTCTAATCTGCCGTTTATAAACAGCAGGCAGAAATAAGTGAATAGCGCCCCCCAGCGTCAGAAAATCTCGCGGTTTCAGGGGTAGCTGAGACCCTTGAGATCATGATTCAGGTCGGTTTATCCGGTCCCCGCTCACGTGATCACCGGTATACACCATATACTGATGATCACGTTACAGTAAATGACAGCGCCGGTAAAAAATTATTTATCTCCCATCTGGCATGAACAAACATGTCAGATGAGAGATAAATCTCCTCCCTGGTCCCCCGGTGTCGCCAAAGTGCCCCCCTGCCCCCCTCCCGGAAAATCCAAGATGGCCGCGCGCACAGCAGTGCGCCGGCCACCTTCACCCTACTCCTCTGATTTCTGTTGCATGTGCCATGACACATGCGACAGACAACTCCTCCCCAGGCCCTGCCAGGTCACCCCCTATAACCCCACCGATGTTCCCCGGTGTCCCACGGTACCTGTGCAGCGTTGATCCCCCGCGGCCCCCTCCTTCACAATAGACGCTGCCGCATGCACAGAGCGGCTGTCAGCTCAAGTTCCTGTGTTCAGACACAGTGAGTGGTGGTAACCATGCATCTGTAAGCTACTGCAATGCCCTGCTCATGAGGTAAGGAACATAGTTGATCAGGAGAACTATACTACATTTCCAAATGGAGGGATTTGCTTTTATAGTTGCCCTGCTGAACGACTACCAAACATGAGAGTCTGTTATACGCCACAAGAAAACATGTCTAAATAGCAAGCTCTGTTGTTTAGTATTCATTCAGCTGGATAACTGGACTTAAAGGGGTATTCCATCTCCAAGATCCTATCCCCAATATATAGAAGGTGGAATAGCCACAATATCAGCAAATACCAAAATTTGGAAATGTAGAATAGTTCTCCTGATTAGGCATGCCCTTACCTCATGAGCAGGGCATTGCAGCTTTGGTAGCAACAGTTACGACATGAACTCTGCTGCTGTGGACCCGGGGAGAGTGGGTGCATACTCATTGCACCCACACTCCTCACATGGAGGGTCTGCACTCCTAGAAAATGGGGGATACGTTCCCTGAGCATGTCTCCCCATATTCTAGACGGTCCAGAGTCATCATGGGACCCCTTTATTTTTTTTCCTTACAATAAATTGGTGAAAGAGGGAATGTTTTGGGGAGTGTTTTTTCAAATACATTTTTTTTCGTCTATTTGTTTTGTTAGTACTGACAGTTTGTGATGTCGGGTATCTGATAGACGCCATGACATCACAAACTGCTGGGCTTGATGTCAGGTGACTTTACAGCTAGTATCAACCCCATTTATTACCCCGTTTGCCACTGCACCAGTCCACGGGATGAGCTGGGGTGAAGCGCCAGGATTGGCGCATCTAGTGGATGCGCCAATTCTGGGGCGCCTGCGGCCTGCTATTTTTAGGCTGTGAAGGGCCAATAACTATGGACCTTCCCACCCTGAGAATACCAGACCACAGCTGTCCGCTTTACCTTGGCTGGTGATCCAATTTGGGGGGGACCTTACTTTTTATTTGTAATTATTATTATTTATAAAATAATTATAAAAAAGAGCCTGGGGTGACCTCCACATTGGATCCCCAACTACAGTAAAGCTGCCAGCTGTGGTTTTCAGCCTACAGCCTTCTGCTTTACCCTAGCTGGCTATCAAAGATGGTGAGACCCCACGTCATTTAAACTATTTTTTTAAATAAAAAAAATTAATGGGCTTCCCTGTATTTTGATTGCCAGCCAAGGTAACGCCAGGCAGATGGAGGTGGCAACCCGTAGCTGTCTGCTTTATCTGCGCTGAGAATCAAAAATATCACGGAGTGCTATGTCATTTTTTTAATGATTTATTTTTACAGCACTGTCACGTCAGGCAATCAAAATACAGGGAAGCCCTTTTTTTTTTTAGTTATTTAAATAAATAATTAAAAAAAATATATATGGGCTTCCGCTGCATTTTTTGTATTGCTAGCTGAGGGTAATCCGAGCAGCTACTGGCTGCTAACCCCCTACTGCTTGGTGTTACCTTCACTGGCAATGGAAGATCCAGGGAAGCATTTTTTTTGCCAAAAAACTAAAAAAAAAAATGACGTGCGCTTCGCCATATTTTTGTATGCTAGCCAGGTACAGCAGGCAGGTACGGCTGCCCCCAACCCAACCCCCAGCTGCCTATTTTTACCTGGCTGTGAACTAAAAAAAAAGTAAAGCCCTATTTTTAATTATTTCATGAATTTCATTAAATAATTTTAAAAAAAAACTACGTGGGCTTCGCCCCATTTTTGTGTCCAGCCGGGTACAACTAGGCAGCTGGGGATGGGATCCGCAGCACAGGTTAGCCCGAGGTTTCTGGGCCCCTCTGCTGCGGATTGCAGTCCGCAGCCGCCCCAGAAAATGGCACTCTCATAGAATGGCCATCTTCTGGCGCTGTATACAACTCTTCCAGCAGCCCTGAAGCTGGGTGGTTTGCTGGGTAATAATGAGTTAATACTAGCTATGTTTTACTAGCTAGTATTAAGCCAGAGATTCTTTATGTCAGGCACGTTTGACCCAGCCATTAAGATTCTCCAATAAAGGGTTAAAAAAAACACCACACAGAGAAAAAATTCTTTAATAGAAATAAATACACAGACACACTTAGAGACTCCATCTTTATTACCCCCTGTCATCCCTCCACGATCCATGGTCTTCTGTCTTCTTTCTCCTTCAACACATGCAGCTCTGTCTGCTCCATCAGACAGCAGTGCATGGGAGAAAGGACACTGTGCTCCGTGCAGAAATCATTCTGTGCGAGTGACCACAGTCTCCCGGCTCTAAGCGGGATGCCATAGCAAGGGTGCTCCGACCACGTAATTCCGGTGCCGCTGCATGCTGGTAGCGGGACTTCCCCGTCACCGCTACCAAGCGCGTTGCTATGGCAACGGTGATCTCCGTTATTGACTGGCTGTGTCACCAATCAGGAACCGGCTTCTGCGGACGCTGGTATCCACGGTAAACATCGGGTAACCAAGAAGCCTTTTCCTTGGTTACCCGATGTTTACCTTCGTTACCAGCGTCCGCCACTGTCAAGTTGTCAGTGTCGGCTCCTGCAGCCTGCACACATAGCCAGACTACACATCGGGTAAAATTAACCCGATGTGCACTCTGGCTAGGAGTTGAGGGAGCCAGCGTTAAGCGGTGTGTGCTGGTAACCAAGGTAAATATCGGGTTGGTTACCCGATATTTACCTTGGTTACCAAGCGCAGCATACTTCCACGTGTCGCTGCTGGCTGGGGGCTGGTCACTGGTTGCTAGTGAGATCTGCCTGACAGCTCACCAGCAACCCGTGTAGCGACAGGTTGCTGGTGGGATCGCTGGAGCGTAACAGAGAGATGCAATGACAGGTCCTAGCATGTCGGCGTCATAGTCATGTGACCAGTCTGTAGCCAATGAGATAATAGACACGTGACTGGTCACATGGCTATTTTGACGTCACGATAGGTCCTGCATCACTGCTGGCAGTGCTGGTTACCGGGAAGATTCAGCGATCATCGGATGGAATAGCGGCAGGAGACAGAGTGCAGGACAGATCACGGGGACAGGTAAGTGTTATGGCAATGTTTATTACCTGTATGTTTACATTTATAATGTGTTTTTATGTGTTTGTGATTGCCTCCTATTGTTTCCTATGGGGTTCGAGCGGTTCACTGAACCGGTTCGCCGAAACGAACTCGAACCAGACCTCGGTTCGGCGAACCAAACTTGAGCAAAACCGCGGCCGATGCAAAGCTATTTGCAGCACCTCTGCATTGCACACTCAAGCTCATTGTTACTAAGCCATTATAATAGCAAACACTCAGGAAACTTAGTGGCATCCTAAAAGTTGCTGTTGGACTTCATTAGTGTCCCACTGGTGCAAAGATATTTGCAGCACCTCCGCATTGCACACTCAAGCTCATTGTTACTAAGGGTGGCTTTACATTCTGTGATATCCGGCCCGATATCGCTAGCATGTGACCCACCCCCATCGTTTGTTCGAAACGGGCATATCGCTGCCCGTCGTTTTGCAACGATTCAAAATCGCTCCTAGGAGTCACACGCTACGACATCGCTACAGCGGCCGGATATGCCTCACAAAATCCGTGACCCCAACGAGATTGCTGTAGCGAAATCGTAGCGTGTGAAGCCCGCTTAAGCCATTATAATAGCAAACACTGAGGAAACTTAGTGGCATCCTAAAAGTGGCTGTTGGACTTCATTAGTGTCCCACTGGTGAAAAGATATTTGCAGCACCTCTGCATTGCACACTCAAGCTCATTGTTACTAAGCCATTATAATAGCAAACACTGAGTAAACTTAGTGGCATCCTAAAAGTTGCTGTTTGACTTCATTAGTGTCCCACTGGTGAAAAGATATTTGCAGCACCTCTGCATTGCACACTCAAGCTCATTGTTACTAAGCCATTATAAAAAAAAACACTGAGGAAACTTAGTGGCATCCTAAAAGTGGCTGTTGGACTTCATTAGTGTCCCACTGGTGCAAAGATATTTGCAGCACCTATGCATTGCAAACTCAAGCTCATTGTTACTAAGCCATTATAATAGCAAACACTGAGGAAACTTAGTGGCATCCTAAAAGTGGCTGTTGGACTTCATTAGTGCCCACTGGTGCAAAGCTATTTGCAGCACCTCTGCATTGCACACTCAAGCTCATTGTTACTAAGCCATTATAATAGCAAACTGTGCTGCCAGTTTAAGGGCCATAGTTGCATTGTCAGGGATAGTTATTGTTGTTTATTCTGCTGTCAATAAAGGTAGACCACCGCTGCAATCTGCACCACCTCTCAATTTTTACTACCACATTTTAAGTGCACAAACTTGTCGCAATCAAAATGAGTGGCAAAATGACAGATGCTGGTGCAAAGGGGAAAAGGCATGTTGGCAAAGGAAAAAAAGGGTTTGTCCGTGGGGAAGGTGGCAAAGCTCCATTAACATCTGCTGAAGATAGGCCATCTTCCAGCAAAAGTAAGATGTCTACTACTTTCCGTGGACAATCCGATGTGCTCCATTTTTTACGGATATGAACAACTGGAACAAGGGTATATGATGGCCAAAAAAAGAAAATGCTTGAATGGATCTCAAGTGGTCCAACAAGTGCCCTCTCTGCCACCTCAACTACCGCATCCAAAAAACACCAATCCTCTGAGTTTTCATCCCAATCACACTTGCTTTCTCCCAGCTCTCAAGTCTCCATCCGCCCTGCACAGTATGGTGGAACAGAGATGGCTGAGTCTGCAGAGCTGTTCAGTCACACTATAGCCTGGGAATCAGAGGTCTGCTCCCAAGCTACAGTGAGTACAGACCAGGAAATGGTCTGCAGTGATGCCCAGAACTCTTGTGACTCAGATTCAGGCTGTGATGACAAAGTTTCTGAGCATAATGTTGACCCTTATTCACAAACTGTAACACTTGTTGTAATAGACAATGAGGAACATACTCATGATGATGAGACGCAGATACCAGATTGGGATGACAACTTAAATATTCATTAAGGGCAGGAAGAGGTTCGGTCTGAGGGTGAGGGGAGTGCAAACACAACGCTTGATGAGAAAGAACTAGATCCCACCTACTGTCAACCCACAGTCAGGCACTCGAGGAGGTCAACAGAGGCGGTGGAGGAGGATGCAACTGATGATGAAGTTACCTTGCGCCTTCCTGGACAGAGGAGGAGTACTGGTAGCACGTCTACAACTACATCCTCAGCCACCACTCTGCCTCTGAGCACTAGTCGGGGTGGCTCAGTAGGTCGCATGTCCTCTAAGCCTTGCCTAGCCTGGTCTTTTTTTGACCTTGCAAAGGATTGCCCATAACATGTGATCTGTAAAATTTGTCGGGAATCTGTTAGTAGAGGCCAAAACCTCAGCAGTTTGACAACTTCTTCCATGAATCGTCACATAAATAAATATCATATGTCCCAGTGGGAAGCTCACCGTGCTGTAATGCGGCCTAGCGGAGCGGACCATCCACTGCCTGCCCCTTCCAGTGCATCCGCGCGCTCTTCATCTTCTAGGACTGTGGGGACAGCTGTCACACCTGGTTTTCCACGCACAACTTCCACCAGTGTAACCGCAACAGGCAGTTTGCTTGGTAGGTCGTCAGTTGGTTTGGAAGGGGAAACAAATGCATGTGTACAGCTCTCTCGGACATCGATAGCATCAACGTTGGATGAAGGCAACATCATGTCTCCGCTTGCACTTTCCTCACAAACCTGCATTTTTTCAGGGACACCCTACTCACCACCGTCTAGGCACAGCAGCCAGATCTCTGTCCCTCAGATGTGGACAAATAAAAGGCCATTTCCTGCAACCCATGGCAAAGCTAAGAGGTTGACTTTATCCCTCTGTAAGCTCTTGGCTACCGAAATGCTGCCTTTCCGCCTGGTGGACACATAGGATTTTAGAGACCTTATGTCTGTCGCTGTGCCCCAATACCAGATGCCCAGTCGCCACTACTTCTCCTGTGCTACACCAGCATGTCGCACACAACATACTTGCTTCCTTGACAAACTCTGTGTGTGAACGGGTACATTTCACCACCGATACTTGGACCAGTAAGCATGGACAGGGACGTTACATGTCGCTGACTGGGCACTGGGTAACTATGGTGATAGATGGTGAAAGGTCTGCTGCACAAGTCTTGCCGTCCCCACGACTTGTGTGTCAATCCTCTGTCTGTCCAAGTTCCTCCACTGCTTCTGCCTCCTCAACCTCGTCTGGGTCCTCCACCTCCGCCCCAAGCCTGCCTGGTCAGGCCACCAGCGTTGTAACTGCGCAGAAGGAATCACACACCCCTCATTACTATGCTGGCAGCAGAGCACAACAGCATCAGGCAGTCTTTGTCTTGAAATGTCTTGTAAATAAGAGTCACACAGTGGCTGAGTTGTGAGCAGCTCTGGAGACTGAGTTTGGTAAATGGTTGTCTCCACTCAACCTGCAGCCTGGTAAGGCCGTGTGCGACAATGCTGCAAACCTGGGTGCGGCCCTTCCCCTGGGCAAGGTGACACACGTGCCTTGTATGGCTCACGTGTTGAACCTTGTTGTCCAGCAATTTTTAACACATTATCCCAGCCTAGATGGCCTTCTGAACAGGGCACGAAAACTGTCTGCTCACTTCCGCCATTCAACCGCCGCAGCTGAGCGACTTGCATCGCTCCAGAAGTCTTTCGGCCTGCCAGTTCATCGCCTGAAATGCGATGTGGCGACACGCTGGAATTCGACTCTCCACATGTTACAGCGACTGTGGCAGCACCGCCGAGCTCTGGTGCAATACGTCATGAGGTATAGCCTGGGCCAATGAGATGCAGAGGTGGGGCAGATTACCCTGATGGAATGGTATCAGATCAAGGACCTATGCACCCTTCTGCACAGTTTCGACATGGCGACGAATATCTTTAGCGCTAACAGTGCCATTATCAGCATGACAATTCCAGTCATTTACATGCTGGAGCACACGCTAAATACTATTCGGAGTCAGGTGGTGGGACAACAGGAAGGGGAGGAACTACAGGAGGATTCATATGCGCAAGGGACAACAACATCACCAAGGTCCAGACGTTCATCATCACCAAGGCGGCAGGCATGGGACCATGGGGGACAAGGGATCAACAAGGGTGCATGGTAGCAGGCGAAATGTTTAGGAAGGTGCAGAAGAACATGAAGAAATGGAGGATGAACTGTCCATGGACATGGAAGACTCAGCGGATGAGGGAGACCTTGGTCAAATTTCTGTTGAAAGAGGTTGGGGGGAGATGTCAGAGGAAGAAAGAACGGTTAGCACCTCTATGCCACAAACACAGTGTGGACTTGGTCCGCATGGCTGCGCAAGACACATGAGCGCCTTCTTGCTGCACTACCTCCAAGATGACCCTCGTATTGTCAAAATTAGAAGTGATGATGACTACTGGCTTGCCACACTATTAGATCCCAGGTACAAGTCCAAATTTTGTGACAAAATTCCAGCCATAGAAAGGGACGCACATATGCAGGAGTATCAGTAAAAGCTGTTACTCGATCTTAACTCGGCTTTTCCACCAAACAACCGTGATGCACGGAGTGAATCTCCCAGGAGTATCTCCAAATGAACATCGATGCCATGACTTTGCAAATGGAGCCTTGCTCATTTTGGGCTTCAAATCTTGAAAAATGGCCAGAGCTCTCCACTTATGCCTTGGAGATCTTGTCGTGTACAGCTGCCAGCATTGTCTCTGAATGTGTCTTCAGTGCTGCTGGGTGTGTGCAGACAGATAAGCGCATGCATCTGTCCAGTGACAATGTGGACAGACTAACGTTCATCAAAATGAACAAGTCATGGATCCACAAGGAATTTACTACCCCTGTATCATCCAGGGGGAGTAAATGTTTGTGAATTTGGAATGTACTTGATGCAAATCAAAACATCCTGTTTGCAACTAGGGCGCAAGTGCTACCACTGAAGGGGTGGGTGTCTGTGTGGCCCAATTTTTGGAAAAAAGGGAGACTCTGCTTGGAGTAACCCTTGATTGAAGTGTTTTTAAAAAGGAGCCAAGATGAACAAGTCATGGTTCAGCAAAGACTTTGCTACCTACCCCAGTGTCATCCTGGGGACAGTTAAGGATGGCGTATTTTTGAATGTGGTTGATGCAAATCTACCTGTGAAGTGTACAACTGGGGCACAACTGCTGCCACTGAAGGGGTGGGTGTCTGTGTGGCCCAATTTTTGGAAAAAAAGGAGACTCTGCTTGGAGTAACCCTTGCTTGAAGTGTTTTTAAAAAGGAGCCAAGATGAACACATATTGTTCCATTTCTACACAGCCACAAACCTGGCACTGATTGTCCACAATTTCATTAGAACCACAGATCTGCTGCAGATTTATCTTTGTGTGTGACAGGGCCTTTAGGCTGGCCACAATAAAAAGCGGGTGCAGAGTGTTCCTCAGGATTTGTGTACACCTGTTGGTAGCAACACCAAAATGACAGGACCCGTAACCAAGGAGGAGTGGGTAGCATGCAGAAGGGCAGATTACACGGCACCCTTGTGATGACCTGATAGGACAGGGTGTCACATCAACATTGTGAATGGACTGACTCAAGGTAGTGGTGGGATTATGGAATGGGCAGGCATATGTTATTGACAAAGAACAAAGGTGAATTTCATTCATGCAATTTTGAATTAAGATCCTAAGGCCCATTCTTGTGTTATTCATCCAAGACCATCACCTCATGTTACAGCACGATAATGCACAGCATCATGGTGCAAATATCTGTACACAATTCCTGGAAGCTGAAAACTTCCCAGTTCTTGTATGGGCAGCATACTCACTTGACTTTTAACTCATTGAGCATGTTTAGGATGCTCTAGATCGGCATATACAACAGCTTGTTCAAGGTCCTGCCGATATTCAGCAATTCTACACAACCATTGAAGAGGAATGGAATAACATTCCACAAGCCGCAATTAAAAACCAGAACAACTCAATGCAAAGGAGAAGTGTTGCACTGTGTGAGTAAAATGATGGTCACATCCGATACTGACTGATTTTCTGATGTTCCCTTCAGCTTCACCAATACTGTAGAACAGCTAATTTTAGCATCGCCTTTTATTGTGGTCATCCACAGACACCCCATGCAATAATCATGCTGTCTAATCAGCATCTTTCTTTGCCACACCTGTGAGGTGGATGGATTATCTTCACAAAGGAGAAGGATCACTAACACAGATTTAGACAAATTTGTGAACAATATTTGAGAGAAAAAGGCCTTTTGTTACCATAACAAAAACTTAGATCTTAGAGTTCAGCCCATGAAAAATGGGAGCAAAAACAAGTGTTGCGTGTACATTATGTTTTGTGTATATACTTTAAAGTGAACTATTGTGAATAAAGAAAGTAGCATATTTATAGCGGCTAATGATAGCAGGAGACTGGAAAAACATTTGAGAAGTAAATGATACATGAAATGCTTTGACATGTATATATTTATAGAAGCACTAGAAAAATAATATAGGCTGAAAAAGGTAATAAGCTGAAATCTATAGAAACAGATAATAAGTACTTATAGCCCATTTACATTACGCTAGTACTTATGACCTTTATTAAGTTACAGAGCATAGTCTACTCTGAATATATCATTAATAGATGTGTGACCAAAATATAGTTTCTCTGTAAACATGGTTCATTAATCTAATATGATGAAAATGTCAGAAGGTAGGAATGTTTTTTGAAGAGTCAATGTACTACTTTACAACAAAACAATAATAACCATTTTACACAGGCAGTTTTGGACATTATGACAGACATTTTTTTTATTGTGGCATTCCAAGACTAGAGAGGAGCAGAACCATGGATGTTTGAGATTGGCCGAATTATAAAAAAAGTTAGGTTCGGGAACTGGACTTGACCCCTGATGCAAACCCCATACAAGTCAATGGGGACCTGAATGTATGTGCTACAAAAAGGCTGTAAAATGGTCATACTAAAGGCTAGGGGCTGCAAAAGGATGCAATATGGGGGTAAGAGTAGGACAGTTATACATTTCCCAATAGATGACACAGGAATAAGAATCTTTTCTGGCCCACTCATTAAAATACATGAATATTCACTGATTCCCCCACCCACTCTCTGTGCCAGTGTTTGTGATTGGTGGCAGTCAGATTGCTATAAATGCCCCCCTGCTATCTTATAGTGTAAAAATAAAAAATAATTTTAAAAAGTGATGTGAGGTCACTCCCTTTTTTGATAACCAGCCAAGATAAAGCAGCAGCTGAGGGCTCATAACAGGCTGGGAAGGAGCCAATATCCAGGGCTCTTCTCACCCTGATAATACCAGGTTCCAGCTGTCAGCTTTACTTTGGCTAATTAAGCAAAAACAAGGGGTATATCAAGTCTTAAATAAATAAGTAAATAAATAAAAAACAGTGTGGGATCCCCCCATTTTTTTATATTCAGTCAAGGTAAAGCAGACAGCTGGGGGCTGGTTTTATCAGGCTAGTAAGGCCAATGGTTATAAAGCCCTTCCCAGCCAAAAAATGGCAGCCTGCAACTATCCCAGAAATGGCGCATCCATTAGAAGAGCCAAGTCTGGCACTTTACCAGTCTCATGCCGATTACCTATATGCGGTGGCAATCTGGGTAATATATTGGGTTCATGATAGCTGTGATTTGTAATGGATAGAGATGAGTGAACCTCCCAAGGTTCAGTTTGGTTCATGTTTGCCGACTTAACCTGTGTTCGGCAAACAGTTCAATGAACCTTTCCAAACCACACTGAATTCTTTGGGAGGCAAAAACAAAGGCATAGACAACACCTTTAAAGTGTGTAAGAGGGCTATGGGTGATATAATCGATTGGAGGTATGTGTCGTAGTGGTGGTTATCCTCTGTAATGTAAGCCCGGGAGAAAGCTCCAGTACAGGTAGTGCTGGCAGAATATTAGGGCATAATACGGGCTGGGTTTTTACGAGTAGCTGGATGGGCGGGTCTGGCTGCTCATATACCTCCACTCCTGGGTGTAGTTCTGGGTATAAAAGGAGATCAGTAGTCTCATAGAGGGCCTGTGTGTGAGGAGGTTGGAACCTACTGTGTGACCCTGTTACTGTGTGACCCTGTTAGAGTGAGACCCTGTGTGGGTGAATACCACAGACTGTTGGGAAAAGGACTTGTTGTTTTGTTATTTTTTTCTTTTGTGCCAAAAAAAGGCTGTTTTATGTTACTTTTTCCCTGAAGGGTTTATGGAAAGATAATAAACCAACTGGACTTAAATGAAACTGTTCCTGTTTTTGCCTCAACCCGCAGCCACGTGAGTAGCATTGCTACAGGTGCCAAAACAGCTCAAACCTTTGTACAATCAAGCCACACTGTTGTGGCACAGCTATTAGCTTCCTAGTCTATTAACAGAAGAAATATTGAGATGAGTGAGTGACAAGTGTAGGCCATGTGGGCTGGGAGCCCTTATACCACATGCTAAAGCTCAAACAGCTTTTCTGCTTAGCCACACTCAGGTGGCAGCAATATTAGCTTTATAGGCTGACTATAATTGCCAGACACATTTTAGGATAGTAACAGAGGTAGATGAGTGAAAGGTAGCTGCATGCCTGCCAATCTGGGAGCACTACAGCTACAGGCAATACACAAGGTCACCCATTTAGGAGTCCCAATTCCCATTTACCTAAATTAGGACAGAAGGACAGTAGTGTCAATTTTCACAGAGGACCCATAGTGTTGTGGTGCAGCAGTTAGGCATAAGAAAAGCAGGAGATAGGATCTTGGCCAGCATTTACACCTTTCAAATTAAGTTGAAATTAAGAGATGGATGAGTGACAAGTGTAGGACTGGTGCACTGAGACCCCTGCCATTAGAGACCACACAACTTGGAGACCTAACTTAGAGTCTCCACAGTTTCAGAAATTGGTGGCAGACACCAGGAAAAGTGGCATCCATTGCCCCAGAATACAATCAGTGTGTGTAATGATGCAGCATGGATGCATGGGACAGGACCTAGAACTGGGCCTTGCCCAGCATTTAATGCTTAAACCTTGATCAGCAATAGGTGGATAAGTGACAGCTGTAGACCTGATTGTCAATGCATGAGACAGGGTCTAGATGAGCATTTACAAGTTTGAAACTAAGTTAACATTAAGAGGTGGATGAGTAAGAGGTATAGGCCTGGTAATTTGAGACCCAGGCCACTACACACAACAAACAACTTGGAGACCCAATTTGGAGTTTCCACATTTCCAAAAACCTGGGGCAGAAACCAGGAAAAATGGCATCAATTGCCCCACAGTACCCATAGTATTATGGCGCAGCAGTCAGGCATGGACCATGCATGAGAAAGGGGCTGGGCCAACATTTACAGCTTTCATATTAAGTTAACATTAAGAGGAGGATAAGTGACAGGTGTAGGCCTAGTCATCTCAGACCTCTGCCACTACAGACAACACACAACTTGGAGAAACAACTTGGAGTCTCTACATTTCTAAATATGAGGGACAAATGCCAGGAAAAGTGACATCAATTGCCCCATAGTACAAATATTATAGTGGCACAGCATGAATGCATGGGACAGGGCCTGAAATAAGGCCTGTCCCAGCATTTCTAGCTTAAACATTGATCAGTAACAGGTGAATGAGTGGAGTGTAAGGTGTAGGCCTGATACTCTGAGACCCCTGCCACTAAAGCAACACACAACAAGGAGACCCGAATAAGAGTTGACATTTACAAAAAAATTTGGCTTGTCATGACTTAGGAGGAAGCAAAAGGAATAAGGAATATTATGTGTTCATACATTAAAAAAAGCCAAATTTTAAAAGTACCAGTGGTGGACACACCGTTTTATTGTTGCACCATCAAGGCACTTGTTAGTAACATCAGCAGCAGTAGCAAAAGAAGCAACAGAAGCCACAACAAAAGTGTCAAAGACTGCATTAATGTGAGATAAATGCAGCACACAGAAAATTACACAATCGCCTAGTCAACACATTCTGTGACTGGGGTGGAAAAGTCATTGGAAATCTATGAGTTGTTCATCTTGATGAAAGTTAGGTGGTCTATGTGTGACGCCCCTGGACTAGTCAGGTCATCACAGGGTACTGCACGCTCTTTATCTCTAGTGCAGGACTCAATCCCCCATGATTCTGGGTTCCCAACCTATAGTACTGCTTCCATCAACATCCAAAAATCCCAATCACACTTCACACCACACTCTGCCAGACACACCAGTGGGCTGCTAAGCTGGAATAGGGCAGTCCACCTAGGGATAAGGCAGACTGGTGGGAGGTGACAGTGAGAGGAAAGGGAGTAGTAGCTCCCAGAGGGAAGAGGAAACTTGGGGTTGGAGCTCCCAGGGAAGCTGAGTAAAAGAATGGGCTGCAGACGGTGGTCTGGACCCGGAGGAGTTGCAGACCCGGTCGCGGGATATTGGGACTGGGTGCCTGGACCCAGTCTTGGAGTACAGTCAGCAGCTCAAAGTCAATAGCCGGTCCGGGACCGAAAGCACGGTGGGGTATTGGACCCTAGGTCGGGGAGTAGCTTCAAGCAACTCGGTAATCAACCTGGGGAGGATAGTGACTTTATGGACTGTGACCACGAAGCTCAGAGATCAGGGGCACTAGCGCAATGAGGGGGATAGGGCTTTCCAACCCAATCAGCCCACTGAAATCTCAAGCGTGAGCCCTTGAGAGCAAAGCTCCTCTACCAATAGTAGGGAGCGGGGCCCAGACAGCTTTATGCCTACAGGCCAACTGAACACTTCTAAATTTGTGTACAGAGGCAGGCTCCAGACCATCAGGCAGTACTGTAGGGGATGGATACCCGGACGGGCTCCCGTCAAGAGGGCAGCGGCACCCAGTGACTTTGTTTACCTTGTTGTCAGTCTGCTGTTTATCACCAACGCTGTCTGAGTGAGTACATGGTCACCCCCTGCTACCACCTAGCCATGCGCTACCCTGTACACCACCATCCAGAGTCCCGGGGTCTCCCCTACCCATGGAGAGAAACGTCATCTGGCCGCCCCACTCCATCTACCCCGGGTACTCCCAACACCGGCAGCGGCGGTACTCCCCTTACCGCACACCACGGGTAGCGTCACAAACTATTATCCCCCTTTACATTTGAGTTGCAGCAAGCCCCCGGGTCTGGAGACCCTCAAGCCACAGCAATCCCAGATCCAAGCGGTTCGACCGCTGCAGGGGTGGCACATATGCTTTCAGGGGACAGCCAAATGCGCTTATCTGTCAGCACACCCCCTCCACAGTGCTGAAGACATGTTCTGAGAGAATGCTGGCTAACAGCCATCACAAAACCTCCTCTATTTTTGAAGATCAAAATGCAAAAGGGTCCAACCCCCCCTGATGACATTGATATTGAGCTCAAGATTCTCCTGCAACATCCTCTCCAGTTGTTCACTATGGGGCACTTTGCACACTACGACATCGCAGGTGCGATGTCGGTGGAGTCAAATTGAAAGTGACGCACATCCGGCGTCGCATGTGATATCGTAGTGTGTAAAGCCTTTTTGATACGATTAACGAGCGCAAAATCGTAATCGTATAATCGGTGTAGCGTCGGTCATTTCCATAATTTGGAAATGACCGATGTTACAATGTTCCTCGTTCCAGCAGCATCACACATCGCTGTGTGTGAAGCCGCAGGAGCGAGGAACATCTCCTACCTGCGTCCTGTGGCTCACGCCAGCTATGCGGTTGGAAGGAGGTGGGAGGGATGTTTACGTCCTGCTCATCTCCGCCCATTCGCTTCTATTGGCCGCCTGCCATGTGACGTCGCTATGACGCCGCATGACTCGCCCCCTTAATAAGGAGGTGGGTCGCCGGCCAGAGCGATGTCGCAGGGCAGGTGAGTGCATGTGAAGCTGGCGTAGCGATAATGTTCACTACGCCAGCTATCACCATGATATCGCAGCTGCGACGGGGGCAGGGACTATCGCGCTCGGCATCGCTAGCATCGGCTTGCGATGTCGTAGTGTGCAAAGTGCCCCTTAGTGTCAGACTTGTACTCTGTTCTGCTGGTGAATGGTATGGTCTTGAAAATTTTGTGCTACAGCTCACAGAAATTGTTTCTGCCACTTTAACCCCTTCAGCCCCGGGGCACTTTCCGTTTTTGCATTTTTGTTTTTTGCTCCCCTTCTTCCGAGAGCCGTAACTTTTTTATTTTTCCGTCAATCTTGCCATATGAGGGCTTGTTTTTTGCGGGACAAGTTGTACTTTTAAATAAAACCATAATTTTTACCATATGATGTACTGGAAAACAGCAAAAAAATTCCAAGTGGGGAAAAACTGCAAAAAAAGTGTGATGGCACAATAGTTTTTGGGATGTTTTATTCACCGTGTTCACTATATGGTAAAACTGATGTGTGAGTATGATGCCTGAGATTGGTGCGAGTTTGTAGACATCAAACATGTATAGGTTTACTTGTATCTAAGGGGTTAAAAAAAATTCAGAAATTTGTCCAATAAAAGTGGCGTACGTTTTGCGCCATTTTCCGAAACCCGTAGCGTTCTCATTTTTTGGGATCTGTGGCTCAGTGATGACTTATTTTTTGCATCTCGAGCTGATGTTTCTAATGGTACCATTTTTGCAAAGATGATACGTTTTGATCGCCTGTTATTGCATTTTGCGTAAAACTTGCGGAATTTTGGCGTTTGAAATTTTTTTGCCACTACGCCGTTTACCAATCAGATTAATTGATTTTATATTTTGATAGATCGGGCATTTCTGAACGTGGCGATACCAAATATGTGTATATTTATTTTTTTTTAACCCTTTAATTTTCAATGGGGGGAAAGGGGGGTGATTTGAACTTTTAGGTTTTTTAGTTTTTTTTTGTTTTTTAAAACTTTTTTTTACTTTTTTTTTATTTTACTAGTCCCCCTAGGGGGCTATAGCGATCAGCAATCCGATCGCTATTATCTATCTGCTGATTACAGCTATACAGCTGTAAACAGCAGATTCAATCACTTTTGTTTTCACCCTGCTCCCGGCCGGGTGAAAACGAAAGTAAAACGTCATAGCTGCAGGCATCATCACATGACCCTGTGCTACGATGGCAACCCCCGAAAGTCACATGATCACTCACGTGACTTCCGGTGGGGCCGGCAGTAAGTAAAAAACATGGCCGCGCGCATATACATCTCGCTGCCAGACTTTGGCAGCGAGATTTAAGGGGTTAATATTTCGGGTGGAATGCGATTCCACTCAGAACATGTAGGCACACATATCAGCTGTTGATAACAGCTGATATGTGCGCCGATCCCCGCCGCCTGCCCGCGGCAGGGGGCGGGGCTTAACGGGACACGCTCCATGACGGATATATCCGTCCATGGTCGTGAAGGGGTTAACTGCTGATAATGTTTCTGCGATGACGAGTTGACGTTCCTGTTGTTGGAAGCCTAGAACAGCGATACACACTGTGTGCCTCATTGCTGTCTTGAGGAAAATCACTCTTAAGATTGTGTACAAGCTTGTTTCTATACTCCAGCATGCATGCATCCTTTTCCAGGAAGCTTCAGGCAAAATTTACTTTTGTACCATGGATCTAACAGAGTGACAATCCAGGAGTCAGCACTATTTCTAATCTTATCAATTTGGGAACCATGTTGCAGATAGTGCAGCAAGAAGGCTTTCATATTTCAGGCTCTTCCGTGAGGTTCAAGTCCATGTTTTGTTGGTGGCGGGGTAACACTCAAGTTTGCTTCCTCTGTTCTCTCCCACCAACCAACCAGGGACACCAGAGAGGGGATCAATATCTTTTTATCGTCTGACTGTTGCACACTCATCACCTCTTTCTCCTCATGCTCCTCCATTTGTTCCTCAGCTCCTGCACCTTCACTAACAGTTTGTCTGGTACCATGAGTCCCCATTGACATCACCCTTCTATGCCACCCACCTGTTCAACGATAGTCAAAACTTTAAAGATATTGGTATCCTTTCCACATCATCCTCTGCTTCCTCCTTTTAATCTGGGACTAGCATCTCCTCCCGCAGACAATTCAAAGTGTGCTCCAGCATGTAGCTAACCATCTTACTGTAGTAACCATTTTGAAACTCTGCAGAAGGGTGCAGAGGTCATTCATCTGTGCCCCCTATGCAAGCTTGATTTTCCCCATGACCGGACTGTGCTGGCCCAGGCTGTGCATCATGAAATACTGCAACAGGGCTCATCGCTGCTTCTACAGATGTTGAAACATGTGCTGAGTGGAATTCCACCGTGTTGGCAAATTGCATATCAATCGGTTTACCGGTAGGCCAAAAGACTTCTATAGCAATACAAACAAATTAGCCAGGATGTGCAAACGGCAGAAGTGAGTACAAAGCGACTGTGCCTTATGCAGCAGCTCATCCAGGCTGGGATACTGAAATGTATGTTACATTAAGAGAGTGATTGAGTGATTGAGGGTGCAGGTGGAGGCCCTGGAGGGGGTGGAGGAGGCAGAAGCAGTGGAGGAAGTGGTAGATATAGAGGTTTGTTGCGCAAGACAGAGGGATTTAAAGAACTGTGGAGCAGCCCCTTCCTCCCCTGACTATGCTTGCCTGTCCAAGTGTCAGGGATGAAATGCACACTGTCAGAGACAGTTTTTCAAGGAATGGGTGATGTTGTCTGCGACATGCTTGTGTAGCACAGGCCCAGTTTTATTAGAGAAGTAATGGTGACTGGGCAACTGGTACTGAGGGACTGATATGGCCATCAGCTTTTTGAAACCATCTCTATCCACCAGGCAGAAAGGTAGCATTTCCGTGACCAACAGTTTAGATATGATGAAATTCTATCTCTTAGCATTTTATGTGTAGGAGGAAATAATTAGTGATGAGCAAACCTGTTTGATAAAGGTTCACCAATTTCAAATTTGGTACGAGCCTTAGTCTGTTCGGTTCGGGCTTGGTAACCAAAGCACTTTCTCCAAAAGTCGTCATTGTTCTGTTTTATTCAGTCACTGATCGAATGTTAAAAAAATGCTTTTCTAGTAACATGTTATGCTTTTGTATAGGATTGTGGTGCTGTATGATGAATGGGGGGATGTGTTTAATGAATGAAGGGTGTAGGGAGTCTGGAGAAACCATTTTTTTCCTTAACTTTATTTGCAGATGTTCCTGCAGCCAATCACTGTGCAGCAAATATCCACAAGGTTCAGACACAATGGCTTGTTAATTGACTGCCTAAGTCACATGCCCTTCTGCATGTAAAATGCGGACATGCATCATTTTGTGAATATTAAACATTAGGGAAGTGGCTGCCGCCGGTGCTGCCATCAGGGCTACTAGACATTTAGCTTAGCTAGCGGTTTAACACTAGAACTACTGAGGTAGTCATTTTGACTACTTTGCACCATGTATTTCTATATAGGTGTCACGAGTCCAGTAGTTCTAGTGTTAATGATAGGTAGTTGAGATAGATAGGAGAGTGATAGTGTAGAATAGGGACGCGCAGTGTATGGAAAGGTGTGTGCCACAAATCGTCATTTTATAGCAGAAATAGGGATTGCTACTTGTTAGTGCTTGCTAAAGAGTTTACAGTGAAGGATCTAAACAGCTATTGCTATTTATTACTGCTTGTTCCAAATTAGCCAGAGAAACACATTTCTAGGTATTGCTACGTATTACTGCCTGCTCCAAATTAGGCAGTGAAACATATTTCTAGGTATTGCTACATATTATGGCTTGCTCCAAATTAAGAAGTTAAACCCCTGACTAGGTATTGTTAGTACTGCCTGCTGTAAATTTGCTAGTGAATAGTGAAGTAGCTAAAAATGTCTTGACAGTTTTAATTGCCTGCTCAAAATTACGCAGTCTATCACATTTCTAGGTATTATTAGTTAGTACTGCCTGCTGTAAATTTGCTAGTAAGCTAGCTTAAAATGTCTTGGATCTTTTCAGTGTATGCTACAAATTACGCAGTGAACCACACCTTCACAATATTGCCAACTCAGGCAGGAAATAAATAATGTATCTTTTGTGTCTGACAGGTGTGGTTGCGAAACATCTGTTTGAAAGTGGAAGGGTGCATCAACCATGAAAGGTAAATCACAATGAATTTGTAGTGGAAGAGTGAATAGGAGGGGTGTAGTAGGTGTACATGTGGAAAGTTCTGTTAGTCAAAGCTCTAGTGAGCAAACACAGGATCATCCTATCCCAAGAGAAATGAGACAATTTTCGTTACTAAACATCTTACTCCACTAGATTTCTTTGGAAGCCACACATCATTTCATCTTTGAAATAAGGGTAATAAACAGCATGTGCTAGAGTGGATATCAAGTGCTGCGTCAAGTGGCCTCTCCTCATCTTCCTGCACCTCAACATCACACAGTTCATTCCTCAGAGGTGCCACCCCAATTACACTTGTTTCCACCCATATCACAATCTCCAACTGGCAAACTGACTTTGGTGAACCACACATGGACGAGCCTGCAGAGCTGTTCACACATTCTATCCCATGGGCATCAGTGGTCTTCTCCAAAAATTCCCAGACTCAAGAGGAGTAAAGCATCTGTACCGATGCCCAAAATCTTTGTCAGTTGGATCCTGGCAAAGACGAAGTAGAGTCACAGCAGGCTGATGTTAAGCCTTGGGGGTGGAGGTGATGATAATGAGACAAAGATACCTGATTCACACGCATACTGTTATGTGATATCAGGTCACGAAGAGGAGGAGTGGGTCAACATAGATCCTAACAATGAAGTTGTAGATCCTACTTGGTGTGAACCCAGAGGCACATAGCTGTGTAGCTCAGCAGATGAGGAGGAGGGGGAGGAAGATGAGCAGGCTACGTTGGCAATCCCTGCACAAACACGTACTGATGTAACCACGAGAAGCACTGCATCCTCAGCCACAACTCTGGCTGTAGCAGCAGAGGTCACGGGTCTGCAGTTCGCAGGAAGGGTTACCTAGCCCGGACCTTTTTTGAGACTGCAAAGTATGACCCGACTTCTGCTATCTGCCAACGTTGTAAACAACAACTCAGTAGAAGGAAAAATACAAATAATTTGACTACTACATGCTTGAATCGGCACATGCGCAACCAACATGCATTACTGTGGGAAACTTACTGTGCTAAAATACGAACTACTGGGTCTACCTAACCACGTCAAGTCAACAACATCTACTGCTTCTTCCTCTTCCTGCGTCACCGTTGAAACTATTCACACACAGGTCTCTGACCCCAGAGCCTCTATGTCATGTCCCTACCAGAGTCCGTTCCTGCGACTTCTGCTCCGATCACCAGGCGACGCCGTGTTCCCACCATGGATAGTGTTGGTGATGGGAGAGGAGTCGGTGCCCGTGGCTCTGCTGAGCACGGGTTCCGCTCATCCACTAGGCTGTTTCCCTGGAACCTGCAGTACCACTGGCTGACTGAAGGTGGCGTGTGTCTTCCAGCTAAAGTTGCCAACATTCACCTGCAGCCAATGGGAAGACACCATACCTTTCTTATTCCCCGTCCTGTCATGTGACCACTTCCAGAGATAGTTCTGTACTCTTGGTTCATGTGCTGTTTGTATGTTGATTCCTGTGTGCTGACCTTTGCTTGTTTTTTGACTACCCTCCTGCCTGTCGTTTTTGTACCTTGCTGCCAGTTCTGGATTTCACCTCTGCTTTGTCTCCTCACTACACCCTTGCCTGACGATTCTGTTCCTGTTTAGCATCTCCTGGTTTTTGACCCTGCCTGACCACCACGGACTACAGCCTACCACAGGTAGTGATCTCTGGGGCTCTGTGTAATTCCAAATCCCTGTATAGGGGTTAAAGGATTGCAGAGTTCTTGGGGTCCTGCTTTGTGAGCGGCTTTTCTCTAGACTCCGCTTACAGCCAGTCTAAGTCTGTGGCTCCAGGCAGGCGCTACACTCTACTTGTTTACCCGCTACAGGTGTGGTGAGTGAGAGCCCATCAACTGTTATGGAAGTGATCATGCCTAGTGTTTATGACCCATGTGAGACACCAAGACCACATCCTGTGTGTTGCATGAACTATACCTCCCTGCTGTGCAAACACACTCTGGGCAAATGGGGTGGGTCACTTGATGCCATTGTCCTGCTGTCTGCCTGCAAAGTTTTTAAATACCAAAACTCCAAGATGGGTCTCCCAATTGTCTTTTGTCTGTATTGCCAGGGTTCTGGGAGAAAGAGACCTACACCTGTCACTCATGCATCTCTTTATTTTTAAAAATGTAAATGCTAGGCCACATCCTGTGTGTTACATGGACCATACTTCCCAGCTGTGCAAACAAACTATGGGGAAATGGGGGGGTTGATGCCACTGTCCTGCTGTCTGAGTTTTTAATCTCAAGATTCCAACATAGGTCTCCAAATCGTCTTTTGTCTGTATTTCCAGAATTCTGGGAGAAATAGGCCTATACATGTCACTTATGTATCTCTTTATTTTTAAAAATTTAAATGCCAGGTCACATCCTGACATGTTGAATGTTAACCCAACATAATAGAGCAGATCTGAATAGGGGTATCGTAGGAACTCCTGGATCTTGCTATACTGCCTTGATGTGATTTCTGTGGAAAAGTTTTGGCTGTCAATATACCAATTATGGGGGCTCTGGGTGTAACTACTGTGAGGGGAATGGGAGCTGGATGTAGCTCGCGGCCCTCTCTCAGAGCTGAATGTGGCTCTCAAGGTCAGAAAGGTTGGGGAAATCTGGCCTAGATAATATTACATATTCACAAGACAGACGCGTCTAAAATTAGGTTTATATGTTGTGGTTGTTTGATATAATAATAATAATAATAATAATTTTTATTTCTATAGCGCCAACATATTCCTCAGCACTTTTCAATTCAGAGGGGACATGTACAGACAATATGAGACAATACAAAATAACTAAATTAAGATACCAAGAAAGTGAGGGCCCTGCTCGTAAGCTTACAGTCAATGAGGAAATAGAGGGGGCACAAAAGGTGAATGGGGAGGGGAAGGGGTGGGGGTTAGAGAAAAGCTTGTCATAGATGGTCAAGCCGTTGATTTAACCCCTTAACGACCGCGGGCAGTAACATTATGTCATAGCGGTCAGAGTGTTAATCCCTGCGGTCTGATGCAAGAAGCTTGCAGCATTTGGTGCACACATCAGCTGATTTTTACAGCTGACATGTGTGCCTACCAGGCACAAGCGGAATCGTTATCTGCCCATGCCTTTCAACCCCTTAAATGACGCTGTCAAGAAGTGACAGCATCATTATAATTGCGATTGCGGTAAATGTTTACTTGCCGATGGTTGCATGGTACCACAGGGTCATGTGATGATGCCTGTAGCTATCATGAGTCACTTTCTCTCAACGCCGGCATAGTGCCGGCATTGAAAGTAAACCAGCATATCTGCAGATCTCAGCTGTGTAGCTGTGATCAGCAGATATGTATGAGCGATCACATTGCTGATCGTTATAGCCCCCTAGGGGACCTAGAAAATAAAAAGAAGTTTAAAAAAAGTTTAAAATTTTTTTAAAAAAATAAAAAAACCTAAAAGGTTCAAATGACCCCCCTTTCGCCCCATTGACAATTTAAGGGTTAAAAAAATAAAAAATATACACACATTTGGTATTGCCGTGTTCAGAAACGCCCAATCTATCAAAATATAAAATCAATCAATCTGATCGGTAAACGACGAAACGGCAAAAAAATTCCAAATGCCAAAATGATGGTTTTTAATCGCCACAAATTTTGCGCTAAATGCAATAACAGGTGATCAAAATGTAGCATCAGTGCAAAAATGGTACCATTAAAAATGTCAGCTCAAGATGCTAAAAATAAGCTATCACTGAGCAATGGATCCCAAAAATTGAGAACGTTTCGTGTCACAGAATATGGCATAAAATATGCGCCACTTTTTTCTGACAAATTTCAGGGTTTTTTTTATCCCTAAGATAAAAATAAACCCATTCATGTTTGGTAATTACGAACTGACACTGACCTGAGGCATCATAGCGACACATCACTTTTAACATATAGTGACCACAGTGAATAAAATATCTCAAAAACTATAGTGCTATCACACTTTTTTTTGCAATTTTTCCGCATTTTGAATCTTTTTGCTGTTTTCCAGTACAATATATGGTAAAAATCATGATTTCATTTAAAAATACAGCTTGTTTCGTAAAAAACGAGCCCTCATATGACCATATTGACTGAAAAATAAAAAAGTTACGTCTCTCAGAAGAAGAATGGCGAAAAAAAACGGAAAGTGCAGAATCGGATGGTCGTGAAGAGGTTTTAATACGGGATTCAAAACCAGCTATGTGGACTGGTCACCAGCCAGAATTTATACAGGTATAGAGTGTTAAAAAGTACATGGAGAGGAATGGAATCAGAAGATACAGAGGACAATACTTGACTTATAAATACTAGTACAAATTACTGTAAAGTGAAAGCTATGAAGAAAAAAAACAAGAAACCCAAACACTTCCTTATTATGTCCCACTGATCTGGAAAGAACTCCAAATGATGAATGTATAAAATGCAGTTATTCAGATTTATATAATTTAAGATGGAGACTTAAGCGGGCTTTACATGCTACGATATTTCTAGCAATTGCTAGCGATATCGTACGCAAAATCACCCGCCCCCGTCGTGCATGCAATATCGTGTGATCGCTGCCGCAGTGAACATTATCGCTACGGCACCGTCACACGCACTTACCTGGTCGTTGTCGTCGCTGCGACTGCCGAACAATCCCTCCCTCAAGGGGGAGGTGCGTTCATCGTCACGGTGACGTCACCGCCACGTCACTAAGCGGTCGGCCAATCAAAGAGGAGGGGCGGAGATGAGCGGGACGAACATCCCACCCACCTCCTTCCTTCCTCATTGCGGGCGGGACGCAGGTAAGGTGAGGTTCCTCACTCCTGTGGTGTCACACACAGCGATGTGTGCTGCCGCAGGAACGAGGGACAACATCTTTAAACAACCATTAACAATTTTTGGTTTTAGGACGACCTCTCCATGGTGAATGATTTTCACTACTTTGGAGGATGTTTAAGGTCGCTGGTAAGTGTTACGCGCTGCGATACCGTTAATGACGCCAGATGTGCGTCACTAACGACGCGACCCCGACGATAAAACATTAACGATATCGTAGCATGTAAAGCCCCCTTTATTTTCACAGTGCACCTACAACTTGTAACATACATTGACAATTGGTTGGGTCTGCACTGTGGTTAAAACCATTGCTTCACAGGGCAATTACTAAGCATTTAATTAATTAAAACATTTTAATTTGAACACTAAAATTCTGCTGGGGCTTTGTATATCTTGCATAAATCATAATCTTAAGAAAACATTGAGGCCTTTGGTCTCATGAGCCCAATTGGTACATTTCAGTATTTTAATTACACCATTAACATACACAATAAAATGCACTTTGCTTAATTACATGCTCCAGAACTATGAAAAAAAAAATATCTTCTAAATATTTAAGCTTGAACACTTCTTTTGCAAAATAAAATTGTACAATTCCACTATTGTCAAAGAAAAAGCATTTTAAACCATTCTGAGCCCGGAGGTAAGAATATTTAAGATGATATTTGAATTTATTCCAACTACAAAAGCTCTTTGAATTGCTTTGAACATTCACAGAATATCTGAATTGATGCAAAAAATTGCAGGAATGGTTTAATTTCACTATATATTCTAGTTTTGTATATAAATATAAAGAGAATATTAAAGGTTATTATACACTAAAATATCACATATTAATATACCCTAATGAAGGTCATAAACATAAGATATGAGTTAATTTCTAAACAGCTACAAACTCCAAGTGAAACTCGTATGGACATGAATATTGCATTGGATAAAAAATGAACATTAGGCTCTGTACAGATTGCGTAAATGTCTTTTGATTTGCATCAACAATGTGTTTTACACCAGAAAACTGGCTAAAAAAACTTAGAATAGTTGCAACACAAAGTTGCAAAACAATTTTCAACTTTCAGCATGTTTATGCCAGTTTTGATCAGTTCTGCTGAAATGGATCGAGCTGTGGCAGGAGGTATGTTTATACTGGCCTTTCAAATTGTATTGCAGTACTATTGTAGTGCAGTACATGAGACTTGTCAGTGATTCACTGACATAGCCTGTTAGACCCTGCTCATAGCAGGGTCTAACAAGCTACTGTACCTTGGGATAATCAGATGACCTCAGGGTTACCATGGCAACAATCATGACCCGCAATTACAATCAATCCTGTCAAAGAGGGTGCTTTACCCTTTGTTTAACCTCTTAGATACTGCTGTCATGATTAAGGGGTTAACTGGCCCCGTTCGGTTTCAAAACCGGTACGAATGAAGCTGTCACCTGAGGTAATTTCGCCCTTGGGGAGGGACCATTCAGTTATTCCACAGCATCAATAAAAAAGCAACAATGAGGAATGAGGCCCCTGAATGACCACTGTTTAAAGGCGTATTGTCATACAACGGTTGGCTCAAAACTCACCAGGTGTCATGGTGGTATCTGGTGCTCTTCAGACCACAGACTCTGAAAATCCACATTCTGGTTTCTCTGGTGCTTCTGAGTTGCACAGGCAGTCTTGGTCGTCGACTAGCTTTTTGCTTATTAGGGATTGTGCTGGCAGGGGTTAATCTCTCCTAGTCTGCTTGTTACTAACAAAATCTTGCTGTAATAAAGTAACATTATATGCCGACATTAGAATCTTTTGTCTAGTTAAGCAGCACAAAACTGACTGCAGCAGTCAGTCTTTCAGTAGGCTTACAAGTCACAGCAAATTTAACTCTGTTAACCTATTAACACTAGAACTACTGAGGTAGTCATTTTGACTACTTTGCACCATGTATTTCTATATAGGTGTCACGAGTCCAGTAGTTCTAGTGTTAACAACTGCCTATATGTGTCAAAAAGTATAAGGGGATAACCAGGGACCGGGGCTCCTAGTCTGGTCCTCAATCTAGGGGCCCCTAGCTGTCCTTTATCCCAGAGGTACTTCTGATGGTTAAGAGCTATGGACTGCCAACCTAGTCCTGCTCCTGGCCAGCCCTGCTCTAATACCCCTCTCATTAACCCCAGGAATGGGTCAGGACAGGAGTGGTTAAACCCACACAAATAGACAAATGGAAAAACCAAATCTCTAAATGACAGCAATCACACACAGAGGTATTAGACAATACATGATCAGGAGGAAATAAAGAGGGGGGAGGCAATAAACAGATGACAAGACAATTCCCACAACACACCAAACAGCACTCAGTAGTTTACCAGCAACTGGATCACATCAGCACATGAACTGGTATCATTTAAAGCTACAATTGGCAACTGAAGTCAGTTTCCACAATCTTAAAAAGGCAAGGAGTATCTTTGATAGGTTTCTGATAACATTTGATCCTAGAGGTAACCAGCAGATTAGGATACATCCCTACTTACTGTGTGAATCTCTGAAACCTCTTACTGTGTTGCATCATGCAGCTATGTGCAGCACTCTAAAACACCTACATACAGGCTTTGTTATAATCTTTCTCTGTATACAGGGTGCCTAATACTATGAACTTGTTTGTCTGCTAAAGAGTGAGGAGAGAACATCTAATAGGGGCTGAGACCATGGTGGTGCTGCTGGTGTTGTAGATTCTTCAGGGTGAAGACTAGAGATGAGCGATGTTCGAGGTTCGAGATTGGGGGGTGTTCGAGCCGTTCGACAAACTCAAATGATTTGCTAAAAGTTCGGCAGTTCGAGTTACGTTTGATCACCAAAAGCGTGGCTTTTTACAGCTACGGTATGCAGGGAGCCATCGCTGACAGCCTGCGGTAAGCTGGTAACCAAGGTAAATATCGTTTATCCAAGCAAAGCGCTTTGCTTAGTAACCCGATGTTTACCCTGGCTACGTGTGAAAAAATCCCCGAAAGCCACAAAGAATCACTTCCGTGTGACTTCTGTCAGATGCCGCTACAGTCTGTGTCCCGTTCCATCCTCAGACCCAGCCCCAGCATCGTGGCTGCCTGCTCAGCAGTGTCTGCAGCTGCCGGCACTGTAATGTGTCCGCAGCTGCCCACACTGCAGTGACAGCAGCCGCGGGGATAACAAGCACTGCCGTCAGGAGGTTAGTGAAGTTTCTTACATGCGGTTCTGCTCTCCCGACGTCAGCGCTGTCACTGTCCTCCATGGCCACCGCTTGTCACATCTCCTCTCGCTGCCGACCCGAGTTTGTCACTAGCAGTGACGTCACAGGCTCCTACGATACTTGGTTGTGAAGGCGGTGGTCATTGAACTCAGTGACAGCTCTGCTATCAGGAGTGCAGCGACCACCGCAGGTAATGTACCTCACTATCCTCCTGACAGCAGCACTTGTCATGCCCTGCAGTGACCTGGGCTGACCTATTGATGTTAGCTCAGGTCACTGCATTGCTCTCCCAGCCAATATGGAACATTCTGTTCTTAATTGACTGGGACATTGAATATGGTATGGATCGTCATGGGAACCCCTTAGATTACACCAGACCTGGATTTGTTTTTCTTTCTAATAAATTGGTGAAAGAGGGAATGTTTTGGGGAGTGTTTTTTTCAAATAAAAATGTGTTTGTCGTCTATTTTTTTTTTATTACTGACTGAGTTGGTGATGTCGGGTATCTGATAGACGCCTGACATCACGAACCCCAGGGCTTGATGCCAGGTGACATTACACATCTGGTATTAACCCCATATATTAACCCGTTTGCCACCGCACCAAGGCAACGGGATGAGCTGGAGCGAAGCACCAGGATTGGCGCATCTAATGGATGCGCCACTTCTGGTGTGGCTGCGGTCTGCTATTTTTAAGCTGGGGAGAGTCCAATAACCATGGACCTCCCTAGTCTGAGAATATCAGACCCCAGCTGTCCGCTTTACCTTGGCTGGTGATCTAATCTTTTTTTAAATTATTT
The DNA here is from genome assembly GCF_048569485.1 of Anomaloglossus baeobatrachus. Classification (NCBI taxonomy): domain Eukaryota; kingdom Metazoa; phylum Chordata; class Amphibia; order Anura; family Aromobatidae; genus Anomaloglossus; species Anomaloglossus baeobatrachus. The sequence continues at coordinate 352,927,786 of NC_134355.1, forward strand.
ATTTAATTTAAAATAACAGCGTGGGGTGCCCTCAGTTTTGGATTACCAGCCAAGGTGAAGCTGCCAGCTGTGGTCTGCAGGCTGCAGCCGTCTGCTTTATGCTAGCTGGCTATTAAAAATAGGGGGAACCGCACGTCATTTTTTTTTTTATTTATTTATTTTTTTTGCTAAATACAAAGCTAAGCACCTCTGTAGCGCCTAGTCCTGCCAGATCCCGAGAGGGGCGCTCTCCCTCACATCTGCCCAGCCCCATCATGGCCCCCACGTGCATTCCCAGTCTCAGCTCCCGGGTCGGGCATGCTGCTCCAGGAGCTGCTGCAGCCTCTTACTGTCTCCCGTCCACACACAGATCTGCAGTAAGTGATTCTAGGCTGTGCGCGAGGCCACGCCCCCTTTCTTAAAGCGGTAGAGCCCCATTATCTGGAAGTGACCTCAGAGGTCACCTGTTACCTTATGGGTATTTAGGTTCACCTCCCCTGGCAGCAGGCGCCCGATCCTACTAGTGCATTGCTAGTGTCCAGGCCCCTGTGTAATACCGTTTGTATCTGTGCATCATCTACCTGTTGCTAATCTTCTGTCTCACCGTAGTGCCATCTGTACCTTTCCGGCTGTGGACGTCATACCTACAGTGGACGTCACCGTGCCATACCTATTGTGGACGTCACCGGCCATACCTGCAGTGGACGTCACCTTGCCACCTGCTGTGAACATCTCCGATGCCACAACCGTGTTCTGCCTGCTGCGGACGTCACACCCGTGCTACACCTGGCCATACAGAGACTCCTACTACCGGTTCCTGGCTGCCGTGCATCTAGGCCCTTTGAGGAGGCACCGCACAGTCCCTGTATAGGGGTTCGCTGCTGGTCGTCTTCTCAGGGGAGTGCACGGTCCAGTGGGTCCACCTCCGGATGCTCGCCGCTCCTCCGTGAGCGTAACAACCCCTTAGTGCCACATGAAAGGCACCAAAGGGTGCAAAATTACAAAATGCAGGAGAGTGGGACATTATGTTTCTTTCTGCCATTATAATGACAGAAAAGACTGATATGAAGTGTACAAGCACAGGATAATCACCAGAGCGCTCTACGCTGTGAAAAGCAGTAGAAAATGGCACTGGAGTGAACATGTGACCGCCTCATGTAGGTTGAAGCTATGGATCCTGGGTAAATTTATGTATTTTCCCTCCTTCAGTTTTTTTGCAGTATGCAAAAAAACGGAAGGCACACAGATGACAAACAGATGATATACGGACTGTATATGGAACGGAAACAGATGCCACATGGATTCACCCGTGAAAAAAAACAGCCCGTTTTTTGCGGACCGCAAAAACAGATCGGTCGTGTGAATGATGTAGCCTTATTCTGATCTGCCGTTTATAAACAGCAGGCAGAAATAAGTGAATAGCGCCCCCCAGCGTTAGAAAATCTCCAGGGTTTCAGGGGGTAGCTGAGACCGTGGAGATCATGATTCTGGCCGTTTTTTCCAGTCCCCGCTCACGTGATCACCGGTATACACTATATACCAATGATCATGTTACAGTAAATGACAGCGCCGGTAAAAAATTATTTATCTCCCATCTGGCATGAACAAACATGTCAGATGGGAGATAAATCTCCTCCCCGGTCCCCTCCGGGCCCCCAGTGTCACAAAAGTGCCCCCCCTTAGTTCCTCCCGGAAATCCAAGATGGCTGCGCGCACAGCAGAGTGTCGGCAGCATTCACCCTACTCCTCTGATTTCTGTTGCATGTGCCATGACACATGCGACAGAAAACTCCTCCCCAGGCCTTTTCCTATAACTCCACCGGTTTTCCCTGGTGTTTCACGGTACCTGTGCAGTGTTGATCCCCCATGGTCCCCTCCTTCACAATAGATGCTACCGCATGCACAGAGCGCCTGTCAGCTCAGCTTCCTGTGTTCAGACACAGTGAGTGGTGGTGGTAACCATGCATCTGTAAGCTACTGCAATGCCCTGCTCATGAGGTAAGGAACATAGTTGATCAGAAGAGCTATACTACATTTCCAAATGGAAGTATTTGATTTTATAGTTGCCCTGCTGAACGACTTCCAAAAATGAGAGTACATTATACGCCACAAGAAAACATATCTAAATAGCGAGCTCTGTTGTTTAGTATTCATTCACCTGCATAACTGGACTTAAAGGGGTATTCCATCTCCAAGATCATATCCCCAATATATACAGTTAGGTCCAGAAATATTTGGACAGTGACACAATTTTCGCGAGTTGGGCTCTGCATGCCACCACATTGGATTTGAAATGAAACCTCTACAACAGAATTCAAGTGCAGATTGTAACGTTTAATTTGAAGGTTTGAACAAAAATATCTGATAGAAATTGTAGGAATTGTACACATTTCTTTACAAACTCTCCACATTTTTGGAGGTCAAAAGTAATTGGACAAATAAACCAAACCCAAACAAAATATTTTTATTTTCAATATTTTGTTGCGAATCCTTTGGAGGCAATCACTGCCTTAAGTCTGGAACCCATGGACATCACCAAACGCTGGGTTTCCTCCTTCTTAATGCTTTGCCAGGCCTTTACAGCCGCAGCCTTCAGGTCTTGCTTGTTTGTGGGTCTTTCCGTCTTAAGTCTGGATTTGAGCAAGTGAAATGCATGCTCAATTAGGTTAAGATCTGGTGATTGACTTGGCCATTGGAGAATGTTCCACTTTTTTGCACTCATGAACTCCTGGGTAGCTTTGGCTGTATGCTTGGGGTCATTGTCCATCTGTACTATGAAGCGCCGTCCGATCAACTTTGCGGCATTTGGCTGAATCTGGGCTGAAAGTATATCCCGGTACACTTCAGAATTCATCCGGCTACTCTTGTCTGCTGTTATGTCATCAATAAACACAAGTGACCCAGTGCCATTGAAAGCCATGCATGCCCATGCCATCACGTTGCCTCCACCATGTTTTACAGAGGATGTGGTGTGCCTTAGATCATGTGCCGTTCCCTTTCTTCTCCAAACTTTTTTCTTCCCATCATTCTGGTACAGGTTGCTCTTTGTCTCATCTGTCCATAGAATACTTTTCCAGAACTGAGCTTGCTTCATGAGGTGTTTTTCAGCAAATTTAACTCTGGCCTGTCTATTTTTGGAACTGATGAATGGTTTGCATCTAGATGTGAACCCTTTGTATTTACTTTCATGGAGTCTTCTCTTTACTGTTGACTTAGAGACAGATACACCTACTTCACTGAGAGTGTTCTGGACTTCAGTTGATGTTGTGAACGGGTTCTTCTTCACCAAAGAAAGTATGCGGCGATCATCCACTACTGTTGTCATCCGTGGACGCCCAGGCCTTTTTGAGTTCCCAAGCTCACCAGTCAATTCCTTTTTTCTCAGAATGTACCCGACTGTTGATTTTGCTACTCCAAGCATGTCTGCTATCTCTCTGATGGATTTTTTCTTTTTTTTCAGCCTCAGGATGTTCTGCTTCACCTCAATTGAGAGTTCCTTAGACCGCATGTTGTCTGGTCACAGCAACAACTTCCAAATGCAAAACCACACACCTGTAATCAACCCCAGACCTTTTAACTACTTCATTGATTACAGGTTAAGGAGGGAGACGCCTTCAGAGTTAATTGCAGCCCTTAGAGTCCCTTGTCCAATTACTTTTGGTCCCTTGAAAAAGAGGAGGCTATGCATTACAGAGCTATGATTCCTAAACCCTTTCTCCGATTTGGATGTGAAAACTCTCATATTGCAGCTGGGAGTGTGCACTTTCAGCCCATATGATATATATATATAATTGTATTTCTGAACATGTTTTTGTAAACAGCTAAAATAACAAAACTTGTGTCACTGTCCAAATATTTCTGGACCTAACTGTATATCATCTGTAATAAATTGGCTCAATGGCCTGTCCTTTGCCATCAACCGCGGCTCTCTGCCCAACGCGTTTCCCTTCCAGGACTTCCAATCAAATGGAGGTTCCTCAGGGGCTGTCCATAATAGGGTCATAAACACGATTTACTGAAACAACAATTTGTCTTAATCAATACATGGTCTGGTCATCATTGTGCCTAGATTCCCGATTTTCTCCCTAAGTCAGTACTCACATTTTGTTCACAACATCAACAAGTAAAATTGGTCCTTCAGTGAGGATTTTCGTAATCACTGTGAACACACACATATAGATATAAGTTCCACTCTTCTCCCCTCCCTTTGTTAGAAAAACTCCCCATAATATGGAGTACTTACTAGCCAATAGAGCCTGCATAGATGCAATTGCTGGGCGTCTGATAATGATGCCGGAGATGATTTTCACCTTCCTGTTATTGCAATGCATAGGCATAAGTACTAGGTATTCCCCTTATCATCCAGATATAACTCCCCTTTCATAAAAGTACTTACTGACAGGTCCGACTGTATAGATGTGTATGCTGGACGTCTGGCGATCAGGTCAGTAGATGGTAGACGCCTGGCCATTATCGCCGATCCGGGGTTCAAATATAGCTCCATCTATGCATTTAATTAGCTCATTTCCGGTCTCGGACGTTGTGGATGCCTGATTGTCACTCCAACCAGCCAATCAGGCTGTGGGAGGATTCACATGACACACTCACCCACCTCATATCCGGTTTCCCTCTATTGCTTCTACATGAGCATTGCGATACGTCATTTCCGGTCCCTGCACGCTTCAGTTACTATGGGAATTGGCGATTCATCACTTCCTCTCCCAGCAATCAATGTTGTGGGCGGAAGATGCCATGCAGAGCTCTTTTGCGTCCGGGAACCGGAGCATGCCTGCAGCCAATAGGGCTGCTCATGCCATGGGGGGTGGCTTATAACTCTGCCCGCATTGGTGGCCATTTTTTTGGTTTGATAATAACACAGTGTAAAACTGGCGATCTCAGTTTTCTATATCTGTTTGGAAAGTAAATATAACGCTACTCCAAATATTTCCTATTAAGGCTTACTTAATAAGCCAACATTATACTTCGGTTTTCAACTGTTATTAAATGGGGGATGTGTTTAGACGGAGGGGGAGTTTTGAAGGAAGGGGGGAGGAGGGGGGGGAGAAAGCCATTATACTTACAAACACTGCAGCCAGTTTAAGGGCCGTAGTTGCATTGTCAGGGATAATTATTGTTGATTATTCTGCTGTTAATAAAGCTAGACCACCGCTGAAATCTACACCACCTCTCAATTTTTACTACCACATTTTAAGTGCACAATCTTGTCGCAATCAAAATGAGTGGCAAAATGACAGATGCTGGTGGAAAGGGGAAGAGGCGTGTTGGAAAAGGAAAAAAAGGGTTTGTCCGTGGGGAAGGTGGCAAAGCTCCATTAACATCTGCTGAAGATAGACCATCTTCCAGCAAAAGTAAAATGTCTACTACTTACCGTGGACAATCCGATGTGCTCCCTTTTTTACGGACACGAACAACTGGAACAAAGGTAGATGATGGCCAAAAAAGGAAAATGCTTGAATGGATCTCAAGTGGTCCAACAAGTGCCCTCTCCGCCACCTCAACTACCGCATCCAAAAAACACCAGTCCTCTGAGTTGTCATCCCAATCAAACTTGCTTTCTCCCAGCTCTGAAGTCTCCATCCGCCCTGCACAGTATGGTGGAACTGAGATGGCTGAGTCTGCAGAGCTGTTCAGTCACACTATAGCCTGGGAATCAGAGGTCTGCTCCCAAGCTACAGTGAGTACAGACCAGGAAATGGTCTGCAGTGATGCCCAGAACCTTTGTGACTCTGATTCAGGCCGTGAGGACCAAGTTTCTAAGCATAATGTTGACCCTTTTTCACAAACTGTAACACCTGTTGTTATAGACAATGAGGAACATAGTGATGACGATGAGACGCAGATACCAGATTGGGATGACAACTTAAATATTCGGTCAGGGCAAGAAGAGGCTCGGTCTGAGGGTGAGGGGAGTGCAAACACAACAATTGATGAGGAAGTTCTAGATCCCACCTACTGTCAACCCACAGTCAGGCCCTCGAGGAGGTCAACAGAGACGGGGGAGGAGGATGCAACTGACGAAGAAGTTACCTTGCGCCTTCCTGGACAGAGTAGGAGTACTGGTAGCACGTCTACAACTGCATCCTCAGCCACCACTGTGCCTCTGAGCACTAGTCGGGGTGGATCAGCAGGTCGCATGCCCTCTAAGCCTTGCCTAGCCTGGTCCTTTTTTGACATAGCAAAAGATCACCCAAATTATGTGATCTGTAAAATTTGTCGTGATTCTGTTAGTAGAGGGCAAAACCTCAGCAGTTTGACAACTTCTTCCATGAATCGTCACATGAATAAATATCATATGTCCCGGTGGGAAGCTCACCGTGCTGCAATGCGGCTTAGCGGAGCGAACCATCCATCGCCTGCCCCTTCTAGTGCATCCGCGCGCTCTTCATCTTCTAGAACTGTGCGGACAGCTGTCACACCTGGTTTTCCACGCACACCTTCCACCACTGTAACCGCAACAGGCAGTTTGCTTGGTAGGTCGTCAGTTGGTTTGGAAGGGGAAAAAAGTACGTGTGTACAGCTCTCTCAGACATTGATAGCACCAACGTTGGATGAAGGCGACATCATGTCTACGCCTGCACTTTCCTCACAAAGCTGCATTTTTCCAGGGACACCCTACTCAACACCGTCTACACACAGCAGCCAGATCTCTCTCCTTCAGATGTGGACAAATAAAAGGCCATTTCCTGCGACCCATGACAAAGCTAAGAGGTTGACTTTATCCCTCTGTAAGCTCTTGGCTACCGAAATGCTGCCTTTCTGCCTAGTGGACACAGAGGATTTTAGAGACCTAATGTCTGTCGCTGTGCCCCAGTACCAGATGCCTAGTCGCCACTACTTCTCTAAGAAAGGTGTGCCCGCGCTACACCAGCATGTCGCACACAACATCACCGCTTACTTGAGAAACTCTGTGTGTCAACGGGTGCATTTCACCACCGATACTTGTACCAGTAAGCATGGACAGGGACGTTACATGTCGCTGACTGGGCACTGGGTAACTATGGTGATATATGGTGAAGGGTCTGCTGCACAAGTCTTGCCGTCCCCACGACTTGTGTGTCAATTCTCTGTCTGTCCAAGTTCCGCAACTGCTTCTGCCTCCTCCACCTCATCTGTGTCCTCCACCTCCGCCCCAAGCCTGCCTGGTCAGGCCACCAGCGTTCTCACTGCGCAGAAGGAATCACGCACCCCTCAATACTATGCTGGCAGGAGAGCGCAACGGCATCAGGCGGTCTTTAGCTTGACATGTCTTGGGAATAAGAGTCACACAGCTGAAAAGTTGTGGTCAGCTCTGCGGTCCGAGTTTAATAAATGGTTGTTTCCACTCAATCTGCAGCCTGGTAAGGCCGTGTGCGACAATGCTGCAAACCTGGGTGCGGCCCTTCGCCTGGGCAAGGTGACACACGTGCCTTGTATGGCTCACGTGTTGAACCTTGTTGTCCAGCAATTTTTAACACACTATCCCGGCCTAGATGGCCTTCTGACCAGGGCATGAAAACTGTCTGCTCACTTCCGCCGTTCAACCGCCGCAGCTGAGCGACTTGCATCACTCCAGAAGTCTTTCGGCCTGCCGGTTCATCGCCTGAAATGCGATGTGGCGACACGCTGGAATTCGACTCTCCACATGTTACAGCGACTGTGGCAGCACCGCCGAGCCATGGTGCAATACGTCATGACGTATAGCCTGGGCCAACGAGATGCAGAGGTGGGACAGATCACCCTGATGGAGTGGTCTCAGATCAAGGACCTATGCACCCTTCTGCACAGTTTCGACATGGCAACGAATATGTTTAGCGCTGACAATGCCATTATCAGCATGACAATTCCAGTTATTTACATTCTGGAGCACACGCTAAACACTATTCGGAGTCAGGGGGTGGGACAACAGGAAGGGGAGGAACTACAGGAGGATTCATATGCGCAAGGGACAACAACATCACCAAGGTCCAGACGTTCATCATCACCAACGAGGCAGGCATGTGACCATGGGGGACAGGGATCAACAAGGGCGCACGGTAGCAGGCGAAATGTTGAGGAAGGTGCAGGAGAACATGAAGAAATGGATGACGAACTGTCCATGGACATGGAAGACTCAGCGGATGAGGGAGACCTTGGTCAAATTTCAGTTGAAAGAGGTTGGGGGGAGATGTCAGAGGAAGAAAGAACGGTTAGCACCTCTATGCCACAAACACAGCGTGGACTTGGTCCGCATGGCTGCGCAAGACACATGAGCGCCTTCTTGCTGCACTACCTCCAACATAACCCTCGTATTGTCAAAATTAGAAGTGATGATGACTACTGGCTTGCCACACTATTAGATCCCCGGTACAAGTCCAAATTTTGTGACATAATTCCAGCCATAGAAAGGGACGCACGTATGCAGGAGTATCAGCAGAAGCTGTTACTCGATCTTAGCTCGGCTTTTCCACCAAACAACCGTGCAGGTGCAGGAAGTGAATCTCCCAGTTGTAACTTGAAAAACATGGGACGGTCTCGTCATCTTCAACAGTCTACCCGTACCAGTAGCACCGTATCTGGTGCTGGTAACAGCAATTTTATGGAATCTTTTCATTATTTTTTTAGACCGTCCTTTGCAAGGCCACCAGAGACAACAAGTCTGACACATAGTCAACGGCTGGAGAGGATGATACAGGAGTAGTGATGAGCGAGTACTAAAAAGCTCGGGTGCTCGAAGCTCGGGCCGAGCATCCCAAGATACTCGTGTACTCGGGCCGAGCAACGAGCCCAATGTTATCCTATGGGAGACCCGAGTATTTTTGTGAAATGACCCCCCGGCAGCATGGAGAAACCCTAAAAATGTCACAAAAGTCTCAGAAGAGTGCTCAAATGACATGGCAACAGCATGGGGAAGACCCCTTGAAGCATTTATCACTGAAAAGTCACAGCTGTGAACAATTTTGTCCGCGTTTTACGCCATTTTTACGGACTCACCAGAAAACCTTCCAAAATGACCCCAAAATGATTTTTCATGGCGGAAATGTTAAGGGCACATACCCAATAGTGAGATAGAGCTGGTGTATGTTACTTTTTGAGATTAATACATGAAAGATTTTACGTGAAAACATTGTGTGGCACTCCGATGTCCCTGAGAAGAGACGTACATGAAGGCCTCTTGAGTCTAATGTGCCCATTTTGAGGAAGTGAGTCTTTGTAGTATTTTCCTTTGCCAGGGCAGTCCAAAATTGTGAGGTTCACCAATGCCCCTGCATACAGACGTGCATGAGGGCCTCAAAACATTAAGTGTCCATTGTCAGGAAGTGGGTGTATTATAGTATAGCCCTTAGGCAGGGCAGCCAAAAATTGGGAGGCTCCACATTGTCCCTGGATAGAGACGTGCATGATGGCCTGTAAACCTGAAGTGCCCATTGTAAGGAAGTGGGTCTATTTTAGTATAGCCCTTTGCCAGGGCAGCCAAAAATTGGGAGGCTCCACGTTGTCCCTGGATAGAGACGTGCATGATGGCCTGTAAACCTGAAGTGCCCATTGTAAGGAAGTGGGTCTATTGTAGTATAGCCCTTAGGCAGGGCAGCCAAAAATTGGGAGGCTCCACATTGTCCCTGGATAGAGACGTGCATGATGGCCTGTAAACCTGAAGTGCCCATTGTAAGGAAGTGGGTCTATTGTAGTATAGCCCTTAGGCAGGGCAGCCAAAAATTGGGAGGCTCCACATTGTCCCTGGATAGAGACGTGCATGATGGCCTGTAAACCTGAAGTGCCCATTGTCAGGAAGTGGGTGTATTATAGTATAGCCCTTAGGCAGGGCAGCCAAAAATTGGGAGGCTCCACATTGTCCCTGGATAGAGACGTGCATGATGGCCTGTAAACCTGAAGTGCCCATTGTAAGGAAGTGGGTCTATTTTAGTATAGCCCTTTGCCAGGGCAGCCAAAAATTGGGAGGCTTCACGTTGTCCCTGGATAGAGACGTGCATGATGGCCTGTAAACCTGAAGTGCCCATTGTAAGGAAGTGGGTCTATTGTAGTATAGCCCTTAGGCAGGGCAGCCAAAAATTGGGAGGCTCCACATTGTCCCTGGATAGAGACGTGCATGATGGCCTGTAAACCTGAAGTGCCCATTGTCAGGAAGTGGGTGTATTATAGTATAGCCCTTAGGCAGGGCAGCCAAAAATTGGGAGGCTCCACATTGTCCCTGGATAGAGACGTGCATGATGGCCTGTAAACCTGAAGTGCCCATTGTAAGGAAGTGGGTCTATTGTAGTATAGCCCTTAGGCAGGGCAGCCAAAAATTGGGAGGCTCCACATTGTCCCTGGATAGAGACGTGCATGATGGCCTGTAAACCTGAAGTGCCCATTGTAAGGAAGTGGGTCTATTTTAGTATAGCCCTTTGCCAGGGCAGCCAAAAATTGGGAGGCTCCACGTTGTCCCTGGATAGAGACGTGCATGATGGCCTGTAAACCTGAAGTGCCCATTGTAAGGAAGTGGGTCTATTTCAGTATAGCCCTTTGCCAGGGCAGCCAAAAATTGGGAGGCTCCACATTGTCCCTGGGTAGAGACGTGCATGAGGGCCTCAAAACATTAAGTGTCCATTTTAAGGAAGTGGGTGTATTATAGTATAGCCCTTAGGCAGGGCAGCCAAAAATTGGGAGGCTCCACGTTGTCCCTGGGTAGAGACGTGCATGAGGGCCTCAAAACATTAAGTGTCCATTTTAAGGAAGTGGGTGTATTATAGTATAGCCCTTAGGCAGGGCAGCCAAAAATTGGGAGGCTCCACGTTGTCCCTGGGTAGAGACGTGCATGAGGGCCTCAAAACATTAAGTGTCCATTTTAAGGAAGTGGGTGTATTATAGTATAGCCCTTAGGCAGGGCAGACAAAAATTGGGAGGCTCCACGTTGTCCCTGGGTAGAGACGTGCATGAGGGCCTCAAAACATTAAGTGTCCATTTTAAGGAAGTGGGTGTATTATAGTATAGCCCTTAGGCAGGGCAGCCAAAAATTGGGAGGCTCCACGTTGTCCCTGGGTAGAGACGTGCATGAGGGCCTCAAAACATTGTTCCCATTGCAAAGGAGCGGGTCTCCTGTCGTTGTAATGTCCATTCTGCAAAGAATGGGCGAAAAAATTTACCACTGGGGGTATACCTGAAACAAAGGCCTAAGTATTGCAATTTGTAACGGTCATCATCATGGTGGCGCATGAGGAGAAGGAGGAGGAGTCCAGCGATTATCCAAAGTCCAGAAGTGTGTACCCATGGGTGAGTGGAGGTACATGGCAAACTTTAAATTCCGCTCTCATTTGCTGGTGGTGTGGTGAAGTCTGGCCCAATCCAACCCTTGTTCATCTTGATCAGAGTCAGCCTGTCAGCATTTTCAGTTGACAGGCGGGTGCGTTTATCTGTAATGATTCCACCTGCGGCACTAAAAACACGCTCTGACAAAACGCTAGCAGCAGGGCAGGCCAGGACTTCCAAGGCGTAGAGAGCCAATTCATGCCACGTGTCCAGCTTGGATACCCAATAATTGTAAGGCACAGAGGAATGTCGGAGTACTGTTGTTCGATCTGCAAGGTACTCCTTCAGCATCTGGGCAAACTTAGGATTTCTTGTGGCACTACCCCGCACCTCAGGGGCTGTGGTACGTGAGGGGCTGAGAAAACTGTCCCACATCTTAAAGACTGTTCCCCTACCTCTGGCGGATTGGACTTGTGCCTCTCTCGGCTGTACGCCTCGGTTGTCCACTGATTCATGACCTATGCCGCTAGCGTTTTGTAAGGGGAATGCTTTGCCTACTTCCGTGAGTATGGCCTTCCGAAACTGCTGCATTTTGGTTGACCTCTCCTCCACGGGAATAAGAGACAAAAAGTTCTCCTTGTAGCGTGGGTCTAACAGTGTTACCAACCAGTAATGATTGTCGGCCAAGATGTTCTTAACGCGAGGGTCACGAGACAGGCAGCTTACCATAAAGTCAGCCATGTGCGCCAGACTCTTAACAGCCAGGACTTCAGTAGCCTGACCAACAAGATGACTGAACATGCTGTCCTCCTCCTCCTCCTCCTCCTCCTCCTCCTCATCTACCCTGTCCTCTGGCCAGCCACGCTGAACCGAGGATATGACTGGTGTGCATGTCATATCCTCAATTTGGCCGGAGAGTTGCTCCATGTCTTCATCCTCCTCCTCGTCATAGTCCTCCACTGCACGTTGTGATGAGACGAGGCTGGGCTGTGTGTTATCACCCACACCCACTACTGTTTCTTGCTGCAACTCATCGCGCTCCGCCTGCAATGCATCATGTTTGTTTTTCAGCAGAGACCGTTTTAGAAGGCAGAGTAGCGGTATGGTGACGCTAATAATGGCGTCATCACCACTCACCATCTTGGTGGAGTCCTCAAAGTTTTGGAGGATGGTACATAGGTCTGACATCCATCTCCACTCCTCAGGTGTTATGTGTGGAGTTTGACCCATTTCCCGACGGCTTAGGTGATGCAGGTACTCAACAACTGCCCTCTTCTGCTCACATATCCTGACCAACATGTGCAGAGTTGAATTCCAACGCGTGGGGACATCACACACCAGTCTGTGAGCCGGAAGATGCAAACGGCGCTGAAAGCCGGCAAGGCCGGCTGAAGCAGTAGGTGACTTTCGAAAATGTGCAGACAGGCGGCGAACTTTTACCAGTAGATCAGACAGCTCTGGGTATGACTTTATAAACCGCTGAACCACGAGGTTGAGCACATGGGCCACGCATGGAACATGTGTCAGCTGGCCTCGCCTCAAAGCCGCCACCAGGTTCCGGCCATTGTCACACACGACCTTTCCTGGCTTTAGGTTCAGAGGTGTGAGCCAGTGATCTGCCTGCTGTTTCAGAGCTGTCCACAGCTCTTCTGCATTGTGGGGTTTGTCACCTATGCAGATTAGCTTCAGCACAGCCTGTTGCCGCTTCGCCGAGGCAGTGCTGCAGTGCTTCCAGCTTGTGACTGGTGTGGAGGGCACAGTGGATGAGGATGCGCAGGAGGAGGAGGAGGCTGAAGAGCATGACATTCCGGAGCTGTAGAGTGTGGGTGAAACACTGACTGAGGTAGGGCCTGCAAACCTTGGTGTGGGAAGGACGTGTTCCGTCCCTCGCTCAGACTGGGTCCCAGCTTCCACAATATTAACCCAGTGTGCCGTCAACGAGATGTAGCGGCCTTGCCCACAAGCACTTGTCCACGTGTCTGTGGTTAGGTGGACCTTGGGTGAAACAGCGTTGTTCAGGGCACGTGTGATGTTTTGTGACACGTGGTTATGCAACGCGGGGACGGCACACCGGGAGAAATAGTGGCGGCTGGGGACCGAGTAACGTGGGACAGCTGCCGCCATCAGGTCACGGAATGCTTCAGTCTCCACCAGCCTAAAAGGCAACATTTCCAGCGCAAGCAGTCGCGAAATGTTAGCATTTAGAACTGTGGCATGTGGGGTGTTGGCAGTGTATTTGCGCCTGCGTTCAAAGGTTTGCTGAATGGATAACTGAACGCTGCGCTGGGACAAGGACGTGCTTGATGATGGTGTTCTTTCTGCGTAGGCAACTGCAGGTGCAGGAGTGGAGGAGGCTTGTTCGCAGGCAGCATGGACAGAGGATTGGCTCACATGCACAACCAGCGAAGACGTAGCAGTGACATCAGCAAGCACTGCTCCTCGACTCTGTTGTACTTCCCACAAAGTCGGGTGCTTGGCTGACATGTGCCTGATCATGCTGGTGGTGGTCAGGCTGCTAGTTTTGGTACCCCTGCTGATGCTGGCACGGCAGGTGTTGCAAATGGCCTTTTTTGAATCATCTGGATCCAACTTAAAAAACTGCCAGACTCGGGAAGACCTAACATTTGTACAGGCACCTTGTGTCGTCGTGTTGTTCCGGGGAACGGTTGCCTGACTTCTGCCTGGGGCCACCACCCTGCTTCTTACTGCCTGTTGTGATGCTACGCCTCCCTCCCCCTGTGCACTGCTGTCCTCGCTCTGCATATCCTCCTGCCAGGTTGGGTCAGTTACTGGATCATCCACCACGTCGTCTTCCTCTTCCGCACCCTGCTCCTCCTCCTGACTTGCTGACAATTGTGTCTCATCATCGTCCACCACTTGTTGAGACACGTTGCCAACTTCGAGAGAACGTGGCTGCTCAAATATTTGGCCATCTGTACAGACGATCTCCTCATGACCCACTTCAATATGAGCTGGCGAGAGGCCAGAATGTGTGAATGGAAACGTGAACAGCTCTTCCGAGTGTCCAAGTGTGGGATCATTAATGTCCGAGGAGGACGTGTACTCAGCCTGGTGGTAGGAAGGAGGATCAGGTTCAGAAATGTGCGGTGCAGTATCACGGCTACTGACACTTGACCGTGTGGAAGACAGAGTGTTTGTGGTGGTGCCAATCTGACTGGAAGCATTATCTGCTATCCAACTAACAACCTGTTGACACTGGTCTTGGTTCAAGAGCGGTGTACTGCTGCGGTCCCCAAGAATTTGGGACAGGACGTGCGAGCGACTAGATGTGGCCCTTTGTTGTGGTGAATTTAGAGCTTGCCCACGACCTCGGCCTCTGCCTGCACCACCATCACGTCCACTTCCTTGTTCCTTGCCAATGCCCTTGCGCATTTTGCAATGCTGTGCACTGCTGACGTGTATATTCACTACTTGTGCGTTATATCAAAGTGTGTGGAAATTGCACACAAGTGCACCTGTACGCTGCCACCAACAGGCACACACGTGCGGTTTTAAAAACCAAGCACGGACGCAATAATAACCTAACAGGTTTTTTTGGGGAGCGACAATTACAGACAAGTCAGACACTATCTGGACTGTTTTACACTGTGTACACCAGCCCCAGATATGATGAAGGCTGGTATACGGTCACCACTACCCTGCCTGCCTGCCTGCCTGTATACTGGTACAATAGTCCTGACAAGGACTCTTTTGGTCACTAGCCTGTATTCAAATGGATAATAATTCTGGCACACTAAAAAACGAGCATGAAGAAATTTTGCTTGATTGTGGAATCAGTTTTATTAGTGCAAAAACAAGATCAATTCATCCGACGTTTCGACCGTTTTGGTCTTTATCAAGGATAGAATTATCTATATCGTAATGGGAGGATATGAATTCAATAGAGACTGGTCATCACCATTAGGTATGAGTGATCAGAAGGTTCCGATCCTATGTCTTTTGTGTTGGCCTGGAACACAGAGTAATGACTGATGGCAGCACATTAAGATTCCCTCACTGACTGGTTCTCAGTTACCTCCAAGACAAGCAAAAACTTTAAAGTAACCAAGGCGTGAGCCATAAAGAGCTGTTGTCATAAGCAGGGGGATACCTATGTCCCTGGTGAGATAAACAGGGCAAAGCAGGCAAACTATCAGGCAGTGGGGTGCAGGATTCTTGTGGTGGTGGTATAGGGTATAGGCCCCTGGTTAAGTGCACTTAACCAGGGGCCTATACCCTATACCACCACCACAAGAATCCTGCACCCCACTGCCTGATAGTTTGCCTGCTTTGCCCTGTTTATCTCACCAGGGACATAGGTATCCCCCTGCTTATGACAACAGCTCTTTATGGCTCACGCCTTGGTTACTTTAAAGTTTTTGCTTGTCTTGGAGGTAACTGAGAACCAGTCAGTGAGGGAATCTTAATGTGCTGCCATCAGTCATTACTCTGTGTTCCAGGCCAACACAAAAGACATAGGATCGGAACCTTCTGATCACTCATACCTAATGGTGATGACCAGTCTCTATTGAATTCATATCCTCCCATTACGATATAGATAATTCTATCCTTGATAAAGACCAAAACGGTCGAAACGTCGGATGAATTGATCTTGTTTTTGCACTAATAAAACTGATTCCACAATCAAGCAAAATTTCTTCATGCTCGTTTTTTAGTGTGCCAGAATTATTATCCATTTGATTGACTTATTTTTTCTGGGCACCTAGTTTATACACAGTGAGCCAGACATATTCTCTTACTACTAGCCTGTATTCAGACCTGGCTATACCCTGCCTGTATATAGCAACAGTAGTCCTGAGAAGGACTCTGCTACTGTACTCCGACCTGGCTATACCCTGCCTGCCTGTATACAACTAGAATAGTCCTGAGAAGGACTTTTGGTCACACTGTTTGCAGCCCTGCAACTGAAAAAGCTATAAAGGGCCGCAAAGCTTTCCCTGAATCAGCGACACTCTCCCTACACTGAATGTCTGAATAGCTGTGAGCAGAGCACAGCGCGCCGGCCGATATAAAGGCTCGGTCACGCTGTGCAGGCCGGCCAATCACTGCAATTCCACAACTAACAGGGCTGTGGCATTGCAGTGGTCTGCCAGCCAATCCCTGCATGAGGGCTGGCTCTCAAAAGAGCGCCAACATGCAGAAATGAAGACCACGAGTACAGCACGAGTATCGCGAGATTACTCGGTCCCCGCCGAGCAGCCCGAGTACAGCGATACTCGTGCGAGTACCGAGTAGTGACAAGCATGCTCGCTCATCACTATACAGGAGTATCTCCAAATGAACATTGATGCCATGACTTTGCAAATGGAGCCTTGCTCATTTTGGGTTTCAAATCTTGAAAAATGGCCAGAGCTCTCAACTTACGCCTTGGAGATTTTGTCGTGTCCAGCTGCCAGCGTTGTCTCTGAACGTGTCTTCAGTGCTGCTGGGTGTGTGCTGACAAATAAGCGCACGCGTCTGTCCAGTGACAATGTGGACAGACTAACGTTCATCAAAATGAACAAGTCATGGATCCACAAGGAATTTACTACCCCTGTGTCATCCTGGGGAGAGTAAATGCTTGTGGATTTGGAATGTGCTTGATGCAAATCAAAACATCCTGTTTGCAACTAGGGCACAAGTGCTGCCACTGATGTGGTGTCTGTGTGGCCCAATTTTTGGAAAAAAGGGAGACTCCGCTTGGAGTAACCCTTGCTTGCTGTGTTTTTTAAAAGGAGCCAAGATGAACAAGTCATGGTTCAGCAAAGACTTTGCTACCTACCCCGGTGTCATCCTGGAAACGGTTAAGTATGGCGTATTTTTGAATGTGCTTGATGCAAATCTAGCTGTGAAGTGTACAACTGGGGCACAACTGCTGCCACTGAAGGGGTTAGTGTCTGTGTGGCCCAATTTTTGGAAAAAAGGGAGACTCCGCTTGGAGTAACCCTTGCTTGCTGTGTTTTTTAAAAGGACTCAAGATGAACAAGTAATGGTTCAGCAAAGACTTTGCTACCTACCCCGGTGTCATCCTGGGGACGGTTAAGGATGGCGTATTTTTGAATGTGCTTGATGCAAATCTAGCTGTGAAGTGTACAACTGGGGCACAACTGCTGCCACTGATGGGGTGGGTGTGTGTGTGGCCCAATTTTTGGAAAAAAGGGAGACTCCACTTGGAGTAACCCTTGCTTGCTGTGTTTTTTAAAAGGAGCCAAGATGAACAGAGCTGGGATCAGGAAAGACTTTGCTACCTACCCCGGTGTCATCCTGGGGACGGTTAAGAATGGCATATTTTTTAATGTGCTTGATGCAAATATAGCTGTGAAGTGTACAACTGGAGCACAACTACTGCCACTGAAGAGGTGTGTGTGTGTGGCCCAATTTTTGGAAAATAGGGAGACTCCGCTTGGAGTCACCTTGGTGTTTTACATGATTTTAGAAGGGCGTGCCATGCCTATATCTGTGTGTCACCATCTTTTTCCTTGTCCAGCTCTTTTGTTTTCGCATGAGTATATGGCCTTGTCACTTTCCCATGTGTTTGTGTTGTGAGTTATTTGTCACCTTTTGGACACCTTTGAGGGTGTTTTCTAGGTGTTTTTATGTGTTTGTGAATGCTTGCCATTGTTTCCTATGTGGTTCGAGTTTGGTTCGTCGAACGTTCGACGAACTGAACTCGAACGGGACCTCCGTTCGACGAACCGAACTCAAGCCGAACCACGACCGGTTCGCTCATCTCTACTCTTGACCCTCGGATGGCTGGTTCAGGTCCCTGTAGTTCCAGTGCCAGTTGATGTCTCGGTTGCTCTGTCCCCGGCACCCTTAGAGTGGTTGGGTCCCCGTAGCTTGAAGCGGTTTGGGGCCCGACTGTCCCTTTTTGTGGCAGTATCCTTGTCCATACGGCGGGCAGTGTGGACCCTGTAGGGCTGGTATGTGCCCTGAACCCTGATCCTTGCTTACTGCTGGTGCCCCCGGATCTGTGGGTCAGTGAGGTTCGTGAAGGTCTACTCTAGACTACTGACTACTGCTGTCCCCTCCCACCAAGTTGCCTAGTCCCCTGGTCTGGCTCCGCCCTCTAGATGGCTATCACCTTGTGTTTGGCTAGCCAATTACCCCTGGTTTGGAGTGGGAACTAGGATTTTTGTGTGTGTGGGTGTTGCTGGCATTGATGTTCCAGGTCCCTGGGGGTAGGCCCTGCATCCTGAGTGGCTCAGGGGCGCTACAAATGTTGGAGGCCATAATGGACAAGGTGGTGGCACAGGAGAAGAATGAGCAGGAGGAAACATTGACTCATTTATCTGGGCTGTCATCCACATAGGGCACTGAGGTAAGGTTTTTGGGCTGAAAGCGTCCATGTCTCAAACTCTACAGCCAGAAGACAGTTTTAGAGGAGGAGGAGCTGTCTGCTGAGCAGAGTGGTAAGGAACGTAGGTCAGTGGCATCACTGCAGTGTGGCTGGGGTGATATATAGGTGCTAGTCCACACACCTGTGACTAAGGACTAGAGATGAGTGGTGTTCACCAATTTCAAATTCGAGTTGCTTTGGGCGATGTTCGAGTCGTTCGATGAACTCGAACGATTTGCTTCACGTTTGACAGTTCGAGTTAACATTCAATAACGGGTTGATCACCAAAAGCATGGCTTTTCACAGTAAGGCTATGTGCGCATGTTGTGTATTTGCATGCGTCCTGCGTCCCCAGCACAATCCCTCTCTCTTTCCTACTCACCGATCAGCTGCATGGCTGTCACAAAGCTGCGGCTGCTTTTCCTCTTTTGAAAATGGCTGCCCCTCATTATTCAATCTGGTATTCCCTGCTTTCCCCACCCTTCGGCGCCCATGATTGGTTGCAGTTAGACACGCCCCCACGCTGAGTGACAGCTGTCTCACTGAAACCAATCACAGCTGCCGCCGGGCGGGTCTATATCGTGCAGTAAAATAAATAAATAATTTAAAAAAAAAGAAAAACCTGCGGTTCCCCCCCAATTTTGATACCAGCCAAGATAAAGCCACATGGCTGGAGGCTGGTATTGTTAGGACGGGGAGCGCCACGTTGGGGGGAGCTCAGTACCCTAACATTATCAGCCAGCAGCTGCCCGGAATTGCCGCATCCATTAGATGCAATAGTCCCGGGACTCAACCCGGTTCATCCCGAATTGCCCTGGTGCGGTGGCAATCGGGGTAATAAGGAGTTAAATGGCAGCTTATAGCCTCCATTAAGTCCTAGATTAATTAGGCGTCTCACCGAGATACCTTCCATGATTAACCTGTAAGTGAAAGTAAATAAACACACACAGCGAAAAATCCTTTATTTGGAATAAAAGACCAAAAAAAACCTTCACTTACCACTTTATTAATCCCCAAACACCCATCCAGGTCCAACGTAATCCACATGACGCTTTCAGCTCTGCTACATCAAGCTGACAAGGAGCGATGTAGAACACGACCGCTCTGTGTCAGCTCCACGCAGCACCTAAAGTGAACTGCGCTGTCACCGGAGACTTCACTCAAGTAGTGCTTGCGTATCTGCGGGGATGATGATGAGTGCGGTAGTGCTTGTATGTGCGGTGATGATGATGTGTGTGGTAGTGGCGGGGTGTGTGCAGGGATGATTATGGGTGCGGCAGTGTCGGGGTGTGTGCGGGGATGATGATGGGGGCAGTAGTGTCGGGATGCGTGCGGGGATGATGATGTGTGCGGTAGTGTCGGGGTGTGTGCTGGAATGATGATGAGGGCGGTAGTGCCTGCGTGTCTCTCTCTCTCCTCTCTTTCTCTCTCTCTCTTCTCTCCCTCCTCGCTCTCTTCTCTCTCTCCTCGCTCTCTCCTCTCTCTCTTTTTTCTCTCTCTCTTTTCTCTCTCTCCTCTCTTCTCTCTTCAATTCTCTCTCTTCTTTCTCTTCTCTCTCTTCTCTCTCCATTCTCTCTTCTCTCTCTCTTCTCTCTCTCTTCTCTCTCCTCTCTCTCTCTTCTCTCTCTCGATCTTCTCTCTCTTCTCTCTCTCCTCTCTCTCTTCCCTCTCTCTATCTTCTCTCTTCTCTCTCTCTTCCCTCTCTCTTTGCTCTCCTCTGTCTCTCTCCCCTCTCTCTATTCTCTTCCCTCTCTCTATCTTCTCTCTTCTCTCTCCTCTCTCTCTTCCCTCTCTCTTTGCTCTCCTCTGTCTCTCTCCCCTCTCTCTATTCTCTCTCTCTACCTTCTCTCTCTCTTCTCTCTCTCTCTCTTCTCTTTCTCTCTTCTCTCTCTTCTCTCTCTCTTCTCTATCCTTCTCTCTCTCTTCTCTCTCACTCCACGTCCGATGGCTGAAGGACCTGGCGATGATCAGCTGATGCGGTCACCTGACTGAATCAGCTGACACTATAAGTCGAGCGGTGAGGCCGGATTTTTACCGCCCGGCCGGCTAAACTATCAGCTGATGCCGTCGGACAGGAGTCTGCACAGAAGTTTGTAGGTTTTTTTTTTTTTTTTTGCACTGATGCATCAGCTGATTGTATAAAAGCCGTTTATACAATCAGCTGATGTGTCATGTGATTCAGACCCTTGAACCTGACACATCCTCTGATCGCTTTGCCTTCCAGCAAACCGATCAGATGATATTGGATCTGGATTGGACGGCGTGAGACCCTTGACCCAGGATTACTGTGGAGGGGGGTTCTTTATTTCAATAAAGATGGAGTCACTAATTGTGTTGTGTTTTATTTCTAATAAAAATATTTTTCGGTGTGTTGTGTTTTTTTTATCTGTACTAGAAATTCATGGTGGCCATGTCTAATATTGGTGTGACACCATGAATTTCTGGCTTAGGGCCAGTTTATAATATACAGCTAGCCCTAACCCCATTATTACCCAGAGAGCCATCCGTCACCAGGGCAGCTGGAAGAGTTGGATACAGCACCAGAAGATGGCGCTTCTATGAAAGTGCCATTTTCTGTGGCGGCTGCAGACTGCAATTCACAGCGGGGGTGCCCAGAAAGCTTGGGCACCCTGAGCTGCAGATACCAATCCCCAGCTACCTAGTTGTACCTGGCTGGACATAAAAAATTGGGCGAAGCCCACGTCATTATTTTTTTAAAAATTATTTCATGAAATTCATGAAATAATTAAAAAAAAGGGCTTCCCTATGTTTTTGGTTCTCAGCCGGGGGGTTGGGGGCAGCCCGTAGCTGCCTGCTGTACCTGGCTAGAATACAAAGATTTGGCGAAGCCCACATCATTTTTTGGGGGGGGGGGGAAACTCCTGCATACAGTCCTGGATGGAGAATGCTGAGCCTTGTAGTTCTGCATCTGCTGTCTTCTCTACTGCATACACCAGTGAATGGATCATGCTGAGCCTTATAGTTCTGCGCCCACTGTCTCTCCCTCCAACATACAGTTCTGGATGCAGCATGCTGAGCCTTGTAGTTCTGCAGTTGCTTTCTGCTCTCCTGCATGCACTAGTGGATGAAGTATGCTGAGCCTTGCAGTTCTGCCCCCCTGCCTCTCCCTCCAGCGTATAGTCCTGGATGGAGGATGCTGAGCCTTGTAGTTCTGCAGCTCCTGTCTGCTCTCCTCCATACACTAGTGGATGAAGTATGCTGAGCCTTGCAGTTCTGCGACCCCTGTCTCTCCCTCCAGCATACAGTCCTGGATGCAGCATGCTGAGCCTTGTTGTTCTGCAGCTGCTTTCTGCTCTCCTGCATGCACTAGTGGATGAAGTATACTGAGCCTTGCAGTTCTGCCCCCCTGCCTCTCCCTCCAGCATACAGTCCTGCATGGAGGATGCTGAGCCTTGTAGTTCTGCAGCTGCTGTCTGCTCTCCTCCATACACTAGTGGATGAAGTATGCTGAGCCTTGTAGTTCTGTTCCCCATGCCTCTCCTACAGTACTGGATGGAGCATGCTGAGCCTTGTAGTTCTGCAACTGTTTGCTCTCCTGCATACACTAGTGGAGAATGAAGAACATAATGAAGAAGGAAATTACATCAGACCTTTTTTTGTTCTCAACAATCTTTAAAAACGCATAAAAACGCAGTGAGCACAAACGCAGCAAAACGCAGCCAAAAATGGAAAAAAATTCATTTTTTGATGTGTTTTTTTAAGATGCTGCGTTTTTGTGCGTTTTTTTGTGGGAAAAAATGCACAAAAACGCAGCATCTTAAAAAACGCAGTGTGTGAACTTACCCTAAGCGTTTCTATGACTAGAAACACAGCTATAAACGCAAGGGGTGGGTAGTACAATCACGTGTACAGGAAGAGGATTCCTTGTGTTGGTAAATACAGAAGAGTGGATCCTCCCGGTACCGCCACCCCTGCTTCCACCTCCCGTCCAGCGCCATGTCCAGACAGGAGGTGGAAGCAGCTGCGAAATAAAAAGTGAACAGTAGAAAAAAAAATATCATATTCACCTGTCTGCAGACTCCCGGACACGTCCGATGGCTGCAGGACCTCGCGGTGATCAGCTGATGGGGTTACTTGACGGCATCAGCTGATCGTATAAGTCCAGTGGTGAGGCTGGCTTTTTACCACCAGGCCGGCTTAAACTATCAGCTGAGGCTGTCAGGTGACCGCATAAGCTGATAACCGCCGGGTCCTGCAGCGATCTGATAGGAGTCTGCACAGATGTGTGAATTTTTTTTCTACTGATGCATCAGCTTATTGTATAAACGGCTTTTATACAATCAGCTGATATGTCATGTGATTCAGGTCCTTGAACACCTGACACATCATCTGATCGCTTTGCCTTTCAGAAAACCGATCAGATGATATTGGATCCGGATTGGACATCACGGGACCCTCGACCCAGGACTACTGCAGAGTATGGGGGGTTCTTTAGTTCAATAAAGATGGAGTCACTAATTGTGTTGTGTTTATTTCAAATAAAAATATTTTTCTGTGTTGTATTTCTTATCTTTACTAGAAATTCATGGTGGCCATGTCTATTTTGGCATGACACCATGAATTTCGGGCTTAGTACCATCTGAGAATATAAAGCTGGTATTAACCCCTTTATTACCCAGCAAGCCACCGCCATCACAGCCGCTAGACGAGCCGGATAAAGTGCCTGGAAATGGTGCTAAGAAACAATATGACATTTCCAGGGGTGGCTGTGGGCTGACGAGAATCCCAGCCCCCAGCTGCCTGGCTTTACCTGACTGGCGATCAAAATACGGCGGGAGCCCACGCATTTTTTTTAAACTATTTTTTTAAATAAAAAAAATTGATGGGCTTCCCTGTATTTTGATTGCCAGCCAAGGTAACGCCAGGAAGATGGGGGTGGCAACGCGTAGCTGTCTGCTTTATCTGCGCTGAGAATCAAAAATACCGCGGAGCGCTGCGTCGTTTTTTTAATTATTTATTTTTACAGTACTGTGATATCAGGCAATCAAAACACAGGGAAGCCCATTTTTTTTAGTTACTTAAAGAAATAATTTTAAAAAAATTACGTGGGCTCCCACTGTATTTTTTGTATTGGTAGCTAAGGGTAATCCAATCAGCTACTGGCTGCTAACCACCACTGCTTGGTGTTACCTTCACTGGCAATGGAAAAACCAGGGAAGCATTTTTTTTTTAAGTTTTTTGCCAAAAAAATAAAAAAAAAAAAGAAAAAAAATGACGTGGGCTTCGCCATATTTTTGTATGCTAGCCAGGTACAGCAGGCAGGGACGGCTGCCCCCAACCCCCAGCTGCCTATTTGTACCCGGATAGGAACTAAAAATATAGGAAAGCCCTTTTTTAAATTATTTCATGAATTTCATGAAAAAATTAAAAAAAAAAAAGACATGGGCTTCGCCCCATTTTTGTGTCCAGCCAGGTACAACTAGGCAGCTGGGGATTGGAATCCGTAGCACAGGTTGGCCCGAGCTTTCTGGGCCTCTCCACTGCGAATTGCAGTCAGCAGTCACCCCAGAAAATGGCGCTTTCATAGAAGTGCCATTTTCTGGTGCTGTATCCAACTCTTCCAGCTGCCCTGATGCCGCGTGGCTCGCTGGGTAGCAAGGGGTTAATACTAGCTTTGTTTTACTAGCTAGTATTAAGCCAGAGATTCTTAATGTCAGGCAAGTTTGACCCGACCATTAAGAATTTCCAATAAAGGGTTACAAAAAAGACACCACACAGAGAAAAAATACTTTAATAGAAATAAATACACAGACACACATAGAGACTCCATGTTTATTACTCCCTCTCACCCCTCCACGATCCTGGTCTTCTGTCTTCTTTCTCCTTCAACCCATGCAGCTCTGCTACATCAGACAGCACTGAATGGGAGGAAGACGCTCCTCTTCCCCCATATAGTCTAATCAATCAATGAGTGAGCAGAGGATGCAGGTTGGTTAGCAGTGACATGACCGCTGCCACCATTGCAATAGTAGCCTTACAGGCGTCTTACTATAACAACGGTGATCTTCGATCACCTGATTCCCGGCACCGCTATTTACCGGCTGTGGCATCCAGTCCCTGCATGTGGCCTGACTCTGTGAAAAGAGTCGACATGCAGAAGCGGGGAGCCAAGCATGTGCCCGAGTATCTCGCCGGTACTCGCCGAGTATACTGAGTACGGAAATGCTCAGGCGAGCACCGCATACTGGCAACATGCACTGACAGGACCTAGCATGATGTCATAGCCATGTGACCAGTCTGTAGCCAATGAGATAATACACACGTGACTGGTCACATGCTATGACATCACGGAAAGGTCCTATCATCAGTGCTGGTTACCAGTAGGATGCAGCGATGATCGGAAGAAGTGTCGGGAGACAGAGTGCAGGACGCATCGCGGGACCGGTAGGTATAATGGCAATGTTTATTATTAACTGTATGTGTATATGTATAATGTGTTTGTATGTATTTGTGTTTGCCTGCCATTGTTTTCAATAGGGTTCGAAGGTGTTCGTCGAACGTTCGGCGAACACACCAGCCGTTCGACGAACCGAACTCGAACACTATGGGGGTGGCTTATCTCTACTGAGTACAGCTTGTCGTTGACTATGGGAAGCTTAGCAAACATGAGCCAATACAGGCGGTTAAGCCTGCGCAATGACACTAGAGTTGCAAGTATTCTGACCAGTGGTGAATACTGGATAGCAACCCTGCTGGATCAACGCTACAAAGACAACATAGCATCACTACTTTCACCACTGGAGCGGGATAAAAAATGCTCAAATATAAGGCCAAGCTGTGTAACACTGTACTTATGGGATTCCCACCAGATATTGGGGCCTCGGTGGAACAACAATGTGGCGTAGGAGGAGGAGGAGGAAGTGAACAATGCACCAGTTGCAACAGCCACGTCTTGGGACAGAGGGTCAGGGCCACAATGTGGCAATAATTCATATGCAGTCCTCCACACCATTTAGCAATAACATCTGCTATGGGGCATAGTATATGATATCTCTCAACCGGGTAAAGAGTAGAGATGAGCCACCCCCCTAGAGTTTGAGTTCGGTTCGGTTTGTCGAACAATGCCCCGTTCGATGAGCCGTTCGTCGAACCGTTTGTCGAACTCTAGAACCCCATAGGAAACAATGGGAGGCAATCACAAACACATAAAAACACCTGGAAAACACCCTCAAAGTTGTCCAAAAGGTGACAAACAACTTCCAAGACAACACAAACACATGGGAAAGTGACAAGGACAAATACTCATGCGAAAACTAAACAGCTGGGCAAGGAAAAAGAGGAGGAGACACAGATATAGGCATGGCATGCCCTTCTAAAATCATGTAAAACACAGCAAGGAGACTCCAAGCAGACTCTCCCTTTTTTCCAAAAATTGGGCCCCACAGACACCACTTCAGTGGCAGCACTTGTGCCCCAGTTGCAAACTGGACAAGTTGATTTGCATCAAACACATTCAAAAATATGCAAGCCTTAACTGTCCCCAGGATGACACCGGGGTGGGTAGCAAAGCATTTGCTGAACCATCACTTGTTCATCTTGGCTCATTTTTAAAAACACCGCAAGAATTACTCCAAGCAGAGTCTCCCTTTTTTCCAAAAATTGGGCCACAGACACCCCTTTAGTGGCAGCACTTGTGCCCCAGTTGCAAACTGGACAGGTACATTTGCATCAAGCACATTCAAAAATACGCAAGCCTTAACTGTCTCCAGGATGACACCGGGATGGGTAGCAAAGTGTTTGCTGAACCATGACTTGTTCATCTTGGCTCATTTTTAAAAACACGGCAAGGGTTACTCCCAGCAGAGTCTCCCTTTTTTCCAAAAATTGGGCCACAGACACCACTTCAGTGGCAGCATTTGTGCCCCAGTTGCAAACTGGACAGGTACATTTGCATCAAGCACATTCAAAAATACGCAAGCCTTAACTGTCCCCAGGATGACACCGGGGTGGGTAGCAAAGTCTTTGCTGATCCCAGATCTGTTTATCTTGGATCATTTTTAGAAACACTGCAATCAAGGGTTACTCCAAGCGGAGTCTCCCTTGTTCCAAAAATTGGGCCACAGACACCACTTCAGTGGCAGCACTTGTGCCTCAGTTGTACACTTCACAGGTAGATTTGCATCAAGCACATTCAAAAATACGCAAGCCTTAACTGTCTCCAGGATTGCACCGGGGCAGGTAGCAAAGTCTTTGCTGATCCCAGATCTGTTCATCTTGGATCATTTTTAGAAACATTGCAAGCATGGGTTACTCCAAGCGGAGCCTCCCTTTTTCCAAAAATTGGGCCACAGACACCTCTTCAGTGGTAGCACTTGTGCCCCAGTTGCAAACTTGACAGGTACATTTGCATCAAGCACATTCCAAATACACAAGCATTTACTCTCCCCAGGATGACACAGGGGTAGTAAAGTCCTTGCAGATCCATAACTTGTTCATTTTGATGAACGTTAGTCTGTCCACATTGTCACTGGACAGACGCGTGCGCTTATCTGTCAGCACACACCCAGCAGCACTGAAGACACGTTCAGAGACAATGCTGGCAGCTGGACACGACAAAATCTCCAAGGCGTAAGTGGCAAGCTCAGGCCATTTTTCAAGATTTGATGCCCAAAATGAGCAAGGCTCCAGTTGCAAAGTCATGGCATCGATGTTCATTTGGAGATACTCCTGTATCATCCTCTGCAGCCATTGACTATGTGTCAGACTTCTTGTCTCTGTTGGCCTTGCAAAGGTTGGTCTAAAAAAATTATGAAACGATTCAATAAAATTGCTTTTATTAGCACCAGATACGGTGCTTCTAGTATGGTTAGACTGTTGATGATGAGGCCGTCCAATGTTTGTTACAACTGGGAGATTCACTCCGTGCACCACTGGGGTTTGGTGGAAAAGCCGAGCTAGTTACAACTGGGAGATTCACTCCGTGCACCACTGGGGTTTGGTGGAAAAGCCGAGCTAGTTACAACTGGGAGATTCACTCCGTGCACCACTGGGGTTTGGTGGAAAAGCCGAGCTAAGATTAAGTAACAGCTTTTGCTGATACTCCTACATACGTGCGTCCCTTTCTATGGCTGGAATTATTTCACAAAATTTGGACTTGTACCAGGGATCTAATAGTGTGGCAACGCAGTACTCATCATCACTTCTAATTTTGACAATATGAGGGTCATGTTGTAGGTAGTGCAGCAAGAAGGCGCTCATGTGTCTTGCGCATCCATGCGGACCAAGTCCTTGCTGTGTTTGTGGCATAGAGGTGCTAACCGTTCTTTCTTCCTTTCACATCTCCCCCCAACCTCTTTCAACTGAAGTGTGACCAAGGTCTCCCTCATCTGCTAAGTCTTCCATATCCATGGACAGTTCGTTTTCCATTTCTTCATGTTCTCCTGCACCTTCCTCAACATTTTGCCTGCTACCATGCGCCCTTGCTAATCCCTCTCCCCCACCATCCCATGCCTGCTGCCTTGGTGATAATGAACGTCTGGACCTTGGTGATGTTGTTATCCCTTGCGCATATGAATCCTCATGTACTTCTCCCCCTTCCCGTTGAACCACCCCCTGACTCCGAATAGTGTTTAGAGTGTGCTCCAGCATGAAAATGACTGGAATTGTCATGCTGATAATGGCATTGTCAGCGCTAAACATATTCGTCACCATGTCGAAACTGTGCAGAAGGGTGCATAGGTCCTTGATCTGAGACCACTCCATCAGGGTGATCTGCCCCACCTCTGCATCTCGTTGGCCCAGGCTATACGTCATGACGTATTGCACCAGTGCTCGGCGGTGCTGCCACAGTCGCTGTAACATGTATAGAGTCGAATTCCAGCCTGTCGGCACATCGCATTTTAGGCGATGAACCGGCAAGCCGAAAGACTTCTGGAGCAATGCAAGTCGCTCAGCTGCGGCGGTTGAACGGCGGAATTGAGCAGACAGTTTTCATGCCCTGTTCAGAAGGCCATCTAGGCCGGGATAGTGTGTTAAAAATTGCTGGACAACAAGGTTCAAGATGTGAGCCATACAAGGCACGTGTGTCACTTTGCCCAGGCGAAGTGCCGCACCCAGGTTTACAACATTGTCACACACGGCCTTACCTGGCTGAAAGTTGAGTGGAGACAACCATTTATGAAACTCGGACAGCCGAGCTGTCCACAACTCAGCCACTGTGTGACTCTTATTTCCAAGACATTTCAAGCTAAAGACCGCCTGATGCCGTTGCGCTCTGCTGCCAGCATAGTAAGGAGGTGTGCGTTATTCCTTGTGTGCAGTTACAACACTGGTGGCCTGACCAGGCAGGCTTGGGGCGGATGTGGAGGACCAGAGGAGGTTGAGGAGGCAGAAGCGTTGGAGGAACTTATACATACAGAGGATTGACGCACAAGTCGTGGGGACGGCAAAACTTGTTCAGCAGACCCTTCTCCGTCTATCACTATAGTTACCCAGTGCCCAGTCAGCAACATGTAACGCCCCTGTCCATGCTTACTGGTCCAAGTATCGGTGGTGAAATGCACCCGTTCACACACAGAGTTTCTCAAGGAAGCGGTGATATTGTGTGCGACATGCTGGTGTAGCGCAGGCACACCTTTCTTGGAGAAGTAGTGGCGACTGGGCATCTGGTACTGGGGCACTGCGATGGACATAAGGTCTCTAAAATCATCTGTGTCCACCAGGCAGAAAGGCAGCATTTCGGTAGCCAAGAGCTTACAGAGGGATAAAGTCAACCTCTTAGCTTTGTCATGGGTCGGAGGAAATGGCCTTTTATTTGTCCACATCTGAGGGACAGAGATCTGGCTGCTGTGTGTAGACGGTGGTGAGTAGGGTGTCCCTGGAAAAATGCAGGTTTGTGAGGAAAGTGCAGGCATAGACATGATGTTGCCTTCATCCAACGTTGGTGCTATCGATGTCTGAGAGAGCTGTACACACGCACTTGTTTCCCCTTCCAAACCAACTGACAACCTACCAAGCAAACTGCCTGTTGCAGTTACAGTGGTGGAAGGTGTGCGTGGAAAACCAGGTGTGGCAGCTGTCCCCCCAATAATAGAAGATAAAGGGCGCGCGGATGCACTGGAAGGGGCAGGCGGTGCTTGGCCCGCTACGCTAGGCCGCATTGCAGCACAGTGAGCTTTCCACTGGGAATTATGCTTGGTAGTCATGTGACGATTCATGGAATAAGTTGTCAAACTGGTGAGCTTTTTGGCTCTTCTTATAGATTCCCGACAAATTTTACAGATTACATGATTTGGGAGATCCTTTGCAAGGTCAAAAAAGGACCAGGCTAGGCAAGGCTTAGAGGACATGCGACCTGCAGAGCCACCCCGACTTGTGCTCAGAGGCAGAGTGGTGGCTGAGGATGCAGTTGTAGACGTGCTATTAGTACTCTGACTCTGTCCAGGAAGGCGCAAGGTAACTTCGTCGTCAGTTGCATCCTCCTCCACCGCCTCTGTTGACCTCCTCAAGTGCCTGACTGTGGGTTGACAGTAAGTGGAATCTAGAACTTCATCATCAAGCGTTGTGTTTGCACTTCCCTCGCCTTCAGACCTAGCCTCTTCCTGCCCTGACCGAATATTTAAGTTGTCATCCCAATCTGGTATCTGCATCTCATCATCATCACTATGTTCCTCATTGTCTCCACCAACAGGTGTTACAGTTTGGGAATGAGGGTCTACATTATGCTTAGAAACTTGGTCATCTGGGCCTGAATCTGAGTCACAAAGGTTCTGGGCATCACTGCAGACCATTTCCTGGTCTGTACTCACTGTAGCTTGGGAGCAGACCTCTGATTCCCAGGCTATAGTGTGACTGAACAGCTTTGCAGACTCAGCCATCTCTGGTACACCATACTGTGCAGGGCGGGTGGAGACTTGATAGCTGGGAGAAAGCAATTGTGATTGGGATGACAACTCAGAGGACTGTTTTTTTATGTGGTAGTTGAGGTGGAGGAGAGGGCACTTGTAGGAGCTCTTGAGATCCATTCAAGCATGTTCTTTTTTTGTGCATCATCTACCTTTCTTACAGTTGTTCGGGTCCGTAAAAAAGGGAGTACATCGGATTTTCCACGAAAAGTGGTAGACATCTTACTTTTTGCTGGAAGATGGCTTATCTTCAGCAGATGTTAATGAAGCTTTGCCACCTTCCCCACGGACGCAAACTTTTTTTCCTTTTTCAACACGCCTGTTCCCCTTTCCACGAGCATCTGTCCTTTTGCCACTCATTTTGTTAGCGACAAGATTAGTCACTTACAATGTGGTAGCAAAAATTGAGAGGTGGTGTAGATTTCAGAGATGGTGTAACTTTATTGACAGCTGAAGAACCAACACTGACTATCCCTGACAATGCAACTATGGCCCTAAAACTGGCAGCACTGTTTGCTATAAAAATAGCGTAGCAAAATATGCATGAGGGTAGAAAGCAGAGGTGGTGGGACTTGCTTGGCACAATTGGGGCACAAAAATAGTATAGCAGACACTTTTTGGATGCCACTTATGTTCAGCACTGTTTGCTATAAGAATAGCGTAGCTAAAATGTGCAGGAGGGTATAAAGCAGAGGTGGTGGAACTTGCTTGGCACCAGTGGGACACTAATGGAGTATAGGAGACACTTTGTGAATGCCACTAACTTTCAGCACTGTTTGCTATAAAAATAGTGTAGCAAAATGTGCATGAGGGTTTAATGCAGAGGTGCTGGAAAATGCTTGGCAGCAGTGGGACACAAAATTAGTATAGCAGCCACTGTTTGGATGCCACTTATGTCCAGCACTGTTTGCTATAAAAATGGCGTAGCAAAATGTGCATCAGGGTTTAATGCAGAGGTGCTGGAAAATGCTAGACCCCAGTGGGACACAAAATTAGTATAGCAGCCACTGTTTGGATGCCACTTATATTCAGCACTGTTTGCTATAAAAATAGCGTAGCAAAATGTGCATCAGGGTTTTTTATCCAGAGGTGCTGGCAAATGCTTGGCACCGGTGGGACACAAAATTAGTATAGCAGCCACTTTTTGGAGGCCACTTATGTCCAGCACTGTTTGCTATAAAAATAGCGTAGCAAAATGTGCATCAGGGTTTAATGCAGAGGTGCTGGAAAATGTTAGGCCCCAGTGGGACACAAAATTAGTATAGCAGCCACTGTTTGGATGCCACTTATATTCAGCACTGTTTGCTATAAAAATAGCATAGCAAAATGTGCATCAGGGTTTAATGCAGAGGTGCTGGCAAATGCTAGGCACCAGTGGGACAGAAAATTAGTAGAGTAGCCACCTTTTTGATGCCACTTATGTCAAGCACTGTTTGCTATAAAAATAGCGTAGCAAAAGTGGGCAGGTGGGTACAGTGGCCGGGTTCTCTTGGTCAGTGGACAGGAAAGGAAGCCTCACTTTTTATCCCTCCTAATGGTGAAATGCAGCAAGGAATTCCCTGAGCTTAGATACACAGACGCTGTTATCTGAAGCTGTGTACAGCGTTTCCACGGACCTGACTGACACCTATGGCTCTGAGCCCAAGAAAATGAGTCCTGAAAAGGTCTGAAATAAACTTCTGTCCCCAATCTGTTGAGCGCTGTGTGTGTAGCGTACACAGCCGGAGAGGCACCAGGATCTGCGTGAGCGGTGACTGACACCTAGATGCCGAAAGCAGATAATGGCGCTGTGAGAGAAAATGCCCGTATTTATAATGCAAGGATATGTGACATGGGCAGCCTATGACACATGTCCTTGCTTGTCTGGCAAAAAAGACTACTCAGCTGTGTGTGTGTCTGGGATTGGCTGACATGCTGGCCCGCCCCACTGCACGCACGCTTAGGGAATAATAAAAAAAAAAAATGGCGATCATTATATCATTATATCAGCAGCAATGATCTAAACACGCCGCCCCCGCACACTATACGCTGAAATTAGATAATAGTGTGAATCACAGAGTGACTGACACTATTACAGTGAAAAGCCAGCTACTAAATAGCTAGGCTTTTTGCTGATCGAACTGATCTCGAACGTAACTCGAGCTATCGAGCTTTTAGCATAAAGCTTGCGTTCGCATTCGATCTCGAGCACCCCCAAAATCACTCGAACATGAAATTGGCGAATTTCGAACCTCGAACATCGCTCAACTCTAGTAAAGAGGCTGCTTAGTGGCCTTTTTAAGCATTGGGTGCTCTTTGGTGGATCTCAGGCAATCTTGGCAGTGAAGGTCAACCGAGTAAAGAGGCTGTGTGAGGGCCTTTTTAAAATAGGTTTTCTGGAGGGGGTGGAATCTGTACGTTTTGAACTAAATACACCTCCAACAGATGAAAGCTTGTTGTTGCCTCTGGGCAGTGTGGATAACGTGAGCAAATCCTTTCTGCAGTGACTGCCAACTGACCGCCAAGTTCCCCTGACTGTTACCAGTGTTGATTACTGGGTGTCCACTCTGCTGGATGCCCGCTACTATGTCAAGGTGCTATGGTTACTTCCATTAAAGAATGTTAGAGCCTCTCTTCATTCCAGCCACAGTATCACCAAACCCAAAAATGAAAACAGAGTCTTATTTCATTATTCAAAGCTGTTGTATTTAGACATAGTTGCCTGCTTTGAACAATAACTGTTTCAAAGTAAATACTTTGTATTCCCAAGATAGACACTGATCAGCATGGGTGAGCCACTTCAAGTCTGGGACTGGCAGTAGCAAGTCTAGGTGGAATACCTCCAGCTCAATTCCAAATCCAGCTATGAGCTTTTTAAATACAGCAACTAGATTATCCACCACTAGAGCTGAAAATTGGCTCCTTTGTGGGAACTGTTAAAACAGGCAGTCTAATGCGGGCGTCACACGGTACGATCTCTCGTGTGATCGCATGAGTGATTGTACCCGCACCCATCGTTTGTGCGTCACGGGCAAATCGCTGCCCATGTCGCACAAAGTCGTTAAACCGCCGTCATACGTACTTACCTGCTGAGCAACCTCGCTGTGGGCGGCGAACATCCTCTTCCTGAAGGGGGAGGGAAGTTCGGCGCCACAGCGACGTCAAACAGCGGCCGGCCAAAAGAAGCAGAGGGGCTGAGATGAGTGAGACGTAAACATCCCGCCCACCTCCTTCCTTTCGCATAGCCAGCGGGTGGGATGCAGGTAAGCTGTGTTCATCGTTCCCGGGGTGTCACACGGAGCGATGTGTGCTGCCCCGGGTATGATGATAACCAGCTAAAAGAAAAATAAACGATTTTTTAAAAATGAGTGACGAGTGACAGATAAACGATTTGCACACGATTTGCAAACGTTTTCTGTCGCTCGTAGGTGTCACACGGGATGAAGTCGCAAACGATGCCGGATGTGCATCACAAAAACCGTGACCCCGATGATGCATTGTACGATAGATCGGCTCGTGTGACGCCCGCATAAGAATCAGTGTCCTGCTGAAAGCCCAGAGTTGTCAGCTAAGTAGCATGGGCAGTGCCATATTTGCCACTAGGCACTTGAGGTCCGGTACCTAGGGCGTCGGGCTGTGGGGGTGGCATTTTCTGGCAGCAATAAAGTCTAATAAATCTGTATTTGTATTTTTAAGTCACAAATATACCGTATTTTTCGGACCATAAGACGCACTTTTTTCCCCCCAAATGTTGGGGGAAAGTTGGGGGTGCGTCTTATGGTCTGACTATAGGGCTGCGGCTGGGAATGAGGGTGCTGCGGGTCATCGGGGGCACGAGCAGGCAGCAGCAGCGCCTGCTCGTGACCACGTGGGCCCGCTCATTACATATGCACGCCCATCCTCCCGCCCATCTCTCAGCGCTGAAGCCGGCACTGACAGGTGGGCGGAAGGATGAGCGGGGACGCGCGCATAGTAAAGAGCCGGCATGATCACCCCTGGCAATTACAGCCTGGAGTGATCATGTGCGGCTGTATTCACTGCCCCCCGCGCGTCATTACCAGCGCGGGGTGCAGTGAATCAGTGTACTCACCCGTCCCCGTGTGTGGAGCCGCCCCCCTGCTGCACGCGATGACTTCCTGTCTGTGCCGGTCAGCTGATCTGTGCCGGTCAGCTGATCTGTGCCGAGCTGGTCAGCTGATCGGCACAGACAGGAAGACATCGCGATGCAGCAGGGGAACGGCTCCACACACACAGATCAGCGTGCCAGAGAGGAAGATGTGATCGGTGCTGCAGGGAGTGAGGAAAAGGTGAGTATAAACGTTTATTTTTTTCTCTGTGCTATAGGATACAGGCCATATACCAGGATGGTATATGAGCACGATGGGAGTATATGAGCAGGCAGGATGGGGGGGGCATGTGAACAGGCAGGATGGGGGGGGCATGTGAACAGGCTGGATGGGGGGGGCATGTGAACAGGCTGGATGGGGGGGGCATGTGAACAGGCTGGATGGGGGGGGCATGTGAACAGGCTGGATGGGGGGGGCATGTGAACAGGCTGGATGGGGGGGGCATGTGAACAGGCTGGATGGGGGGGGCATGTGAACAGGCTGGATGGGGGGGCATGTGAACAGGCTGGATGGGGGGGGCATGTGAACAGGCTGGATGGGGGGGGCATGTGAACAGGCTGGATGGGGGTTTATAGCAGGATCATATACAAGGCAAGGAGGATCATTACCAGGATGGGGTACCTTAGTAGAGAATTTGGGGACATTACCCCCATAACAGTGTCAGCAGCAGATCCTCGCCCTATAACAGTGTGTCATGACCACATTTTTTGCTTAAAGTTTTATTTTCCCATTTTCCTCCTCTAAAACCAGGGTGCGTCTTATAGTCCGGTGCGTCTTATAGTCCGAAAAATACGGTAAATAAACTGTAGGCATAGGGAGCTGATTGACCCCAGAAATGCCGACGCCTGCACTTCTTGGGTCAGAGGAGCGCCAATCAGCTTTGTGCTGCAGTATCCAATACTGCTGATGTGGGTGGAGGGGGAGGCTAATGGTACAGACTGAGAAGGAGGGGGCCAAAAATAGAGAGTGGGGATGAGGGGTGGAGAGGCTAATGCTACCGACTGGAGATAGGAGGGTGGGGGGGCTAATACTAGAGACTAGGAATGGGGGGGGGGGAGAGAGGCAAATCCTATAGCCTGGGGATGGGGGGGAGTGGAGGCTAATACTATAGACTGGGGATGGGAATGAAGTTAATGCTACAGACTAGGGATGAGTGGGGGAGGGGGAGGCTAATGCTATAGATTGGGGATTTTGTGGGAGGAATTGGCTAATGATACTGGGGATTGTGGGGGAGGGGAAGCCTAATGCTATAGATTTGGGATTAGAGGCCTTTTGACTAAAGACTGAGGATTAAAAGGCCTATTGTAGTCTGGGGAGTTAGGTGGTCTATTACTCTAGACAGGGGTTAGGGGGGCTATTATAATAAGCTGGGGTTTATAGGGGCTATTATAACAGACTAGTGTTTAGGGTGGCTTTTAGTGTAGTCTTAAGGCCACTTTACACACAGAGATAAATCTTTGGCAGATCTGTGGTTGCAGTGAAATTGTGGACAATCAGTGCCAGGTTTGTGGCTGTGTATAAATGGAACAATATGTCCATGATTTCACTGCAACCCC
The DNA here is from genome assembly GCF_048569485.1 of Anomaloglossus baeobatrachus. Lineage (NCBI taxonomy): Eukaryota > Metazoa > Chordata > Amphibia > Anura > Aromobatidae > Anomaloglossus > Anomaloglossus baeobatrachus. The sequence goes on from NC_134355.1 coordinate 352,963,853, forward strand.
AGATCTGCCAAAGATTTATCTCTGTGTGTAAAGTGGCCTTTAGAGTTAGGGGGCTATTAAAGTAGACATGCGTTTAGGAGGCCTTTTAAAGAACATGGGGGTTTAGGGGACCTATTACTGTAGATGGGGATTTAGGGGGCTTATTACTGTATATGGGGTTTTAGAGGGCCTATTACTGTATAGTGGGGTTTAGAGGGCCAATTATTGTAGAGGGGGATTTGGGGGGCTTGCAGAGTGAGAGGTAGTGAAGGGACTAAATCGATGGGTTCAATTGTAAGGACTCAGTATGAAGGACACTGCTTTGGGAGCTCATTATAGAGAAGGGGAAGCATGGGGGTTGAGTATGGATAGGGGCCAGCAGTAGTGTTCTCCGTATGGAGTGGGGCAATGTAAGGGATTCAGTATGAAGTTTAGTGTGGAGAGGGGCAGCGCTAGTGCTCAGAATGGAGAGGTGCAGCATGCATGGGATATTGTGAGAAGGGGGCAGCATGATGTGAAGACAGTGTGCTGATCATAGTTCATAACTGAGGAAGCTGTGGTATGTATAATTTATAAGGGAAGACAGTGTGGTGTTTTAGTTTATTAGGCGGCAGTGTGATGGTCATAGTACACAAGGACGGACAGTGTGGTGGTCATAGTATATAAGGGCGGACGGTGTGGTGGGAATATTTTATGGAAGAGAATAGCATGGCGGCCATGTAAGTTAAGAGGGATGGTGTAGAGTAATTTTTTTTGCAGGGAGCACAGTCAGTAGCAATTATTTTTTCATGGGCACAGCATAGGGCGTATTTAACCCCTTTACGACCGGCCGATTTTTCGCTTTCGTTTTTTTTTTTTCGCCATTCTTTTTCTGAGAGACGTAACTTTTTTATTTTTCAGTCAATATGGTCATGTAAGGGCTCATTTTTTGCGGAACGAGCCGTACTTTTAAATGGAACCATCAGTTTTACCATATAGTGTACTAGAAAACGGCAAAAAAATTCCAAATGCAGAAAAATTGCAAAAAAAAGTGCGATAGCACTATGGTTTTTGAGATATTTTATTCACTGTGTTCAGTATAAGGTAAAACTGATGTGTGGGTGTGATGCCTCAGGTCAGTGCGAGTTCGTAGACACCAAACATATATAGGTTTACTTTTATATAAAAGGTTCAAAGAAAATTGGAAGTTTGTCCGAAAAAAGTGGCGCACGTTTTACGCCATATTCCATGACCCGTAGCGTTCTCATTTTTCGGGATCTATGGCTCAGTGATGGCTTATTTTTTGTGTCTCGAGCTGACATTTTTAACAGTACCATTTTTGCACAGATGCTACGTTTTGATCGCCTCTTATTGCATTTTGCGCAAAAGTTGTGACGACAAAAAAACATCGTTTTCGGGTTTGGAATTTTTTTGCCGCTATGCCGTATACTGATCAGATTAATTGATTTTATATTTTGATAGATCGGGCGTTTCTGAACGCGGCGATACCAAATGTGTGTATATTTTTTATTTTTTTAACCCTTTAATTTTCAATGGGGCGAATGGGGGGTGATTTGAACTTTTAGGTTTTTTTGTTTTTTTTTAATTTTTTAAAACTTTTTTTAACTTTTTTTTTATTTTACTAGTCCCCCTAGGGGGCTATTGCGATTAGCATTCCGATCGCTCTGCAGTATCTGCTGATCACAGCTACAAGGCTGTAAACAGCAGATACGCTCTCTTTCTCTTTTGCTGTGCCGCTGGCACAGCGAAAGTGAAAGCAAGTCAGGTGTAGTACAGGAGTCATCACATGACCCTGTGCTACCATGACAACTATCGGAAGTCACGTGATCGCGTCACGTGACTTCCGGTATCGGGCGCTAAGTAAATGTTTACCGCGATCGCGCTTATAATGGCGCTGTCACATATTGACAGCGATTTTCACAGCTGAGATGTGTGCCTGCTAGGCACGAGCAAAATCCTTATCTTATATGGCGCTGTCAATATGTGACAGCGCCATATAATGGCGCTGTCACATATTGACAGCGCCATATAAGATAAGGATTCTGCTCGTGCCTAGCAGGCACACATCTCAGCTGTGAAAATCAGCTGAGATGTGTGCCGATCGCAGCATGATGCTGCCGGCAGACCGCGGGCAGTAACATTATGACCGCAAGGACGTAATTTTACGGCCCACGGTCGTTAAGGGGTTAAGGCACGGCATTGGTGGTTATTTTTATTCAAAAACATAATAATGACAATGTTATTTTTCCGGGCACCATGTTGAGATGGGCTGCAGAAGACCGGACAAGAGGGAAGTCTGCAGAGACAAGCTGTAGAGAAGTCATTATAGAGTCAGGCACATGAGAAAACAGAGATCAGTGAGTGAATTATCACACAGACATTACACTACACTAAAATTTACACAGGTTTAGGGGAAAAAATGACCAGAGTGCTTCTTTCATATTTGCAGAAAAATCTACTTTTATTTAATATACAAATGAGAGAGCTTTGGTGCACCTTTGGTGTAATCTTTGCTTTGGCGCTCCGTTGGTGTGGTCCTTATTTCAGTGCACTATTAATGTGGTCATTGCTTTGGTGCTCCGTTGGGGTGGTCTTTGCTTTGGTGAACCATTATGCCCTCGTATTTGTATTTTAAAGTCTTTTTTTATTGACAGTGCTCCATTAGTAAAAGTGAGTTCTGTCTAAAATCAGCTTGCATGTCTGATTTTACCGCTCTTACTAAGTGAGCACTGTCAATGAAGACAAATATATACAAATATAAAGGCATAATGGTGCATCAAGGCATAGGCCAAACCAAGGGTGCATTGAAGTCCCCGCATTTGCATATTAAAAATTAGATTAGATTTTTAAGCAAATATTAAAGGGGTTGTCCAGTCTAGAATGATAAATCTGCAGTCACTCTGTGTGATTGCAGATTTGTGATGCTTTCTAGCGCACTCACTGCGCTACAAGGATTCTCAGGTGCCTGCTCCGGAAACTGCGGTCAATAATGCGATATGTAGTCTCCCAGCTAAAACCTGTCTAGCGGTCATGGCCTCGTTCAATACAAGTACCTTTTTATTTTTTTTTTATCCAATCAATTTTTATTGTAGGAAGTTACAGTACAAAAAGAAGAAATTCAGGTATCATTGACAATAATAAACAAAGAGACTAACGCTGTAACAATTGGTAGTATAACCTTTGATTATGATTCATATTTCCTATCAAACCACCAACAATCATGTCTGATCCATGTTGCAACTTTTTTAGGTTAATCCATACCCAATACGTATAGAGTCAACTTACCAATTTACTCTTTAATCCTCAAAACAAGGGTTCCAAACATCCAGAACCAGAGAGTAAGAAAGGAAGATAAGAAAGGGGAGGAGAGAGAGAGAGGTGGGGGGGAGGGGGAGAACCATGGAGGGTTGCAAGGAGGCAACAAGAGAGGGGGATGGGGGAGGGGGGAATTAGATGGCGTTCTGGGGTAGCCAGAGCAGTAACAACAACAGATATATAAACACCTTGAATATTGACATGTGGTACGGGTGAACTCCCTGCGTAACACTCTCTTTGACCCTATTTGACCCACTTTTTATTATCAGACAGTTTGCCCTGGAAACAGATGCCTGACAGGGGAAGCATATACACAGTTTACCCACATGTCCCAAATCTGAAGTATTTTGTTTTTAGCGTGGATGGAGTGAGCCAGACAGAACTCGTATTGGCATTGGAGATTAATTCGCTTATATAGTTCAGCTAATGTAGGTGTCTTTGGGGATTTCCAATAGCTACTTATGCAATATCTGGCTGCAACTAGAATGTGAACTAATAAACCCCTGCATTCCCAAGGGAACTCCTCTATACCCACGTTTAGCATTGCCAGACAGGGATTCGGATTAATAGGATTGCCTTTCAGCTCACCCATCAGGCCAAACACCTGCAACCAGAACAAGAAAACCTTGGGACAAGCCCACCAGCAGTGACCAACAGTACCCATTTGGAGGCAGCCTTTCCTACAATGTGGCGAATAATTTGGGAGGAACTGTGCTAAGTTGGCTGGGGACCGATACCATCGCAGGTGTACTTTTTTCAGTTGCTCCAGATGATTTATACACTTGGAGTATTTTTGGATATTTGCTGATGCCGAGTGCCAGTTTGAAGGAGAGGTAGAGACACTCATCTCCACGTCCCATTTATTCATATAAGGAGATTTTTGCTCTTCGGGGGGGTTATTGAGCCATTTGTATGTCGAGGAGATACCTTTGGATTTAATTATCTTTTTAAATACCGAAGCCTTTGTGGTAGGTAACAGAGGATTCGACTTTGAAGGAAATTTAAAGATAAGTGCATTAAGAGAGGCCATACCCACTGAATGAGTTCTGACCGGGAGTATGCTTACATATACAGTATGATCACCGTGAGTGTGTTGGAGGAATTCATAAGTCTGCAGTCATAGAGAAACACATAGATGGACTGCAGACATGTCATTTTAAACTGTACTACACTTTTTAGGTAAACTGTTTGTGATTTTTGTAGGGAAACCGTCCCTTCTATAATTGTTTATTTAGGTAAGCAGAAAAACAATTTCACCTGACAAATAAACATTTTTGCTTGTGCATGGGTAATCCGAAAGCCTGTTAAGACAGACCAATAATCTGTTTTAGATTATTAGCAGCATTTTAAATGCACCTCAAAGAGTAACTAAACTTTTGGAATTTTTATTTTTTTAGTTTTATGTCCAATATGTCTGAGCAAATTTGTGGGGAATCTATTCCTGTAACCCCCAACAACAGCTAAAAAGTTCTTTTAGAAGAGCGCAGAGTGGATGCAGTTGGAAGTCATAGTCCCATCTCCTAAACTGTGCACTTCTAAAGCGGGCTTGACACGCTGCGACATCGCTAGCAACTGCTAGCGATGTCGAGCGCAATAGCATCCGCCCCCGTCGTACGGCCGATATGTGGTGATCGTTGCCGTAGAAAACATTATCGCTACGGCAGCGTCACACGCACATACCTGCTCTGCGACGTCGCTCTGGCCAGCAAACCGCCTCCTTTCTAAGGGGGCGGGTCGTGTGGCGTCACAGCGATGTCACACGGCAGCCGTCCAATAGAAGTGGAGGGGCGGAGATGAGCAGGACGTAAGCATCCTGCCCACCTCCTTCCTTCCACATTGCCGGTGGAGGCAGGTAAGGAGATGTTTGTCGCTCCTGCGGTGTCACACATAGCAATGTGTGCTGCCGCAGGAACGACAAACAACATCGCTAAAAAGCAGAAAACGATTTTTTATTTCAGGACGACCTCTCCGCAGCAAATGATTTTGCCCTCTTTTGCAATCGTTTCAGATCGCTCTTAAGTTTTACACACTGCGATATCATTAATGACGCCGGATGTGCGTCACAAACAACGTGACCCCAATGATAACTCATTAACAATATCGTAGCGTGTAAAGCCCCCTTAAGAGGTCTTTTGAGCAATCTACTGGTGTCTCAGGATCCAGACCTTCACCAATGTGCTCAGAATTAATGGATAAAACAGAGAAGATATCTCCCAAAAGTTGTTATTTTTTAAATGTTTAATAGTGCTACTTCCTGCACCCCATCAGTACTGTGGTTCCTGGATGGTCTGCCATCTAATGATGGCTGGTAACAACTCTGAGGCGGGCTTTGCACACTATGACATCGCAGGTGCGATGTCGGTGGGGTCAAATTGAAAATGACGTACTTCCGGCATCGCATGCGACATCGTAGTGTGTAAAGGCTCGATGATACGATTAACGAGCGCAAAAGCGTCGTAATCGTATCATCGGTGCAGCGTCGGCGTAATCCATGATTAAGCTGACGCGACGGTCCGATGTTGTTCCTCGTTCCTGCGGCAGCACACATCGCTGTGTGTGAAGCCGCAGGAGCGAGGAACATCTCCTACCGTCGTCACTGCGGCTTCCGTAGGATATGCGGAAGGAAGGAGGTGGGCGGGATGTTTACGTCCCGCTCATCTCCGCCCCTCCACTCCTATTGGCCGCCTGCCGTGTGACGTCGCAGTGACGCCATACGACCTGCCCCCTTAATAAGGAGGTGGGTCGCCGGCCAGAGCGACGGTCGCAGGACAGGTGAGTCCATGTGAAGCTGCCGTAGTGATAATGTTCGCTACGGCAGTTATCACAAGGATATCGCCGCTGCGATGGGGGCGGGGACTATCGCGCTCGACATCGCAGCATCGGCCTGCGATGTCGCAGCGTGCAAATGTCGCGGGCGGGGAGGAGGGTGTCAGCACACCGCGCTCACCCCTTCTGCTCGGGTCCGGCAGCTGCTCAGTGGTGGCTCGAGCGGTGGGCCGGATCCCGGGGTTTCTCGAGTGACACTCCTCGCCCGTGAGTGAAAGGGGGGTTTTGTGGTTGGGTGTGGGGATTGTTATAGTTCGTGACGCCACCCACGGTTGTGGTGATTTCACCACCGCTGCTCAATTTGGGGATCCCGGGGATGGTGATGCGGAGCAGCCAGTTGTTATGTTGCCCCTCCGTGGCTAGGGGTTGGTGATCCCGGGGCCCAGTGATGGAGAAGTAGGTGCGGGGCCTGATGGGCGCAGGGACGCGGGGGGGCAGCGCTGTGCCTTGCGGCACTGTGGTACTCACTCAGCCTGAGACACGGACACAGTTTGTACGGTAAACCAAACGGCTGGTAGGACGGTCCCACAGACGGCTGCACCTGCACTCCAGGTAGGTGACAGTGATGTCCCTCTTCCTTGCACCGATGTTTGACTTGTGGTAGCGGTGGATTCCCTCCGGTTACCCGCTCCCCGACTGCAATCTGGGCCGGAGGAGCTCTACACTTTGCCCGCAGGCGCTGGCCCTGGGGAAACTGGTGCCCTGGCGGTGGCGGTGTCTCCCCAGTTCAGGTTGGGCTGTTGCCTTCAATCGGGACTTGGTTGTTGGGGGATCTGCGTCCCCGTCACTGACGGATTCGGCAAATTTGGCGACTCCTAGCCTTGCCGGGGTCCGAGAGGCCCCTGCCCTGGTGCTGACTGTCCTTCGGAACACTGCTCCAGACCTCCGGGCACACAGCCAACGGGGTCCTTCCAGGAACTTCCAAACGGTCCCCCTCTAGACAGTCACCGCCGTCGCTGACCTTGCTGATCTGGCCCTACACAAAGCTGGACCCTTCAGGCTTTCTTTCTTTACTGTCACTTCACTTGCTTTCCTCCTTTACTACTTTCACTTTCACTTTCTTAACTCCTCTCCTCCCTGAGCTGAACTCTGTTGTTTACTCAAGCTCGTCCCTGAGCTGACTGCCTGGTTTTCCCCGCCTCCAGAGTTGTGAGCTCCTCGGTGGGTGGAGCCAACCGCCTGGCCCACCCCCTGGTGTGCATCATCAAACTCCTGGAGGAAGGCAGCAAGGATTTGTGGTTAGCATAGATGTGCCTACCTGGAGTGTGGGGTGTGGTGGTGTTGTGACCCGTGTCCCCTGGCTTGCCCAGGGCGACACATTCCCCCTCAGCAAAATGCAGACCGTCCTCGGGCTGCCGTCCTACACCGGTTTTATTTTTCTGTAAAAGGGGGTAACAGGGTTAAGAAAACATAAATAACATTTTTAATCAAAACTCTTCCCAAGACGGGAGGCACATTCACTTAAACGTTGCAACGGTTTACGGTCACGGTTTCCGCTCTCTCCCACCCAAGCAACCTGGCCCTGATGCTGCCCCTAAAACCCAGGCAGCACCCCTTGACCCACAGTCCAGCACAAGTTACCCGAGCGGGATCTGTCCTTCCCCTCCAGAGGGTGTCCACCGGTTCCTTTGGTGGCTGGGCCCTGGCCTGCTCCGCTCAGGGCCCTCCCTCCAACCTGCCTCTCCGGAGACGGTACTGCGGAAACGGTAACGGTAACCAACATATTTACAAGCCACTTAACGTTTGTGGTGCCCTGCAAGTTCACGGGCTTGTCCATGGATAGTTCCCATGCAAAACTTTTAACGGTCCCCACGGGGACAACGGTGCCGGCTCCTGCTGGTTCAATCACACAGGCAAATCAGGTTAAACTTCAGGCATTTTCATTTTCCTTATCATTCTTTTGCAAACTTTCAAACAACAACAACACTTCAGTGGGGGTCCCAACGGGGACTGCTGCTACGGGCACCCACGGCCCTACTCCGGTCCTCCAGACTCCAGTGCTCCTTCCAAGGGAGGGGGCGCGGCGCTCGCTCGGGCCTCCGGGCTGCCCTTCAGTGTAGCGTCCAGCGCGAACCACCCCCGCTCCCCAAAGAACCGGGCGTATTGTACTATGTCTCCCGGCATCAGATTGCGGCCGGGATGCTCCTCGGGCAGGTGGGCGTTCACATCCCGCCGGGCTACAAAAACTTCGGCCTCCAAGCCCGGCTCGTAGATGAACCCATAGCCCCGGCGGACATCAAACCGCCTCACCTGCCCCACGTACAACGGTCCTCGGGCACGGGAGGTCGCCCGCCGGAAGTGCTCCTTCTCCCGGATCGCTCTGGCCACCAGTTCGGCCTTCTTTTGCTCCCTCTCGGCGATCTCCAGGCCCAGCGGTACCGGCTCCCTATCCCAGTATGGCGCTGCCGCCAGCGCCGGCGCACGGGTCGGGCCCCGCGGGACATCCATAACGTTACCCACTGTCAGGATGGTGGGCGGCGTATCCCGCGGTGTCATGGCCTTGGGCGCTGCCTTGCAGCAACAACCCGGCGCCACCTCAGCCGAGGTGTGGGGGATGGGCCTAGGGGCTTTCCGCTGCCGGGCCTTGGGCTCGGAACGGGTCATCGGCTCCGGCTCGGGGAGTTTTTCAAGGGATGCCTCCGGTTCTACTTTCGGCGTCTTCCACGGTAACACCTCCGGTGTGCCGCGGGCTCCGGTTGCAAGTCGGCCCGCCTGGGCGGGGACGCTGGGTACTGCTACCGGTTGCGGTGGTGGCAGGCCTAGTGGCGGGGTCACGGCCTCCGGGACGGGTGGCGAGGGAGGCAACGGGGGGAGAGGGCTTGGACCGGGCCCCACAGCCGCGATGACCGGCCCTTCAAGGGCATCGGGACGTGGGTCACTCACCCTCCCTTTCTCCGCCTCCTCCTCGCGTCTCCGCACGGTGGCTACAACGTCCGCCATGTCGGCCTCCCACTCCTCCATGAGGAGCTGCATCCTGACCTGCAGCCTTTGATAGAGCTGCGCGGTTCGGATCTCCACCCACGCCGCGGTTCCAGGCGCGGGGGCTACGGTGTCGCGGGACGGCATCCACATGATGGCTTCTCTGTTTGCTTCCAGGAACGGTATCTTCGCAGGGTCCTGGCGTCCCTGCTTTTATAGCCGCAGCTACATGCGTCCAGCCGCCATCGCGTCCCCCTTAGCTCTTTCCGGCCCCTCCTCTCCCGGGGCGGAGTTTTGGCCTTCGCGCCTCTACTGCTCGAGAAGACGCTCGAGCGGGAACTTTTCGCGCCAAAGATGGCGGCTTCTGAAATTTTCCTGCCGGATACCTCCGGCGGTAACAAGGCGCACCTCTACCTGACGGCAGAGCGGTAAGATCCTGTTCGTGACGCCAAGTTGTCGCGGGCGGGGAGGAGGGTGTCAGCACACCGCGCTCACCACTTCTGCTCGGGTCCGGCAGCTGCTCAGTGGTGGCTCGAGCGGTGGGCCGGATCCCGGGGTTTCTCGAGCGACACTCCTCGCCCGTGAGTGAAAGGGGGGTTTTGTGGTTGGGTGTGGGGATTGTTATAGTTCGTGACGCCACCCACGGTTGTGGTGATTTCACCACCGCTGCTCAATATGGGGATCCCTGGGATGGTGATGCGGAGCAGCCAGTTGTTATGTTGCCCCTCCGTGGGTAGGGGTTGGTGATCCCGGGGCCCGGTGATGGAGAAGTAGGTGCGGGGCCTGATGGGCGCAGGGACGCGGGTGGCAGCGCTGTGCCTTGCGGCACTGTGGTACTCACTCAGCCTGAGACACGGACACAGTTTGTACGGTAAACCAAACGGCTGGTAGGACGGTCCCACAGACGGCTGCACCTGCACTCCCGGTAGGTGACGGTGATGTCCCTCTTCCTTGCACCAATGTTTGACTTGTGGTAGCGTTGGATTCCCTCCGGTTACCCGCTCCCCGACTGCAATCTGGGCCGGAGGAGCTCTACACTTTGCCCGCAGGCGCTGGCCCTGGGGAAACTGGTGCCCTGGCGGTGGCGGTGTCTCCCCAGTTCAGGTTGGGCTGTTGCCTTCAATCGGGACTTGGTTGTTGGGGGATCTGCGTCCCCGTCACTGACGGATTCGGCAAATTTGGCGACTCCTAGCCTTGCCGGGGTCCGAGAGGCCCCTGCCCTGGTGCTGACTGTCCTTCGGAACACTGCTCCAGACCTCCGGGCACACAGCCAACGGGGTCCTTCCAGGAACTTCCAAACGGTCCCCCTCCAGACAGTCACCGCCGTCGCTGACCTTGCTGATCTGGCCCTACACAAAGCTGGACCCTTCAGGCTTTCTTTCTTTACTGTCACTTCACTTGCTTTCCTCCTTTACTACTTTCACTTTCACTTTCTTAACTCCTCTCCTCCCTGAGCTGAACTCTGTTGTTTACTCAAGCTCGTCCCTGAGCTGACTGCCTGGTTTTCCCCGCCTCCAGATTTGTGAGCTCCTCGGTGGGCGGAGCCAACCGCCTGGCCCACCCCCTGGTGTGCATCATCAAACTCCTGGAGGAAAGCAACAAGGATTTGTGGTTAGCATAGATGTGCCTACCTGGAGTGTGGGGTGTGGTGGTGTTGTGACCCATGTCCCCTGGCTTGCCCAGGGCGACACACAAAGTGCCCCTAAGTATCTCCTTACCATTATTTAAGACACACTAGGAGCTACAGTTTCATGCCATACAATTATATGTTGGGATGCCTTTGGTTCTGGTGATGTAATCTTGAATTCAGGTTGGTTCTGGTGATGTAATCATGTACCAATGGCAGTTCTGGTTATGTAATTGTGATTTGAGGTTGGTTTTGGTGATATTGTGTACAGATGGTGGTTCTGGTGATGGAGCCATGTACAGATGGTGGCTCTGGTGATGGAGCCATCAATTGAGGTTGATTCTGGTAATGTTATCATGAAGTGAGTTGGTTCTAGTGATGTAGTCATGATTTGAGGTTTATTCTGTAATCGTGTATGCAACGTCGGCCGAGGGTTCAGCCGAGGCTGGGGGTTGTAGTCGTGTACCCGGCCGGTTTGTTACATGAAAAGGGGATAGGGTGTAGCACGTGGGTGTTGAGTAAACCACTCTTAGGAGTTGTTGCTTCCAAAAATCAACGACAGATGCGGTGTTTTCTTCCAACCCTTGAACTTTACTGCAGATCACAAATGCAGTTACAACTTCTTCCCCATAAGGGAGGCATGACTTTTCTTCAGGATGGGACACAAATTTCAATATCATGTTCTTCATTATGGCAGTCAGAGAGTCCCACCGGCTTCCTGGAGCACCAGCCCTTCTCAACACAGATGTGGACATTTGACTAGGGTGATTCCCACTCCAGGAGTCCCTATGATCCATG